>NC_139334.1:29300000-30500000 GCF_056507025.1 Lutjanus erythropterus | reverse complement strand
ATATTGGCTGATACCAGTCTGTTTTTTTGTTAGATCAGTATTTGGTGGTCACCTTGATATTGAGCCAAACTGGACCACTAATACCAAACATTAATCGGTGTAGCAGGTGATTCAGCTGCTGGCAAGTGGAACTTAATAAGAGCCTATGAATTTGTGGAATCAGTGAGTTTTTACAACATGTTCCTGCAAACGTGTCACAATAAAAGCCTTGCTAATGAATGAAGGGTTTTTGCCCAATGAAACACCAGAAAGCTTTAAATTTGGAACACAAACAGGAAAGAGTTGAGTTTCCATTAACCATCATGCAGTAACTTTAACAGAGCAAACAGGAGCAGGAAAAAAACAAGCCTTTGTACTTCTGCTTCTTCTGACAAAATATAGCAGGCTACCTTTCCAGCAAACAGACGGGAAAAGACTCTGCACTGTAACTCAAACACAAGAATTTAATTTTATATTCAAAGTATTTTTCACCCATTATCTCTGTAAAGTTAGCCTGAGACCATCACCTGCAGGGTTCGGGCCTGCTCCAGGGTCATGCTGCGCTTCAGCCAGGCTCGGTCCAGTTCAGATTTGGCTTCCTCCAGCTGGTTCAGGGCCTTCTGGATCTCTGCCTTCGAACTGTGACCCGACCGGATCAGACCCTGACCGAAGTCCCGAACAGAGTCGATGCGCTCGGCACGGGCGTCGATCTCCGTCTGCACAAACAGCACAGTTCATCTGACATACTGTATCATTAACCAGGTGAAAGAGAACTGTAACACACACACACACACACACACACACACACACACACACACAGAGAGAGCAGGTAGGAGACGACTCTCACCTTCCAGTCCTGATGCTCAATGATGAGCCGGTCGGCCTCAGATCTGGTCTTTGGAAGGCCTTTCTCTGCCATCTCACTGCTCTGTTTGACACTCCACTCCAGCAGGAGGCGCTGGTTGGCTTTGAACAGCTGCAGCTGGTGGGCCTCCTGCAGCTTCTCCTTCCTAAAAAACAAAATCTCTTTATTTTAGGTCTTTATTTTAAGATTTTTGGAAGCTTTTGTCTGTTCAGAAACACCAAAAGAGGCGTTATTATGGATCTCACTGCTTTTCTTGGCATAACCTGCCCTACACTGCCTCTGATATTCTTAACCTAACCAATCAGAGCCAGAGGGGCAGGTCTTAAAAAAGTAAAGCAGTGGGATTCATAATAGCACCCAACAGACTTACGGGTACTGCTCTAGAAAACTTACCATCTCAAGTTTATTGACAAAGATGACAGCACTTAAATCATTTAATTTTAGTTTAAATTCATGGTATTACAATAAAATCTCCCTCACCTGAGTTTCACCTCCTTGTCCAGAGTCTTCAGAGCTTTCTGGACCTCCTTCTGTTTGTTCTTCAGCTTGTCGCTCATCACTGATCGAGCCTTCAGGTGATCTGAGACCTCCTTCTCCAGGGCCTGAGCAGATCAGACAGGGAGGACAGTCCATCATTAACACCTCTAAATGTCTTTGTCCATGCTCAGTCAGTTTCCTCTGTGTCCCTTCACCCTCTGTGTCACACATTACATGGCCATGAGGCCTCCTAAAGTGGTTACTCCCTTGTTGCATTTTCAAAACATGGTGGTAGAGAACATACTACACTTTAAACTCACATCACTGACAGTTTAAGATGACTTCAGGACTTCACACACATCAATCAGTCAACAACTACACATGACAAAAAAGTCATATTGCAATTATTTTGACTGAAACTGCAATACAATTAGTGGAATTGGTCAGTTTTGCATCACAATTTTCATGTTCACTGAAAATCATGATGATGTGATATTTATTGAGGTCTGAACAAAACAAACATACATGTTTTCTTTCATCTGAGAAAAAGAAAAAGATTTTTAGGTCAGGACATCTCCGCAGGTCTACAGTAAGATTATGTTTTCTCACTGGTTTGACTTTTATTTGTGGGGGATACAATGTGAACTTTCAACCATGGTGACAGGGAAGATTCAGGCTCTCCTTCATGTCAATTCAAAATAAATCAGGAAATCAATACTGGACTGCAGGTTAAACAGCTCGACAGCTTTTTCAAGTCACTCATGTGAGGAACTTCCAGGGTTTTTTTAATAATCATATGACATTGTACAAAATCATAAATTAGATCAAGAACTAAGTCTGCACACTACCATTTTTAAAAATATACCCATCCACCCTTGGTTGGGAGACACTTAAGTCTTTAAAAAAGCTCTCCAACTGACCTTTGACCTCTCCTGGATGACCCCGGCCTCTCTCTCTGTTTCCTCATGGCGTCTGATCAGGTTCTCCACGCTGTCCACGTCAACACCACAGTCCTGACCCTGCAGCAGCAGCATCTGCAGAGACAGAGGACATCCTGTATGTGAGTCTCAGGCGGAGATCTGACGTGTAGTTTGAAGGTAGAATCAGATGACTGACCTTCTCATTGGCTCTGTCTCTGACCTCCTCCAGCTCTCTGATGAGGGCGTGGACCACCAGTGCCCCCTCCAGCTTCTTCTTGTAATTATTTAGATCTCCGTGAAACTTACTCCACCTGGAAGAGACGAGACATTTAGAGCAAAACTGAGAAAACAACAACACAAACAAACAACCACAGAGGTGAGATTAAACACCAGTGTTACCTGTCGTTGAGTTGTTGTCTCCTCTGTTTGACAGTGACAAGTTCATCAGCGATTTGCCTCTTCTCCAGTTTGGCTGCCAGTCTGTTGATGGCTGTGATGTGAGCGTCGTCCACCGTCACATCCTAAAGATTGAGAACAAAACAGAAGATGAAATGATGACTGTGGCTACAACCTTCCAGACTCGTACAGTTATCGGTCAGCTGTGTGGAGGTGAAGAAAGGAGTCAGGGTTTGACCGTCTCTCTCAGCTCTCTTTTCTTTCTTCACACAACTTTTCACTTTTCACGTGAACAACAAGAGTGCAACGCCGTTATACCAACATCCACACGACAGAGATGGGACCAAGTTTTTGCTATGAACAACACAAGGGAAATTCCTTAACTTGTGAGCTCCGAGTCCTTCACAAGTTATAATACGCTCCTCCCCAGGAGCTGGAAAAGGCTGGACCACCCATAATCTGTATTATAAACAGGGGACAGAGTTTCTGTGTCTGACAAGTGAAGCCAAAGCAGAGGTGTCTTAAAATCTACATTCTATCTAATGGCCTGCAGGAGGCGACTCCACTGGTTGTAAAAAGAAATCTGATTGTACATCACCTCAGGAGAAAATTATCATTGTGGGAATCAAATATGATTGTTAGTTAGAGGACAAACATGAGACAACCACACTGCTCCCTCACCCCGTCTCCAGTTCCTCTGAACTCGCTGAGTTTCTTCAGCAGCTGAACTCCGTGTTCATAATCCTTCCCAACATCTCCAACATTAACCATCACCTCCTGCAACAAACACACAGGCCAGAGACAGACATTACACACTGTAAACACACACCACACATTCCTTTGTGCTGCCATCCGTCTCCTACCTTGTGTCTGATCCAGGTCTCCACCTCTTCAACTTTCTGCAGGAACTCCAGAAAGTCTCTGTTATCTTCCAGAGCTTTCCCTCTGGTGGCCATGGCCTTCTTCAGCTCCTCCCAGTGGAGCTCCAGGGTGGCTGCACTCCTCTTCACCTCCTTAGACTTCAAGTGGCGAAGGGAGACCAGCTCCTCCCCAGCCTGGAGGCACAGAACATTTTAAACTCACATCTCATCTCATCATGTCTAACTTGACGTCTTCTTGTCTCCTCTGATCTTACCAGCAGCACTGATCTGATGATCTCACTGTGAGCCAGGATCTCCGCCTCAAACACCTGATGTTTCTGTAGAAGCTTCATCTTGGCCTGCAGGTTGCTGAGGTCGGCTTTACCGTCCTCCGCCATCTTCTGCATCCGCTCAGACACCCACTCCTCAGCCTGACACACAAAAACATTTGCTGAGCTACACAAGAAAACCCCTGTATGAACTGCAAACAATTTAACTGAAACAACCAAAACACAACTGAGATATTGTTCTTTTCTTTTGTGTCAGTAAAATGGTTAATGGTAAAATGGTAAGGTGGTACATGGTTTGTTTATTTAAAGATTAAAGTCTCTGACTGGTTGGTTTGTTACCTCCTCAACATCCCGGTTGAAGATGCACAGCATCCTGGAGAGCTCCAGCTCCTCCCTGCGTTTGACAGACAGCTCCTTGATCCTGTCACGTCGCTGGAGGAGGGCCTTGAGTTTGGTTTTGACCTGTCCGCTCTTCTCTCTGCTCAGCTGCTTCTTCAGCCGCTCGGCCAGCTCCTTCAGAGACGACAGCTACAAGGAACAGAAGGAGGGAAGATTTAGATGATCTGATCATCTCCAGGTAAAGGTCATGATGTTGGCCTAAAGCAGCCGAGCAACAGAGGAGGCTCAGTGGATGGAAGTGACAAACAATTACATTAGTTATCAAAGGAGATCACATAGAACAGCCTAAATGTGTGTGATTTGGTTAAAGATAGTTCAGAGATACTTTAGAAACTAATTAATGCCTTCAGACAGACCTTTTTTTTATGTGTTTGGTGTAGTCAGAATGTATGTCAGCACTAACAGGCTATACTGGCTCAATGTTTAGTGTCTGTTGGATGGGGGGGGGCTCTGAGCTCTGGGGGGAGGCCTTAGGTCTCAGCTGTTGGTCTTCCGCTGCCTCAATGTGCAACAAATAACATTAGTTTGGATTCAAATTAACAACACAAAATTCGCACAATAACACAAGCAAAGTAAGCTGCACAATCTATCGTTTGAGCATCGTCATCGCAATGTACGTGTGCGCAATAGTCACATCGCAGGTCCTGCAATGTAGGAGGCAAACGAACTCATCTAATTTAAAGGTACCTGACACACACTGCGTGCTGTGATCCACCAATCACAATCGTTCTTAATCGGTTTGCCAAAGCAGACCACGCCCCTGCATATGGAGTGAGTCGCAAGATCAGTGCAGGTTAATTGTCCACAAGATGGCAGCAGTAACATAAAGTGCTATTCAAGTCATCTGGTGAAAATTCCTATATTTTTTCATATCGTAATATATTTCTCAGGGTTATAAAGAATCGCAATGTCAGTTTTTTCCAATATCGTGCAGCCCTACTAAGTAACCAATTGAGGCACCGGTAGACCAACAACCTTCTATCAGAAAGATCTGACTGACAGCAAAGGAAAGCTGTGAAATTATTCTAAATATAGCACACAGTTAAACTCATATTGAATTTTTTAGGTGTCTAAAATATGTTTTGGTGCCAACCCTGTCCACAGCAGGACATTGCTTCCATGTTGGTACCTCTCAGAGAGATCTGTCATGCCCATACAGTCTGGAGAAATGGTCTAAATTGCAAAAAGTGCTGTTTTGTTAAACTAGGTTTTGTAATAGTTATGAATGTTTATTTTTAAGTTAAGTCTTTGTGGATTTCAATCCAAATTTCAAGCAGTTTTAAACAAAAACAACAGGCTGCAAAGTCATTAAGTAGTAAAACACCAACATGTACATTAAAAGTCAAGCACCAACATATTGTGAGAGGACACATTACTCCTTCAGTTATCCATAAGTGTCTAAATTATTAGTTGATTTAAAGCCCAACAAATCTGAAAAACAACATCATCTGAGATGAAATGATTGAATAAAAAAGTACTGAAAAATTAAGTAAATAAAAATAATGATAAGAGATAAAACAGAGGCAGAGCAGACCTTGTCCTCTTGTGAGCTGAGAAGCTTCTCAAAAGCTTCATGGCGTTTGATCAAACCCTCTGTCTCATCAACCGTGTTTCCCAGAGTGCTGTTCTGCAGCAGGATCTGTGGAGATTTGACAGCTGATCAGACACTGAATGTTCTCATTTCCTCAAGAACAAACACAGAGAATGGCCGAACCTCCTGCGAGCTGGACGTTTTGTCCACGCTGTTCACATCTCTGTAGAAGACCTGCTCCAGGTGGACGGTCTCTAACCAGTTCTGTCTCTTGTTCCATTGCTTCTCCAGCTTGTCTCGCTCCGCCTGCAGGGCCTCCAGCTTCTCCAACACCTGCAAGAACCATCAAAGCACCCAGTGAGTCATTCGAAAGAAAATCGAATTACTAATCATATCATGTAAAGCTTTTCAAACCTTGAGAACATTAAAATTGTCGTGTTTTCAAGGATTTCCAGCACCAGTTTTAACCCTGGATTTAAAGTGTCTCACCTCCTTCCTGTGTGTCCTGTCCTGTGTCTGCAGCTCCTCCCCCATGTCCACAGCCTGCTGGTACGTCTCCTGTCTGGCCTCCATCTCAGCCCACAGCTGCTGGTGCTGTGCCAGCTGGAGATCGGCGGTCCCCACGTCGCTGATGCTTTCCTCCGCAGTCATCGCACCAATCAGCTGGCTCGACCACAGGAAGTAATCCTGCACCTGCAGAGCACAGAGACTCATGGGTAAGATCTGAGAGGAATCGCGGGATTATTGATGGTGTTTAATCATTCATCTGTCCCTCTGTCTGTCCTCACCGTGTTGAGGAACGTGTATCTCCGGCATGCCAGTTTTAGCTCCTCCTCCCTCTGCTCTGCGTGGTGTCGGAGCTCCTCCCATCGCTCCACCACCTCCTGCTGCACCTCCTCCAGGCGGACCTTCAGCTGTGGCGTGCAGAGGTTCAAGATGGAGTCAACGGCATCCAGCTGTTCCTGTAACTATGACACACAAAAAATACACATCTCATGGATGGATCAATATCAACGTTACAATAAAAGTCCAGTGAACTGTTTCATTATGACATGTTGTGAATCAGGCCGTTACTTTTTTGTGCTCAAAACTTTATTTGTCATTCCTCACCCGCTACCACAGGCCTATTCAGTGACTTTTTTAGAAGGACCAAATTTTAAAAAAAGTAAAGCCAAGGGACCAGACATTTACATTTCCTCTATCTGACCTGTACAGTCAGGATTTTAAATGTGTAGAACAATTGTTTCTACAATTTATTACTTTTCACAAATGGAAAAGAAACATTATGTACAAAGGTTCAGGAAAAAAATAAGACACTTGTGTAATCCTAGATTAGAAGTAGTTTGTTGTTTTAATCCACAAAATGTTGCATTTAATCTATTTTCATTCAGTTTGACTCCTAAAAGACAAAAACAATGAAAGGCCAAACTGGCCAACTAATTAAATGATGATCTTCTAATAAACTATGTAAATAACCATAAATTTAGAAAGTTAGCAGGTCATTTAAATAAAAACACAATGATATATTTTTGTAAATAATCAAAGGGTCAGATTGAGGTTGTTAAAGGTTCAGATTCTGCCACACTGCAATTAAAACCCTAAAAATAATACTGATAGATGATTAACTGGTGGTAGATGTTGTGACAGATGTTCTGATTAAACATGAATGATTACTTCTCCCCTCTCTCTCTGTGTGTGTCTGTACCTGCTGCTCTGTGAGAGCCAGCTCGTGGAGCAGAGCTTCATGTTTCCTCAGCTGTGACATCACTCCTCGCAAATCCTTCGCCATGTCATCAGGGATGCTCTTCTGTCGCTCCTACAGCGAGAAAGAAGGAATGATTTTCAGGATTTGACTTCACCATGTCTGTCTGGATGGATGTGATGTACTGACAGACAGACTCTGTACCCGGATGAGAGTAAGTGCGTCACTCAGGTCTTGATAAAAGCGGTGAAACTCCTCAGCTCTCTGCAGCTGAAACTGGCGCTCTCTGGCCACGCCCTTCAAGTCCTCCCAGCATGCACTGCAAAGAAACAACATCAGAATTCATACAAAGAAAAAAGAAGACAGGAAGGAGGAAGAATCGTGTGTGTGTGTGTGTGTGTGTGTGTACCTGAGCTGCTGCAGTGCCTCTCTGATTGCTGAACTCTGTGGATGTTTATTGCGGATGAGTCGAGCAGCCAGGTCACTGCAGCTCTGCAGTCTCTCCTCTCCAACCTCCAGCTGCTTCAGGAAACCTTCAAACTTCCCACGAAGCAACTGAAACATCACACACACACACAAACTGATGACTTCACAGCGACTTTAAACACCTTTACAAGCCATATCATCATCATGACTTCAATCCTCTCCTCTTTAATATGAAAATTAATAACAAAATCTCCGCTGGTAGTTTAATTTAATAATTGTCAAATAGATACAGAGGTGTCTTTTTTTTTTGCATAGTTCATGATTTTTCAGACCACGCAAAAACTGCAGTATGGTCCTTTAAATACACTATAAGTACTATTAATAGATGAGTAGATAATACAGTGGAGGCCAACCAATACTAGATTGGCCTCCATCGTAGGTTTACCTTACCTTATTTTATTGTATAAATGTAGTTATTTAAAAATGGTGACCAGCGTATGGAGTTAAGAGTAAAAATAAACTTGACCGAGCTGTCTGATGAACAAACTCTGCAACAGAAACACTTTTAAAATGAGTTTAAGAAATATCCTCAACAATCTCTACTGTCACTTATTGGCTGACATACAGTATACAGATCGTGATGAATCTGTAATAAGCCAGGATCAGGCAATAATTTCAGGCTGTCTGGTTTATGTGTGGGTCTTTAGCACAGGATCCTGTTAACGAGGTGTAACCTGAACATGCTGGTAGTCGTTGCCGAGGTCCTGAGACTCTGCAGTCTGTCTCTGCTGGTTCATCCAGTCCTCCAGCTCTGATGACTCTCGAATGAACTCGTGAAGATGGAGGACCTCCTTTAACCTCTGACCCCTGACAGGACACACATGGAGAGTGAGACACACGGGTACACAGACAGGTGGGAAACACTCTGAGCAGTTTGTGTAACAGTCGTATGTTTACCTGAGAGCAGCCTGGTGCTGCAGCTGCTGCTTCAGGCTGCTGAGGCGACTGTAGGGCCTGTTGAGCTCCTCCAGGCTCCAGTTCTGAACCGCCTGCTCCACCTGGTCTCCCAGCTGCTCCACCTCCACCTCCAGCACCTCCAGCTGGCCCTCCACCACCTACAGCCAGAGAAACATCAGGATGCTGTTCACAGATACAACATGCAGCTATGTTTCACCTTTTCCCCATCAGACAGTCTGTGAGTTTAAAAAAAATAATTTGAAACAAAAAAGTAAATAAACTAAAAATAAACTTTGGAGAATAAAATTTAAGTGTTCTACGCAAAATATGCAGCAGAAAAGTGGATAAATACAAAGTGAACTATCTGTGAGTTTCTGTAAAATTCAGTTTCACTTTGAGAAGTTTCCACAGGGAACGATCTGGGATTCCCATTCATTTTGGTTAAGTACAGACCTCTCAGAGTGTGTGTCGTACCTGGTGTTTGGTGAGGAGACTCTGCGTGGCCAGCTGGTCTTTGCCGTAGTCGTCGGTGTTCACCAGACTGAGTGTCTCGGTCAGCCTGGACTCTAACTCTGAGCAGTCCAACAGCAGCTGCACAGAGTTCAAATTCAGAGTCAAAATTCAATTCAAAATGCTCCCAAATCAAATGTACAAGTGTAGCGAACCTGCTGGACTGTTCTCTCTCTGTCAGCTATAGGTCTCTGAGCAATGGAGCAAATTTATGGCTTTACTTTGCCATTTTTCACTTTTTTAAAATTAAACTTATCATCATGCAGTCCACACAATTACATGCCGACAGACTTGGAACATGTCTTTACACCATGTTCTCAGCCTGAATCTTCACTGTAGATCCTTAGGTTGGGGCCACGTTCATGTGCACATGCACACTGTCTGTGTGTGTGGTGTGACCGTGTGCAAACAGCATGTGGAGGCTTTGGAGACCTGGATTATGTCAGACGAGCAGTATGGAGGAATTTTATGGGTTTTTTTTTGTGGTTGTTTTCTCCATTTGAAAACTGATCCCATTCACTTCCATTGTTTGGGAGATTCTGCAACACTGTTTTCCTGTGAAACTCCAGCAGCGTTTTGCAGACTAAGAAAATAAATCCAACCCAATGACCGAAATACATCATGAATCTGTCAAACTCTGAGAGAAAAGGCAAAAAATAATAATTCCTGAAACTCTTCGTTTGTCAAGTTGGGCTGTTATAAGGCTGATACAATGCAGTCTGAGGCTGTCTTGTTCTTTAAAACCTAATAATCACATCTGTCTGTCCTTCACACCTGTTCTCTGGTGATGGCCTTGCTCAGGTGAGCTGCTCTCTTGTTGCAGGACTCCTCAAGCTCCTCCCACTCTGCACTCAGGTGCTTGCACCTGGAAAAAAGTAGCAGCAGACAGACAGTCCACACAGTCATTTATCACAGAGAAGAGAAACTTCTGATGTGAAACACAAAGGAAAAAAAGCACATTCAGCTCTGAAGACAGAAGCAACAGCACCTCTGGAGCACTTCCTCTGCTTCTGATTTGCTGGATTTGGCCAAGCTCCGCCCCTTCTCCAGAACATGGTTCAGGTGTTTTCGATGGGCGTTTACTTCCGCCTGCAACTCCTGAACACACACAGGTTGAAACAGGTTTGTTAGGGTTAAAATACACATAAAGAATGGATCTTCATATGCCACATCTCTCTTTATGTTCACCATCATTACATCATTTTTTACTTTTTCTACGTTTTGAAGTCTAAATCCAGCTGGTACCTTGTGTTTCTGCATGAGGCTGATGGCTCCAGCCAGAGACTTGTCGTATCCTGTTGATCCAGAGGCAGGAACGTGTTCAGAGATCCAGCTGAGCTCCAGGTCCACGTCGTGATAAAACCCAAACAGCAGCACCGAGGCCTCCAGCTGAGCTCGACGCCGGTCCAGAGGCTTCTGGAGAGACTTGAACCTGCAGCACAAAAGCTCGTCAAACCAACATCACCTGCTTCATGTCCCACTACATGATCATAAATTATCTTATGCGTTTTTCCTCTTGGTATTTTTACTGCTCACTCCATTTTCATGAATTACATGAGCATGTTCATACATTAATTTATTGACAAAGGACAGAATCAGAGTCCTGCAGCATCCAAACTGAGCTGAGAACCAGAACTGGCATGTTGCCCACAATCATTTCTAAGGTTGCAACTAATGATAATTTTCATAATCGATTAATATGTTGATTATTTTCTCTGGTTGATTAATTGATTAGTTGTAAAGTCTATAAATTGTCAAAAAATGGTGAAAAAATGTTGATGACTGTTTCCTAAAGTCCAAGATGATGTCCTCATATTCAGTTTACTGTCATAAGAGTAAAGACACCAGAAAATATTCACATTTAAGAAGCTGAAATTTTGACTTTTTTCTGAAATAATACTCAAACCAGCTCCTCATTTATGAAAATAGTTGGTGATTAATTTAGTAATTGTTTCAAAATCGATTAATCTTTGCAGCTCTATGTCACATCCTGGCCTTCCCAGAACCATTTATGAAAGTCCTGCAACCCCACTTGTGATTAAACACACATGCACAGTCACTCATGTGTGTTCTTAACTGTCTCTGCATCTGTGCTCCTGCTGCTTAAGTGTTTCCACGGTGACAACGATGTGTCTTGCTTGTGGTTATCAAAAGCTAATACTTTTTAGCACTTTTTACTGCTAACATTATTCTCACAGTCTCTGATCATAACACATTTCTCCGAAATATGCAGCTTTGCCTTTGAGAATATGTTGTCCACTGGCTATTTTTGCCTTTATGTCATCCATTTTTAAGCTATCAGATAGTCTCCACTGCTGTCAGATCAAACACTGACATCAAAAAGGCTTCACAATAAAATCCTCGCAGCTAATTAGTTCTGATACAGTCTCACACAGCCAGACGTCTCTCCACAGCGCTCAGTGCTGGAGAAAAGTCTGCTTCCACACATTTTGCTACAGAGAAAAAACACCCTGCCTTGTTTGCATTTCTTCAAACCAATCACAAGTATCTTGGGCAGCGCTAAGCCCAGGATGCAGCAACGGTGCTGCTGCAAAATGGTGTCGATGGGGAAAATTTGCATGCTGGCAGGTGAGCTCTGGCATTACATTGACTACATCACTGCAAAAGAAAAGCTAACAGCTGTTAGCCTGTTTATGTTTGTGCCATTAGCATCCCAGGTGCTAATTTGCCATTTTCAGAGTGCAAGTTGCACTGCCTGCTGTTGGTTCATTTTTATCCTTGCCTGTGAATTTATATTTATTTTTTTTTACCCATTAAACAACTTTTTGTGGGTTACCTGCTGGTGCCACACTGCTAGCTAGCATGGTTAAAATCAGTATTATCAAATCTGCTGTTCCAACCTCCCCCTGGAGAGTGAACTCACAGAGTGAGGTACGTGTCGGTCTCCTGGAGGATCCTCTGAGAGTCAAAGTGATTGGAGGCAAGGTGTTTGGCCCTGCTGACGATGGAGTTGATCTTCTCTGCCAGCTCTTTGGCGTCCTGCTCCAGCTGCTGATGCTCCTTCACGCAGAAACACAAGAGTTAACTGACCACTAACAGGCTCCGGTTACATAACAAATACTGTATGTGATTAAACTATACTGGACCATCACAATCCCATATAAGATGACTGCAGATCTATTAGTGTTAGCCTCGTGTGGCCTCACCTTCAGAAGCTGCCGGCTAGAGCGGAGGTCGTGACCTTTGGCAGCGTTGTTCAGCATCCACTGGATGGCCTCAATCTTCAGCTTGGCATCCTGAGGAGGACGGAGGAATGATTTTAACCAGGCTAACACAGAAAACTCAGTATGAGTAATTTGCATATTTTAATGTCAAAGTTGTCTGGGTAAACTCTGACAGAATGTGTTTCTCTGTTCTTAACAGGCTGAACGTTTTTCTCCAGCAGTGATGATATTTAGCTAAATCTTAATATGTTGTTTGGCTAATCAGCTAGACAGTTAGCTAATTTGCTAGGTGGTTGGCTAGACAGTCAGTTAATTAGCTTGTTGGCTGAGTTACTAGCTAGCTATACTTGTTAGCGAGTCAGAAATAAGGTTATGTTATTTATTTAGTTGGTCAGTCAGTCACAACTCATGATGAGTCCACTGGCTGTTCACCAGCTGTTAGTTGTCAGTGCAAAAGATAGTTTGTCATCCTGATGTTAGCCAGTCTGTCGCCAAGCTAAATTAAGTTAGTTTGTAAGTTTTAATCAAAGTACTCATCCTGCACACTGAACCATATCTCCTCCATGTCTCCTCACTTGTTTACAGCTGGTCAGTTAGCTAAATGGTTAGCCAGTTATCTGTCAGCTGGTGAATTAGTTAGCTGATAAATTCAGTCACTTAATCAGTTCTGCTCTGGTGCGATCCCAGAGAAGATTATGAAAAAAGAACAGTCTTCATTTTCCTGCTTCCAGATTTTTTTTCATTATTTCTGATATTGCTTCTATGTTTTAAGATGCTTTGCCACTTTTAAACACAATAGTACCAGGAATGTCTCTAAACTAGAATAGATATCCTGTTCACTCTTCATTTTGAGGTGATTTTTTGGGTCAACAGTTTGACCTGTTAAATCTGTTGTTTTGTTCCCCTGTTGTTGGATTGGTGTGCCATGTCCTTCATTAGCACTGATCGGTTAGCTGTTAGTTAGCTGAGTTAGTAACAAATGAAGTCATAGTTAGTCAGGTTTTAAGGGCTGAGTCAGTCACTTATGGGTTCAATAGCTGAGTTAGTCCAGATTCATTTTAAACCTCTGGTCAGTTTCTTTTGTCAGTGTTTTACCTGCAGCAGCTCCATCAGCTGCTCCTGCTGTCCCGCCTGTCTCAGTTTGTCTCCTCTGTCAGCCATCTTGTCCTGTAGTCTCCTCCAGCGGCTGCTGAGCTGAGTAGACTTCCTCATGATGCTCTGACTGTTGTAGTGCTCTTCATCGAGCATCTCCTGCCCCAGCTGCACATTTAACACACACATGCTGTAGTGTGGGTTTACATGATGTGACGATGGGTCAGTGAAGTGTCAGTGAACTGGGAACCAGTGAGCAGCAGCTTACCTGAACCAGTCTATCCAGCCAGACCTGGTTCGCCTGCATCTCCTTCTCAGCCGCCTCATGTCTCTTCAGCTTTCGGAGGATGTTGGTGGGGTCACGATACGACTCGTCCTCCGCCACCTTAAACTTCTCCTCCATCCACAGCAGCAGCTCGTCTGAATCTCTCTGGAACTCCTGCAGCACAAAACATCAGCAAAACTGATCCCATCTATCCGTCAATCAATGATGATTGAATTTACATTAAAATATGAAGATATGCCACTTGCTTAAGTTTTTTTTTTCAGCAGGAATTGTATCTCATGTTGTTTACTTTGAAGCTCCTAGTAACTAAATGTGAACCACACACCAAACTACGGCTTAACGATTTAAAAAACATCTAATTGTGATTATGTTTAACTTTTTACTTGTGATAAAATTTGCAACATTAAAGGAAATGATCTTTTTTACATTATTATTCTCATTTTCTGGTGGTGCTGAAGTAAACGCAGTGGGCTCATTAAAATCTAAAGGATGGACTTTCTGTGGAGAGCGGGAATATAATCAGCAAATTTCATCAGAATCTGGTGGTTTGACTGAAATATTCACTGGTCGACAGTGACGCTATAAGAGAGTTTATAAACAGTTATTTGGGGCGCCCCTGCAGCTCAGTTGGTAGAGCATGTGCCCCGCCTGCTGAAGCTATTGGTCTTCTGCAGCAGTCGCTGCCTCGATTCCCGCCTGCAGCCCGTTTGCTGCGTTTCATCCCCTCTCTCTACCCTCTTTCCTGTCATATCTTCAGCTGTCACTGTCAAAATAAAGGCAAAAAATCTTTTAAAAAAACCCAAAGCGATCACTAAAAACATTAGGACTCTGTCTGTTATTTTTCAGCGTAATGAAGTTTGTCCTGAGGTCATTAGAAAGACTGAGGCATCAGGACAAAAGTGAAAAAACAGCTATAGTTTTTATATCAAATGCTCATGATAATATGATGACAATAACTACCTGATATTTCTTTGAGGCCAGCAGCAGACTCCTCCTCTCCCTGCTGCTCTCCTTCAGTTTCTTGTTGGCCTTCTGGATGCTCCTGCTCCTCTCTTTGATGCTAAAAGATAAACAGATTACACACATATCACTGTTAGTAAGGTAGTTAGCTTTGTGTTGGACTTTAATGTCTTAAAGTTTGTTTCATGTTTGTTTTGTAAAGCAGGTACAGCATTCATAAAGCTGACAGGCTGTAACCCCACTGATGCAGAACTGTGCAATAACTGTACATACCTATATAACAAATATACATATTTTATATGGATCCCATTAATTAATTTGTTTTTTTAATGACCCAGACATGTAGAGAATGTGCAGCTCCCCTCAGCTTCACGGAGTTTTATAGTGAGTTTCAGCTCATCGTTTTGTCTGTGGAGTCCCAACTTGACAGTTCTCTCTCATCATCTTCAGAGAAAAAGCTGTAAAAAGTTACTGTATACTACCTGCTCTAAGGATGATCAAACATCTAAATTTGGACTGATGACAAGTCTAAAAGTACAAAAAAAATACACAGGAGCAGTAAATGATGTCATAGGCCTGTCAAGTCCTTATATGCACAGCCTAAATACAACCTTGCTTTTAAGCTCTAGATCAAAATACTGACAACCCATGCTGGTTTAACTGTCATCTTTGTCCTCTTTCCACCAACTAGTATTTCTGGTGCAAACTGTGATGCTTAATCGACTGGATGACTAAGTGCACACATCCCTGACACTCAGGAGTTAAAGAGCCAGATATTTTCCTCAGGAGTCGGAAGAGACAAAAACAGACCCAAAAGAAAGTGAATATTGGACTGAAATTCAACGCAAACACGACTCCACACGAATGATCATGTTGCTCTGTAACTGCTGGATGTGCCAACTGTTCGCTAACAAGTTAGTATCAACTTCAAAGGTTGCTGGGGTCATTATTTGTTTCCACTGTCACTGAGTTGCCCCAAAAAAAGTTACTTGAGGTTAAAACATACTTTTACTGACACTTAATGTTACTGATCAGTTGTTGAACTCAGGGACTGATTCTCCACGTCTGTTATGTTCTCTTACTGTTTTGCAGCATAGTGCCGTTGGTTGATGAGCTCCTGGCAGCGTTCAGTAAAAAGATGAACTTGTTGGTCCAAAGCTTTCAGGAGACCTTCCAGCTCCTCCTGTCGTCCCAGCAGACTGTGGACACTGTCCACCGAGTCCTGCACCAACAAACAGACACATCAACATATAGCTTGATTATACTGTTTGAAACATAACCTCAAACATCATGGTCAAATGTGACCATGAAAACCAATCAAAGTGACGCATCCTCCTCACCCCGACATCTTTGACCCTCAGTCGGGCTTCGTGTCCAGACAGCGCCGCCTCGATCCGATCTCCTTCCTGGTTCAGCCTCTGGAGCTCCACCTCCTCCTCCAGACGCTCCTTCCTACTGGTCCACATCTTGACAAGCTTAGACCAATCAGCACTGAGATTGTCCAGGGTTTCCTGGATGTCGACGCCCCCTATTTGCCCACTGGATGAGCCCTTCTGAAGAGATTTACCCAACTTCTCCATCTCCTTCAACCTGGAAACAAAAACACGGTGAACTTTTATTCAATAAATAAATATGTAAAACTGAGCTTCCCTGTTTGACTAAAATCTAATTGGATTTAATTTTTGTTTTCCTTCTTACAAGTTAAATGAACACAAATGCATTTTTCTGATACTGCAGAGAACAAATAAGCCAACAGTTAGGACCAAACTAACTTATATACCTATACTTTTAACTCAGTCTTTTACCTGCTCTTTTGTGCCTCCATCTCCAGCAGGAGCTCCTGGTGTTGCTCCAGCAGGGCGACAGCTGAGGCCACATCTGTCGGAGTCTCCTCCTGCAGGAGGCGGTCCTGCACCGAGCCGGCCCAGAGCTGCAGCTCTTTGGCCTGCTGCTGGAAGCTCTGCAGCCTGCGGGCCTCCTCCAGGAGCCGCTGTCTGTTGGCCGCCTGATGCTTCAACTGGTCACCAACAGAACAGGAGAACAGTAAGAAGGAGAACGTCCGTCTGACAGGTTGTCAGAGTTTAGGTTCTTCAGCTCATCATTAAAGCAGACGTTTCTTTATTGATGCACTGAATCACAGAAAATGTTTTCACACACACCAATTTTCAGCTATTACTCCAAATATGACAGTATTTTGACTTTGATACAGGTCATGTAAACAGACTGTTCCATTTTGATATTCCAAAAAATTCCTAAAAGTAGCATTTTCCTCTATGGGATATGTTAATATTATTCAGGTTTTATGGGAAAGCTTGTCTATTCATCTTGAAAGTAAAAGGTGATGAGTAGAGATGATACAGAAACACTGTATTAAACAGGTCCCAGGTCTAAATTATTAAAGGCTGTAGTATCATTAAGCTACAACATTATCAGCTCTGCTGTTGGTATTAGACGTTTCTCTACGATACACTTTCACTACCAAGAGAGTGTTGAATGTGTGAGGGTCACTTGAGTCTGTGATGATGAACTGAACTCAAACCTGACTCAGCAGAGCCTCCAGACCCCGAACCTCCTCCGATATGGCTGCACTCTCTGCTGGACTGCAGTCCTGCTTCCTGAACAAAAAAACAAAAACAAAAAAAACATCATGGACCAGAAGACACATTGTTTGAAGACTTCCTGACACATTTTTGGTGCCAAACAGAGCTGTGAAAATGTTCTGTTATCATGTTTACAGTTTGCTTTGTGATGGGCCACTTTTACATCCTCAATACTTCATAAAGTCTTTAAAAAATGTGGCAGCAAGAATCTCTTGGGTGAAACCTCCACAAGAAAATCCAGAAGTTAATAAAACAAATAAGATGTAATAATTTGGAAGTTATTTCATTGGGTTCTGAAGAGAATTCTTAAGTTTTCTAAATTATTGAAATGAAAAGGTCAGATCAAACTTCCATTCAACTTTTACATAATCTCAACCCTTTTCAGGCCATTTTCTCCTGAATCATAATGAGTTTTCTATATTGTAAATGTGATGCGTACATCTTGGCGACACTCTTCAGGTAGGCGATCTTGCTCTCCAGGGCCTGGATGTCTCTGACGGCCTGAGCCTGGTTCTTCTCCTCAGCCAGCAGGGTGAAGGAGCTGCAGCCCACGTCCACAGTGTCCAGGCGGGACAGCTGACCGTGCAGCTGAGCTTTGGCCTCCTCGCAGCTCTGCAGGAAGGACTGAACGTCCGCCGTGCTCAGCAGCTCGTGTCCTTTCTCATCCTTCAGCTGCTGGATCCGATCCCACCTGCACGAACAGGAAGTCCAGGTCAGAACAGAGCGGTAGACTCTGGTTGTGTTCGGAAACTAAGACACCTTTACACCGGGCCTGATTGATTTTAATGTTAATCTGGACCAAGACGTTCTGTTTCATGTTCATTTTGTACCTGTTGGAAACGCTCCTCTGTCTGGCCTGGATCTCCCTCTGTTTACTGTGTCGGCTCTTCACCAACTCCTCTGCCATTTTGATAATGTCATCCAACTGGCCACGCCCACTCGCCAGCTCTGTCAGGAAGTTCTAAAATAGGAAGTCAACGTCAACACAGGTCGAATCTCAAAATGATCATACTTTACTTTGGAAACAATCGATCTGAGCTGATGTGAGAGTTCTCCCCAAAAATAAAAAATACACTTTTTCCCTCTAATCTTTTATGCTGTTTATCCATCTAGATAGTTCAGGTGTGAGCTGCAGAGTTTTCAAATAGAGATGTCTGTATTCTCTAAAATATAATGAAACTAGATGGCAAACAGTTTGTGGTGCTCAAAGTACAAAAAAATACATTTTTAAAAACTCAACAGCAGTGTCTCTTTCCAGAAATTGTGACCTGGTTACTCCAGATAATCCACAGATCTTCTTGTGAGCAGTTTCATGCAAAAACTACTTTCTTTCTACCACACTACACCCACCAACTGTATCACCACGCAGCTGGAAGTGTGTATCTACTCATGGGTGAGAGGCTGGTGCTTGTGATAATTGAGGATGTAAACATTAATGGCGTCCTCCTTGGCTGAGCTGGAGATCTAGATCAGCCATTCCCAAACTCAAGAACGCCACAGCCCAAATTGAAATCTGGAAATCTTTTGCTGCCCACCCAAAATTTCAGTCAAAACTCTGATCAACACATGTACACAATCGTACCAGTGACGAGATATAAGATCTGTTTTGGTGTTGATGTGACAGGTCACCATATTTGGTGTTACATTTTTTTAAATTAATAATTAATATTCTATGGTAATTTAAAACATAAAAACTAAGTTGAATTTTTTTTTATTTATTTATTTTTCATGACCTCTCAAGGCCCACCTGCAGGGTCTCCCCACACTTTGGGAATCACTGATCTAGATGATAAAAAACACAACAGGTAAGAGGAAAAATGTGTACTTTTGATTCTGGGGTAAAATGTCCCTTTACCATATGAATACTGAATACTTATACTGAATAATTTCAACAAATTTGAAGACACTCTCATCATAACCTGATTATTACATTAAAAAGTGACCAACAGAATATCAGCAAAGGCAGAAGCTAATATAAATAATAATTCAATAGTGTGTTGCTGGATTGACAAATGTGTTCACAGTATACAGCATGCAGACATTCAAAGTTTTTAATGAAAGACGTGAGGACAAGACAAAAATGAAGGAAACAACAAGACAAACACATATGATTTAAATGCTGTAAGTTACAGTATCGAGCTGAGTGAAGTCCTCACCTCATATTTGGCCTGGACGACTCCCAGGTTGTCTGCATCGGTGCTGAAGGTGTTCAGGATGTTCTCCTTGTCCTCCATCCATGACTCAAACTCCTGACAGCTGTTGTAGAATCGATGCAGACGCAGCGTCTCCTCCAGACTCCTCGTCTTCGACTGCAAATAAACAAAAAACCTCCACCAAATAAACTTCTCTCCCAAGACCGAATCTTAATCATCTGACTTCCCTCAGGCTTTAATTTAATCTTCACACAAATTCCAGTGTTTTCAAACTACATTTCCCATGCTGCCCTGCCCCTGTCACCTTGACCAGGTTGTTCAGTGAGTTGTAGTCCTGGTCCAGGCCGGCCTGTGCGTTCTCCACGGTGTCTCTCTGGTACTGTGGGTCTGGCAGCCATGTTGTCTGGATCTCAGCCGTGCCGCGACGCATTGAACGACTGCGCCTTGGACGACTCAACTTCCTGCTAGGGCTTTCTGGCACGCCATTGGTGGAAGAGGGCGGAGTGGGAGGAGGAGCCTGAACAGAGCGAAGAAGCAGCAGCACATCAGTTTTTAAATTAGGTTCTGACTGACAATGATTTGACTTATTATTGATCTAAAATGACAGGTGAGATTAATTTAAAAGTTACTGATTATTGATATAATTGAAATGTTATTGATTACTGATTGTGCGGTGGCTGGCATCAGGGTCAGGTAGGTTTTGGGGATGAGCTGCTGGTTTCCTCGGCTGTCTCTTGCCAGAATTCGTTCTCCATCTGGCTCAGTGCTGACGATGGTCACAATCTCATTATGATCCCACGGAAACTGACCTGAAAATCAGTTTAACTCAAATCAAATTTAACATTTCAAAGATTTTACTTTTAATTTATTTATTTTAACATTCCCTCCACCTGAATTTAATTTCCCTGCAGGTCTTTTAACAGGTGAAGTGTCGTTTTCATGCATACTTGCCATGAAATTTGGAGGTAATCTGCAGGTAAATTCAGAGAAATTTCAAATATGTTGCTTTGTAATTACCACCAACTACATGTAAATGAAACTTGCATATTAACCATGAAATCTGGGAGTAATCTGCAGGTAATTTCAAAGAAATTTCAAAAACATTACTTCATAATTACCACCTATTTACCATGGAATTATGGGAAGTGAAAACTGAAGCATTACCACTTGTTTTTATCTGCTAGCTTAACATGCTTGATGTTGTTAAAGAGCAGTGACAGTGAGTTGCTGAGACAGACAGGTCTCAAACAAGTCCCACTGTCCCCATTTGTCTGTCAGAAAAATACCATTTTGTGACAGAGCATTCAGAAGACACGTGGACTGTGAAAAATGAGTTCAATTTTGACTTCAGTCACTTTGGGGAGAAAGAAACGGTCATAATCTGTGCTTATGTTCACTTCTCTCACTGCTGTGAACAGACTCAGCAGATTCAGGACTCTAATGAGCACCGTCTCCTTTGTGAACCATCTCTGTAGGTACCTCTGCTGTATCTGAAGCGGACTTTGGCCCTGTTGTCTTCGCTCTGAGAGGCGGAGCTGCCAGAGCCCCTCCCACCCTTTGCGCTCTGTGGTGGTGATGTCACTGCTCCTGGTCCCTCCTCTTCTCCAGAGGAGTCGCTGTATTGGATCATCTTACTCTGCTGAGGCTCCGCCTACATAATGAAAGTGAATTATTAGAAATGTAAACCATCAAGTGACAATTTAAAACATGTTTAGTTGAAACTACAAAAAGGAAGGAGCCCCCTGTGGACAAAAACAGTCAAACTAAACAACAAATATCACGTCTTAAATAACAGATCAAAATAAAATCTCCTCCTGCTTCTTTCTGACCGGCTAACAAACTGTTTTATAACCTGTTAAAAACTGAACAGATGTTTATCTTGGAGCTCACAGACGCAGAGAGTCTGATTTGAGTCTGTACTCACAGTCAGAGCTGTGAGCTGCGCCGCGTTCCTCGCCTGCTCCGACAGTCTCTTTATCTCCGAGGCATAAGCTGCCATCTCCTTCTCCAACCGCAGGTGGCGCTGCAGCAACGCCGCTGTGCTCGACTCATCCTTCCCATGATCCTCGCTGGTCAGCAGTGGTTTCCTGTCACCCAGCCAGGAGTTGGCCTCTGCCACATCTGCAAAGTACTGAACAGAAGGAAGGCAGTTAGCTCTGCTGTTTAAACTGTCCAGTCCCAATAAACCACAACCACACACAGTAACTGTGACTGTGGTTTATAAACAAGATGTCTGTTTGGATCGTGAAAAAAACACCTACTTGTGACATCATCAGTGTGTGAAAAGCTGGTAGCAAATTAACTTTTGTGAAAACAGAAAAGACAAAGCAGAAATCGCTAGAGCCACAGAAGAAACTGTTCTTCTAAAACAACCTCAGTGTTCTAGCTTTTTTTTAATTTGAAATTGATGCATCTGTGAGGCCTGAAAAACACAGGGATGTTTCTGTTTTCTTGCCCAGGAGGACATTCTAATTGATAGCTTAGCTACAATGCACTTTTCATGCAAACAAAATGTAACACAAAGTGCAGGACACGATAAAACAATAACAATACAGAAGATGAAAATAAAGAAATATGCTAAAAACTGTAAAATGATATACCAACTAGTAAAACAGACTAAAATTCATAAATAAATAGTTAACAAATAAATAAATAAATAGGTTAAGTACAATAAGGTATCACACTGGAGAATTTCATTGTTATTGTGTATCAGAAAAGTCAATAAAATCAAAGGTAATATTTTGTATTCTGCTGTGTGTTCAAGTTATATTCTTGTCTTGTCCCTAAATCAACATTAAATAAACCATCACCAGCCCAGAGAAACAGATGAAACACTCTTCCATGTGACCTCTAGGGGTCCTCAGAATTTACACAACCCTGATAAAAGGCTACTCATGAATCCTTGTGCAATCATGTGAGGTAGCTAACCTACGACATAACTGTGCAGCACCTGTCCATCACGGTGAACTAGTTAATCGTGTATTATTGAGACAAATTGGCCAATCAGCTGAAATACCTTCAGTCTGAGGAAACACTGGTGAGAGTGCAGAGGTGAGACTAACATACCTGACATTAGCCAGGCTACTGACTGACAGGGAAGCATAAAAGGGCGAAGACCTGAAAAAATTCAGTGCAATATACGTAGCTGGGGCTCCCTGGTCCACCTGTCTAACAGCGCAGGGCTCCATCACCTGAAAAACGTTGAAGACCCCAGTCCGATGTATCAGCTTACCAAAACCTAGCTATTTTCCTCTTCTGTTTGGTTTCTCTGTCTCAGCTTGTTCATCTTTCTTCACCTGTCTCATGTTTTTTCCTCGTTTACCTGTTTGATGGCGGCGGCGGCCTGCAGTCTGTTGCGGCGCCCCGTTGCCTCCTCGGTCAGGTGACTCCACTGCTTTTTCAGGGTACGGATCCACTTCTGGATGGCTCGCTGGTTGACCTGACTCTGTTTGGACAGCAGATCCTGACCTCGACCCAGAACCCCCTGATACAGAGACTCCTGGGCCTGAAGCTCCGCCTCCAGAACCTGACAGAACGTGATCACATTCATTTATTAAATCAACTGACCCCAGTACAGTTATACAGATGTTTTATTTGATCTGTATCTGTGAAATAATCATGTTCAATTATTCTCTCCTATTTATTTATTGATAAATTGATCTATTTATTATTATTGATGCAAAAATAAAACACTGAACAGTAACTTTAGGGACAATAATAATAAAAACAGAGATAAATACACAAGGATAAACAAAGAAGAAACAGGGTGTAAACTGTAATAACATGATATATAACTACTGTTATTAGAATTATCATCATACAATAACTATGAAAAGTGAAAAGACGAATAGAAAGACAGCAGATTTTTTAGGTGTCAGAAGAGTTTAAAGTTTAGAGAAATCTCTTCTTGTAATTAGGAATTCAGGAAATAAAATCTTAGTCCTTTTCAACTTGATATTTAGAAATGTATTTATTTTCAAGTTATATTTGTATTTATTTTATATACTGCCACATGTTCAGTGTGAGTAAGGTTCAGTAATGTATGTCTACAATCTGCTAAATGTATTAAATTAATAAATATATTTAAATTTAAAATCATTAATTTCTGTAGTGCATATATTTATGTAAAAATCTTCTAAAAAAATTAAAATAAACTTCTCTCAACAAACCATCATAGTATTGTTTATTTCAGTATCCTTTAAAAATGTTTCCTTGTAACTTTATTGGTTTTATGCTGTTATTCTTTCTTTTGTTATTTTTTTAATGTAATATGTAAAACATTTTAAATTGACTTACTACATGAAAAGTGCTGGGAAAATAAACTTGCATAACTTATTTTTTTATTCAGGTTTATTTTTGTTTTAGTTGATATCTTTTTCTTCATTTGTTCACACCTCAGAGAAAATTCAAACTACATGAGAATTGTTGCCTGAATTTTCTTTAGGTTTTTGTTAAAGTTCTCAAATGCACCACTTAATAATTAATCTGTACCACAGAAAAGTTGACTGTTTGCAATAAAACTTTCACTCTTTACTGAAGGGATGAATTAAAATAAAAATGTATTTTAAAAGACTTCATGTATCATAAATGTTTCCCCTGATGCCGATGATGAAGGTGTGTATTTATCTCCTTGTGTTTCCCACCTTGTGTTTGTGTTGGCTCAGCTGGATGTGGTTCAGGTCTCGTCCAAGTCCAGCCGTCTGCAGCCTCAACCAGCGTTCATAAAGCCAAGCCTCCAACTCCTCACAGTCATAGAAGAACTCAAACAGCCTCAACTGAGCCTCCAGCTGCTTCCTCCTGACAAGAGGAAACAAAATAATAAGAATATTCACATGCGTTGTTCAGTAAATTATCAATTTATCAATCAGCATTTATTAACGTTAAAAAAAAGAAGAGAACCTGTTGCTGCTGAGGGTCACCAGAGATTTGTACTGAGTGTCAAGAGCTCTCACTCTGCTCTGAATCTGCTGACCGTCTCGAACTTTCACCTGAGAAGAAGACAGAGACAGATGAGTGGACAACTCAACCAGGAAGAAGTTTTCAGAACTTTTACTTCACTAAAAGTGTCAAAATCCCAGAGTAGAAACACATGGAAAAGGCCTGAATTAAAAATTTTACTTAAAGGTGTATTATGTTGAATTCCTGTTGAATTCATACTCCAAACACATAGGGGGCAGCACATCACCAGAGTAACTGCTGTTAGCTGGTTAGCTCAGCTGGTTGTGAAATAGAATACATGGACATCTTTAACATAACGTCAGCACTGTTATTTCTTCATATTCTGTTGATCATTTTTGTCAACTTTTATAAAAAATTATATATATTTCACCTTTAAAGGTCCGGTGTTTAATATTGACAGGGATTTATGGCAGAAATGGAATATAATATTCAACATCAAAAATTCAAGTACGATTCCATTGGTGTATAGTCACCCAAAAAATAACAATCACTGTGTTCTTGTTATCTTAGAACCAGTCGTTTTTATCTACAGAGGAAGTGTGTGTTTCTATAGCAGCCCAAACCCAAACACTGCTGCTAGATACGACTTTTCACATTTTGCAAAAGTTTTGCGATCACTGTACGTTCTTCAACACACTTGGAAGAAGAGGGTAAAGCAATGTGTTTGCAAGCTCACTACTAAATGCCACTAAATCCTATACACTGGTCTTTAAGTAAAAGTACAAAAGTAAAAGTACTCAACATGCAGAATAGCCCATTTCAGGACAATAAATAATATAATTTCCCTCTGAAATATAGCAGACTAGAAGTATAAAGCAGCCTAAAATGACCATACTGTAGTAAAGCACAAGTGAAGTCGTATATTAGAGCAGTACTTGAGTAAATGTACTGTCAGACAGTATGATTACAGTCATGGATGATAATCAGTATTGTACCTTCAGTGCGGTGCTGCTGATGGCAGTGATGGTTTCACCATGAGTGGAGATCTGAGCCTCCAGGAGATCCTGTTTCTGAAGGAGAGACTCCACCTCAGCCAGCTGTTTGCCCAGTTCAGAGGAACTGGCCTGAGACTGGAGACAGAGAGGGAGGGATGGAGGACAGAGGGAGGGACAAAAAAAATCAAACAAGCTGCTGGGATGGTTCCATGGGAAATCATAAAGTCTGAAAAAAAAAGGGTTCACTAATCCAAAACTAGCTTTTTACAGACCAGCTCTTTTATTATCAAAACTCTGTCATCACTAACTTCTTTTGTCATAGTTTTCTATAAATTATAGTAAATCTCTTATTTTACTTTCTTTCTTTTTTATGCTCCTTTTTTAGAATAAAGTTCAAACTTTTCATTACCTGAAATTTTATTCCTATCATCACAGAACTTTGGAAATATGTGACAAATTGTTTCTTTTTACGTGCTGTTATTTTTGTGATGCTTGAAAGCCGTCAGAATGAAAAAGCTTCCGAGTAGCTGTTCTACTTTCTGTTCAGTTTCCTCTCGGTATAAACGTGTTGTTAAATGAGTTTCAGTGTGAACTCACCTGCAGTTCTTTCAGCTCCTGGGAGATGAGCTCGATGTCTCGGAGCACGCTGAGATTTTCAACTACATTTCCCAGCAGCCCCCTCTGGTCTTGGAGCTGCTGCAGCAGGTCCTTCCATCGATGGCTGATGTTCTCCTCTCTTTCAAACACAAACACACACAGATGTATATATTATACATATATGAAGTTTATATATACACACACACACACACACACACACACGCACACACACACACACACACACACACATCATTCCTACTGTCATGTAAATGCAGAACAGTTGTATTTTCACAAACTCTGCTCAAACACATAAATTGAGATGATGAAATGTTCTTGCTTTAGAGAGATCAGATGTCACCTCTTAATGATCTGCTCCTTGCTGTGATAGTTTCCTCTCTCGATGGTCTTGGCCATGTCTCTCAGGGCGGTGAATCGTGGCCCTCTGGCCAGAGCGTCGGTGGCCAGAGCCTCCAGACGTCGACCAGCTGCTTGAGCCTCCTCCAGAGTAGAGAGACCCCGGAGGTCCTGTCTCCGGATCAGACGCAGCGTGTCCTCCAGGTACCCCTCCCTCAGCGCTGCCTGAGGAACAGAAACAAACTGACTGCTGGTCGAATCTGGGATACACACAGATCCAGATCGTTGTTTATCTGTTTGGTCTTCAGAGGTGTGAAGAGCAACACGAGGTGATTCCACTATTTTCTACTTTACATTCACTTTCACTTTACAGAGAAAATGCTTCATTTCTATGATACTCATGTTCAAGTTCATCCAAAGTCACAAATATAAAAAGAGAAATAAGAAAGAGTTAGTTTTTGGGAAGTCTGGAGTGATATAAGGATTTCTTTGATTTCAAACAGGACTGTCTTTATGGACAGATGTTGTTACCTTCCTCTCAAACTTCTGGGCGAGCTGCTCCAGGTTCTCCAGGCGCAGCAGCGCCTCCTGCAGGGCTCGCTCTCGCTCATGTTCAGCTCTCTCCAGCAGGACCCAGCTCTTCTCGATGTCGCTCAGAGTTTTACCTTCAAACAAACAAAACACAATGACAGAAAATCTAGAAAGTGTGCTATTATCAAAGGTTACAATAACATTGGTGTATTTTTTTACAGCTGTACTAAAGGCCTTTTTTTGGTTATATTAACATTTAAAGCTTCTATTTTTTAATAAAGCTCTGAATGTCAGTTATCATCACTGAAAGGGATAATGTACAGTGACCAGGTCATTATTGCGAAATAAACCCCAACAGGATGATGCAGGATCCTGATGCAAAGTGCAGGAGTCTTGAATCATCCTGAAGACACAAAACATTAATTCTAAAATGATTTTATGGATTTAAAAATCATCCTATTGTTCCTCCAGAGTCCATGATTAGTACTACATCTATAGCAACGGCCTGCTCTTCATAGCAACGGTCTGCTATGTAAGGGATAATGTATTGTGAGCAGGTCGTTCTTGTGAAATAAATCCCGACAGGATGATGCAGGTCTTGAATCATTATACAGCATCCCACTTATTACATGGTTACTTACCAAAATAAAAAAAATATTTGGCACACATTTGTGTGACACAAAACATCAATTTTAAACTGATTTTATGGCTTTATTTTGTAATGGTGACCTTCTTATATGTTTATGTACCAAAAAATATCAATAATGTGACACAAAACATTAAATTTTAAAATTATTTCATTGATTTAACAATGATTTTATTGTTCATCCCGTGTCTATGATCAGAACTATGTCCAAAGCAACAGTTTGCTATAAAGAAATAACAGACCTTAGACTGCTGTAACTGACCAATCAGAATTGAGTATTTAATAAGGCCATGTAATAATGGAATATAATTCTACAAATAGTATAAATACAGTACCAATAGTATAATAATAACAATATTAGCGCAGACTAATTTTTATCTGCAACCGTGCAACAATAGCAGGTTTAAACAGAATGAATAGAGATGCACTAAAACAAAGCTGCACAGCATGTATTAAATATTGATTTAGAATTTGAAGGTCAACTTTATTAATGACGTTTCAAATGATTCGGGAGAGATTCATGTTTTTTTCTTCAGACCACAAAATAACAATTTCTTGACATCATCATACAGCAAGCTTGTGTCCTGTAATCGAAATTTGATCAGTCCAAAAGCACAAAAAAACGTTGTGTATAATTGATTATAGTAGAATAGTTGCATGTTAAACTGATAAAATAACAATAAAATCAAACTGTGTCTGTTTGTGTTGATGTATTGTTCATCTGTGAGTGTGTATCTGTTAGTGTGTGTGTGTGTGTGTGTGTGTGTGTGTGTGTGTGTGTGTGTGTGTGTGTGTGTGCGTGTGTGTGTGTGTGTGTGTGCGTGTGTGTGTGTGTGTGTGTGCGTGTGTGTGTGTGTGTTACATACCCTCTGGAGGATTGTAAGCCCATTGGTTGTTGGCTGCCAGCTGAGTCTTCAGACTGAACAGATGAGCTTCAATTGCCCCACGCTCCTGAGGACAGAAAATTAAATAAAACACACAGTCAGACAAAAATAAAACTGAATATGTTCTCCGGGAAAACAATTTACATGATCGCCAAAAAAAATTCATCTGAATCTGATTTTTAAGAGAAGCTGAAAAGTCTTTTTTAATTTTTAATTTTTTAGCCACCATCCACCATCGATGTATCGATTCAATGAGCCAATGACACTGATGCAGAGCACAGAGGCCACATCATCTTCATTACACATTTATTTTGAAATTCTCATGGCACTTCCGTGTCATCGTTTCACATCATTCCCAAACATTCAGGGGGAGAATGTCAAGCAGCCAAGAAAAAGACAGGAAGCAAGACTGTGGAAATATTTTGGACCGGACTGGTAACTCTAAACAAGAGGCCCAAACGTGTCATAGAGTGACTGATTTGACCTGCAGGATGAGAAATCAATCCGATTGTTTGACCGTTCTGATGCTGTCTCACCTGGTACTTGGGAGGTTTCTCCACAGTCCTGTAGGTCTTGAACGCTGTCATCAGCTTCTGCATCTCCCTCACAGAGTTTGGGAATCGTCTGTCGTTCAGCTGCACCACCTTCAGTTAATCAGAAAATAATCAATCAACAGGTTCAGACAAACTCTGTTTGTTGTCAACACTTTTGTTGTTTTTTGTTACCTTGGTTTTGATCCAGTGAAGCAGATCTGAGACCAGTCGCTCGTACTGGACTTTCATGTCATCCAGTTCCATCAGCATCCCGACGATCTGAGGACAACATTTGGGATTCAGAGAGGAGAATTATAATTATTCTGCTCTCTCAATATTGTGATTCATTCTGTATCAGTCTCATGCGTCTTATGTGAATCTAGAGTTCCCTTCTAGACACGATCCTACAGCCGGGCAATATATCGATACTATGTCCATGTCATGATATGACACACATAACACACCTTTTGGTGGGATCTGATGGTAGATTCTCTCCTGTATCGCCTCTTCATCCACTGACCACTGAGACTTCCTCCCACTGACATACTGCTAACTGACAGATGCTTCAAGATAACTCAACCACACCTGATGTACACCTGAATAGTTCTAATTTAACCATGTCTCACTTGTTGCATACAGTAAAACTCAAAAAGGTCTCTCTGAGAACCTCTAACGTACATGGAACTCATCTACACACCTGTTGAATACAGTAAAACTGCTGAAAATGCTTGTACATACCTTGACTACACCTGTCATATTTAACCGAAGCCTAAAATGTTTTTGTTGAAACCTCTAACACACCTGAACACACCTGGTACATACAGTACAGCTGCAACCACACCTGTGTTTACTCCAATTTCAGCATTTTAAGCCTTTTCAAACCTCTACATCCTCCCCCACGTGCGTGTACACGCCTGGAATCACCCACTCACATAGGTGTGACACACCTGAATCTGAATCTGCATCATCATGTGACCCCAGGTAGATCACTGGATCTGAACATACCTGGTTTACCTGGTACATAAGCATAAACAGCAAACATTGCGTGAGCTCCAACCATAAACTATATAAGAGAACTAGACGTAACCTCTGAGAAGTGAAGCCAATGACGAACTGCTTTACACCTGCATTCGTCTTAATGGCCAGCAGGGGGTGACTTCACTGGTTTAAAACAGAAGTCTCATTGTATGTAAGCATATGAGAAAATGAGGCTACTTCTCACTTGAGTTAAAATTGTTTTTGTCATCACAACATGAAGCCATAAACATTCACTAACACCTGGAAAATGGTGCTAAAATTATGTCCTGATTCTAATTTCTACATGTCTTAACACAAATAGAAATACTGATGCAAAAACAACCTCGACATAAGCAGAACAGCAAATTAAATTAAATACTGTCTCACAGTATACATCGTAATAAAAAACTTTTTACACCACAGTAAACATCATGTGTCAGATCAGAGCGCGGTCAGAGAAGTCCAAGAATGGATGATTCAAATCTGTACAAAGCTAGAAACTTGAAACCAACACTTGTTCTTCAGATCACTGAAGAAATATTTTCACAAACATTTTTGTAGCTACAATGCAGCTCTCAAAACAACGCTAACATGTGAGCTTACCAACCCGACAGAGCTAAGTGACAAAAACTGACGCAGCTTCACAACAACATAAAAAAAAAAACATCAACACCAAATGCTCCTTAAATCCACCGTGAAGTCCTCAGGAGGTCAGTTTCTGAATCAGACTGAGCTCTCAGATCATTCATCCTGTCTCGTCTCCTCTGTGTCTCTGAGCAGGTGCACACAGCAGGTAAAGGTGTGCAGCAGCCTCAGTGTGTCTGTTGGCTCTGAGTGCTTCTGCTGCTGCCTCCAGCAGCGTCTCAGCGTGTGTGTGATCTCATCTGATTAGCTTAGAGTCTGTGGCTCCGCCCACAGTCAGATACACAGAACAAAAAGGCTCCATGGTCACCTGACCGACTGTAGGGTTCATTCAGCTTTTTAAAGAATAAAATTCAGCACATTCAACGTACCAAAACCAAACATTTCCAGATTCTTGAAGCCTTTATCGTCACAATTAAATAGTTTCTATGAATGCAATTGTCACTTTGTTTATTTTATCAGCTTTTCATATTAATTTTGATTCCATGTTTTGATCAGGATTATTTAATTCTCACTCATTTTGATGCTAGGAAACAAATAAGATTACTGCATCATTTCATTTCATTTCAAATATTAAACGATTTTTTGTTTACATGAATAACTGCATTAGTGAAACACCAGATTATGTAGAAAACAACTATTTTTAAGGAGTATATGTATACACATATGAATTTAGGAATATTCCTAAACTTCCTAACCATTTTTCAAACCCTCCAACTGAAATGAAAATAACTACCAGAAATCCCAGAAATCTTAATAATTACTATCTAATTCGGCAATTAATTTGTATAATATAAATTTTATATATACACATATTTTTTTAAGCATGGGAAATTACTGATTATATTCTTTAGTTACAATTTATTGCAGAGTTCTGATTAAACCCTTCTTTTAGAGCAGATTTTTCTAGTCTTCTGCTGTTATAATTAACAGTGTAGTTGTGAACAGTGGTGTGAGTTCTGTGTGTCGTAGCTCTGTGAGTCCTGGATGTAATCCAACAGTAATCCACACTGACTGACTGATTGACTGACTGACAGGCAGGCAGGAGGTGGGAGCTGAGGGATTAGAGAAAGTCACCATGTGAGAGTGGTGAGCCAACAGATGGACACTCACAACAGGCTGTGGATGTTTAAACCTGCATGTTACCTGCATGCAAAGAAACGGTGTGTGTTTTAGTCAGAGACAGCTGCTGCAGTTCCTACAGCGGCCTGCAGAGGGAGGAAGAGCCAACAGTTTGGACCACTTGTCTCCGTAGGTCTGATATCTTACTCTGACAGAGCCATTTCTACTCTACACTCTGGGCACAGTCTCTTGGTCCAAAGAGGAAAATCATCTAATATTTCACAAAATTTTGTGTATCAGAACCCATTAATCATCTGACAAACCCTCAGACTCATCTCCTGACCCTCTGGAGGGGCCCAAGCCTGAGGTTGGGAAGCATGGCAACACCCCCAAGTGTTGGTTCTGACCTTGGCGAGTCTCTTCTGGATGGTCTGTCCATGCTTCATCTTGGAGAAGTAGTGGTAGTACAGAGACACGTAGGTCATGATGGACTTCTCGTCCGGATGAGGGACCACCATATCCTCCACATCCAGCAGCTGCATGATCCCGAACTCACGCTCCGCCAGGGAGAAAGCGTGCTCCAGGTTACGGCGGGGATCATCGCCATGGAGACGACGGTAGTCAAAAAGGTCAGACCTGGGATGGAGAGAGCAGATGAAAGTGTGAGGAGGAGATAAGTGTGTGAGTTCATGTGTGTGCGTGGGCGTGTGTGTTACCGGTGTGCATGGATGAGGGCGTTGAAGGCGAGTCCGTCCCTCCAGCTGGAAGAGAAGTCCTGCACGTCAACACCATTGTAACCCGCCGTCTTCCTCTGACACCAGATCAGGAGAGCTTCCTTTGCCGAACGATGAGCCACACTGGCTCCACCACCCGCCTGACAAGGGGAGGAGAGACAATTAAAATAAAAACAACAGAAGAAGAGGAAAGAGAAAATGAAAGGAAAAAAATGAAGAGGGAAGAAGAAAAAAACATGAAAAAAATGAGAAGGAAGGAATAGAGGAAAAGAGGGGAATGGAGAAGAAAGGAAAAGAGGAGACAGGAGGAGGAAAGGGAGGAGAAAAGAAAAGAAAAAAAAAATTAAACCTGTTATGTATTTCCGTCTTGTTTATTCCTAGGAGAGGATTTTAAAATTAAAATGAAGAAAATAAATCCAAACAATCTGTGTGTTCATTACCTCATCCAGGTTGATTGGCCCGATCTGGAACCTGAGGATGATGATCCACAGAAGACCCAGGATCAGCGTTCGGTCCCCATCCACCACATTCTCTGGACCGATCAGATCCACCCGAATCTGACAGGAAACACAGCGATTGGTTTGTTTTGAGTATCAGACTGTGTGGATGGGGGACGAGATGAACTTAGAGGATCAGACTTACAGATCATAACTTGCATCTGGATTCATCAGAGCATTAAAACTAAGACTGTTCTTTGGTACAAGTTTGTGTCACAAGAGAAAAATCTGAATAGTTTGTTCAGAAAGAAATATCTGCTCAATTACTTTACATTAGTTTTTAGTCAAAATAACAGCTGTAATGCATGAACATCAACACAAGATGGAGCTCAATACAAAGTACTGAATAAACATGAATGACCAAAAGACTTCAGCTGCTAATTCTCAGCAGTCTGAGGTGTGCTCACACAATAAAAAAGACAAATATACTCAAAATATATCAGTATGGAGACCAAAAAAATGTCATATGATGGGATGAGTTCATCTCATTGGTTTTATTTCATCTCATCAGGAAACAATATAGGACTATAGACTACTGAATCATAAGAATATAACGACAATACTATTAATTTTATCTATTTGGTGAGCCATATAAATTCTCCTGTGACCGACCCAGTGTTTGGGAATGGCTGCACTGTTTCAAGCTGCAGCTATGGAAACAGATGCACACTTAATCACAATATTATCGAAATTATATCCAGAAACTTTTTTTTTTTGAGAAAGGATAAATGTGTGAGAAAACAGTATTATAATTAAGTACTGTAGAGATGCAGAGACGTCCTGGCTTAAAATATTTATTCTCCAGATGAAAGGAAACATGTTTGTTTGGTTTAGACTCAAACAAATGTCACATCATCACGATTTTAATGGTTGGTCTTCTTTACCATATCGTCCAGCCCTAGTTTAGGATATAAATGCAGCGGGTTGTGGCAGTGGTTCATGCTAAATACTGGTCGCTATACAAATAAACTTCAAAATAAAAGTAATGAAGTGCAGCAGGTGGTGAAGAGGCAGCAGTAAAATTAATTTATTTTTTCCACAGCTTGTAAATGGTTTTCACTTGAATTCAGCCTCAATATTCTATGTGAAATATGTATTAATCTGTATTTATCATCACTCGAGTCACATCTTAAAAACCTAACTTAGTCACAATTTTTCTATTTGAGAAATATCTCTAGAAATAGATATTGTATTACTTTAATTGGGTTCAAAGAGTCATCATTCATTCTCATTCTTTTATAACTTTTATTACTCTGGATTATTGTGATGCTGTGTTCACTTGCCTTTGCCAAAATCTGATTACACATCTTCATGGTGTCCAAAGTGCAGACACAAGACTTACAACCAAATCACAACAGCGTAATCATACCTTCCTCATTTTAGCTTCCCTTCGCTTGCTGCTCGAAAATTACTGTAACAATTTTATCTGGCCTTACTTAACCTGTTGAACTTTGAGTAAAGAATTCACTAAATCGTCTCTCAAGAGTCACTTTTACCATCTAGCTTTTTCTTACAGCAATTATTTTATCTGTTCGTTTATGCATATTTTTATCCATTATTTTATCTTTAGTTTTAGATGTTTTGTTATTTTGATTTGTTTGTTGTGGTATTTTGTTCTCATGCTGAGCAAAGCTGTCAGTTCAAGTAGGCAAAGGCAGTATGTTAAATTAAATTGGAGCAGAAACCACAACCAGGCGAGTCAAAACTAGTACCATCATTTACATGGACCACAGGCCAATAGGCGGACAGGGAAAATACTTAACTGGATTTTAGGACTCTGACTGACATGGACAGGTGAGTTACCTTGGTTTTGAGGAAGCTGATGGCGATGCTGTTGTTCTCCAGACAGTGGACTCTCAGTTTGCGGCGGCTGGGTGGAGGCAGCGTCTCTCTGGAGATGAGCTCCAGCAGACGAATCAGAACCACTCCGGTCTTCAGCTCGGTGTAAACATCAGTCAGCTCCACCTTCTCCTGCAGGAGGTGAGGACAGTTAAAGAATGACAGTTGATCTTTTACTCTGTGATGTTCACTTAAGATCCAAAACCAACAAGTTCACTGCTAAAACAACTGAAGCTAATTATTACTTAATCTGACATTATGTCATTATTGTCTCAATTAATAAAAAATATTATAATTATAATTATAATAAAATAATCCTTAAAATGTCTTATTTTGTCAACAACCCAAAGCTATTCAGTTTACTGTCGGAGAGGAGTAAAGAAACCAGAAAATATTCACTTTCAAGAAGCTGAAATTTACAAAAGTGGACTTTTTTTCTTAAAAATGATTAATCAGTTACCAAAAGAGTTGGTGATTAATTGAATAGTCTCTTAAAGGGATAGTTCACCCAAAAATGAAAATTATCTACTCACCTTCATGCTGACTGAAGGTCAGTTTTAGTTTTTTAGTCTACAAAACACTGTTGGAGGAAAACAGTGTTGCAGAATCCCCCAAACAGTGGAAATGAATGGTGACCAGTTTTCAAATGGAACAAAACAACAGAATAAAAACATAAAATGCCTCCAATACTGCTCGTCTGGTGTAATCCAGGTCTCCTAAAGCCCCAGCATGCCAAGCCAATACAAAGTGTTATTTCCACCATGTTTTTATCCTGAATCTTCACTATAGATCTTTAGCTTGGAGCCACGCTCACATGCACACTGTCTGAACTGGGTGTGTGTGCTGAGACGGTGTGCAAACGGCATGTAGGGGCTTTAGGAGACTTGGATTACACCAGATGAGCAGTATGGAGGCGCTTTATGGTTTCTTTCCAGTTGTTGTTGTTTTGTTTTGTTTTTTAACCCTCAATCGGCATGAGGGTGAATGGATAATGACTAAATTTTCATTTTTGGGTGAACTATCCCTTTAATAATCAATTAATTGATAAACTGTTGGAGTTCTAATATCATAACTCACATTTCCAAAAACAATGCACATCACAGAAGACAATATTATCGCAATTACAATACATTATGCATTAGCATCGAGCTAACTACCTGTTATATGCCATATGTAAATATCAGGAATCAAAGCATCAATTAAAAAAATAACAGATTCAAGCTAATCAATTTTTTCTGCACATATGATTATGTATACAGTGATACTACTCAGTTATAGCAATGACTCAAACTCAAGTGTTTTTAAGATGTAATAAATGTGTTTACAGCTCAGTGACTGACAGGAAGTTCACTGTGAAATCATCCTGAGAGTCCTGAAGTGTGTTACATAACGTCTCTGTCCAGTCTGCTTCAGGACATCCTGGTTATCTACAGGTCAGGTAACATCTTACCACTGAGTGCAGCTCAGTGTTAAGTGGAGAGATTCCTAGACATAGGAGGTGTGTCAGTCCTAACTTTAGACTCACAAGTGTTTGTTTTACATCTAGACCCTCTGTCTGAACCTCTCTGACTAACTGAAAGATTTAGGGATGCACAATAAATAAGCTATTGGGGCTATAAGTTATCAGCTGATAACAGGGAATTTAAACTATTATTTATTATTCCAAGAATAAAACCATTGCTGAAAAAGACTGACTATATTCATCTCTGCTTTGACACACGATGTTTGATCTATAAGATGTCAGAAAATGGTGAAAAATGTTGATCAGTGTTTCTCAAAACCCAAGATGACGTCCTCAAATATCTTATATTGCCCGCAATTAAAAGATATTAATTGTACTGTCACAAAAGAGTAAAATAAACAGAAAATATTCACATTACAGGAGCTTGACTTTTTTCTTGAAAAAAAAAAATCAGAACGAATAATCGATTATCGAAATAGTTGGTGATCATTGAAGCTCTAGTTGCAGTACTAGTGAGCTGTTTTCAAGAGGACTATTTCTTCAATAGAAAGTACTTCAGTTTCAATGAAACCTGTTGAGTAGATTAAATTAACCAAAACTATATAAAGTAGTTAAAATGAGCTCAAACTTAAACATCTACAGCAGTAAAATTGAACAAACGCATGAATGCAAAACATCGGATATATACTACTTCCATACTTTTACTGAACTAAAATTTTGAATGAAGGACTTTTACTTGTGGTTGAGTATTTTCAGTGTGGTATTAGTACTTTTGCTTAAGTAAAGGATCTGAATACTTCCTCCATTACTGGCTAATGTCAGGTTAAGGGTAAACCACCTATGAACTCCCGTCAGTTAGCCTCAGAGAGCTGCTGAAGCTAGCTACCATTAGTTAGTCCTCTGTTAGCTTAATCCGGATAACAGCCGCATTTCTTATTTTACAGTCCGTTAAAAAATTAATTTAATCTTTAATTTCCCTCGTGTTTCACTCTGTATAGACGTAAAGACATCAGAAGAATCATGAAAATGACTCGACGCTGGGAACACTACATGGTTAGCTTAAATGTTGTAATACCCGAACATGTTGTGTTGCTTTATATCGAACTCAAACATTTCAGTCAGAAGACGTTTTACAGGCAGAGAGACGAACTCAGACTCACCGGAGAAATGATCGTGTTATTATCGGTGGGAAAGAGGTGATGTCAGGTGAGTTTATAGAGACAGAAAACATTATTTACTCCGACTGAGAGCGGTTTACTTCAATTAAAATCCACACAAACGAACAAGGTGAATTTCATGATGGCGCCAGAATTCTTCCTCATCTGAGTTTGATCCACAGCAGCGCGCTCACCGCTGCCACTGGTGGCCGGAATATGTATTACAACAATACTGATAAAGATAGCGGTGCCACAATATTAATCATTTTTAAATGTATTACTAACATTTTATTATTAATGTATTATTTCTATAATAATAACATTTATTTGATAGATTAACTTAAGTTCCCAACTAGGATACTTTGCACATTCAGATTTTGCATAAAAAAGTGTAGTCCACAAGATGTTCACATTTTAAAAAAACGTTGTAATTTTTGAACAAATGTCAGAGGTCATGACCTCAGGCTGAAAAGCTGCAGACCCTCTGCAGGACAAGCAGCAGGTAAAGTGAACGTGTGGATGGAAACAGTTACAGCGTGAAAGCTCTGCGCCTTCGCCTCCCTGCTGCCATCCTGCAGGAATCCCAGAGGAATTCTGGGAATGAGGAGCCGTGGCAGGCTTCAGCTTTCAGCCAACAGCTGGCACCAGTGTTATCAGAGAAAACACGTGAAATCAAACCCAGAACGACGAGAACCGACTGGAATCTGTTCCAGCTGCTCACAGGAGACAGAGCAGCAACACTTGTATCTATATTCTGAAACATTATTCATACTGAGAGCATGAGGAGGCTGAGATCAGCTTATCATGACTGATGACTGTGTGTTTGTAGGTGTTACAGACTGCAGTTAATATCTGGTTATCAGACAGATGTCATGTGACTGATAACAGGCGCAATAACAATGACATCATCATCGCTGCAGCCACAAACACAACCTCTGACTCTGACATATGAAAGAGAATCTGTCTGATTTTTAACACACAAACTCTCTCATTTGATCTGTAAAGACCTTTGAAGCCACAAAAAAGAAAAACATGGGCATCCAACATCCTTGATCTCTGATTGGCTCCCTGTAGTTATTCTCTCACCCTCATTCTCTCGTTTAATCACACTGATCTGATGAAACTGATAACTTTTTGAAGAAAAAAAATTCTAAAGATAAAGGGTTTTTATAGAAACCTCCTATCTTATAAAAGGAGTCAGATGTTTTCCCTATTTGATGTTACAGATACAAACTCTCACTAACTTCAGGAATCCCAAATTTATCTCAGGTTTGGAAATCCTCAACACTCAGTCCAACATTGCTTATACTTTTATGTCTGTTACCTACCAACCAACACTAATTTTCTCATCTTTCTCATTTTATCATCAAGTTAGCAAACACTACCTGAAGGAGAAGTGAAAATTAGGACAGTTTAACATCCTGAAATTAGCAGATTCTGTGACGTTAGGACACCTGTGTGATAGTCTGTTCCCATCAGCAGCTAGTTCAGTTAAAGTTACGGTCCCTGTACAGGACATTCAGTCCACATGTCTGTCTGTTCATGTGTTTGTTGCTGAATCAGTCTGCAGACACATGCAGGTGTCTCCATTAGTCTTATTATTACTGTCATCACCACCATCGGTTCATGGAACATCGACTCAGCACATTTCTGTTTCTCTGCTCCAACATGACTCGGCTGTAATTAGCAAGAGAGCAGCAGAGGTGGGAAGGAACTGAAATTTTGTTACTGTACTTAAGTAGATTTCTCAGGTATCTGTTTTTATGATGATGATGATGCTGATGAAGGGCTAAATGAGACCATCTAACTAAGCTGTGAGGATACGTATCTAAAAAAAAAAAAAAAAAAGGTTTGGAGGCACTGGATTAAACTATTCAACAGCATATAGCTTTGATTTTATGAGACCAGTACTTTTTTCTTCCAGTCACATCATGTCTCCTTCATGTCCTCCTGTCTCACCCCGTTCTTGGAGAAGACGCTGTTCATCCACTTGGTGAAGGTTTTCTTCTGGACCGCCATCCTCTGCTCCTGCAGCTCTCTGACCCGCCCTGCCCCATCCTCCTCGCCCTCCATCCTGATTGGCTGGAAGCACACAGAGAACGTTTCAAAGATGGTCACAGATGATCAGATCTCAACAGCGTGATTTCAGGCCATCAGTCATTAGTGAAACTTAAATCCAGATTCTGTTTTGAGTTGGGTGGCAGTTGTTCAATCTGTAAGGACTTGGTTTGAGGTGGCTGGTTTTTAGACAGCATCCATCCTCTCCTACAAACAAGACAGACATCTCTACAGCCTCCAAAACTCTGCAAGTCACAACTAAACTATCTGGATAAACAGCAGCGCAGGCCAGAGGTGCTGTTTATGTGTATGTATTTTTGATTTTGGGGTGAACTGTCCCTTTAATTTTAGACCAGAAAAGTGGTATTTGCTAAAACTAAAGCTTCTAAGAAGGGAAACGATTTTACAACATGTATTTTGGAAAGTAAAACTTCAGAATAATAATAATTCTTATAGATACAAGTAGATGCAGCTTTAAGGAAAAAATGTTGGAGACTTTAATGTCCTTGTTACTATAATTTTGCCAAAAAAAAATCCAACAAGTAACGTCACAACCAAGCGACCAGGCTTCTGTTTGCCTTCTGTACTTTGTGTCTAAATCAGGTCTAAAATAATGTGTCAGGAATCCTGATTAGAACTTTAATCTGGCCTGAAAAGCTGAGCCCAACCTTAACCTGAGTCTCATTAGCATATTTCAGCCGCGAACCTGATTACAGCCCGACATTTTTCTTAACAAGCTTCCCTCTATGTACCAAACAGTAGGAGATGGTAGTGACAGGGACCGTACATGGAGGGAATTTGGAGGGAAAAAGATAATAATGATAATAAGAATAAGAATAAGAATAAGAATAAGAATAAGAATAAGAATAATACAACCAAATCCCGGCCTGACCCAATTGCTTCTCAATTTCTGCCATATTCTTCCCACATACCCTCCTAAATCTGACACACTGGTCCTTTAAATGTGCAGGCTGCAGGTTTTTTTCAGTTCAGTTCACAGTTCAGTGAGTCAGCAGTTAAAATGTGATTTTATTCTTCTTTCTGCTGACAGGAGCAGTCACACCTTCAGTACCCTCTGCTGTAAAAATTCCTCAGCCGTCATAATCCAAATGTTAGAGGGATATGTTGTACTTTGTTTTATTGCACTACACTTTGTCTTACCGAGTAATTTGTGTATTATTGTGTATTTCTTAGTGGAAAATCTGCCATCACAGTGAGACATTCAACTTGTTTTAATAGAAGTCAAATCAATTTTTAGTTCCATCGTCAGAGAAAGTAGACAGCTCTACAGCTGATATCTCCAAAACTCTGCAGCTCACACCTAGATGGATAAACAGCTCTACAGGTGAGATTTGAGTTTGACTGCATCAGCATCATATGTAAGTATATACTCTTGATTTGTAAACATATTTGAACTGAAGTTAAACGGCATAAACACACTCTTCAGTGTGGTATCAATCTGAATATCACAAAAAGAAAAAACTATTCCTTTAAACCTACTTTGTACTTGCTGTTTTTAATATTAATACTGAACAGCACAGTTTCAGAAGACTAAATATATATATCTATACATCTCCCTGCCCGATTACATTTGGCTATCACATGCACAGGAAACAGAGAAGTACAGTCACACACGACTAAAATAACCTGAAGATAATAAATCCTGCAGAACTACAAACATGTAAGAACAGAAAAACACTCACAGATCTATAAACAGCTCTACACACACTTAGAAAGAACAAAAGATGCATAAGAGGACAAAAACAACGGAAGAGAAGAGAAGCAGCTGGTGGCGCCTAAAGATTCAATGTGCTGCACATAAACACACTCAGACTGTTGTTCTTCTCACCTTTTCCTCTTTATTTCTGCAGCTGTAGAATCTCAGACAGAGTGAGATGTCCAAAGATCCAAAATCGTGATCCACTGATCCAACATACAGACTGAGAGATCCGATGGTCTGCACCAAACTATACCATATGATCTGTGTGTGTGTGTGTGTGTGTGTGTGTGTGTGTGTGTGTGTGTGTGAACTTTGACCCCTCCACCTGCTGTCAGGTGAGTGGAGCTGCTCATGCTGTAAATCCAATGGCTTCAAAGTTCACACACACACACACACACACACACACACACACACACAGACAGACAGACCTCACAGGTCCCTGAAACAACCAGAATCAGCATGTCTAACGTCACTGTCCAATTAGTGGAAATGTTTACTTCATGTGCTGCAAGGAAAATCAGCTCTCTAAAAACTAGAGTTCAAACTGTGTCCAAAAATGTTAATCTACAATTTTAATTAATTTGAATTTTTATCAGGACAACTGACCCTTTGCTAAGCCCCTCCTCGCAAATTGCAAGGGTCCAATCACAGATAAGCAACTGCAACTAGGCACTGCAGACTTGTGAAGTTTTGCAAGTCACAAGCGAATGTAATGTAACAGTCATACCACACATGCATTTACTGTGATTAGTCATGTGGGAGGAGGTTAAGAAGAAGGATGTGAGCTGATGCATCACTCTGAGGTCTGAGCTGTGTTGGCTTAGCTTTTATCCTGCCTCTCTTCCTGGGGCGAGAGCGATCTGGCAGGGCATTCAGTCTCAAGGTCCGCTGTGCTTAGTTCCTAGTCCCTGTGCCACATTTTCCCACGTTAGTACGTGTATTTCTGTCTTAATAGCTTTGTTTTCTCACTTCTTAACAATGTCTGAAGAAAATCTGAGCTCTTCTAAATCTGTTCATTCACTCACTCTCACACTGTGAGTGGAAAAAGTTCACATTAACCAATGAGAGCAGACCTGGGCAGACCCACAACATTTTTGTCATTTTATTTTGTTAACTGAATGTTGTGCAGAGTGACAGGCATCAATCACTGCTGCCCTCAGCGGTTCAGGACACACCCACTGAGCCAGGAGACAAACCAGACTGTTTTCACATCTAAAACAAACTGTGAATTAAGTGTTAATTTCCACCAAACCAGAGTTGATGATTGTACTACAGTTTTGGTGAATTTTCATTAGTTCCTGTCGGTCTAAAGAGTTTAAATGAAATGTGTTTTAGAGAGCTAATGAGCCAATTAAAGCTCATCTTAGTTCAGTAAAAGAGATAAACTTGAACTCAAAGGTGATTGTCTGTAGTTTTCTGTTTAATCGACGGGTTTCTGTGCAATGTGATCACAGAGATGCGCGCACAACTAAAGGACAGAAAGAAGCACTGTCCACATACTGCAGCACGACCACTGTTGCCAACAGATTTAGCAACTTTTCAGACCCTCTTAGCAAATTTAATTCTAAAAAGTGAGTAGCGAAGTCATCCTTTAAACCACATCGTGTCTGATTTCACTTTTCATCCCTTTAAACTCAAGAGCTGAAAGAAAATCCTTCATCAAAGGCCAATCAGACACTAAAAACACACCAAGACACATGAGTGCAGAAACAGTTTAATAAAACATTCACTCCCTGCTGAGTCATCCATATGAAACTGAATTATTTAAAAACAAAAAATAAAGCTGCAGAGGAAAGGGAGGAGGAAGCTGTTCAAGATACAGTAGAAGAAAAGTGTGTGTGTGTTTCCTGTCAGGATTATGATTAATGATACTCGTCCATCCTTCATCCTGCCAACACGCCCGACTGCAGCTCTGCAGAGGAACAGGAAGTTATGCAACAACCACTGAGTTTTCACTGGCACTACTTTCTCCAAAGAAACAAAGTAGTCGTCCATGAGTGAGGTGTTTAACTGGGGGTTATTTAACCAGTCCTTTAAAGTGATAGTTTGTATTATTTCAAGTAGGAACTGAAGCTGTTAAATTGCTCTCTCCAAAGCTACCAAAATCCATAGACAAAATCAGTAATTTTACCTCACACGACACAGGAACTGCTGGTCTCCCAGTGCCTCGCTCTGTTCATTTGTTTGTGTTATTGTGGGTCTTTGGTGAATCTGAATCAACCCTTTAAAACACAAAAGTTACACAATAAGACAACCTAACTGACAGATCATGGCAGCAGTAAACCTGTGTCCTGTGAGCTAAAATGACTGATTTTGCCAATGGAGTTTGGTTGGTTTGGAGAGAGTGATATTTAACTTATTTTACTTATTTTCATGCATCTAGAATATGTGTAGCTGGTGACCCTGACAGATTCAGGCTAGGTGTTTCCCCTTGCTTCCAGTTTTTATGCTAAACTAGGCTAACTACATCCTGACTCCAGCTGTGCTCTGAACACATAAACATGAGATTAACATCTATATGGAGATCTAAATATTATAAACAAAGAGAATGAGAGGATTTTCCAACATGTTTAAGACATGCCAGGGCTTTTGCAGGGCTTTTGCAAAGAACCCAACAATGCTGTCAAATTAGGTTTTCCCAAAATTCCTGATTCTTTCTGTCAACATCTGCACTGTTTAATACATTAAACTAAAGCAAACTGTTGTATTTTTACATTTTAATCTCAGTTTCAGTATTTTGCTCCTAAATCTCTTGAAACATAAACACAAACTAACTCTAACCACCAGAGGATGTTGAGTACAGGTATTGAATAAACTTTATTAGTCTCCACCTCTGTGAACAGGATGAGATCATCAGTTAAACATCATCAGAACAGAGTAACAGACTATTGACCAGTAACACATTCAAACAACAAGAATACAAAATACATCAAAATCACAAAAATAAAAACTTTTACATTCAGATAAATGAAGATTTAATTTGAGACTTTCATTGAATGTACATTCTGACTGAGAGAAGCATCTTTACACACACAAAACATTAAAAAGGCTCCTTAAACCACCAGACAGCTGATTTTACATCTTTATGCACTGAAATTCTTGTATTTTCTGGACCTTAAATCAAGAACAGAGAGGACTTTAATGACTTTACAGATGTTCCCTTATGAAAAGATGAAATGCAAAGGCAGTTTGACCAATTATGTTTTTGGTCAGCACAATAGAACTTGAGATTTTTTGTCTTTGTTTGCATGTTAAAGGCACTAAACAGAAGCTGCCCAGCTGCTGAATCCTCGAGGACGACAACAGTCCTGTCATAGAAACAGAGGGCATCAAAACACGTTGGACTGTTGAACTGAAAAGGCACCGCTGCTTTAAAAAAAAATCTCCTTTTTACCTTGAAAAGCTTTGAAATGAAGAGGCACTGATGGGTAAATGTGCAAATGTAGCTTTGAAATCTGAGTTGATTGAATTTGGAAGCATAATGTTAGTTTGTGAAGGTGTTTTTAGACTAAAAACCATCATCTAGAGATAATAAGTATAAGTGAAGAAACTGGAAAATAACATTTAGTCCTTAAACACACTGTTGGTGCATATATTGCTACGTTAGCTAGCTAATGGTGGGTCAAATAAGCAAAAGGTATGCCCAAAATTCAGTCTAAATACACCTTCAGAGTTCATGATGTTGTCTTGCAGCTAAGCTAACTTTAGCTAATATCTGTATGTGGTTGACGGCAGGCAGCTCCTTCACACAAAAAGGCAACTTTTCTACAAAATAAACTCCCTGTCGTACTTAAAGGCACAATCAGAACAAGATTCACTGCTGCTTTTGCTTTCATTGACTCATCGCATCGTAACTGTAACTAGGTGTGGCTCGTCTGTCAGTCTTTGGATTTCTCTTCACATTTAAAAACATACTGTGTTGTTACTTTTTTAACCTTTTTGACTACAACCAAAAAACAAGAGAAAATATGTAAGGAAGGGAATAAACACTGAGTTCATCTTCTCAAACGTTAGCTGGTAATGTTAGCATGTTCAGCTTACTAGCTTACTACTAGTTTAGGCTAACATTAGCAGTTGGTAAAAGCATAAGTAATGGATTTGACAATGTTTTTATCTGCTCAAACATTAGCTGGTAATGTTAGCATGTTATTATTAATCAATGTAGAAAGATAATCAGAAGAAACTGGAGGAAAATAACACACTGTCCTCAAACACACCACTGGTGCATATGTTGCTAGTGTAGCTGCTAACATCTGTACAGTTCAGGAACATCAGCTGTTTGGGTCAAATACATAAAGAGAAAAAAAAAACATCTCCGGCTGTTGATTTTACAAGAATAATGTAAGATGAAATTTTGCTTCAAATTCAGCCTAAATACACCTTGAGCGTTACGCATAACGTTGTTGACTATTAGCCAGCTAAGCTAAGCTAATAGCTGGATCTGTGGTTGACGCAGGAGACTCCTAAAAAAGGCAACTTTTCTACAAAATAATCTATCTGTCGTACTTAAAGGCACATTGACGGCAAGATTCACTGCTGCTTTTCTCACTTTCATTGACTCGTTTCATCATTTTCTGAGAGCAAATGGAGAATGTTTTTAGAATTAGAATGATTGTTTGCTAAACCCCTCCTTCTTACAGTGATTGTTCAATAATAGCTTAGCAAACCGTAACTCAGCTACGTAGCTAGTTACAGGTGGAGGAATCTGTCAAATGGCTAGAAATGAAAAGGTGCTTGTATACCTGTGTCTGGAATCCTTTGTTTAAAAAATGAATATGAATTTTGAAGATGAATCTGACACTTTCTTCACTGTAAACTGTCACCCTTAGCAACATTAGCTCAGGGTGGTGGAGTTTAGCTAGTTAGCCAGTTAGATGTTCATGGCTGCATTGTAGAATTGTGATATGGATATTTAGTTTTGGGTTAGTTTATACTGATTTATGTTTTAAAGATTTTTATGGTGTAACTTGATTACATTTTTAATACATCTTTAAAACATGGCAGTTTTAAAACCATGAACCTTTTTTTCATGATAACGTGCTCCACATTTGGTGAAGCTGCCATGAGAAAAGAAAACCCTACGCAAATTGATTTGATTTGCATTGAAAATGTCTGAGATGTTTTAAGAGAAAAGAGAATGTTTGTGGAACTAAATCCATTTTTCTGATGGAAAGACTAAAACCAGCATTAACACACATGATTTGTCCACATACTTTTGGCCATTTAGTTTATTTTTCAGCCTTTGTTTTTGACATATTGTGGCCAAGTTGGAAACAAGTGTTCCCCTCATTTTAACTTGTTATTCCTCTGAGTTGTGTTTTTTTCTCTTCACAATAAAACAAATGAAACAGTGTCCAGTTTCCACGAGGAGGAAAGTGTGAAGTCAGCAGGGGTCAGAGGTCACTGCCTCTCCTCCTCTCTGCTGATGTTTACAATGTGAGGAAACTGACACAAACTGCCGACTTTCAGGACGCCGTCCGTCCCGGAGGACGAGTTAACGGCGAGCTGCAGCAGCCATTTCCACTGCCATGTCCTCCCAACTGTGCGCTGTTCAAACAGGACAGACTTTGACCTTTGACCTCCGACCTCCCTGTAAAACCCTGTAAAACCCTGTAAAACCCTGTAAAACCCTGCGGCCTGGTCACGTGGAGCAGACGGTAAGTAACCGCTTCCTGCCCTAAAAAGACGACGTCTGTGACCTGAACCTCGCTGCCTGTTACATCATGTCATTTATGTCTGTACAGTTTTGAGCAATTTAAAATGTTAAAATCATAAAATATATTTACTGGGTACAACTGACTATTTTTGAAAAGTAAATAAAACCATGAGGAAAATATGATAAAATATTTAACAATTTTAAAAATATATATATACGTGTTAATGTGGACTGTTGACTTAATTTTTGACATTTTCTTGAGTAAAGGATTCAAATATTTTTCTTAAAAAGTAAAATTTTAGCTTGATGATGAAGCCTGACGTAGATTCTGTAAAAGAAAATAATCCCTCAATTTGCAGCAGAGTATTAAGGCCATTGTAGGTTAAAAAAAAAAAAAAAAAAGCAAAAACATGAAATTACAGAGCTGGGAGGGGACTAATATAGAAAAATAATTGCGATATCATGAAGTCTCATAAGTTCTTTGAGATTGAAGTCACAAATGTACAAGACTGAAAAATAGTGTTTTTGTGGAGGCAACATTAAACACACCACAAAAAACAAAAAAACAGCTAGAAAAACAAATCACTCCGTTTATCAACGATCATAAATGTATCTCAATACCATATTTATAAACTTTTAAACATATTTATACATTTGAGAGTGTGGTTTGACCCTTTTTCGTTGACTTTCTGGGATTCTGTGGTGTGTTTAACACCTAATTAGTATTTTTGTGTTTGGTTATGTATGTGTGGAGTGTGATTCGTTGCAGACTAACGGCCACTTCCTGTTTAAGATGGCTTCTCCTTGACACAAGCTGTTTGCCTGATGAAGGTCTAACACAGAAACATCACAAATAAATGTTACATATTTCAAGTCAGACAGTGTGTGGGAGTCCTTCTGCAACTTTTTTAAAAATCTTCCACAAATAATAAACAGCTTCAGCAGCCTTATGGGCACCTTAGTTTGGAAACTCAGGAACAACCAGGAGGAAGAGATGATTATGGGGATTTTCAGCTGGTGATTTTTTTCCCTTGTCCCTCTTGAACAAGTGAGTGTTGTGACACTTTTTTAAAAGTCTCTATGTTCAGCTCTCAGCACTTCTGTAGCTTCTAACTGAGTCTTTATCTTTTGAAATGTAGTTTCTCTCCTCGCGGTTAAGTTAGTGCTGATGATACTCCCAAATAAAAAACATTTCCTGGCTGTGCTGCTTCACAATAAAAGTGTTTAAATAACAAAACACCAGGGGACTTTTATTGTGAAGAATTTAAGGAAACAGCTTGTTACCTTTTGATAGCTGTAAGCTATGCTCGTCTTCACTATGGAAGCACATCGACAGCTGCAGGAGAGCAAAGGTGCTGCGCCAGCTGTGAACACAAATGACTGACTGTATGTGTTTAATCACAGGTGCGGGTTAGGTCATGGAGGTTATATTCACACTTGCAAGCAGGTGAGGATTTGACTTTGAGAAAATTGCGGGTAGTGGGTCGATTCCAGGGATGTAATCTGAAGGGAAATTAAGGCAGGAAATTGGTTAAATATCAAGATATATCTTTAAAACACTGTCCTCTTTCAAAATAAAAGTGTCCAAATTAAACAGAATTAGTAAAATATGAAGCTACATTATATCTTCTTCTTCTTTGGTGCCTTGAAAGCAGCTGAATAGCACAATATATAAAATCTTAACAAAATAAAAGTATAATATTCTTTCCTCAGTCCCTTTGTTTGTCTGCCAGCCAGTTATTTAAACATGTGATTAGCGGTGGAGTTAGCGATGGTTGAAGATCATCTTGGTGGTGAGCTACTCATGTGGAAATCCTAAACCTTGACCTTCTATAGCTGTCTGTGTGCTGACTGGTTGTCCTGTTAGTCTGAACGTCAGCAGCAGAAACTGGTTTCTTTGGCGGCTATCTCAGCGTCCTGCCTGCGCTCTAGTCCTCGCTGTGGTTATACAGGGCATCCGCGGTGGGGTTTTTGCGGTGGGACGGCGGCACCAGGTGGTCGGGCAGCTCGGTGGGCAGCTCGTAGCCCTCCAGCTTGATCTTGATGAGGTGCTGAGCGAGCGCAAACTCCTCGTCGTCCAGCATGCCATCGTGGTCGCAGTCTGCAAGCTTCCAGATCTTCCCCAGCACAGTGTTGGGCAGCCGCGAGTTCATCATCTCCCTCTTGGCGTTGACGCCGGTGATCTTGCCGTTGACGGGCATCAGCATATAGAAGATCTCGTCATAGCGATGTTTCTCACGGCTCACGATCCAGTCCTCGGTGTCAGCCCCCGCGCTGATGCCCTCACCGTAGCCCCGACCAAAGGGCCCATCCTGGGAGCCCTCGAAGGCGCCACCGGACACCATGGCTGGCGGCTGCTTGGACTCCTCCTCCCGGATCATTGCCATCAGAACGGCGATCTTAGAGGCCAACATCTTATCGACAGACTCGATCAGCTTCATCTTCAGAGACGGGAACTTACTGAAGTCGTAGTGCTGCAGCATGTCCTGCAGGGGGAGACACACAAACACACCAGACTAAGAGATTCATACATTTCTTGTTATTTTATCTTTTCAAAAGTGACATAGCACCAAAATTTAAATGCTGTTAAATGTGTTTATATATTTATCAATACGCACCCATTGTGTGTAGTAAACTGTAATAACTGCATATATTCACAGCAGGATAATAACCATCAGTGATCTGATTCAAATTTTAGATTTATCTTGAATTACTCAGAGCGAGAAACAGTGAAATGTATCTTATATCTATAGCGTATAGGAAAAGGCTGGAAATGAGTACAAAAATAAAACCAAAAAAAAGCTGGGCACATTGCTGTTTGTAATAAATAAGGGTTCTTTGTTTCAACATTAGAGAGTTATAAGTGCTGACACAAAAGTGCTACAACCCTCCCTGGTCTCCCCGACTTTATGCTTACTTATTAAGTCTAATTAATTAATTCCGGAAATTTGATATCGAGTTTTACTGACAGAGACAATGATAGTTGCTAAGCAACCAAGATGCATCAAAGTAACCGCCTGTGACTGAAACAGGAAAAAAACATTTTAGATGAAAATACTTTTTGCAGCTGTTGCATATATAAACTTAAAAAAATATCAAAATGACCTCCTTGGCTGTTCTAAGGTTCAGAAGAACAGTTTTTTTTTTTTTTTTTTCATCAATTCTTAAATGAAGAAAATACCACAGTATGTTGGACACAAACAGAAAAGTGCACATACTGTGAAAGAGTTTGTTACAGTGATGGTGGCTGCTGACAGAGGGCGCTAAAACCCAAAGACAAACCAACTCAACAAATAAAAAGAAAAACTGACCCTAAACATGAGTGAATAAAATGTTGCAGTGAAACACAAACTGCAGGTTACAATCCTGCAGGTCGTTCATCGTGGGGTCAGATCACAGCAGGATGACCTCACAGGCGAACAAAGCTGATTGGATGAAACGTTAAAGCTGTCACATGATGAGACTGAGCAGAGCTGAGAGTCAAACCTTGTGCTCTCTGCAGCTGGACACAAGAGTCCTCTGTGACCTCTGACCCCCGAACAAGAACACAGTCTGGAGGACGATCCAGATACACAACATGTGTAAGAGTGTGTGTGAGTGAGTGTGTGTCCTCAGAGTTCACCTCTCACCAGGGAACTGAAAAATGTGAAACATACTCTCCCCAATAAATACAAGCGTAGCTGGGGAACACACACACACACACACACACACACACACACACACACACACACACACACACACACACACACACCTGCAGCAGTGTAGCATCTCTACAGGCCTGACGGACCAGCTGCAGAGTGTGTGTGTGTGTGTGTGTGTTTGTGTGTGTGTGTGTGTGTGTGTGTGTGTGTGTGTGTGTGTGTGTGTGTGTGTGTGTGATAGTGATCAGTTACAAACTTCTCTGACATCAGTGAAACTAAAAAATGTGTTTACTGTCATCTGAAGATCACAGTTTGTTCTCACACAGATGGGACAAACGTGACGTAAATCTGCAGAATGAGTCACTTTAAAATTGTTAAATTAAAAATTCCAAAAAAGTTGGGATGTTAAATAAAAACAGAATGCAATGATTTGCAAAAAGTTTTCATCCTGTGATTCCAATGAATACAGAAGAGTTGAATTCAATTGATTATAGGTTGAAAAGTTTTTACAAATCTTTGCATTCTGTTTTTATTTACGTTTTTACACTGCAGCCCAACTTTCTGGAGCTGGTGTTGTACCTAAAGGTTGAGGTTTTGTGTACCTGCATCTTGGCGACGTTGGGGAAGTCTCCGGGGCTGATGTGGTGCTCCCTCTGCAGGATGGTGTAGATCTCTGGCAGCCTCATGATCAGCTCCTCCTTCTTCTTCTCGCGGCCAAACAGAGACGGCATCTCCTTCTTCAGATAGCTGATGATGTAGGCGTGCACCTGCAGGACGAGATGATGAACTTTAAATTAGACACTCACAAAAAGTCAGAATCAACATTTTTTTTAAAAAATCTACCAAAATCAGCTGCTGTGTAAAGGAACATTCCCACATTTTGAGAATGGAGACAATCAGTCCATGGACAGCAAAGTTCTTTTTTGTTGTTTTTATCTCAAGTCTAAGAAGAGAAACCTGACAGTTCCTCGAAGGACACACACACACACACACACACACACACACACACACACACACACACACACACACACACAGTCAGAGCCCCCCTGCAGCTAGACCTCAGCTGAGCTTCGTTCAACATCAACACTGTTTATCCAACAGTTTCCTCAACCACTGAGCTGAGAGGAAGACAGACGACTGACTTAACACACAGAGACAGAGGACAAAGACATTAAATCACTTTCTTTCATCAATCACCTTTAAGAATGTAAGCATGTTTTGTGATCCATGTCTCCAGAGGACACATGGTTTGGTTCAGTCTGCTTTGAGTCCATTAATGGCAGCAGCTGAGTCGTATTTGACTTGATTTTGTTTGGCGGAGTCATTTGTTGAATAAGAACAAACAGATAAATGCAGCTGTTTCACAGGAGAGCCTTCATGAATTAATATTTCACACAACTAATGTGATGCCAGAATTTCAGACTGCAACTAATGATTATTTTCATTATCAATTAATCTGTCGATTATTTTCAAAAACTGGTCACCATTCACTTCCACTGTTTGGGAGATTCTGCAGCGCTGTTTTCCTGTGAAACTCCAGCAGCGTTTTAATAAAATAAAGCCGACCCTAAATCAACGTGAGGATGAGTGGATAATGACTGAATTTTCATTTTCAACTATCCCTTTACTAAACATTACTGAAAATATGCCAGAATTAGCCAAAAGGCTAGTTTTCATCCATAGTCCCTGACCAGATGTGAAGTTGGCAATCTAAAATTAATATAAAAATTTATTAAACAACAATTCTAACAGCGTGCTAATTACAGTAAAAGCAGAACACAGACATTATTCAGCAGAGAACAGACATGGGCAGAGTAATAAAATCAGAGCAAATCAGAGTACAAAAAGACCAGAAGCAAACAACAACAACAACAACAACAACAACAACAAACAAACTTTCATTTAAAAATGCCAACACAGCCTCTGTGGTTATTGGCCGGTGAAAAGGAAGAAAAAAGGCACAAAGCTTCCAAAACAAGACTAATATTATCACATGACCGCTGTGTTTGGTGAAATATGGCCACTGATCTGCTGTGGAATTTTTACTTTACAAATTACCGGCAGGGAGGATTAAGATCACAGACACCCGTCACAAAATATTATAAATTACTAGAAGTCCTCAGGTAAGATTAGCGCCGTGTGAAAAGGGGTTTATAATGGATTTTGATTTTCATACTTCCTAACTTTTCTTTTCCTCACACAGAGAAAAGGTCACAGGGTCACGTCCTCCTCATCATTAATATCCTCCACAAGTTTCACTGAAATCTATCAAGCAGTCAATGAGATATCTCTGCAACAAACAGACTCCTCAGTGCTGAAGGACGTCAGAAGCAGAGCAAAGCTGCTCGAGGGCAAATAAAAAATGAACTTTAATTGTTTTCTCTTGTTGTCTTGACATCAGTGAAGGAGGAGAGACACAGGAGACTGACCGATGGCAGGTCAGAGGGTGAACCACCCCGCTGCAGGAGGAGGAGGAGGAGGAGGAGGAGGAGGAAGGAATGCAGTGCAGGGGGGCAGAGAGCCATCAATCCTTCATACTGGCCCAAAGCATTATGGGAGGTGGAAGGAAGGAAGGGAGGGGGTATAGAGGAGGGAGTGAGGTCATTGAATTTCTGAGAACATCAGGTCCATTAATCAATAGTTAATAGAGGGAGGAAGAACAAAAATACATTCAGACAGACGAGAGGAAGGTCAGAGAGTCGACACGTGAACACGCAGGAAAAAAAAATAAAGGTGTTGTGTCATTTTCAAGATGTTTGTTTATTTAAAGTTATTCAGCAGCAACAATTAATAAGAGTTTTTCTAGAACTCCTCCATTAGAGAACAGGTGGACTGGAGCCGCTGCACACTTCACAAAAATATCTGATTGATTACTTTGACTGATACTGGCATTGCGATATGATTTACAATATTAGAGGTAATGATCATTTTTACATTATTATTCATATTTTGATTAAAAAAACATGAATATGGTGTGTTTTTTTTTTTTTTTTTTTTTTTGCAGGAGTCTGATGTGAAGGACAGGACGTCTCTGTCTCACCACATTCATTCATTTAAAAGTTTCTTAACACATGTTGCACCTCCAGTATGTTGTGATTTTGGTAAAATTTTGATTAATTGTGCCGATTCTAGGCTGTCAGAGGTGAAACTTGAGAATCGTGACAATACTCTTCTCAAACTTAAACAGTGGCTGTGATCTTATTGTGACACTGACAGATGATTTTGGGAGCTTGATTTGATCAGGAAAGCCTCACCTCCCCTTAGTTTAGGGAGGATGGACACCAAGGTTCTCCACGCTGCCGCTGTGACACCAGAAGACCTTGATCTCTGTGCTGCGACTGATAATTAACTAAGTTTATTGATCCTCACTCACTTTTTAATGAAGAACTGATGACATAAACAACACACTGATTGAACTGTTAACCATGGTTACCATGATCATTTTTCAGCGGTTCTTTTGATCTTTTGAGTTCATATTGAAAAAAATCAAACCAGAGCTCAGATTTAGTTTCAGCACCTCGTCCACATACAGGCAGAGAACGCTGGAAACAAAAGCAGAACCAACGACAATGAAAACATCATGTTACGTAAAAGTTCCTGCGCCAGAAAAGAATAATTCTGTATGAAAAAACTGTAGGAAACCTGGACGCCTGATAAAACTCTGCCCATCAGCCTGAACGCAGAGCCGGTATCAGACTTCCCTCTGAGAACGTCAAGGTTCCACCAGAGAACATCCTCATCTGTCCGTGGACTGCAGCCAGAAAACAATAATGATAACGATAATATAACTTCTTGTTCAGATAATCAGCTGCTGTTGTTTTTATATTTGTTTGCTTTCACTTTTGTTTTTATGGCCTTGAAACTTATGAAACCTATGGAACTTGTTTTGCCAAACTTGGCCAAATAAATAAGTAAATAATAACAATAATAATAACAACTGAAATCTGCAGAATAAACAGGCTGTTTAAGTGTTTGACACGACTACGTCCGGTGTATTCACACAGGATAAATACACAACAGAATATTATCCAACTGAACCTCCTGAATCTGCAGACTAAATCCTCTCAGTGCGCTCATCAAGAGTTTCCAGCCAGCAGAGGAAGAGCAGGAAAACAAGAAATCCTTCAGAACAAAACACAACAAACAATCCTGAAGGACAAAAGCTGCAGATTCACACACGACAATTTTTATCAGACAATGCCTGCGCCGGAAGAAATGTAGTAAACTGATGTCAAAACACAGACAAAAACCGAGTTGTACTGACAGATTTATGGATTAAAGAACCACTAATAAGACAGATCACAGCAGAAAAGATCAACTGATGTAACATTTTGGGGGAAAAAAGCTAAAAGGGTTAATATCTTAAGAGGAAAAAGTCAAGATATATAGGGAATAAAATCACAGTATTTAGAGAAAAGTCTATGTTATGGTGAGATTGTGCAGATTCCATCCAAATGCAAATGACATTTAGGGCTGCATCTGTATTTCTATTTTCATTATCAATTAATCTGTTGATTATTTTCTCGATTGGTCAATTAGGTTTTTGGTCTGTAAAATGTCTAAAAACATGTCTTGTTTTGTCCAGAACTCAAAGATATTCAGTTTATTATCAGACAGGAGTAAAGAAACCAGAAAATATTCACGTATAACAAGCTGAATTTAAGAGATTTTTCTCTTTAAAAAATGACTCAAAACGATTAAACAATTATCAAAATAGTTGGCTATTACTTTAATAGATGATTATCAATCAATCAAATTAAATTAAATGTATTATTCTTCAAATCTCTGGTTTATTTTTGGCTCCACTTGTCAGTTCTTAAAATGAATCAGTCACATGTGAGAATCTCTGGAGTTCTTGTTAATCACAGGAGGAACCACAGCTTCACCATCAGTGTGAAAACAAAGTTTTAGTTCCTGAAAAGTCGATTAATTTTGGAGATTTGATCCGAAATGTTCAAACACTGAGGAACAAGTCCAAGTGTTTGTGACCGTCCAAACTTTCAGGATTATAGAGAGAAGTTGAGAGCAGCAGAGGTCACTCAGGGTCTTTTAGCTGCACTGGGAAGGCTGGGTAATTTCACATGGTCGTGTGTGTGTGTGTGTGTGTGTGTGTGTGTGTGTGTGTGTGTGTGTGTGTGTGTGTGTGTGTGTGAGCTGCCAGATTCCTGTTTGTCTGGTTGAATCGGGAAACACTTCAGTGGAGATAAGAGCACCTGAGAGAGAGAGAGAGAGAGAGAGAGATTGTGTGTGTGTGTGTGTGTGTGTGTGTGTGAGAGAGAACTGAAATGCTGCCAACGACCTCAAACTAATGAAGCCATTTAGTTTCATCTTCAACCTTCCTTCTTTTCCTTTTTTCAGAGATTTTCTAGAAATAATTTTGAGGATCTACAAACAAAAACATGATTTTTTCTTTCTGTTTGTTTTCCATCTACAGGCCCCAAAATCTCACCTCAGTGTCACACGTTTCTCTAAAACAGAAACTTAATATGGGTGAGAAGAAAAAGAGAAGTAACGTAAGTAGTAAAGGAAGTGAAATAAGTATTTTAGCAACCTAAAAATCTGTTTAAGTGTACGCTATATTTAGAATATTTTCACAGCTTTATCTTGCTTTATACAAGCCGAATATCACTCTCTGCAAACGCACCAAACTCCATTGGAAAAGTCAGTAATTTTAGCTCACAGAACACAGGAGTTGTTGTTCTACTGCTGCCTCCATCTGTTAGTTTGTTTGTGTGACTTTGGTGAATCCGAACTGACTGTTTCAAACCCTGAAGTCACACAATAACACTAACTAAGTAACAGATGGAGGCAGCAGTAGAACAACAGCTCCTGTGTTCTATGAGCTAAAATTACTGACTTTATCAGTGAAATCAGAAAATTGAAGAAAGTCTAATTGCAATTTCCATAAAATGTCAGTTAATTGTGCAGCCCACAACAGCACACTGCTTTCTTTCCTGCACGACACCGGATATGCACCTCATACAAGCCCACTTCAAAAAATCTGAACTATCCCTTTAAGGAGATGAAAGAAATGACGGAAGCAAATAAAGAAAAATGCATACAGGAGGAGGAGGAGATGAAGTAAGTGAAGGAAAATAAGGTGAGGGAGGGGAGGTCAGTGGTGGCGAGGTTGAGGAGGCTGAGACAAGTAAAGAAGGAAGTGATGTAAGCAGACGTTCAGAGTTGAAAACAACCATCACTCCTGAAGTTGGTGTGAACATGAAAGAAAGAGACGTTTTCCTGAAGGAAGTCTTCAGGAAACATTTAGCTCCGCCCCTCTCAACATCAAACACACCTCTGACACAGACTGATGGAGCGCCGACACACACTTCAAACTGACGTCTGATTTATGACGTGGAGCGTCACGGGAAGCTGCGGTCCAAACACAGCTCCACTGCGTCTTTAAATTTAGCCTCACTTCTGCTTTCTCATTCTCAGAAAACAGAAGCTTCCTCAGATTCCTCAGGTTTCCCTTCAAAATAAAAGTCTGAAGAGTTCATGTTTGCAAAGATCAGTTGATCTAGTGTTCGGTTACTTCAACAACTAACAGAAAAACAGCTTAACTACACACCTCTTTGTTGTGCTAACAGTTTCCACCTGCTTTCAGTCTTTGTGTTAAGCTACGCTAAACACACCTGAAACTGATCTCCATCTAAAAACTAAAACATCAAATTTCCTGACTTCTTCTGTCTTTGAAACACAACCAAACATCATCCAGGATTTTCCTAAAATTCCAGGATTAAATAAAACTTTGACACCCGGAGTTTAAACCAGGAGGTCTCCGTGTTAACTCCAAACACAACATGTCATTTCCTGTCTCACCTTGGCGAGCCTTGCTCTCTTGATGAGGTCATTGAGTTTACGGAGCGCCGCGTTCCTCGGAAGACTCTGGATGTCCCTGAAGAGGTCCTGAGACTCCGCCTCAAACAGACGCCTGAGAAGGAAGAGGAGGGAGTGAGGCAGCGAGTGAATGAGTGAGAGAATGAATGAATGAACCAACAGTATAGTTGTTCTCTCACCTGTTCTCTGTGTTCTGCAGGGGTTTGGCCCAAAACGAGCCCAGATAAACTCTCACCACCTCTGGAGTGTTGATCACCTTCCCCAGTGACCACATGAGGGCGCCGTACACCCTCATCAGCTGCTGCGTGTCCACCTGAGAGACACGTGAGGAAGAGGAAGTTATTATATTGTTCAACAATGATGAAGCTGCTCACACCGACTCGTCGTCGTCCCACCTGGTCGGCCTTGTTGAGGACGACTCGGATCTTGTCGTCTTGTCCTTTGAAGGCTTTGATGGCCTCCGAGAACTCATCACTGATGTCCAGCTTGTGAGCGTCGAACAGCAGAATGATCCGGTCCACCCGCTCGCCGAACCAACGCAGCACCTCCGCAAAGTCATAACCTGCAAACACACACACACAGGATCAATATTATTATTAATCATATCTATGACTGGCCCCTGAAAGTCAGAGATTCAGGTCACAGACCCCTCAGTCAACTGAAACTTTTCATGTTGTGCAGTCATTTTTTTTCTTTTATCAGTGTGCATTAAAATTACAGACTAAAACAGATAAAAGCTAAAAAAAAAATGCACAGGGAGAACATTTACACGAAGAATTAGTACAAGGCAATGTGTGAAAGCTTGTAGAGACAGAATCCTTTCACATCTAACATCTAACTGAAATAAGGGTTGTTGGAGCTGTGGAAACATGAACCAAGTTTTATTTTGTTTCTGTGTCGAGTTTGAATGAAGTGTGTCTTAGCATGTTTGAGTTTGTTTTGTTTTATTTTATTTAACATAGCAAACTCGCCTCTTGCACACATTTTGGAGATGAAATCTGGGACAGACAGACACACACACACACACACACATACACACACACGTTGAAAAAATGTGCTGTTGGAAATTTGAACATAACACCCAACCCTAGACATCATCCATAACATGACACAAACACACAGGAACAACAGAGGACACTCTTTTTCTCTGAGATCTTTTCATCAGCTGCCAAACAGAGAAACGTATCTGCACTGTCAGCTGACCACAGTGTGGCTTTGTGGGCGTGGACGTTTTTTTTTAATCTGGGTCGAGAGAATAAAAAAAGAAACATGGTTGATTCTGTTTCTGTTTTCACTCCATAGGAACCTCGACCAAATTAAAACAAACAAAAAAAATAGTGTCAGGTTCAATATTTCACCAACACATCACCTCCTCTGGGTTCAAACAAACCCTCCATCTGTGGACAAAATCAGACAATTCTGAACACTGACCAGTGAAAGCTGATAATAACCCTCCATCTACCCAAACCTCAAAACTGTACTGTGATCAGTAACTGTAATGTGATTACTGACTGTAATCCTCGTCCACTAATGATGCAGCTGTGCATGAATGTGATTATTTTCTGCATCTGGAGAACAGATTTCAGAGGAGAGTTTAATAACTGAGCTACAGAGGAACCTTCAGCTGAAGAATCAACCAACAACAGACAGTGTGTGTGTGTGTGTGTGTGTGTGTGTGTGTGTGTGTGTGTGTGTGTGTGTGTGTGTGTGTGTGTGTGTGTGTAACGTGATCTGTGGCAGTCTGGGTGTGGTTCCTCTAAACTGGGTGACACTGAGCTCTGAACTGGAAACCAAACAGAGACAACAGCAGTGTGTCTGTGCTGTGGGAGGTTAATGTCACTCCATCGGTCTGTTAGTCCACATCACACCACAGTCCAGGTCAATACTCCTCTCTGATTGGTCGGCAAGCGGGCGTTAAAACCGTTTAGTTCTGCTCAAGTTTAATCACTGCTCGAAATTCAAAATTTGCAACATGGCAACATTGAAGAGCTTAGCCATCAAAGCTCACAAAGCTTCCTATAACCGGAGGTGATGTGAAGCAGCGAACAAGTGAACAGCTGATTGGTTTTCTTAAATGAGGACGTCCTAACCTGCTCTGAGCGTCAGAACAACAGACTGAAAAATCTCTCAGACAAGTTTCACCTTGACCTCCAACCTGTTTTATCTGCTGCAAACGGACGTGACATCCTGGACGTTTGTGTTTGTCCTCATCAAAGCAGTCAAAGGGAGGACGAGAGACGAATTAATTAAGAAGCGACACCTTTTCTGTGCTCCACAACAGCCTCTTTATAAGAATATCCTCAAGAAGGACGAGGTTTGGAAGGAAAAAAAGGAAACTTTTGGGAGTTACAAGTGAAAAACTGTCAGAAACAAGGCTGATTTAATTATGTTCTGAAAAAATAACTGACTCAGCTACAGAGGGAGGAGTCTCAACATCGCTCGTACATGTGGACACCTGTTCACACCATCACCTCTAGTCAGGAAGCGATGTTACAATCAACTGCAGTGAGCAGTTGAGTTTGGTTGTGAAAGCAATCAGACAATAATCAATCACTAGACAAATAACTTTTTTTCAGATTCCAAGCCAACATTGATTAAAGCAGTGACTTCCCGGCATGATGTCGTCTGTTGTCATCAGTCAGAGTCAGAATCGGTTTTACTGCCAAATAGATTTTCACTTATAAGGAATTTACTGTGACATGTTGGTGCATAACAACAAACACAGTACTCAAAATATGAATAAAGATTAAGGAAAGTAGTGTTGGATAAGACAACATAACTAAAAAAGTAGAGAACAGACAATAACATGATAAAACTAACATATAAAAACAAAGGAAAAAGGCTCTTAATTTATTTCTGTATCTAACTGAAGTATTCAGGTAAAGTGATTTATTATGAAAGTAATGCAATAACATTTTCAAGTACTTTTCTAACCTTGAAAACACAACATTAAATTGCATTAAAATCCAAGTGTTTTCAAGGATTTGCAGCACCTGTACAAACCCTGAAGTCCTGATGTCCAATCAGCCTCAACTGTATTTTCTTTGGATGCACTTTTGTATTTGTCTTAAAAGGTCACCTTTAAAATCACAGTTTACATAACACACACACACGCACACCTGCATGAATGTACATACACCAGTATAGATCACAGTCAGTCAACCAGAACACACACACAGAAGCACCTTCAGGATCCAGGCTTTAGTCCAGTCTGTCAGTTTATTCACAAACAATCAGTTCAATCAATCAATCATCCTATCAATATCTGCTGCAGTGTGTGTGTGTGTGTGTGTGTGTGTGTGTGTGTGGTATAGGAGATAAGTTTGATGGAACCAGAGGAACACTTCACCTCCTGCATCAGATTTCAATTTCAACATTCAACATGGAGGCGCTGCTGTGCAAACACAACATCACTGTAGGGCAACACACACCTAAGTGTTTGTGGACACAACACACACACACACACACACACACACAGAAATTTTGCTGAGTGTCTCACGTCAGCAAGGTCGTACACTGATCTCAGCACAGGTCATACGTGCTACGCCCTCTAATGGGCTTTGCAATTGGTTAACATTGAAGCTCCGCCCCCACACCCTCAGACAGATCATTCACTGCAGTTAATCCAGGAGTCATAAAAGTTAACCCTCTGATTAACATCAGGTGATTGTAGGTGGGTGAAATAGGATGGAGCTGTGTGTTTTATTACACAAAGCAGCTGTGACTTCATTGGTGGTTTAAATCTGACATCGATCGATCGATCAGGATCTGATGTTCATATATTGATGTGACCAGGCAGCTGCTATGGACAATCAGCTGTGTTGTGTTTTTTTCCAGCCTGAAATAGTCTCTTCATGAATAAAAGATGTGTGATGGTGTCAGAACTGAGAGCAGGGAGAGTCTCCACAGCCTCAGGTTACACCTGCAGGTTCAGGTGTTTGGCTCGGGTGTGTCTCAGGAGACGTGATGCTGTGTGACTGACTGAGAGGTAAATACAGTCATCAGATGGGGAAACTTCCCGCACCTACGAGACTCATTACAGCTGAAAACACACCTGAGAGAGAGAGAGAGAGAGAGAGAGAGAGAGAGAGAGAGAGAGAGAGAGAGAGAGAGAGAGAGAGAGAGAGAGAGAGAGAGAGAGAGAGAGCTTCAGAGGCCCCCCTCCTGCTGGTTTTAATAAGAGGAATTCCTCTGATATGAGCTGGAACTGTTCGTTCTATTGCAGGACGACGGATTACTTCACATGTTCCACTTCCTGTTCAAAGGGAAACACCTTCAGTCTAACAATACTACTTCCTCTTTAGTGCTATTTACTGTATTTATGTCTTGGAAAAACGCGTACAGAGTTCAACAGAGGAAACGCGAGAATGAATGAATGGAGACAGACTGGTGAGGTGTTGGAGTTGCTCATTGTGAGGCTCACATGGCAGAAAATACCTATATAATAACACAGAAAAACAATTTTTAAAGGAAGAGTTGGGATTGTTTTCAAGTGGGGTTGTATGTAGTGACTTATATTCAGCTGAATACAGAAAAAGATCAGATATTTAATGTTCAAACTGATCAACTTTGCTATTTTTTGTAAATATACACTCTGAATCTGATACCTGGGTATTAAAGGGACGTCCTGGAAAGGCTCAGTGGTTCACCAGCATGGATGATGTGAGGTTCACCACTTTGTGAAAAACTGCAAACAGTCCAACAGTTTGTCAAAACAAAACTGCAGGAATTTATAGATTTCACCATCTACAATTCATAATATCATTAAAAGATTCAGAGAATCCAGAGAAACCTCTGAAAACCAACACTGAATGTCTGTGACCTTTGACCCCTCAGGCAGCACTGCATTAAAAACGGCATTAAAAACCCACATCATTGTATAAAGGATACTACATGGACTCAGGAACACTTTGGAAAACCGTTGTCAGTAAACACAGTTTGTCTCTGTCTTTGTCAAATGCAAGTTAAGACTCTACCATGCAAAGAGAAAGACATATATCAACAACATCAAGCAAGAATGAGAAAGAATTTCACTTTAAAACAATAACTAATGGAGTGTTAAAAGAAAACCTGATGTATCACAGTGGGAAACATGATCCTGAACCAACAGAATTAGGGTATATTTACAAAAAACAATAGAGTTTATCAGTTTGAACATTAAATCTGGCCTGCAGATCTTCTTCTCCAGATGAAACAAATCATGTTTGTTTGGTACAGACCCCAACAAACGTCATATCATCATGATTTTAATAGTTTTCTTCAATAAAAATGAAAACTGTAATTAAAAAATGATCATTCCCACTCATCACTCATCACATATCGCAATATTAGTTTCAGTCAAATAACTGCAATATGACGATTTTTTTTTTTACCACATTGTGTGGCTCCAGTCTCAACATTTTTGGAACTGAGGCTGTTTTTCCTGCAGCAGATGGAGGTCGGCGCTCCCAGTTTGGAGAAGCAGCAGGAGTTACTGGTGTAGGAAGCTAAACAATGAGCTGCTGTGGACAGGAGAAAAACTGCCAGTCTGTGACAGAGCACTGGTCTTTCTCCTGTAGAGCAGTGATGTAATGTTGGTCACTGAGTTCATTTACTGGATCAGGACTGCTGGTGATGAAGCAGTCCAGTGAAACCAGAACTGGTCTGGAGAAACTGGGACTGAGAAGGGCCGAGCCAGGGGGAGAAGGGAGGTATTATTGGCTGAGAGCCCAGGGAGCCATTTAAGATTCAAGAATTCAAGAACGGCTAAAATCCAGCAGTGATTCACTGAGAGAGGCGAGGAGAGACAAATTAACTGTCATCGCTAACTGACACTGTATGAAATAAATAAAGACACATAAAGTTTCCCTCCTCCTGACTGTGAAGCGTGACGCTGCAGCCAGACTCCACCCTCTGATGATGGAGGACTGGCAGCAGATCAGTCTGAAGTCCTCTGACCACAGCCAACCGGGCAAACAGCAGCTCCACCCTGCAGACAATCTGCTGCCAAACATGCAACTGTAATAAAACACACAACCTAACAGCATGTTTGAGAAAGACTTCATACGGCTCAGAGACTCTGAAACATGACGGAACAACAAAGTATCTGCCATTTAAGGTGACAAGAACCAAAGAGGCATGAAAGGTCACTCAACAAACTCTAGAAGAGTCAGTTTTATCTACAAAATACAGTAAAAAATAACTTACTTTAAATTCTTCTCCATCTGATTAATTCATCCTCTGATTACAATGATTAAATCCATATTTTCATTAATCATTTTTGCTATTTTTGCCATCTTTTCCAACTAAGCATCATTGTTAATAACAAACTTATGTGTGAGTATCACGCAAACTGTTGATCTAAGCAGCAACATTTTCTTCCAAGTTCAGATTTAATTCCTTAATCCTGCAGTCCGATGTTTTATCCAGGCCAGCGTTCCCAAATTCTTGACTAACAGCCATCACTCCGTCATTTCAGCCCGATATCGATGTCAGCAGTAGTCTGAGTACAGGACTGACTGCAGAACCGAATTACATCAAGTGCAAATCGACAACTCTCTGAAGGTTAGAGAGAATGTTGCAGAAGTTGCAAAAAGATTTTGTTGAGCATGCAGCACATGTTCATGAAGCATCCCAACCAGAAGAATGTTTTTCTGGATATATGTTTTAAAAAGAGTGGGCTGTTAGCCTTGTGTTTGATTGGGACAAGACAATTATGCTTCATTAACACCATCAGATATTCTTTTTTAATGGTAAGAATAGCTAACCATTGAATTATGGGTTGTTTGTTGATAGACTATCATGTTGGTTTGTCCAGTTGAACCTGCAAGATTCAGTTCATAATTCCTCCAGTCAGATCAGTTCTACTGATCTGTCCTGTTTTGTTCCTGGAAAGATCTGCAGCCCAACTTTAAACATGAGGCCCATGTGTCATTACAGCAACTACAAAAAGTATGAAAATGATGTGTCCTGCTCCCTGAACTTCTTTCACAGTTTGAATCCTGACATTGTCAACATGGAATATGTCCATATCATCAGGGAAGAAAAAAATCCATTGATGTAAAAACCTGATCATTCAGTATATTCAGGTAGTGAGCTGACCTCATAACGTTGCTGAACCTCGACCTGAACAACTGAAGCAACCCCAGATCATAACACCGCCTCCACAGGCTGGTACTGTAGGCACTAGGCATGATGGGAGCATCACTTCATCCAACTCTGGAACAGGGTAAATCTGTTCACATGTCTAACATAGATGTAGCTGTATAAAAACACTCTCTGCTCCTCAGTACAAACACCTTCACACTGCAGGTGGTGTTTGCTGTGAAACAGCTGCAGTTCTCACATGTTCCTCAACATGTTGACTTAGTCCAAACTGCTGAACCCTGATGAATGTGATAGAGGATCAGAGCAGTAGCTGTGATCTCACTGAACCTTCAGCGTCTGTATGAAGGAGTTTAAACTGTCAGTGATGACGTCAGCCAGCCTGCCTGCCGGCCTGTGTGTGTGTGTGTTGAGTCACAGTTGGCCTGTCCAACATCTTCAGGAGGAATTCAGCCTCAGCTGAGCAGCTCTAAACGCTTCCAGATGGAGGGAACGCCCCGCCGCCGCTTCCTGTGGCCCTCCGCCCCTCCCTCTAATCCTCCCTCCCTCCCTCCACCCGTCCAGCTGAGGCTTTTAATTGATGCTGTCATCATCCAGGCTGACTCAATACCCGAGCAACAGGGACAGAGTGCAGCAGGAGAACATATATAGATTCTATACAGTACCAGAGGAACGTACCAGAACTGAGGGCTGAAAAACCCTCCAACTCTGACAAGGCTTTAAGTAAAAGAAGATGAAAAATTCAATAACAGTGTCGTTACAACATGATTTATGGGATGGCGTATACATAGCACGTCAGTTTTAAAGGACATTTTGCTCATCATGTCATGTCTACACATTTTAAGATTTTTGCACATTATTTTACAACAGTTAATAGGGATTAGAGCTGCATGACAGGGTTAAAAAACAGTCATACTGAGATGATTTTGACTGAAACTGGTACTGTGATATGCGATATGATGCAGCTCTACAGTACGTCTTTATACAGCTGTTTATTTGATCAAAATATCTGCAGCATCTGAGATTTGAGTGTTTCATTTGTTTTTTGTAATTTCAGTAATCTTGACTAATTGTGCAGTGCTAGTTTGGTTTAAAATAAATACAATACTTATGACTTACAAAAGTTGCGTACTAAAGTTAAAATTATTCAACGCTGACTTTGCACAAATTGTGGTCTCCTGGGTCAAAGTCCTGTGTTTGCTTAGTCTCACGTAGCCAGGCCTCCCTCCACAACGCTAAGCACAGGAGAAACGTCTACACATTCTGCTACACAGCAAATAAACGCCCTGCTTTGTTTGCATTTCTTTAAACCAATCAGAAAGCATATTGGGCGGAGCTAATCCCAGGATGCAGTGTTGATGCTGCTGCAAAATAAGTGTAGAGGGGAAACTTGTTCTGGTGGAACATTTGCATGTCATGAGGCGAGTTCTGGTATTAAAATGACTACATCACTGCAGGAGAAAAGCTAACAGCTGTTAGCTTGTTTATGCTCATACTGTTAGCATCCCAGCTGCAAATTTGCTGTTTCAGCGTGCAGGTTACAGCTCAGAGGTTGACCGGATAGCCAGATGCAGCTTGAGGCAAGCGACCAGTGGCAGGACTTGTACCTGCAGTTTGCGTCCGGTGAGTCAGACGAGTGTTTGTTCCACCCATCGTCCACATAACAAGGAACATTTAGGACCTGACTGAAGGTTGTTTAATTTACAGATGTGTTCAGGGCTGGTTTCTCCTCTCAGACTGAAGTGCCTGTTTAAACTGCCTAACCTCAAACCGCCTTATTTGACTGACTTCCTGCCCGCCTGCTCAGATTCTGAAAAAATAATTATTTAATTGAAAAATGATATTTTTTGTCCTTTTGCCTTCTTTGGACACAACAGGTGAAGACAGAGAAAGGGTGCACAAAAAGAAAATGCATAAACAACTATTTATTTTATAATGCTTTTGAATTATTTCTTTTTATTTTATTCTTTTTCGTTAGAAACATCTGGTGGGCCAACTTTGGTCCGAGGGCCCTACTTTGGGCAGCCCTGATCTAAATAAAGACCAACATGCACTACAGAGGCCAGATGAGTCTGGCTTTTAGTTGTTTTTTCATCATCCTCATTGAAGTTTTTTGACAAATTCTTTTTGGTTCTGCCATTATTTTTGCCTCCAGATTCACTCCAGTCCTGGAGTTTTTCGTTCCATTCCAGGTTTTGTGCACCACTAGTTACTTACCTTACTCCAGGACTCCATAGTCTCTGAATAACTAAACCAAACATAAGACGCAGTATCACAGTTTAACTAGTCCAGATTAAGGCCTGCTGCTGGATTAATTTAAACCCTGTTTGTGAAACCAGCCCTTAATGTTACAGATACTGTGTAGGAACAAAAAATATTAAAATACATTGTAAAAACTGTCGATCAAAATTGCATTTTTCTGTTTCCACAGTTTGTCAGTGTGTCAGTAAAAACATGTATTTGAAGGTACAGCTGTCGTCTGTTTCTCTGCTGCCAAAGTTTGTAACAACTTCTCCTCTGCAGGAGACGGATCTTATTCTCCGTGTTCTCCAGGGGGACGTTCTTCAGTCTGAACTCTGACCAAAAGATTTTCTGTTTTCTCAACAGAACATCAGAACAGCCAGTGGTGGAATAAACCTGTATACATTTACTCAAGTACAAATCTGAGGTTCTTGTGCTTTTCTTAAGTCTCCTCCACTACCAGGTTTGGGGAGTAACAGATTACATGTAACGGGATTAAGTAATCTGGATGCAAAAAGAGTAACTGTATTCCATTACAGTTACACATAAAAAAAGACGTAATCAGATTAGAGAAAGATTCAGTAAAAATGGGGATTATTAGCAGGATTATAATGTTAAAATAAAGAACAATATCCTACCATGTAATATCCTTCAGCTTCTTCAATATGAATATTTCCTGGTATCTTTACTCCTCTCTGACAGTAAACTGAATGTTTTTTAAATTGTGGACAAACCGAGACATTTGAGGACGTCATCTTGCACTTTGATCAATATTTTATGGACCAAATAACTAATCAACTACTTGAGAAAATGATTGAGTGACTAATTAATGATGAAAATCATCATTAAATGCAGCCCTAAGGTAATCCAATCCTGAGGTAATCCAAAAGTAATGGAAAGTAAACAAGTTACATTACTTTAATAATGTGAAACTTGGACAGGTAATTAGTAACTGTATCTGGATACTTTTTAAAGTAACACCCCCCAACCCTGTTCACTACATCTCAGAGGGAAATATTGTACTCCACCACATTCATCAAAGTAAAGGATTTGAATATTTCCTTTTCAAAGTCAGAGTTCCTCAAAGGAACCCAGGAGGAACCTTTCATGATGGACTAGGAGGAGTTTCTCACAGAACTGCTCAGGACAGAGTTAACAGTAACAGAAAGCTCAGAATTCACTCTGGGATATTTAACTGTAACTGTTCGGCTCCAGTTGCTCACAGCTTCAGGAAAAAGTTCAACCTGAAAGAATCACAGAAAACAGAACAACAACCAGACAAACCGACAACGTGTTCAGTCAAACACTTTCCTACACAAACAATACAACAGGCAGCGGCCACAGAAACTGAGTGGAAAAGTGTTGAGGACAAAGTTAAACACTTCAAGATGCAGAAGTGAATAATGACCACGACTCTGCAGGATCAACTCCGCCTGCATCTTCAACACAAAGACACTTCTCCACTTGCACAATGCAGTGTGACGTATATCAGCTTTACACCAGGGTCTGGGTGAAAACTCTTCTCTGATTGGCCGGCAGGTGTGTTTAAATGCACACATAGTTTGGATCGAGTTTAATCAAGGTTTGAATTCATCTTGTAACCATGGCAACATTAAAGAGCCCAGCTGTCAAAGCTCACACCTCTTCCTAACTGGAGGCAATGTGAAGGAGCGAGCGAGCGAGCGAGCAAACAGCTGATTGGTTCAGTTTTCAACAGGCTGAAAAATCTCTCAGACAAGTTTCACCTTCAACTCCAACCTGTTTTATCTGCTTCAAACGGATGTGACGTCCTGGACGTTTGTGTTTCCCCTCATCAAAAGTGAGGACGAGAGACGAATTATTAACGAGGTGGAAAAAGGTCTGCAGGAGGTTTTATTCATCCTGTTACAGTTTGTTTGCAGCTTCAGCAGCTGTGTTTTCTGACAAAGAAAGTATTTTACAGTTTTACTGGATTAACTTTATCCAAACTAAATTTAAGCTTTTAATTACATCTCGTCTTCTTTTATACAGAGTTAAAATGTTTTTAAAAGGCACTGCTACATGTAAAGGTTTTTTCAGTTTGCACAGATCTGTAACCGTTATCATCTTTTAGAAAACCTCCCTGGCAGTTGGTTCCTGTGCAGATCAGTTTTTCTGGTTTCAGATCCACATTTCTAACCTCTGTGGTTACAGAAGAGCTGCAGCCGAGGTTCTTCAGAGGAAACAGACTGAGTGGTAAAACAGAAGTGAGAGAAAAGATGGATTAAGAAATTCACAACAACATTTTACTGGTTCTTAAATCCAGTCATGTTCATCCTGAGAGGAAAGGTCACGGGGTCAGCTGGGAAAGGTGCGCTCTCTGTCTGAGCAGACACACACGCACTGGTGATGATTCGACTTTAAAGTGCTTAAAAAACAGATTTCGATTTCCTCACTTGGAGAAAAAAAAGTGGTGCAGCATTGCTCCACTGTGTTCAATCAGGAAGTGATTCTGATTCTAAAATTTATTCCTGTAGTTTTCAGTCACATGGATGCAGGTTTCTATAGTTCATACAACATTATTAGTGTATAATGACCACATGATTACTGTAGTATCTGCAGTCAAAATTCATTAGCAGGTATATTTTAAAATAAATAAGTAATGTTCCTGTAATTTATTACAGTAAGTATTTAATATATTTAGAATTTAAAGGAATTTTGAGCAGGATTTTTCATTTTCTCTCGCAGAAACAATCATCTGTTTTTGCTTGTTTTGTCATCTAAAGAGTCCACCAGGAGAGAGACTCAGCATCTGTAGTCAGTCAGTCAGTTCATAAGATCATCAGTTTGCTGTCGAAGCAAACCGAGCCTTGTTTGAGCAAACACAGCTCTCATTCCCAACTTAAAGCCGTGAACTGAAGAGGCAAAAAACTTGGATAATCTCTGACACTGAAGTCAGAAATCAGAATCAGAAGAGCAAAGAACATGCATACTCTCTGGGATTAAATTCATAAATTTCCAATAAGAAAAACTTGGACATTCTCTGAGATTTAAGTCTTAAATTTATGCATTAAAAAAAAAAAAGCTTGGATAAAATGGCTCTTTTGACAGCGGAGGGTGCCGACGCCCACGCTGGGTGAGAAGTCAGAGGATCAACAAAAGGAATTAAAGAATCATCTTTTAGGTGTCAATCATTACAAAGGTTCACGACAATCCATCCAGCTGTTGTTGAGATGATTCAGTGAGGATCAAAGCGGAGGAACAGACCTGATCTGTGACCTCTGAGTTCAGTTCTACTGAAACTCTGACTGATGACTGAAGGATCCCAGCAGGTCGACGGCAGGAACACAATATGAGGAAGTGAAAGAATCTCAAGGACTATTACACAACACACACGCACACACACACACACACACACACAGTGAGCTCATACCTCTGCTGATTCGTTGTTTCTCTCCAGACAGGATACCAGGAGTGTCGATGATGCTGATGCTCTGAAGAACCTGATTGGGCATCTGAGAGCAGATGAACCTACACACACACACACACACACACACACACACACACACAGAGAGAGAGAGAGAGAGAGAGAAGAGTGAGGCAGGTTTCCATCATTTCCTTCTGATTCTTTTCTGGTTTTATTTGTCATGTTTCTTTATAGAACAAAGAGAACAAAATAACATTCCAGTTCTTCATTTATTATTTCGTGAACGCAAAATTTAGACAACAAATGGTCTCATTTATTTATTTATTCATTGTTTTGTTTTTTTTGCTGCAGGTGGTTGAAGAAGTACTCTGAGAGTACTGAGTAAAACTCCCATGTTACTGAAGTAAAAGTACAAAATCAGCATCAATATAAACTTAAACATAAAGTAAAAGTACTCTTTTCGCAGAATGGCCCATTTCAGAAATATTAATCAATATCATTTTGTTGAATTATTAATTACTGATGCATCAATATGTTTATCACTTTAATGTTGTAGCTGGTAAAGGCAGGGCTTGTTTCAAACCACACATCCTGCTGGGCAGCATTTCAGTTTCATCAGGGGATCAATGACTTTTATTATTGTTATCTTTAATAATCCATCATAATTTATTTGTTCATAATATTATATATCATTAATCTGCAAAGTATCTTGTAACTCAAGGTATCAATAAATGGAATGGACTCACTTACTGTTTAATATGTGGGAAATTTTCATGTCGGGGTCCAATAATGACTCAGACTCATATTTTTACCACCTCTCTGTACGTTAGCACTGATGTTTGCACTTCCTGATGATCAGCTTCCTCTAAAACACATTTTCCTTGAAAAGTGAATCATCAGTAACCTTATCATGTGATCAGAAATCATTTTATCATTAAAATTATGAGCTTTTTCTTTTCTTTCTTTTTAAAAAAGGCCTTCTTTTTACATATTTGCCATATTGAGTGATTTAATAAACTAAATATGAACTTGGTTTCCTCTAAATTTAGACCCAGGAGGTCAACGTTATCGATCATTATGTGATCCTGCAGAGTCTGAATCCTGTGGTTATTACATCATGTCGCCGTGGTGACAGATCAGACAAGCTCTGGCCGGTTTAACGGAGGTGAAGTTTACCTGCTTCTGTCAGACAGAGACGCTGTGGTGTAATGAACAGGGTGTGATCAGAGTGTGTCAACAGTGTGAGTTCATCTTAATCTACAGACTGTTACAGACCACAACATTCAGATACAACAGCATTTCAAAAGAAAAAACAAAAAAATTAAAAACAATTAAACGGAGGGATGTAACTTTCTGAGAAAAAGAGAACATTTCAAGATTAAAATTTTCCAAGAAAAAAAGACTAAAATATTCCCTGAGATTAAACTTTACAAACCAATTTACAAGGAAAAAAATACTTGTTTATTCTTTGAGATTAAAATCATAAATTTACAAGAAAAAAAACTGGGAGATTCTCTGAGATTAAACATGTAAATTTACAATATTCTCTGGGATTAAAGTCATAAATTTAATTGTGTAGTTGTTGAGGAATGTAATATTATCGTCCAAGATGACGTCTTCAAGTGTCTTGTTTTGTCTGAGCAATGAGGGAGGTTTTATTATCAAAACTGCTGGTGATTATTTTTTAGAATTGTTTAATCAACTAATTGTTTCAATAAAAACTAAAAACATCAGGACAACTGACACGACTATTTCTTTAAAGGACTTGATCAAGACTGCAACTAACAGTTATTTTCAGATTAATCAGTTACTAACTGATTAGCCCAAAAATGTCATCAGACGGTGAAAAATGTCGATCCTTAAATGTTTTGTCTACAAATCAAAGAAATACAGTTTACTGTCAGAGAGGAGTAAAGAAACCAGAAAATATTCACATTTAAGAAGCTGAAATCAGAGAATTTTTACCTTTTTTCCTAAAAATTACTCAACCCGCTCGATCAGTTGTTAACGATTAATCTATAATCTATAATTGATTAATAATCCATTAATTGTTGCAGCTGTAATCCAGATCTGCATCCAAAGAAGAAAATACTTGACTTCTTGACAGAGTTTTCAGACGTGTGTATGGGACCTCGCTGTCACTGTGTAATAAATATAAAGCTGAAAGTTAAATTTAGCTGACAGACTTCAGCAGCTCGAGGCGGGAAAAAACAAAACCGCCGCGCCGACACGTGGTGACGCACACACACTTCCCCTGGAAACAATAACTTATTTTAGCTCCTTAATCACATCAGGACGAGGTGGAATTCCTCGTTAAAGGAATTCCTCAGGTACACACACACACACACACACACACACACACACACACACACACGGTTGGAGGGTCCGTTTCCTCGCTGTCGCTCTTAGAAATATTTCTGGACGGAGGAAATACGTTTGGAGCACAGCGTTTTTATCTAATTTTAAACCCTCAGTACAAACTGTCAGCCTGACAGTCAGCAGTGTGTGTGTGTGTGTGTGTGTGTGTGTGTGTGTGTGTGTGCGTGCGTGCGTGCGTGCGTGCGTGTGTTTACATGTCAGTCCGGGTGAAGGGGTCACTTCCCAGGTTGAAAATGTTTTGAGGAAAGCAGTGACAGGAGTGTGAAGAGCCGCCAGGATGAGCGTGTGTGTGTGTGTGTGTGTGTGTGTGTGTGTGTGTGTGTGTGTGTGTGTGTGTGTGTGTGTGTGTGTGTGTGCAGAAATCAGTCCCAAAAAGATAGTGAGACCAGGTTTCAACTTCATTTCAACTTAATTGTTGTAATGCAAAATTTAAAGTAAAAACTTTGACATTCTCTGGGATTAAAGCCGTAAATTTATGTGAAAAAATCTCAGATCCTTTGTGACACTTAAATTGTACATTTACAAGAAAACTAACTTGGATATTCTCTGACATTTAAGTCGTGAAATTACTAGGAAAAAACCTGGATATTACACTGAAGTTGTAAATTTACGACAAAAAATGTGGATATTTCCTGGGATTAAAGTCGCACATTTACAAAGAAAAAAACTGGTTATTAACTGGGATTAAAGCTGTAAATCTGCATGAAAACTCTGGATTTCTCTGTCATTTTAGTCGATAATTTATGAGAAAAAAACTTGGATAATTTCTGGAATCCAAGTTCTAAATTTATGAGAAAAAGAGGGTGTGAAGGGGTCATTTCCCAGGTTGATGTTTTGTGGAAGAACTTAAAGAAAATTATTGTTTCCTCTCATTTTTCCCCTCTTGTCTGGCCCCGATGCTCTTCAGTTGGTTCCAGGCGACTGATTATCATAAATTGGATTTGGACCCAGCATGGAGCTTTGGTGCAGCTCTGTAATCAATCACTGTAACGGCAGAAACTAAGAAAACACAGCCGAGGTTCAAGCGAAGGGGGATTATTCTGTGAGGGTTAGATGTGGAGTCCAGGTCTTTGTGGGCTGGGTGGAGCCCTGAGGTCTTAAATGTCACATCAGTCTGCAGCTCCATATTTATCTTGAGTCTCCACTTTGTTCTGGATCGATAAATAAAACACAACCTGCAGCATTAAGAACCACCAGGATCAGAGCTGGAGGTTCAGTTCAGTTTATTTCACAACCAGCTCGACGACAGATGAGATGAGACTTATTGATCAGGGATGAAGTTGATTAATGATCCAGCAATGCTGCAACATTTTTTTGTTTGTTAAATTATTGTGGTGCTGCAGAGGCGTGCTGGCCTACGCAATCCGTCCGTCCGCTCCACCTGTTTTCACATGTTTGGACCTATTTTTCAAATAGTGATCGATCTGGCAATAATTTTTCCACTAATCAATTAGTTGTTTGGTCCATAAAATGTCAGAAAATGGTGAAAAATGTTTCCCAAAGTTCAAATGTTGTTGTTTCTTTTTTATATCTGTTTGTGATTGCGGGTCTGCACAGTCTTTTATTTTGAAAACTGGATTCTTTGTCTGACTTCCTGTTCTGCTCAATCTGCTCTGTGCAAATTGACACGGCTTCCAAAAATAAAAAAATAGACTCGGTGTGTATTCTCTGCAGCCTGAATATGCGTGAATTGTTGCAACTTCCTGGAGGGACTGATGTGTAAGATTGTAAAGAAGGAAACAGAAAATATGTTTAAACTGAGCTGATTTCAATGAAAAAAAAAAATTGGGGTGTGTGTGTTTACCTGTTGAGGAAGGAGTTTCCAAATGCGTTGAGCTTCCTGAAAGGTTTTTTGGGGTCGACCACCAGAGCGTTGCCAGGGACAACACCCTCGTTCTCGCCGTACATCACCGCAATGAAGCCGTCGGTGGTCGGCTCCGGACCGATCCGCATCCCCGGAAAATCCTGCTCCAGCAGGTACCTGAGACAACAGAGAGAGAGAGAGAGAGACAGAGATTCAGTTCCTCGGTTGAGTCACGGTGGGACGGAGTTTCTTTTCTGTCCCTCCGTCCTTTCATTTCAGCATCGACCTTGTTGACCTCTCATGCAGTTTTTGAAGAAAAGTGAGAAAGGAAGGAAGAGACGGAAGACGGCTGCAGAGAGTCTCTGTCCTCTCACTTCCTGACAGACGGGCATCAAAGAGAGGACGGACAGAGCTGGAAAACTACCACAGAGACGGTTTACTGAGACACACTGAGCGTCTGATGCAGAGGGACTGTCACTTGTTGTCATCAGTTGCGGTTTGATGAGCAGCTGGACGTCACTTCAAGGTTTCCTGTTGACCAGAAACTCTGGATGTTAATCATTAACCATTAATCGATTAGTCTCTGTTGTACCATGTCTCTGGAGTTCACAGGTTTTCTCACAGTTTGGTCTTTATTATTTTCATTTAAACTGTTTGTGCTTCATGAATTAATGTTCCACAAAACTATTGTGCTGCTAAAATCGGTCAACTGTGACTTTTGTCAATTTGCAACCGTCCCAAACAGGAAATGGCAGCTCTGACCTCGAGACAACAACAGCTCAAGTGTGAATCACCAACCAGGCAAAGTGCTGCAGGGGCCCGAGACCCTTCAGGGCTCCAGATCACCTTTGCACCAGTTACTCTGTGGCATGGACACCTGAGCAATGCAGCAAACACAGCAGCTGCATCCCAACTAGGAGATTTAAGAGAGAGCAAACCTGCCTTTACATCCCCACTTTTTGATCGCGCCGTTCATAAAAAACAGAGTTGAGTGTTGAGTCTCATTTCCGGGATGTCAAACATGAACATTTTAGGTTGGTAAAGCGTCCTGAAAACTTTAAAATTATAAGGAAAAAAAAGAAGATACAGGCAGAGGACAGGGTTTCTGCAGATGCAGGCACCACAACACACTTCAGTACCATGGGTGACGATTGAGAGGAATTATTTTATGCATTGTTTTTTTTTCTTCAGAAAATCCTGCACGGTTTGCTCTTAAACATTTCAGCTATGCCAAAAAAAAAACAGAAAACCACAAACCACAAATGTTTTACAATTAATCATCTGTAAGAGGTCATAAAATCCCAGCTGTTTTCTGTCAGTCTTTTTCAGTCTCATGTGGACGTTCTGATAAAATCAAACGTGTAACATCATCTGAAGGCTGTGATCTCTCCAACACCAAACCTGCTACATGTTTTGTTAATGGATCATTTAAAAAATCCTCAAATTCCATCATACACACAAGATAGTCAGTGAATTAACAGCAACATGAAGCTAATTATACTCAGTTTCTAACAGTAGTGTGCTGTAGATGGGTGCCTGTGACTCACTGCTGAAAGTACAGAACACAATAAAACATTTGTGCAACATAAAGTGAGCTGTGCAGTGAAAGAGCAGCTTTATTGGTCATGATTCAAGGCTCTATTTTGCAGGAATTTGCACTTTCAGAGGTTATTTAAATAAAAAATCTCCCGCCATACTAATCTTATATCTCTCTTAACTATATTGGGAACTTTATTGACAAAGATTACAGAACAAAACACATGAATAAAAGATCAAAATAAGCAAAAAGTTTAAGAATAAACAGTCACATTACAGATCCTGTTTCCAGTATAAACACGTGTCACGACTGTCTCTATGAGTGAACCAATCAGAGAGCACACTGTGACCTGTGTGTGGTCCACGGGCCGTTCGTTGGAGCACCGTTAACTCTGCTGGTTTCACTTCACCTCCGTCACAGAAGAAGAACGAAATATGTCGAGTCTGCAATTTACTGGCAACCTGTTCCCATGATTCATTGCATTCTTTGCAGTTCCCATGATTCATAGCAGCCCTCAGGGCAGGGTGGGGCCTCAGTAGTGGAACACACACACACACACACACACAAGCTGTAGCAGCAGCACCAACAATTACTCTGCAGCTCATGTTGGATGTAAACTGACTGCTGCCAAAACGTTTGACTGTTTGTATTCGATACACACACACACACACACACACACACACACACACACACACACACACACACACACAGCAGACATGAGATAAGCTCAGTGAACTGTAGCTGTGGTGACCTCAGCTCTCAGTCTATTGTTTTCCTTCCCTCCAGGCCACCGTAGAATTCACTGTTTTGTTTCTAACAGGTCGACTTGCAGAGACATGAAGCTTATTGGAAATCAATAATCTGGAGATCAATAAAGCATGCATTGTTTTACACATTTAAACTCCTAACTGTACAGTTTGCTTATTTAAAAATGTCGGTGCTGCCCTGTGTGCAGGTTAATGAGCAGAGATTTGATGTGGTTCTGACGCAGCTCGTCTTGAGCTCTGAGTTTTGAGTCAGACTGACAGAGTCTGTGCAGGTTGCAGCTCGTCTGTGCTGTCAGAGATCCAAGCGAAAACTCTTTAAACAAACATGAACTCTGACAGTTCAGACATGCAGCTCTCCCGAGTCCTAATGCACTGAACGCACCGTCTTGAGGACGACCTGTAGTTTTGGCGGTCTGTCCGACACGTGTCAGGAGTTATCAGCAGCTTCACATGGCCGAGCAAGCACGTCAAAACAAAGATATCTCCAGAAAAAGAAAAAAAAAAAACTGTGGCTTTCTAAACTACAAACCTGCTCCACTCATTTTCTGTCAGCCAAACTCACCTCAAACCTACATTCATTATTCCTCAACCACAGTCCAACAGCTGGACTGTTTGACATGTTTGCTTGTTAAAACACTTTTGTGATTATTAGAACATCAAGCCAAACTCCATTTAAAATTCAGCCTATTTAAGCTTCATTAGTGTTTCTTTGTAAAGTAGAGATAGATTCAGAACAATGACTGACTGTGTGAAGCTTCTGACCAGCTTGCTGTTGCTTCCAGAGGTGCAGCAAGCACTCAGGAACATTTAATAACCTGACGCTCTCCTTAACTACAGACCTGTTAGGTGATTTTTTTTGTCAGCCAAATTTACCAGAACACTGTATTCATTTGTTTGACATCTTATATTATGCTCTAACTCTTGTGTATGTTTGCTGCTGAGCCAGAGAGTCTTAAACAGGAAGATTTTGATATGAAGTCTGGCATTAGCTCTCTTGGAGGTGTTACCTCCCAAAACTCAAAGATATTCAGTTTATGATGAGATAAAACTCACATTAAATCTAGAAGCTGGAACCAAAGAACAGCTGCATGTTAACTCACCTCAACAATCAATCGATTATTGATTCTACTGCATATCACTTTTATTAGTTAACAAACTAATAGAACCAACAACAGGAGCGAGCACCAACAGTCAGGAGGAAACACCTCGGGCTTCCTCAGTCAGACCTCGGTCAGAGCGGCCTTCAGTCCGACTAAATCAACCTCAGCACCAAAACAGGATGTGATGTCACAGGTCTGATTAAGTAATCAGGAAATATTGAACTTTAACAGACGAGTGTAAACAGTCTGCGAGGCCGATGCAGTCTGGTCGTGAACAAAAGACGCTGAGAGACACACAATGTTACTGTTTCTATTGGAACAAACAGAAAAATCACTGGAGCTTCATGGGTAACATCGAATATTTTATCAGTTAATGGCTACAGATGACTGTTACAGTCGAGTAGGGATGATAATTAATCAATGATCAATTAATCGGTTGTTCAGAATTTAATCAGTCATGTAAAATTGTCTAAATGTCTAAACTATGAGGCAGAACCTTTCCAAACAATTTTAACTGAACAAAATAATAAAAGACAAGTTGGTCTCCTGGACGCTTCAGAAGGAAATATCATCACAGACTTCATGTCAGGATGGACACGCTGTCAACAAACAAAGGTCCTGTTAGCAACAGTTACAGTTCTGAGTTACAGCTCTGCTTTAATGCAAAGTTTTGATGAGAATCACGCTTTCATTCAGATGTCAGACTGCAGCAAAGAGACACTTATTTATTTATTCTCCTTAAACCAAAGGGAGGATACACTCACTGGATCAAACCCCCTGAACAGAGTGTGAAACGATCCACTGGTCTCTCTTTTGAGTGGACGGGAGGTCATGTTCTCTCCTCCAGCAGATCAATAAACATTAAGGCACCGATCGCTCTCTTCCTGCTCTTCCAGGACAGCCTTTGTGAAACAGAGCAGTCAGCCAGCGCCAGAGGAAAAAGAGATACGACAGCCAGAAAACAACCCGAAATAAGACACAGAGATGGTACAAAACAAATGACCAAACTAAGCACCTGATTTTAGGGCAATTAACTGTTAAATCCTGTTGTATGAGAATGATTTGTGTAACTGTCAAGTTGCATTTAAATTAAGTTTCATGCAAATATGCTACATGCAACTAGTTGCATTAAAATTTCACCATGTAAAGCTGGTGAAGTCTCCTGGAAATGAATGAAAGTCTACGTAATGTCTCCCAAAATGACAGTGTGTGTGTGTGTGTGTGTGTGTGTGTGTGTGTGTGTGTGTGTGTGTGTGTGTGTGTGTGTGTGTGTGTGTTCCCCCTGAGCAGCTTCCACAGTGACGGGGTGGGGGTGGGAGTGCAGTCAGTGCGTTGATCAGCTATTTAACTCGTGACCACGTGCAGCCTCCAGGATTTAAAACACTGAGGTCATGAGTCCTACAGGAGACTCTCATGGATTCATTCATTCATTCACTACTTGATCATTTTCAGACATTTCTGAAATAAGAGACTGAAGATTTTTCATTTAAATATGAGCAAAAACATGCATGTAGTACAGTAAAAAAAACACAGGCCCCTTTAAACAAAGTATTTTACAAGCTGTTAATCTTACTGTATTAGTTAAAGTAGAAGAGTGCAGCAGGTGTGTGTGTGGCTGAACAACCAGAGTCATATTAAAGATATTTTTCAATCAAAATCAGAATAATTATTATTTTAACACAGAGTCTCTCTGTTCTGCATCAGTCCTCTCATCTTCAGATCAGACTCAAAAATAACAACAACAAAAAAATGTGGGAAATATCACAGCTGCCTGTCGGAGCAACAGAATAAAGGGACAGGCCGTATAAATACACAGAACAATGGCAGATCAGTTACACAGAACTAACAATCCAACAAACACAAAAGAAAATCCCATGAAGCTGTCATCCCATACATCTGACAGGCTGCCATGTTTAAGGGAACTACAGTACCCATGAGCCTCAGCCAGTGTTAACAACATCAGAGCAGGAGATGCCAACTCCTGCATTCAGGCTGTACAAACTCTGAACACATCAGGACAAACAGCTGCCAGATCAAATACGATTGAGTCACTGCAGAGTGAAGCTGCAGGTCTGTGACCAGAGTGTTGAAACCTCTGAGGACCAGGGAATAAAAACCAGTAACTCCTCATGTCCCACTTCAGATCTGCACTGGATTTATTTGCGCACGTGTGTCAAAAGCACACAAACATTTACAGTTAATTCAGTAGTGGACACTGTAATCTGAAACTGGCTGTCACAATAAACTATAGCTCATATGTGTTGGTTTTGTCTATAAACAACAATAAACTGCATCACTGGCTTCCAAAATAAACACGAAACTCAATGTTTCTTTCAGCTTTCCAGGGTGAAATAATGTCAACACTCTGAAGCAAAGCCCGTGCCGAACTCCACTGAAAAAGCATCCTATTTAAGAACTTTTTGCTATTTTGCGATTCTTTGCATATCATCATGACAAACTCAAGACATTCTGTATTTACTAAAGGTACATTCTCCACTTTAGCATTAACCCAAACCACCGAACAGTTACTTTACATACATAATATGGATTTTATGTGAGCTGAATTTACCTTGAAACATGACACATTTATTTGACATCTTAAATGATGTGCTGCCACCTTGGTATCCTTACCTATAATGAAGAGAGCATTAAATAGGAAGATTTCCATATGAGGTCTGGCATTGAGAAAGTGCTGATTCAAATCTTCCAACAACCAGGGATGTGAAACCCAGTAACTCCCAATGTCCCAGTTTAGATTTGCAGAAAGCACACAGAGTTGGTGTGGATTTGTTTAAGCATGTGTGTAAACACACTTGAACATGTAGAGTTCAATCAGTAATGGCCACTGTTAACTGAAAAAGACCATTATACTACAGACTGTCTAGTCATGCCAAACTCCATTGAAAAAGTCTCAGATTTAAGCCCTTTTTGCTATTTGGCCACGCTTTGCACATTATAAAGAAAGATTCAAGACATTTTGTATTTACTAAAGGTATATTCTCAACTTCAGCATAAATTCGACCCACCAAACAGTTAATGTTTTAATGATATTTCAGGTTTTTTGTTTTGTCCCCATTGCCACTTCCGACTGGAAAGCACTGAGCAGATTCGTAACAGCCACATCACAAACTGATACTTAACATTCATATGATAAAGTACAGATCGATTCTGGCTGATTTGAAGTTAGCCGAATTTACCATAAAACACCACAGGTTTATTTGACATCTTTTATTATGCGCTGCTACTTCTGTATCCTTTTCCGTAATCTAGAGAGCCTTTAAAGGGACGATTTTCGTATGAATTCTGGTATTCAGACAGTTAAGTGGATCTTGAATGATTCACCACCTGATACTGAGAAAAACTAACGCCAAACTCCATTGAAGAAGAATCTAATTTAAGACATTTTAGGTATTTTGTCACATTGTGAATATTTCAAAGACAGACTAGAGACATTTTGTATTTACAAAGGGTACATTCTCGACTTCGGCATACCCCTGAGCCACCAAACAGCTTATGTTTTAATAATATTTCAAGTTTTTGTGTTGTTTCCATTGCTGCCTCCTACTAGAAAGCGCCGAGGAGAGTCGCAACAAGCAGCCCTGGCAGCCAAAGCACACACTGATAATTTGCATACATATCATAACATTCAATGGATTTTGTTTAGCCGAATTTACCATAAAGCACGACACATTTATTTGACATCTTCGATGACGCCATGCCACGTCTGTACCTTTATCTGTAACCTAGAGTCTTAAATAGGAGGATTTCCAGATGAGGTCTGGCATTCAGAAAGTTAAGTAGGCGTAAACTGATTTAACACCTGATAAAGGTGGCTTTGCCACATGCGTCAGTCCCCCCATCGCACTTTATAACTAATAATGATGATTATAGGAGCAGGTCCTCACTGGCCCCGCGGGTGGTGGTTGTTACCTGATGAAGGTGGTTTTCCCGGTGGAGTACTGGCCGACCAGCAGCACCATGGGTTTGCTCTGGAAGTCGGCGGCCTCCAGGGCCGGGGAGTGGAAGTCATGGAAGAGGTAAGTCTCCTCCAGCGGCAGCAGCTTCTTGGTGTAGAGGGTCTGCAGTCCCTCGGTTACCGTCTGGTACATCTCTCCCTCCTTGTTGCGTCCACCTTGCTCCTGTTTGACCCAGCTGAACATCCCGCTGCTGCTGCTGCTGCTGCTGATCCGCTGCAACTTCCCTGTTTCGATATTTCCAAATGTTCCGGCCGCTGTTTCAGCTCCTTCTCGCTCAGTTTCGTCCTTCAGGCTGACCGGAGGGCTGTGAGTGTGTGTGCCTCTCTGTGTGTGTGTGTGTGTGTCAGTGTGTGTGTGTGTGTGTGTGAGTTTGGCACCTGGGAGCTCAGCTCTGAACACACACTACCTCCTCTGTGTGAGTGTGTGCTGATGTGACCGCTGCTGGTGAGTCTACCTGCGGGCACCGCCCTTCCCTCTGTGACGCAACATGAAACACACACACACACACACACACACACACACACACACACACACACGCAGACACGCGCACACACACTCATTTGTTTATTATTAGAAGCAGATACAGTCGCTGAACTGAGTCTCACTTTCCGAATTTTGAATGAAGTTCTGTTAATCTATCAACCTACACTGTAAAAAATGTTTCAAGTTAATTAAACTTAATATTTCGAGTAGGCTATTTATTTTTCATAATACGTCAGAACTTATAAACATGAGTTCTTCTGAGTTTATTTGACTAGAAAGTTTATTTGCTTTGAGTAGACAAACAGACAGATAGATAGATAGATAGATAGATAGATAGATAGATAGATAGATAGATAGATAGATAGATAGATAGATGGATGGATGGATGGATGGATGGATGGATGGATAGATAGATAGATAGATAGATAGATAGATAGATAGATAGATAGATAGATAGTAGATTACTTCATTAATCCCTAGAGAGAAAGGACATTTTCATAGCAGCAAAAGTACATGCAATAAATACAAACTGTCATTATGAAATATGTATTTTGTCAAGTACATCTGAATTAATAACAAGTTTGTTTGACTAGAAAAAAGTTAATTTGTTTCAAATCATTCCAAAATTACCTTAACTTGTCTTTTCAAATTCAGCCAACTGAAATTTTTAAGTTAGCAAGGACTTTAACTGTTTGAAGTTAAAAGGAAGGAAGGAAGCAAAGAAACATGATGTCTTAAGTTTATTCAATATGTTTTCTGAAGCACAACTGATTAAATGTTAAGTTTATTTGACTAGAATACCTTATTTGATAAGAATCAACACAAAATTACCTCTACTTGTCTTTTCATATTCAGCAAACATTAACATTAATTAACATTTGTACGCAGCCTGGACACTAAGTGTTTTAAGTTAAAACAAAAGGTTGTGTTTTTGTTTGTTTGTTTGTTTGTTTGTTTGTTTTTCAGTGGATCTCTGAATATGTAACAGTTCTGAATGAGCATATAATATCTCTTAATCTTTAAATCATTTGTGATTTTTTTCTGAGGAAAATTAATCAGCATATTAGCAGCAGACCTCTCAGACTTGTATTATATCACGTGATGACACCTGATGCAGATCAACTGGCTGATGAAGACCATGAGATATGAGTGAAAGATTAGATTAGATTAGATTTTTTTTTTGTAATAAATAAATAAAAAATAAAAACTTGCTTTACTTTTTAAAATTTCGTTGCATATGCTTTTATTCTGATAACTTCATTCAGATGCAGTTAAAAGCTACACAGATAAAACTAGTAAGTGAACTTAAAGTTAAACTTAAGTCAAAAAAAATATCTGAATGTATATTAATTTATCTTGTCATGTGAGGACACCTGAGTCAGCTACATTTGCCGATGAAGACTGTGAGATGTGATGAACAAATCCCCAAAATCTTGTAAGGAGACCTTGAGTTGTGGAGATTTTATGACACAAATTATTTTAATGGCACTTTCTAATAAGTCACCCTTTATAAAATGTTAATAAAATTTAACTAAGAGTTACAACTGAAATCTCTGTTTCTCTTTAAGGTTCTTTGCTTTCTTGAATAAATACACCTGGTGTGTTTAGCTGCAGGTTATGCAGAGCTTCCTCTCTCTGTGTCCTGTAGCGCCCCCTGCTGGGTGAAGCCTGTCAACTCACCATGCACACCGGTTCAATACTGACTTCACTGCGGTGTTTATTTTACTGTAGGTTAAACTAATAAAGACCCTCAAGAGAACCTCATGTCAAACTCCACTGAAAAATTATTGTATTTAAGACATCCTTGTTTTTTCCCTAACCATTAACACTAACTATCAATACTTGTGGCTTTCCTAAAATTCAGACCTGCCTGTTTCATTTGATGTCAGCCGAATTCATTGTAAGGCTACATTAATTTGTTTGGTGTGTTTTATTGCGCTCTACCACTTGTGTACCCATGATGCTCCAGAAGAGGGTTAAAAAAAAAGGAGGATTTTCAAATGAAGTCTGGTGTGAGGTCTTCTCCAAAGAATCTGTTCAGGCAAGTGTTCTCAGACCTGATAGATGGTGATTTTCCCTGCATGTAGTGAAACTCACAGTCATCCCAGCCAATATTAAAGGTAATAAAAGTTGCAATGACAAAGATATAGATGATGTCATCGTGATGTCATCAGGGAGGCAAGAGGGATTGTGGGTATTGAAACTTGAGATGAAATTGGGATGAAACTCATCCCAATATGGAAGCCCCTCTGACAGAAAAAAAACAAACAACAAAAAAAAAGGTCAAAATTAATTTGACTTATCTTAAGTATTTTTTATTATTGTCATCCATATGGCATTTTATTCAATATAAAATGCCACAGGTTTTTAGCTAAAAGGGGGCGCTGTTACACCTGTAATTTTGGTCTGGATGGAACTGAAAAGTCCAGACCAAAGGAGGTAGATGTGAAAACAGCCTTAGTTTGGTCTGTGTGTAATCTGTTAACACTGGGAGGTGGCATTTATGACTTATACTGCAGCCTTCCTGAGATGCTTTGGCTTCACTTTCTGTCCACTGCTAGTGTATGTTCTTGATGACCACATGAACAAACATTATGTCAGTGGTTGTCAAACTTTTTCTGTCGTGCCCCCCTTGAACAATAATCATCATGATAAAAACGTATTCATGTTGAATTTTAGTTAATGAAAGGTCTCCTATATATTATATGTTTTACATATTTTATATAATAATAATAATACACTGCCTGGCCAAAAAAATGTCACCACCTTATCTAATCAAATAGGTAAGAGCCTTCCATTGGATTATTACTGCAGTGATCAATATGTTTCAGCTTAAACCACCATATCAGAAGACATATCCTGTGATCGTGGAAAAGATGTTCCTCTCTTTCAGAAGGATCAAATTATTGTCCTGCATCAATCAAAGAAAACAACTGAGGAGATTGATGAAACTACTAAAACTGGGTTTAGAACTGTCCAACACATTATTAAAACCTGGAAGGATCGTGGTGAAACATCATCTTCAAGGAAGAAATGTGGTCGGAAAAAAATCTTGAATGATCATGATCAGAGGTCAGTTAAACATTTGGTGAAATCAAATCATAAAAAATCAACAGTAGAGCTCACAGCTATGCTTAATAGTGAAAGTAAGAACATTTCCACACAGTGTGAAGAAAACTGAAGGGATTGGGACTAAATAGCTGTGTAGCCTTAAGAAAACCACTTATCAGTGAGGATAATCAGAAAGAAAGGTTTCAGTTTGTTAGTGAACATAAAGATTGGACTGTGGATCAATGGAAAAAGGTCATGTGGTCTGATGAGTCCAGATTTACCCTGTTCCAGAGTGATGGGGGCATCAGGGTAAGAAGAGAGGCAGATGAAGTGATGCTCCCATCATGCTTAGCGTCTCCAGTACCAGCCTGTGGTGGCAGTGTTATGATCTGGAGCTGCTTCAGTTGCTCAGGTCGAGGTTCAGCATCGTTATGATGTCAGCTCACTACCTGAATATACTGAATGATAAGGTTTTTACATCAATGGATTTTTTTCTTCCCTGATGACACGGACATATTCCAAGATGATAATGTCAGGATTCATCAGGCTCAAACTGTGAAACAGGTTCAGGGAGCAGGAGACACAATGGACTGTCCACCACAGAGTCCAGACCTGAACCCCACTGAGAATCTTTAGGATGAGCTGGAGGAGATTTTACACAGCGGTCCGACTCTCCATCATCAATACAAGATCTGAGTGAAAAATTAATGCAACTCTGTGAATATTTCTCCCCCTTGTTTGTGGTCAAAGTGTGTTTTACAAATAAGTAGCAACACACTGTTTGAAATATTTTCACCATTTGCACTGTTTTAAATAAAGAATGACAATTTTAATGACTTCAAAATGACACAGTCTGCCAGTGTTAAAGGGCCATTATGTAGAATTTATGTTGTTTGTGAAGATTCTCAGTCATCCAGGTCATGGTTTTCATAGAAAAGGTTGTCATGGGCAAATGACCATCCCTCAACAGGGGAGGAGATCTAAGACACAGTCCATCTGTCTCATACAGTACAGTCTTAACATCACTCCTCAGGCAGTTGAACATCCACTGGACCTTTAAGAACCTATATTTGTCCAGTTTTGCAAAAACAGTGATTTTCAGATGAGAAAGTCCCCAGACTCTCTTAATAAATCAAGGAGTATTGTGAGTTGTGGAGTTAGTTGGAACTCTACCAACTTTGTCAAAGACCATCTACAACAAATTCTTCATTATTTGTTCCCTCTTGTGAATTTGGGAAAATACCTAAATCCTGATTTCTACTGTCTACCTCTGTTTGCTTGATTTTTCTTTGGTCAGTGCCGGATGAACAGCCTTCATGTGTTCATGTCCGAGTGTGTTTTTGTAACCATCATATCGTCATTTAGCAGCACAATGTTGTTTAAACATTTCCTGCAGGACCTGTCAATCAAATCCATCCACTGATATGATCCACTGACATGCAGGCCTGAGGAGAGGAATGTGACCTGTCTGACCTTACTGAGCATCAAACTGCAGTTAACGTCTGTTACAGTGAACATGAAGGTGACAGCAGCTCTGACAGAAGCAGCAGTAATTAATTCAACCTGTAGTATCAGCAGCCAGTCTGTTAACAGAATATTTACTTTTGTATGATTACCATTAACATGTTCTAGGACTAATAGAACCATGTTTTGGAACATTTCAAGTGCTGCTGGGGCCCCCTGGTGGACACATTCTGTCCTCCTGTCTGTCTGCCAAAATCACCTCAAAAATCTACAAGAAAAACAACAGATACTGTAATTTTTTGACAATGTCTGGTACATTTTCTCAGTACTGTACTGAGGCAACATCCTGCTGCACACGGTCAGTTTCTAACAATGAATCAGAACCTTGGAATGAAACACACCCCTGTGTTACATGTGAACCAACAGCATTCAACAAAGTAAAAAAGTTCCACCCTTCACCTGATTCACCTGTGATAAACCAGGATACAGTTTGTTTTTTGTCACTTCATGAAAAACAGATGATCAGATTCACCTTCAGACCAAACCAACAACTTCCTCTGAGTGAGTTCAGCTGCAGGAGAGAAAAGAGGAAAACTACAACCTGCTGACACTCCACACACTGAAGGTGAGTTTGACTAAAAACTGAACTCAAAGTCAAAGTAAATTTGATTGAAGTCAGTGGAGGAGGGAGGGGAGACATGACTGACTGTACTGTCTGTCTGCTGTGTTTTCAGCTTCACTCTGAGACAAAATGTCTTCCAGATCAGAGGAGGATCTCTGCTGTCCGGTCTGTCATGACGTCTTCAGAGATCCTGTTGTTCTGTCATGTAGCCACAGCTTCTGTAAAGACTGTCTGCAGATCTGGTGGAAAGAGAAACCAACACATGAGTGTCCAGTTTGTAAGAGAAGATCTTCAAGGGAACATCCACCTGTTAGTCTGGTGATAAAGAAGCTGTGTGAGACCTTCTTACAGCAGAGAGATCAGAGATCTTCAGAGTCTCTCTGCAGTCTGCACTCTGAGAAACTCAAACTCTTCTGTCTGGACCATCAGCAGCCAGTGTGTGTCGTCTGCAGAGATTCAGAAAAACACACCAACCACAGATTCAAACCCATCAATGAAGCTGCACGACAACACAAGAAGGAACTTCAGGAAACTCTGGAGACCTTAAAGGAGAAGTTAAAGGATTTTAAAGAAGTTAAAGATGAGTTTGATCAAACAGCAGAACACATGAAGGTCCAGGCCCGACACACAGAGAGGAAGATTAAGGAGCAGTTTAAGAAGCTTCACCAGTTTCTAGAAGAGGAAGAGGAGGCCAGGCTGGCTGCACTGAGGGAGGAAGAGGAGCAGAAGAGTCAGATGATGAAGGAGAAGATGGAGGCTCTGAGCAGAGAGATAGCAGCTCTTTCACACACAGTCAGAGACACAGAGGAGCAGCTGAGAGCTGAAGACGTCTCATTCCTGCACAACTACAAGGCTGCAGTGGAAAGAGTCCAGCAGCGCCCCCTGCTGGAGGATCCACAGCTGCTCTCAGGAGCTCTGATAGACCAGGCCAAACACCTGGGCAACCTGACCTTCAACATCTGGAACAAGATGAAGGACATGGTCTCCTACACTCCTGTCATTCTGGACACAAACACTGCTTGTCCAGAACTCGTCCTGTCTGAAGATCTGACCAGTGTGAGACGAGGAGAGAAACAGCAGCTTCCTGATAATCCAGAGAGGTTTGATAAATACTGGTCTGTCCTTGGCTCTGAGGGCTTTAACTCAGGGACTCACAGCTGGGATGTTGAGGTTGGAGACAGTCCAGACTGGGATCTGGGTGTGTGTTCAGAGTCTGTCCAGAGGAAGGGACTCATACAGTCTGGATTATGGAGAATAGGGTTCTCTGGAGGTAAATACTCAGCATGGTCTCTACCAGATCCATCCACTGTTCTCAGAGTGCAGAAGAAGCTCCAGAGGATCAGAGTGAATCTGGACTTGAACAGAGGAAAGCTGTGGTTCTCTGATCCTGATACTAACACACACATACACACCTTCACACACACTTTCACTGACAGGATGTTTCCATACATTAACACTGGTGATAAAGTGAAGATATTACCACTGAAGGTCTGTGTGACAGTGGAACAGAGCAGTTAGAGATAAACAGGATGATTATATTCATGATGTACCTTTAGTTTCATTTCATTTATTGTTTTTATTTTAGTTTTATTTAGTTTGACTTTTAGCTTCTTGTTTCATGTGTAAAATGATTTCACTTAGTTTCTGATCTTCATGTTTAGTGTTAATGGCTCATAGCTAAGGATCTAGAGCAGGTGTCCCTAACAGGCGGACCACAGTCCGAGTCCGGACCCACACGCCGTCCTATACATTAAACCGTAATAAATTATTAAGAAATTTTAAATTTTGACGGGACGCTGGTTTATCTGATCAGGAAACACACAGACCAACTGCAGAGAAGCTGCGTGTGGAGGAGACTGTTGTTAATGACGGAGTTTATTACAACAGAAACTAATGTGATGGTTCATGACATCGACACCAACCAGATGCACTGTCTGTCTGTTTTTATAACTGTCTGCAGACCATATTCATCTTGTGTAATTAAAATAAATATCATGTTCCTCTGTACCCCGTTCCAGATCAGCTGTTCGATCCTGTTTGTCACCATCATTTGTTCCCTCCCATCATTAAATATCTGCTTCATTAAAAATCATTCTCTAAAATGCTGTGAAATGTAGGAAGCAAAATACATGGACTGGATCATTGGTTCCCAACCTGGGGTCTGGGCCCCCCTTAGAGGGGCGCCAGAAGTCACAGGGGGTCCCCAAGACTTTGTCTGCTCTGACGTCCTCAAAATCAGATTTGGACATGTCGACTAAAATCACAGTTTCAGGGTTCATGCACCTTTTCCAGAGTCAAATTCAAGCACTTTTCAAGCACTTCATGCAGAACATTTTTCAACATTTTGCAGTAATGTTACTTGAAATTTGCTGCAGAGAACTAATCCATCACAGTAAACATGTAGTCACCTCATGTACTTTATTGTTAATCAATAATTATCATCATGTGATTATCTGATACAGCTGAGAGCAGAGACAGGGTTGAGCTCCCGATGGTGGATTCAAGGACCCTCAGATTCTTGAGTTTCCAGTTTTAGTTGAGTGGCTGAAGCACCAATCAGGTGTAAGAAAGCATATACACCAAAGAAAATACTTTTTCATGTGATCATTACCAAATGTTTCATGATTAAAATAAAGTTTGTAGGACTGAAAACGAAGCTCAGACTTCAGGTTTGTTTTCAGGACAGACCGCAGAAACTCTCGCTGAGTTCCCACACCTTCTTGGCCGTGGCATCGTCTCTCGCCTTTGACTCGATGCTCATCAGAGGCGTGCACTCAGTGAAAAATCGTCCACTCAGGTGCTCGATGCCTTCCTGCAGGGCACAGTGGAGGGTGGTCTGAGCTCCAGACTCAGCGTCCACGAAGAAGAGGAAGACGAAGGGCGTCACCAGGAGCTTCCACCAGAAGCCGCTGTAACGACCGATCTCTGTTTTTATGCCTCCTGGACAGAGAAGAGAAAAAATAACAGAGTTTAACTGACATTACATTTTATTTATAGGCGTGGAAAAATATTTCTGTCAGGCCTTCACTCTCAAAAGACACATTGTAATTGACCAAATATTAAAACATTGCTTTAAATTCAGTGTATAACCTACACATTTGTGGAAAGATTTAAGAGTCACTTTAGACTGGGGCCCTGGAACCTGCGGCTCCGGAGCCACATGTGGCTCTCAGACATTTTTTTTTTATATATATATTTTACCTTTCATTTATCATTGTTGTAAGTCTACACGGTAAAAACAGAAAAGCTGCGAAAACTCAAATTTAAAGGCAACATATTCATTAGATTCTTTAGTTTTTAACTTTTTAACTACAAATCTTTTGTTGAGATAATTAACTTTTCTTCTTTGGATAAACTTAAATCTTTAGTTTTAGAAACCTAAAAAAACTCAAACACAAAACTCAAAAATCTATTGCAGTACTTTGCCTTGAGATACTGGGTCAGCTATTTTTTTTACAGTGTAAATTGATTCTTGCCTTTTTTTTAACTGTAAAAATTTGTAGCCTATACACAAAAAATAAGGATGACTTCCTCAAATGTCTTGTTTTGTCCACAACTCAACAATATTCAGTTTACTATCAGAGAGGAGGAAAGAAAGCCGAAAATATTCACATTTAAGAAGCTGAAATCAGAGATTTGGACTTTGTTTCATTTCAAAAAATGATGCGAAATGATGAATCAGTTTAAAATGATTAATTTAACAGTTGATTAGTGATAGATTAATCGTTGCAGCTTTAAGTATTTTGTCCATCTGTTCAATTTATTGACTGATTGATTGATTGATTTAAAGAAAAAATTGGTACAGTTTCCAGCCAGTCAAGCATTTTTTCACTCGAGGTCATGATAATCATCTGGCAGCAGTGTGTGTGTGTGCTGTGTGGCAGGATGTCATTCTTTATTTTAAAACTATAATCCTAATAATAACCCACATTTTTACTATAGGTAATTACCTGTTTTTTGTAACCAGATTACATAATGTAACATGTAATCCATTACTCCTCAAGCTTCATGTTTTGTTTCAGAAGTCTAAGAAACATTTTTTTTCCTGGATTCTGTGAGTCCAGATTTTCCTTTCTTCGCTGCTCCCCTCGTCTTTTTTCATTCACCTGAAAATAAGAACCGTGTTTTCCCCCTCCTCCATGTTTCATGTTCATGTTCCTACAGTAGCCCAGAACAGACAAACTAAAACACTGGCTCTAGATTTGGCCTTTTGCATTTTGCACGAGTTTTGCAGCCAATGCAGGTTCTGGTGGAAGGGGAGGGTGAGACAAGGTGTTTGGAATCTCACCACTAGATGCCACTAAATCCTAAAAACCGATTCTTTAAAAACTGACAGTGAAGCAGGCTGCAGGCCACTGACCGGGGTGGAGGCTGTAGCAGGTGACATCGGTGCCCTGCAGCCTCTTGGCGAGCTCGTGGGTGAACAGGATGTTGCACAGTTTGCTGTGGCAGTACTTCTTGAAGTTCTGGTAGTCACTGCCGCCCAAACACAAATCTCTGTGAGTCGTCAGGCAGTTGAAGTCCACCTTCCCCATCGTGTACGCCTTCGAGGCCACGTTCACCACGCGGCTTGGCCCACTCGCCTTCAGCCGGTCCAACAGCAACACCGTCAACAGGAAGTGACCGAGGTGATTGACGCCAAAGATCATCCCGAAGCCGTCCTCCGTCTTTCCGCCGTTCATCAGACCTGCAGCCAGAAACAGCAGGAAGAACGTGCACTTTAAAACAATCAGAAACATGTGGCTTTGAAATGAGCTTTAAAGGAACACTCCCCTATTTTAACCAACCAACCGCAGCCTCAATCAACCCAAAGCATTTTCCAGCAATGGATCAACCACAGGCTGCACCCTTCTACAACTGTGCAAAACTTCTGGCTGCACCTATTTCCAAACATACCAACATGGCAGCTTGTTTGGAAAGTCTCTCTTATACCACAAAAATAGTTCACCGAAATGTGTTTCTGAAAAACTTTGAGGAAAGAATTTAGCTCTGCAGTCGCCAAATCTGTCTTTATCTTAGATCAACAACTGTTTGTTTGTTTTCTGGGAGGTTTTCCAGAGGCTGTGAGTTGCACCAAATACATCCGATTTGCCCAAAACAGCCTCGATCTCAACTTGATGGAAATGAGGAGCAACATTTCTACATCGTGGCACAACCAGAATGCATTGCACAGCTTCTTATAGACACAATGAATGAAAAGCATGGAAATCACATGTAACTTTAAGGAACCAAAGCGGCTGTCTGGACTGAGATTTTTTTTTTTAGTCTAATCAGAATCAATCATTTGATACAAATATTCAATGATTGCTTCCTGTTTTCAGTTCAGCTCCACCCTAAACTCCTCTATCAGCCTGTGTGAGTGTGTTTTACCAGCAAGACTCAGGTTTTAATGTCTTTCATCAAACGTCATGATTTGAATTTATTTTGTCCAAACCAGAGTCAGTGATTGTTGGAACAGTGAAAAGATAAACCAAGATGTTTTCGGTGAGTTTTGAAACTGGCGAGTATTGTCTCTCACTGCAGCGATCTTTTCCATAATGTTGTCAGACATGAACAATAAGTATCTCCATATAATTTTGCAGGCTGCAGACCTTCGGGCTAAGAGAACTAAAAGGAAAGAATCAGTTGATTGCAGTTTGCTAAAAGTACAACATCCTGCTTCTGTCATTCAAAGTAGAAGGCAAACTTTACCCACTTTTACATAATCAATCAAGACATTTAAAACATGCCAGTAGGCGAGGATCAGTAGAAGCACTGATCTGCTGTGAACAAGCTCATGAGGACGAGGTGCTGACCAGCGTTGTTGATGAGCAGATCCAGCCTGGACTCGGACCGGAGGAAGTTTTCGGCGAAGGAGCGAACGGACCGCAGACTGGCCAGGTCGAGCTGCATGAAGATCACCTGGCTGTTACCTGTCTCCTGATCACAAGGAAAAATAAACACAGGTTAGAAAACACAGTTTGCTGCATTCTGAGAATTTATTCACTCAGATTTTGCTGCTCTGTAAAAAGACACATGCTTTGATTCTTACTGCTGAATTCTAGGAAAGGATCCATTTATATGTTAAGTGAAGCCAGATGTTGATGGTTGTATAACAAGGTTTCACAATGAGGTTTTATAAAAGACTATGTGCTTAAGTTCCATCAGTGTATGAACCTTTCACATATGTAAACATGGACGACATGAAGCCATTTTTACAGATGTTTTACAGATGTTGCCTCCCTGTTCTTTCCTTCTTTTTCACACCCACATAATATAATTCCCACCCATTCCTCACCAAAGTTTGAACAATTAAATGCATCATGACATCCCGGTTCAGTTTACAGAAGAATCTGAAATGGGAGGAGAAAACAAAACTCAAAGAAAGGGGGGGGGGGGCTTTCTGTCTTCACCTGGATGATTTCCTGGACGGCGGTCTCAGCTCTCCGTTGGTCCCTGCAGGCCAGGATCACCCTCGCCCCCCTCCTGGCCAGGTCCAGTGCTGTGGTCTTACCGATGCCGGTGTTCGCTCCTGGAGAGGAAGGACAGAACCATGGAGAGCACAGTGTCATCAGCCATGTCAGTCGCTCGCATCGATTTACAGATGGAAAGTTTGGTCCTTCACTTGGTTTATCACTTTGGTTCAGACTGAAATATTTAAACAATGACTGTGTGGACCGCCGTGACGTTTTCTATGGATGTTCGCGGTGCACAGACGATGAATCCTAGATCCTGTGACGTTCCATCTAGCACCACCAGCAAGTCCAAGTTGCTTCATATTTCCTCTCAGATATTTTGGACAGACATTCATTCGTTTCCAGAGAATGAGGTCACAGTAAGTTCAGATAAACTGCACACCAGCATGTTTTCCTTTATGCAGTTAAGTATTATATTAATTTATTTTGTTGAAGTAATTTTGATTTATATATATATGTGTGGAGGTTTTCTGCTTCTTTCTCACAGAGTGGCACAGAGAAGTTAAATTTCAGGTTCTTTAGAGAACAGGTCTGAGCGTGTGTGCTTCACATGTTTGGACCTATTTTTCAAGTCTTAATTATCAATTCACCATTTTCTCCAGTGACTGATCAGTTGTTTGGTCCATAAAATGTCAGAAAATGTTGATCAAAGTCCAAGATGACGTCCTGAAATGTCTTGTTTTGTCCACAACTCAAACATATTCAGTTTACTGTCAGAGAGGAGTAAAGAAACCAGAAAATATTCACATTAAAGAAGCTGAAATCAGAGAATTTAGACTTTCTTTTTTAATTAAAAAATGACTCAAATGATTAATCTATCTGTTTGTGTTGGCCTTTGAGTTGAGGTTCTTTTTCACACAGTAACTATAATGTTAAGAGCTGCAGTTGTTGGAACTTTTCCATCTGAAATGATCTTACTGTGTCTAATCCAGTTAGTGACATCACACAGTGACTCCTTTGAGCTGCAGGAACAGACTCAGGAGTCTTCAGAACCACAAGAAACATTTTCTACACGTGAAATACTCCCTGGCTGGAATTTTATACACGCCTCCACATGTTTCCTGTGTCGGACTGAGCAGCATCAGGTTTCACTTGTTTTCAGTTTTGCACATTTGCAGTAGTTTCTCGGTGTCAGCACACTTGTTTAAAACTCTTAAATAATCATGTGCAGCAGTTTAGGCCTGCAGACTGTCGACTCACCGGTGACGACGACCGTCTTCCCATGTAACTTTGCAGCACTTTTGCATCTGGGCAACTTGAGAAAAGTCAGATGAAGAAGGAAATAAGCTCCAAGCAGCAGGACCCCGAGCAGCAGCAGCTCCAACATCCTCCCGACTGCAAACACACCAAACTGCAGACACAGAATGAACAAGACGTGCAGCTGCTTACATGTGAGCAGCTGCCTCAGTGAGTGAGTGTGTGTGTGTGTGAGCGTGGACTCTGTCTTTATGTAACAGCTTATCGACTGTATCAGCAGCTCCACACCCTTTTCCCCCACTCGCTGCCAAACTTTCCCCTGACTGTTAATCCAACTCTGAGTTACAGCTGCTGCTGGTTCCTCTCACTTCCTGCACCTAAACTCAGTTTTAAAGATCTGATTCAGAGTTTACAGGCTGATATCCCATCATGAACTCAAACCAGACACACAGAGTCAGAATATGACAGGAGGAAGGTGATTTTACCTTCATATGGAAATGTTTAAAAAAAACAGTAGTTAAACGGTAGTTAAAAAAATCACACATCATTCTGGTTTCAGGTGTTTTTGTCAAATATTTTGGTGACGTTCTGCCAAATATTGAAAGAAATTTCAGATATATTACTGGGTAATTACCATCTATTTACCAAAAACTTATGGGAGCAGAGTAACTAATACTCTGAGTAGTTTCTGAAATATGCACTTTGTACATTTACTTAAGCAGTATACCATTACCTTCACTTGTAACTGAGTAATATTTTAGTAATGTAACTTTTTCAGGACTCTTTCCACCACTGCCTGTATGTCTCAATGAACAGCTCAATATTTTTATTTACTATTTTGTTGTATTTTTATTTATTTTTTTTATTTTGTCTGAAGAGGTTTATCATTGTTACTAACATTCAACAGCACTCTGTGAGCTTTTATGTTTTTTTTTTTTTTAATTTTTGTTTTGAAGTCAAGTTACCAAGCTGTTGATTTTTAATGAATAACACGAAGAGTAAAAGAATTTTAAAAATGCTACCTTTTACAATTTCAAAAAAAACATAAAAACATGACAACATGCATCACAATTTTTTTTTAGAAAAGCTGCAGGGATTTTAGGACGCAACAATCCCCCTGAAACAGCGTGTAATATCCTGGAGGGACTGATTATAGCAGTGGCCTTTTTTATATTGTACATACCTGAAACAGGTCATGAATTCTTTAACCACTGTGGTATAAACACATTAAAATCACATATATTTATGTTGAGTATCCAGGTATATTTTGCACATGTACATCGTATAAATACATGTATGACGAGTGTATAAAGTTTCAACATTTTGCAATAAATTTACTCAAATCAACATGAAATTCTCTGCAGAGAACTAATCCATCACAGTAAACATGTAGTCACCTCATGTACTTTATTATACATCAATAATTATCATGTGATTATCTGATACAGCTGAGAGCAGAGACAGATTTGAGCTCTTGATGGTAGATTCAAGGACCCTCAGATTCTTGAGATTCAAATTCTTAATGAGTGAATTCTTAAAAAATTGCAACATGTTCCTGAAATTTCTTTGCAAAAATCGCAACATGCATCGCAGTTGTTTTTAGAAAAGCTGTCGTGAAATCATCATCATCATCGTCATCATCCCCTCCATGAAATCCTGATTATTGCTCTGCATGCTTATAAGTAAATGATGAAGAACTTTGGACTTTTAATCTTATATTCTGTTTTTTAGGCATGTCTTTGAAACATCTGTCCACAAACTACAGATGAAAAATAGCCTCTCGACCAACTCTGACACATTTACAGTGGTGTTTATTGATGGACAATGTCCCTCTTAAATTAAACCAATCAATAAATCTATCAAAATGTCTCCTATCAGACGAGGTGTTCTGTGCAGACAGTGAAGGTGACAGATGAAGGACACTGTGAGCTGGATGAAAACATTTTATTAGGACCTTCAGGCACTCTGTGGAAACTGTCCTCTGCAGCTTCACTCTTTGGTCAGTCTTTGCTCTAATGTCCTCCTGTCCTCCTGTCTTCCTGTCTCTGCTCCGGTCAGTTCTTCCAGAAGGTGGGGTTCTGTGCCATCCTCCTCTGGAAGTTTTCGTACCACTTGAGGATGCAGCTGGACGGGACGAAGGTCTCTGTGGGGTTTGGTGTCATCTGCGCCTGCGTCACGGCGAAGGAGGAGGCGAAGTTGTACAGGCTGTCCAGCATCTTCTGGGTGAACTGCAGGAACGAGTCCACGGTGGACACGGCGGCGCTGGACACTGGGATCTGCTGGGCCAGCTGGTCCAGAGCCTCCACCGACACGCCCACCTGAGCCACAGAGGGCGACGACGCCATCGCGCCGAAGGGGTGCGCCCCGCCCACCCCAGCCTTCAGCCCAGAGATCTTGAAGATGGCGCTGGGCTTGTCATTGGTGATGAAGCCGAGCAGCTGCCACACCGCGCCGCCGCTCGCCGGGTCTGGGAACGAGAAGTAGACGGCGCCACCCATCCCGGCAGGAAACGGCACTGTGCCCAGCATGAACACCACCACGTGGTTCACGTTCTCGTAGTCCGGAAGGTTGAAGACAAACTTATCTGACGAGACCTGGACCGCGTCCGTCTGCACCAACCGGCCCGCCACCAGACAGCCAAACATCCTGCAGAGACAGATGGACAGAGAGACGGAGAGACAAAGAGACAGAGAGATGGAGAGAGACGTAGAGAGAGAGAGAGGAGAGACAGAGAGACGAAGAGACAGAAACAAAGAGACAGAGAGATGGAGACAGAGAGAGATGGACAGAGAGACAAAGAGACAGAGAGATGGACAGAGACGGAGAGACAGAGAGAGAGTTGGACAGAGAGACGAAGAGATAGAGAGAGAGATGGACAGAGAGACAGAGAGAGAGATGGACAGAGAGACAAAGAGACAGAGAGAGAGATGGACAGAGAGACAGAGACAGACAGAGAGAAGGACACACGGACAGAGAGATGGGCAGAGAAATGGCCAGAGACAGACAGATGGACAGAGAGAGAAATGGACAGAGAGTCAGACGGAAGGACAGAGAGAGAGACCGAGACAGATGGTGAGACAGAAAGACAGTGATATGGACAGAGAGAGACGAAGAGAGGGACAGACAGACGGAAAGACAGAATGAGAGACAGAGACAGACAGAGAGACTTTACTGTATCTGGAATGACAGGGACATTTTGTAGAAATAAACATCAGAGAACATGCTGTAGTTTTTGATGCAGCTCCCACAGGTTCTCCGGTTCTCTACTGAGAGGAACATGATCAGTAGAACCTGAACAATGATATCAGCCTGTCACAGCTGTATCGTTTTATATTGGTATCAACACATTGTCTGATATGAACCTGTATGAAAATTTATCTTGCAGGTTTTTTACTGGCTGGTTTACAGACAGCATTTATGTTTAATTGATCCATAAATATATATATATATATATATTTTCTATTTGTTTTTAATTTAAAGTTAATTCAAACTATTGAAAACACGAGTGACAGTTGTGCCTCCTTTATATATCTTTGTTACACGTGTTTGACATGTGAGAGATCACTGTATAAAAATGTGTGTTATTATTATTGTTATCTGATATGAAACAGGATATTAGAGGATCAATTTTACATCATTATTCTTAATTTTACTGAAAAAGGATCCTGGTGTGATTTTTTGCAGTGATCTGAACCAAACAAAGATATTTTCTTCAGCCTGTAGAATATGAGGAGCAGGTCAGGACATACTGATAAATATTTCCCCTTTTAATAAATATCACATCTCTTATGATTTGAAACTTGTTCAGGGTCGTCATGTGATTTCAATAAATTTGTTCAGCCCCATTCTGTGTATTATATTGTGTGAAAAAAAAGTTCAATCTATTAATATTGGAGCTTTTTCGTTCCCTAATATCGGTATTAGAGACTCCCGAACATCTGGTATTGATCGGTCCTAATTAATACTCTACGTGCTGTATTATTAATAATAATACAGTGAAAGGTCTTTGTAAAGACTGAATTTGTCCTGTTAGACTGAAGCTAAATTTAAACTGTACCTGTGTGTGTGTATGTGAAGTCCAGACAGAGGAACAGTTAGCCGTTAGCCTGCTATTAGTTCAGCCTGCCGCTGTAGACAGCTGTTTTCTCCAGCTGTTTTCAGGCCTCCGAGCCGCTCACAGTCCGGATCAGAACAGAACCCGGCAGAACCTGTCTGTCCGGTTAAACACGGAGGAGTGTGTTCAAGGGGAACTGAACCGGAGCGCTAGAAACTTCTAGTCCAGTCTGTCATGATGGTCCTGCCCTCTGAGGATCCGCTGCTCTGTTATCTACCTCACGGCCTGGAAATGTACTCAGGGATATTACGCCCTTTACTCGGTCTGACAGGCACATCGCCCTAAAACGCCAGTGGTGGAAACTAACTGAATACATTTACTCAAGTACTACACTTCAGAGTAATTTCAGTAGTATCTATGTTGAGGTATGTTGAAATTACTAATTAGAAATAAATATAAATTACAAATAAAAATACTATTAAAATACTACAGTTACAAGTACAAGTCCTGCATTGTTGCTTAAATAAATACAAATAAATGTACGTTATATTTCATTTACTTTTCATAGGTTTCGTGTGCGAAAGTCATAATAGTTAACAACAGTACCCGCCTGCAGGGAAGATGGCGGACAAGGGCGCCGCCATAGCTGTACTCTATACCGGAAGTCCAAACCGGAAGTTGGTCTTTTTTAAATGTGCACCTCTGATTTTGGGGTGAACTGTCCCCTTAGGAACCTGCGATGGAATCTTACAGTCTTTAAGATTATTTTTCCAACAGAAAATCCCAAAAATCTAAGAGTTTTTATTGTATAATAATAAGTGATAATATATATATATATATATAAAAATTATACTTTTAAAATATATATCTTTATTTAACGTATATAAACTAAGACAAGGATTGTTCACACAACATAAAAATCAAGCGTCAGTTGCGGAAATATTACAGTCTTTATACAGTATGTAAAACTGAGATCTTAGCAAATAGAAGCCTAAAATAATTACTAGAACGCTAGAACTGAACAATAATCACCTTCACATTAGCATGGTTAATGTAATTGTTATTTATGTTGAGTGTTAAAAAGGAGGCCAGCACTGTAAATCATTAGTGGTAATACAGTGTAAAGACTATTGCCCAGATATTATGCAGGATCTTGTTTGCAGGAAGCTGGCATGCTCTCCCTGCCTTTCCTGTATATGGCCCAGCCTGCCCACCAGAAGATTCCTTTCAATCCTGCTGGTCGTTTCCTCACCCACTGCAACAGAACAGGGAGTTCCTGGGTCTGGGGATGTGTTCATTTCCAGGTTTAACTATTAAATGAATGCAATAATTAGATTTTCCTATTGTCAGATTGTCAGTATTCTATAAATTCTATTTTATTTCTGGAATACAGTTAAACACATTACATTATGCTGACAATATTAAGAATTTGACTTGGACTTCTTTTTTGTGATAAAAGTTTTATTGCGTTCCATCTCCAAATCTTCCAAAATAGAAAAACAAACATGCAAAGAAATAAAATCAAAAACAGGGGAAAAGTATGAACAACACTGGAGATGAGCAAATGAAACAGAACATGAAACAATGAAAAAACAAAACAAAACAATGAACAATAAAACAAAAGTTAAATCAGGCTCCCACTGGCCATCATGATTTCTGCCTGCAGTTGGGTCATGCCTTCTTCTTCCAGGATTTTGATCAGCTTCTGAAAAACAGTTTATCCAGTCATACCTTGCGGTGCTCTAGAGAGTGCACTGTTTTGTTTTTATGTTTTCCAAAGGAATAAAATATTGACCACAATAACCCCAAAATTTCCTTTCATTTCCCAAGCAAGCTAGATTGTCCATCTTGACCTCCTCAATGACCCGCAGTAGCTCAAAGATCTATTCAATCGATCTATCAATAAATTCATCTTTTATATGTTACATCTATGAGAAAACACACCCACACAACTGATGACATTTTCATTTACCCGCTGGTCACTAAAGTTCAGGGTCCTCAGTTTTAAGTGCTGTTTCAGATTAGATGGGTTCTGCCATAGGAACATCCTATTGGAACGGATCGTTCCATTCATCAGATCATCGTGTAAGCTCTGAAACCAAAGGGTAAAGTGTGAACATGTAATCACTGATAGAGAATGTAATTACCAACAACACAGTCTATTTGAAAGTTAACTTGATCTCCCCCTCCTCCCCTCCATTATCCTGCAAAGATGAAAAACAATGAGGACTGCCAGCAGCTACTGCAAAATCATTTATCAGTAAGTATCTCCAGATTATAGACAGGAAGTTACCTCCACCTGAAGTTCACCTGACATTTTGTGATAAAAATATGATTGTAATGCTTGTGGGTCAAAACTGTTATCTTCTTTACAAAACTTTAAATTCTTTTGGGAACATTATGTTGTCTTTACAGGACATAGTTTTAGAGAGCAGACTTTTTTTTAACACTGCCTGTGAAAACAGCTAATATTTGGGGTTAATAATTCTCCCCAAGCTGGCATTTTCTCATAGGGTTTAAATAAAGGTTCATTAAGCCTTTCTTTGAAAAGTGCAAGCTTAGTATGTCAGTGTTTATCTTTATTTTTGTGTGACACTACATACAGATATTTAAGTAGTAGTACCTTGGTCTGTCATTCATATCTGTGCATCCACAGTTGATTGAGATGTTTATGCACAATCTTTGTGCAGCCAGACCTTGCACATTTGGCACTGCACCCATTCCAGAGACGCAGCATCTGGGTATAACAGTCTAACCGCATAAAAGACGTTAACATTTTATGTTTGAAATTAAACACATACACTATCCAATTGTTATCCTTGTACACAGTGCATGTGAAAGCATTTTCACAAATACAAAAGATAGTCACTTTCTTAAAAACAGTGAATAGGCCTTGAAGTGTTCAGTTCTTAAATTAACATTTAAACCCACCTCTGTCCTGTGTTTTGTGATGTCTGGAAAACACAGAACTTCTTTGGATCAGCCATGCACAGTCGTTCGTTATCAGAGGCCGTCTCTGCCGTGGTTGCCTGAGCAAGTCAATTTGTAGAATTAGATCCATGCCTATCTGGCAAATATGTCATAAAAATTGTAATCCAGATAATCTAGCATCAAGGACTCTGCACTTTAAACTTTAAACTGCACTTTAAAGCAGTGCAACTCAATATAACACTGATTAAATTATGGAAAGCTTATACATGCAAAAACACATTATCATTCAACAAATAAAAATTATATGATCTCAGACAGATACTTATCATCATACCCTGGAAATGCACTGCATTTGCTGAGTGGTTTTCAAGGTTCCTCTGGATCACAGTCAGTTTTAGTAATGAATTTGGGACAGAGAGGACACCCAAACTCAGAGGACGACAAGACTGTGCGCTCCACACTGGATTCTTTGGTTGAATAGAGGGGTGCATCTGAAAAAGAAGTCAAACAACATTGATATCTACAAAACTTTACAGATCATAGAGGTTAACACCACATGTGCTTGTTTTCGCTCATAATGTCCTCTCCTTCAGCGCTCACACTCTCACTACACGCTGTCCTGCTATCAATAAATGCAGGTGGCGATGTTGCACACTTCCTTTAGCTAAGCTAACGTTAGCCCGGACCATCGAGTCGAGCAGAGAAACAGCCTTCCCAACTCATGTCACTCTAATTCTTCGATACATTACATTTGTAGATAGCATAGAATTGTATCTTAGATAACACGCTGTACTTTTTAGATAGAGGATAATTAACACTCTTTCGCTTACTGTAACTACACCGGTCCAAGGAATAATGGCCACGCATCATACAGATGTCTTTTAAAGGTTTTAATCTCCATCCTCCGCAAACACTGTGAAAACTATAAAATAAAATACATAAAACAGCATTGAAAAAACAAATCATTATAACTGAAAGTCTCTGAAAGTCTCAAAAATCACATTATAAACAGGTCCCCACAAGCTAGCACAACAACATAAAGGTTGTTCATTAAAGGTCACACACGTTAAAAAACATACAAAAACAAATAAATGTAACAATAAATACTGTGTGCGTCTCTTGGACCATGCAGAATGTAATTTTTTGGGCCGCGTGTACTCTCCCTCAGCCATGTGGCATTCCCCAACCCATAATGCCATGGCCGTGACCTCTCACCTCTGTTACGCGACCATTACTCTTAACAAAATAAACTTACATAATAATAATAATACATAAAGAACAATACATTTTAAATCCATTTTAACGACTATGAATAGAAATATTAATGAAATTGTGTTCTTAAAAAATGTAAAATAAACATCAACTCAATTTTTTTTTGGTAACATGTCTCTCAGACAGTTACACTTACCTTTCTGTCTCTTTGTATCTTCGTATCGACCGTCTGGACGCTCCGTGATGACGGACCGCCTTATAAGCGACAAGATACACGAAGAAGACCGACTTCCGGTTTGGACTTCCGGTATGGAGTAGAGCTATGGCAGCGCCCTTGTCCGCCATCTTCCTGCAGCCAGGTCCCTCTCGCTTTTTTCAACATTCAGTCATGTGCAGATCACCCCGCCTCTTGGTGCTTTACCTTACTGTGACAGATGGCTGGACACGCCCAAGTGCACGTGGATGTCGTTTCAATGGCAGTGGCCATTCTAGTTGTCATTACCGCGATTCTTGTGTTTGCTACACTGATTTGATGAATAAATAATTTCACGGTGCCTTGCTGTCTTGAAATTCAACGGCAGGTTTATGTGCTTGCTGGTTAGGGATGACTTATATGTCGTTATATCGCCGACAACATGTGGTCATACTGTTGTAACGTGGCTAAAAAGGATAAAAATGTACAACCTAGGATTTTGAATATTTTATGTCAATTCCTCACCTTTTGGCAAATCTCGCCATTCTAAGTTCGAAACAAGAAAAAAGGTTAGCAGCTACATTGGTGTGGATCTGATGGGTGGGCGGTTGGGGATGAAGGGTGTTCAGTTCACAGTATTATCTTATGTAGCTAGTTATGTGGCCAGCACTGTCAAGAGTACAGTGTGTTTATAGATACATAAAGTGTTGATATTAGTTTTACACACTCAAGTAAGAAAGTTAGTCTAACTATTGTGCACTCACAATAAACAAGTTAATCTAAGTGTTTTGGACTCAACATAAACAAGTTATTTTTACTTTCAAATCTCAGGTTTGCTTAACTTTTTGAGGCAATGCATTTGCATAATTTTTTGAGTACACCCAACTTACTAGATTTTACAGCGTGGTATCACATTCTGGGAGTTCTGTTGTTTGACTTGCCTCACAAGTAACTTGTTTGTGTTCTCTCCCTCTTCATAAAAGGTTGTCCTGAGCCTGAATAGGGCATATTCAGCTTTTTTATTGGAAATTTCCTGCAATTGAAACTTAAGTTTGCATATATCCTGATATAGTAGATATTTATATGATATATGATATAGTTTATTATCTGATGATTTAGTCATCTATTTAAGTACTATCAAAACTTCCATCTTATGTGTAATATAAGTTATGACAGATTTGTCGAATTGTTTATAAAATAAATAGAAAAAATCAGAAGTAATAGTAATGGACAAATATATTGCTAACATTTTAATGTGCAATGTAAATGCAATACTAAATAAAATACGGTCAAAGCATGAAATTCTATTTATTTATTTATTTTTTTAAGATTGATTGTTGGGCTCTTGTCTTTATTTTGACAGGGGCAGCTGAAGAGATGACAGGAAATGGGGTAGAGAGAGAGGGGATGACATGCAGCGAATGGGCCGCAGCCAGGAGTCGAGCCAGCGGCCGCTGCAGAGGACTGACAGGCTCAGTACATGGGGCACACGCTCTACCAACTGAGCTACAGGGGCGCCCCTATTTATTGATTATTGAAGAAATGAGGACATGATAAAATATTGGTATAGAGTATATGTATAGAGTTTACATTTAAACTGCTGCTGGTTCAACTACATTCTCTTTAGAACTGAATGTAGAACTGAGGAATTATTGCTTTGATCATGATGAGTTCTAGAAGTGATGTCACAGAGAACAGTTCTGGGTGATGTCACGAGTCTGTGAGCAGATGGACAGTGCATCCCTGAAATTAAAACATATCAAGAGAACAAGCACATGAAGTGGACGGACAACCAACCACCTCAGAAACGGATAAGTTACTCCTTCTCTCTGCTTTCATTTATAACCACAGTTGGAAAGAAGAGTTATATTCATTTTATTAAGATTGAATAATATTAAGATCTATTTAGAAGTTTACAGATACTTTTTTGTACTATTTCTTCTGTACTTAGCTTAGTGAGACAAGAGAACCAAACTAACATGTTTCCTAGTTTTATCTCCTGTCTTTTCAGGCCTCTGAGGAAAACAGCAAAGATGTGGACTACCCTCTCATGCTGCCACAAAAACCGTGTCCGGCGCCACAAAAACTATGTGTTCCAGAGTATTGTGGGACAGGGGACCTTTGGAGTCGTCTTCAGATGTTGGAATAAGAAAACCCATCGTATGGAGGCAATAAAGATTTCTAAAGCCTCAGAGAGCCAGCAGGAGGTAGGATACCTTTTTGATGTTCAAAGCTGTAAAAGAGATTGTATAGTCAGAAGTACATGAAGTGCCTACTGCTTAGTTACTTAGACTTTGTAATAACACATGCAAAAAGGTCATTCCCTTTAGTTAGTGCTGTTAAATAATACATGAATACAGTGCTTCCCAAACCTTTTCTTCTGGGGACCCACTTTTTAAAAATGAATAAACTATTGTGTCTTAATTCACAACAGGGAAATCTTGGGAGAGTTCATTTGTGCATAAATATATATTACATAATGTTATATTATCTTAATTATCTTAAATGCGTTCAGGCTGAGTTAACAACTTATCTCTGATTATATTTCCTCTCATCACGAAAACGAACCTTAAAAAAAGCTGAGACAAAATTTCAAGGCAACTCACTGTCATAGATTTTTGAGTTTTAGATCAAACTCAAACTCATAGGTTTTGAAAATAAATTAAAAACCATTTTGCCGATCTAGTTGGATAATTTGCTTTTCTTCTTAACGTAAAATTGAATCTTTGAAGTTTAGAAACTCAATAAAATGTATTTCAAAAATTATGGACAGTGAGCTGTGACCTGATTTGTTAGTTGGGTGATTAAAAATGAAATGGTTTTAATTGTAAATATTAGAATATTGTGAGTTTACACAGTTCAACAGGTTTACACAGTCATTTCTGAAATACAATTTTTTTGAGTTTCCAAAACTCAAAGATTCAAGTTTATTTGAAGAAGAAAAGTCAATTATCTCAACAAAACATTTTTAAAACTTAAGAGAGAGACTTAAAACTCAAAATTCTAATTAGTTATCTTGAATCTTTTTTTATTTATTTTACAGCATAGGACATTTTAGCCTACTTCATAAATGAGAGAAAATAAGTACATTTAGGTGAAATTAACTAGTCGCTTTTCCCTCTCATCAGTAAAACAATATACACATTTATACACATTATAGATGTACTGAAGATAGAAATCTTATTTTTTGCAGAATTTCTTCCCAGGTCTTTTTTTTATGTGGAAACCTGAATAAAGTCTTGTGTTTGGGGATGACTGCATTAATAGATACAGCTGCTGAAATGTTTACTATGTAAAGACATTGTGATTATTTGTGTAATTATGTGATTACCTGCAGGGAGTTTGAAGTCCAACATCAAAAATATTTCAAACATGTGAGCATATTAACTATCTGCAAACATTTAACTATTTTTCACTTGTCATGTGTCTCCAGCTCAAAATGTTGGAAGAGTGCAGGCGCCACAACTTACACGAGCACAACATAGTCAGGTTGTTGAATTCGTTCCCGACGACATGTGGACCTGCGCTTGTGATGGAGAACTTGGACATCACCTTAGCAGAATACTTTCATGACATGAAGGGTGATGAACTTATGACTCTAAGTGACATCAGATGCATCATCAAGCAGGTATGGATACAGTACAATCAGATAGAAAGCAAAGTAACGAAAACAGTCAGTTTTAAAGCCTCTGGAGCCCAAATCCACAACAGCCTTCAAACTATGTCCTTCACAGTCTTATGTACATATTAGTGAGCATCTGAAAACTGGATACAAGTTTCAAAATCAAAATCAAAATAGTATCATTTAACTTTTTGTACACTTTCCTGATATTGGGTTTGAATTGGACATGCTCACGCTCTGACAAATTCCCCATCGCTGTCGGATGAGTGACGTCCCATTTCTTGGCTGGATGTGAGGTCAAAGGTTGTGTTGTAGGCAAATTTAGTTACCTGTTGATGTATATTATTACCTCTGATGCTTAAATTAAAATTCTGATTCTTACTAATTTTGGAGAGTCAAAAATGCCATAGTTGAAGAAACCCCCATATATATATAATTTTTCAGGACTGTGCTTCAAACTGTGGTACATTCTCTGAACTGTATTACTGACCTTGTATTTGCAGATGGCTGTAGCTTTGGATGCAGTGAAGAACATCGGGGTGATTCATACCGATATAAAAACAGATAATATAATGATAGCGAATCGCCATGAACGACCCTTCAGAGTCAAGCTGATAGACTTTGGCTTGGCCATCCACAGAAATGAAACCAGACTAGGCATGCATTTGCAAAATCATTTGTATAGGTAAGGTCTATAGACACCCTGATTATTATTATACTGGAATATTTATTCACTTATTTATTCATTTATTTAGCCTTTATTTATTCAAGCAAGTCAGTAAGAGCAAACAATAATACACATACAACAAGCATTACAGAAAAGAGTGTAAGTTATTAGTTATGATGTTTCCTCAGTGTTGTCAATGCCATTCTTTGTCTTTCTGTCATGTACACATTCTGTAATATGCTTTTCTTTCACATCCAGGGCCCCGGAAACTATATTGGGCCTACCGATAACAGAGGCCATTGATATGTGGTCATTGGGCTGTGTGATGGCTTATATGATCACCCGCGTTCCAATTTTCCATGGAGAAGATGCACATGAAATAGTAAGTCATCTAAGAGATTGCTGCACTTACTTGAGACCAGCACATACAAATACTTCATCAAAATATCAGGCTGCGCTCCCTTTCTGAGATTAGTCAGAAGTGACTGTCTGACGTTGCTGTATGATCAGCACTATCACTGACTAGACACAAGGACTTTAGCTAGCAGCTTCAGTTAGAGCAGACATGCATGCTAATTTGTCAATTTCCTGCATTTTTTCACTCGCACTTTGGGTTTTTTGCTCTTATTGGTGCTCCCCAGATTAAAATCCTTTAAATTTACTTTTAGGATGACAGAAAGATTTCATGAGATGCTTAGCAGTGTAAAGAACTTTGCATGTTGGCATGATGGGAGTTATTAGCGTCAGCATCTTGATAGAAAGAGAAAAACATTTCTGTTACATATATTAAACATTTGGTGCTGTGTTTTATCTCCAGATGCAGTGCATTGTTCTCCACTGTGGTCAGCCGGAGGACCATCTCCTTGATGAAGGATTAAATACAGAAAGGCATTTCAGCAGGACTGAGTCCAACAGGTGGATGATCAAGGTACCACAATGAACCTGAAAGTTATTTCATCCTTGTCAGACTCTTCTCCGGTTAATAGGGATGTAACAGTACCAAAAACTTGTTTTGATTCAATATTTGATGCAATATTAAATGAACAACGAAAACTGAAAAACAACTTGAAAAAAACATTCCTATTAAATCAAGGTTTGCATGAAATTAGCTTATTCTTTCTTAGAGTGCTTCTGTTTTTCTTCTTTAATGAAGTAAAAGTAGTCAGCTATGACCTAAGCATGTGCAAAAAATGGGCATGAATTGTCTGGGAATGAACCTGACTGATACTGGGTTTTTTAGTACGATGCCAATACTGATATTAGGTCATTTTATTCTGATATCGATATATCAGCCAATGTTCTTTTTGTACATCCAAAATGACATCAGGGCACTGAACCAATGAACTAGATCAATATAGCTGTGCTAGGCCTATATCAGGGAAATAATATTGGCCAACTGATTTATCTGTCTGACTCTAGAATACTTGAAATATTTATGTACAACTGCAAAAACAAAAAGAATTCTGCAGGAAGTAGCATTTATTTTATCAAATCAAATCAAAATAATACAAAAAAATAATTAACTTTGTTACTATATGTATATATATGTGTGTGTGTGTGTGTGTGTGTGTGTGTACATATACATATATATATCACAGCATACCAGATTTATTCAAACAAATATAACGTGCTTCCTTTTTAGGGATGTTTGAGCCAAAACAATTTAAGCACTGGATATCCAGATGTTTTCACAAAAGTAAGTGAAGCAACGTTCACTAGGATTGATTGTCTTCTCATGAATCATGAAGATGACTTGGCTGATGGTGGATCTGACCGTTTGTTTCCTTTACTAGACACGTTTCGACAACAAGACCAAAGCTGAGACTTTGGAGGCTCAGCAATGTTTAGATCTCCTGATGGCCATGCTCACAGTAGATGCATCAGAGAGGATCACACCCGCTGAAGTCCTCATGCATCCATTTATGTGAGTGTTTTTGTTTTCAGTCAACTTTCTGCACAGTTGATTTTATTTCCTAATTTGACCAATCTCCTGTCCTGTTTCCTGGACATCAGGACTAGTGAGACTTTGTCTTCTGGTGGTGACGAAGCTTCAGTGTCTGCACCAGGTGATTGCACCAACATAGAAAGAGACCACCATAGCCCGTCAACCACAATCACACTACCACGGTTGATCCATGTTCGGCCTGCCAAAGCTGAGAAAACACAGCGGTCGGAAGATACAGAGAGTTCAGACAGGTGAGGTGACTTCCTCTGGTCATGACACATGGCCCTGGTTGGTTGTAGGTCATGTTTCGTTGCTCTGGTTGGTTGTAGGTCGATGTGTCCAGTGATATTTTAGCCTGCACATGTTGATAACGCTTCTTGGTAATTGAAAATGAACTGAGAGATTCCAGACTAATTAACATTTGTGCAGCAATGTCAGGCTTGCCATTAACAGGAATCAGTTTCTAACACTGTGTGTGTATGTGTGTTTAGTTTGCATATTCAAGCAGTAAAGACATCAAGACCGGTATCCAGCACTTCTTCAAGTGACTGTGAGGATCCTGCCACTCGTCCGAAGACCACCAACATCCAACCCGCCCACCATAGTCCATCAACCACAGTCACACTACCACGTGTGATCCATGTTCAGCCTGCCAAAGCTGAGAACACATGGCGGTTAGAAGATCATGACAGTTCAGACAGGTGAGGTGACTTCATCTGGTCATGACACATGGCCCTGGTTGGTTGTAGGTCATGTTTCGTTGCTCTGGTTGGTTGTAGGTCGATGTGTCCAGAGATATTTTAGCCTGCACATGTTGATAACGCTTCTTGGTAATTGAAAATGAACTGAGAGATTCCAGACTAATTAACATTTGTGCAGCAATGTCAGGCTTGCCATTAACAGGAATCAATTTCTAACACTGTGTGTGTGTGTGTGTGTGTGTGTGTGTTTAGTTTGCATATTCAAGCAGTAAAGACATCAAGACCGGTATCCAGCACTTCTTCAAGTGACTGTGAGGACCCTGCCACTCATCCGAAGACCACCGACATTCAACCCGCCCACCATAGTCCATCAACCACAATCACACTACCACGTGTGATCCATGTTCAGCCTGCCAGAGCTGAGAACACATGGCGGTTAGAAGATCATGGCAGTTCAGACAGGTGAGGTGACTTCATCTGGTCATGACACATGGCCCTGGTTGGTTGTAGGTCATGTTTCGTTGCTCTGGTTGGTTGTAGGTCGATGTGTCCAGAGATATTTTAGCCTGCACATGTTGATAACGCTTCTTGGTAATTGAAAATGAACTGAGAGATTCCAGACTAATTAACATTTGTGCAGCAATGTCAGGCTTGCCATTAACAGGAATCAATTTCTAACACTGTGTGTGTGTGTGTGTGTGTGTGTGTGTTTAGTTTGCATATTCAAGCAGTAAAGACATCAAGACCGGTATCCAGCACTTCTTCAAGTGACTGTGAGGATCCTGCCACTCATCCGAAGACCACCGACATTCAACCTGCCCACCATAGTCTATCAACCACAATCACACTACCACGTGTGATCCATGTTCAGCCTGCCAGAGCTGAGAACACGCTGCGGTTAGAAGATCATGACAGTTCAGACAGGTGAGGTGACTTCATCTGGTCATGACACTGATTTCCCAGACAGGAGATGAAATGGTTCAGTTCATGTGTGATGGAGCAGATTTGAGAATGTGTTTACCTCTGATTGAAGTTTACATGATTCTTTTAAGATGTCATGACATCAGGAAAAATAATCTAACTCTTTGTGTGTGTGTGTGTGTGTGTTCAGTTTGCAGGCAGGGTTGGTAACAACGACTGTAAATGGCTCGATACTCACTGAAGACACAAGCACTTCGACATCTGAAGACTTCCCCACTTGTGTGAAGAAACAGTTGCCACCTCCACCTGTGACTGAATTGTCATCCAAGAAGGAAAAGAAAAAGAAAAACTGCTTCCGGCGCTTCTTCTCCTGGATGAAGAAGACTTTCTGCCCCTGTATGACCTGCGTTGACGACGAGAAAGAGTGAATTGTATTAATATAATGGTTGTTTTTAGCATGAGACTCTCAGGCAAACATATTTTAGCTTCCAAAAAAATTCGTTTAAATGAGCAATATGTAGACATTGCGTGTGCAAAAATGAGTACAGCAGTCCAAACAGCGAATTGGAGCCATAGACTGAATATTAAATAGTTTGTAATCCTGTTTAATATGCAGTCTATGTTAAAAAAAAAAAAAACAACAACTCTGAAATAACTTTATATAAACCGTATATCTCTCTCCCTCACTCAACCACACTAACGTTCTCCCCATGTGTGCGGGGTTTTCCTCCGGGTGCTCCGGTTTCCCGTACACATTTCAAAAAAGTACATGTAGCTCAGGTTAATTGGACATTACAAATTGTTACAAAACCTGTTTGACCCTAAAGGGGTAGTTTGGATTTGGAGTTGGAGTTTGAAGTCAGGTTGTATGAGGGACAGTTTATTACTGAGAGTAGGCTTCACCGTGCATTTCAGACAGAAAACAACCATTATATAATCCACATTTCACTCCCCCCTCACCCCACCCCCCTCTCTCCCTCTTCCTCTCTCTCTCTCTCCCTCTCCTTCTCTCTCTCTGTCTCTCTCTCTCCTCTCCTTCTCTCTCTCTCTCTCTCTTTCCCTTGTCTGTCTGCGGTGGTTTCCTCCGGGTGCTCCGGTTTCCCCCACATTTCAAAAAAGTACATGTAGCTCAGGTTAATTGGACATTACTCTCTCCCTCTCTCTCTCTCTCTCTCTCTCTCTCTCTGTCTCTCTTCCTCTCTCCCTCTCTCCCTCTCTCTCTCTCTCTCTCTCTCTCTCACCAGACTCCTTGTGTAAAAGCAATGAGGATGGTGAAAAGTGAAGCACTGATAAGTTTTTTTCCAGCGTGAGCCTCTCAGGAGTCGTGTTGTAAAAACACTCATCGAGCTTCACTCGGGCGGCACGGTGGCTCAGTGGTTAGCACTGCGGCCGCACAGCAGGAGGTCTCCTCCTGTCTGTGTCGAGTTGACATGTCCTCCCGTGTCTGCGTGGGTTTTCTCCGGGTGCTCCGGTTTCCTCCCACACACTAGGCTAATTCGTCTGTTCTGAAATTAATTAATAAACATTGAAATTGAATTTTAGAAAAGTGTCTCATGACTTTTATTAAATAATACCACTATTATTCAGTGTTTTCCTCAGAGTTGGTCTCAGGTTCAGGACATAAAACTGGACTGATCACTAATATGTATTAATGATGGATCAAATGATGATGTAAATGTGTCACCCACAGAGTACTGGACTTTCATTCGTCAGGTCTCCAAATAAACACTAATGTTGCTCTGTGTCAGCTGGATCTGTCAGTAAACCACTGTTTGCTAACACTTCGACATATCAGCTTTATAAGGTGTGGACAGCTTGTTGCACTGCCCTCACTGGTCAAAAATATATCAGTTAATGCTGCTTTGAGTAACAGTACAGTAAATGAACTGCTGGACATAAGTAACTTTGAACACTGACATAATCAATGTATATATTAATCATTTTATTTCAATACCTGCATTTTTTAAAATATATTTATAGATTTTGCCCTCACAGCACATTATAAAAATGGACAAATAGACACAACAACACAACAAAATAAAATGCCAGTTCCAAAAAAATAGTGTGCACATTAGTCCTTACACTGACTGAAATGTCCACAAGTGGATTGTGGGTCAGAGAAGGAGTCCATTCTGCCAAGACAGATCAGATCTTAAGAAGCTTGGGGTGAGTGTTTGACAGAGGATACTGAATTTCCTCAAGATATAAACAAGAAGCCATTTTTAAAGCAAGGAGGAGAGACAGATTTCCACTCTCTCAGTATCACACTTTTGGCAATGACCGTACCAAACATGAGGGCTTGTTTGTAATGCAGGAGGGAGCGTGATGGAAAAATCAGAGCAACCCAGAATCACAAAAATGGATTGAACGCTGTAAATATTGCCAGGTGGCAAAGCCTGCTCTGAACAGAGAGCCGCTCATGCCAACCCCCTTGCCAGAGAGGCCCTGGGAGAGAGTGGCTGCTGATATCTGTGAAGTGGATAAAAGAAATTACCTGGTGGTAATAGATTACTTCTCCAGATACATTGAGCTTGCCTACCTCCCAGACATGACTGGCGCCACAGTGAGGTCTCGCCTCAGTACCTTCTTTGCAAGGTGGGGATGCCCTACTATCCTTGTAACTGATAATGGACCACAATTCTGCGGGCATCAGTTTCAGCTCTTCGCGAAGGCTTATGACTTCAAACATATCACAACAAGCCCACATTTCCCCCAGGCCAATGGTGCTGCTGAAAGAGCTGTAAGAACTGCTAAACATATTTTGAAACAGAAAGACCCTTCACTCGCCCTTCTCAGCTACAGAGCTACCCCCATCCAAGCGACAGGCTGTAGTCCAGCCCAGTTGATGCTAGGCCGTCAGATACGGACCCCCATCGCCACACTGGAAGAGAAGCTCATTCCCCAGTGGCCAGATATCACCTTGGTGAAAGCAGCTGATTCCAGAGCTAAGGCTGGCTATAAACGCAACTTTGACAGACGCCACTCCAGCCGCCCGCTGCCACTGCTCAACCCTGGTGATTCTGTTGCTGTCAAACTTGACAACCAAAAAGGATGGACTACAACTGCCACTGTCATGCAGAAACACAACACCCCTAGATCCTACCTCATACGCACCGAAGGTGGTGTTCTTCGCAGAAACAGACGACACCTACGTTTACTGACCCCACTGGTTCCTCAGCCCGGGTTTGAGGAGGGGCAGGACACAGACAGTGCTAAACAGCAAGAGCAAAGCGGACACACAACAACACAGACACCAGCTGATGAACCAGCTACTGTCACAACATCAAGTGGCAGAATGGTTAGAAAACCATCTCACCTGAAAGACTTTGTCACTTAAAGACTCAGTTAGTGCACAGGTCATCAGTTGCTAATGGCTGCAAGTTCAGGTTCAGGTTATTGTTCTGAGCGAAACAAGAGCTCATTCCCTTAGCAGCTAAACAATCTAAAATGTTTATGATAAGATCCAGTATGATTGCTCAGTCCTGTTCAATGGTTTGTTACGGAAGAGTTTATTAGTATAACACCTACTTTGCTTCCAGTTTCTAAATTTGATTTATCTGGCTAAATGCATCTTTAATTACTCAAAGGAGGGAAGGTGTAATGTTAGGGAGTTTAAAGGAACTAGTTAATGTTGCACAGGATCACACATCCCAGGCAGTGGGTGTGCAGGCAGCGGAGTGGGGCTCGGGCGCGTAGGGCGTTTTAAGGCAGCTGCGCAGCATGTATGGTCTCCTGTATGTCTCTCATTAAAGTTCAACTTCTGAGATACACCAACAGACTTATTATTGAACATTACAAATTTGACCCCATTCAATGTTTATCATTCAAAAAATAATAGTTGACTTTTGTTGTTTTGCTTCATATTTCATGACTTTTCCTGATTTGATGGGTACAATTGATTAAGCATAAAATTATCATGATGATATTTTTTCAATGTGCTGAACACATATTACACGCATCAGTGTTCCTCTGGGGTCAATTTGACCCCAAGCTGTTTTAGCTGTGTAAAACTTGTCTGTCTGTGTGTGACCCATGTGTGACCTAACATCCCCACACCTGCAGGTGCAGAGTTGATACTTTTGAGTTGATACATGACATGTGGGAGGGGGGACAATAAGACCAGCATGACCTGTTCGCTCTGCACGAAATATGTCTGCAAGGAGCATGAACACACTCTCTGCACATCCTGTGTAAAGAAGTGCAGACTAGAAGCTTGACTGTGGGCATAAAGAACTGTTCCATGTTCTGACTATCTGACTGATGTTCTTATTATGATTTTCTGTTTCATAAATGGGTGAATTTTCAAACATGTAAACACCCTCACACACCAAAAAAACAAAAAAAACAACCAAAAAAGACAAAAAAAAAAACAACAACAAAAAACAAACAAACAAACAAAAAAAATCATAAACAAAAACAAGGATAACAAAAGAGCAGGGGTGAGTGTGACTTTATAGTGACTAACCACAAATATGTTATGAAAAAAGGAGATAAAAATAAATAAATAAATATGTTTATGAGAGGATAGGGGTGTCACCAACATCAATAAATATGGTTCATTCTGTGAGAGTCATGAATGTGCACCCCAAATTAGAAAAGATTTGGATGAAAGATTTTCAAGATACACTAAGTCTAAAACTGAAAATTCGACCTAATGGTGGCGCCGCAGGAAACGTTACATCATCACCAAAATCAATAGGGTTCGTACTCTTGTGGTCATTAATGTTGTCAGTAAATTTAAGAAGATTTGGATGAAAACTTTTCAAGATAAATTAATTCTAATTAATTTCCTCTAATCCCTTTAGTGCCTGATGGTGGCGCTAGAGGACAGGTCAAGGTTTCATTATCAAGGGGTTATTTATGTATTCAACAAATAAACAAAGTGCCTGACACAAAAACTTGGTCAACAATTTTCTGTAAATCATTTTCTGGAGGCAAATATCCCTATTGACCCCAAGGGTAAAATGTGTTAGTGATATTTGAGGATAATAGGAGGGTTAAGTTGTTTTTGTCTTTTTATGTCTCTTACACCTTTTTTTTATCTTGTTTAAGTCTTTTTTGTCTTATGTTGGGTTTTTTTTGTGCATCATTTTGTCACATGCATTTAAACATTGCATATTGATATTGGTGTTAAAATATATATGTTGTAAAAGTAAAAACTTGTCAGAACTAATTAATTCCTAATGCTCATGTAATGTCATGCGCTAGAGCTTACCTCTCGGGGGCCACATGGCGTCCTGTGAAGAATAAACTCCTTTATGTGGTTTTTATTTTACTCCCAAAAAGGAAATCCAGAAACCAAATATCCTCAAGTTTGCACTTTCTTTTTATTCACTCAGTGTTGCACTTACAATGTCATTAATCCACTATGGCAAAAGTAAAGCAGAAAAAGATGAACTGGTTTGGTTTGGTTTTACATGCTGTTATTCCAGACTTATTCCAGTCTAATTGTTGTAATCCATTGAACAGTCACAAATTTGAATTTATATCCCACAAAAAACTCAATATAATCCTTGAGATATTGTAATCCTCGGGCAAATATAAAACTCCAGTTTCCAAAAGAAAGACAGAAAATTATAGCTCCAATTGCCCTATCCGTGCGCGAGGTCCAAGGAAAGCCCAGTTTGTACCTTTGTAGGTGTGAAGTTTTTGAAAAAGCCCCAGAAAAGAACCCCAATAATTACCAGGCACTTCCTTTCCCGTCACGTCATCACAGCAGATATTCAGTGGCAGCGCATCTACCAGACAAAACCAGTTCAAAAGTTCAAATAAGTTCATGACACTAATCGGACCCCACGTGTCAGTACACCTGTTCTGCTCTTGCAGGAAGTTCTAACCACAAGTTTCTGTCTGTGGCAGATAATACCTTGCCCGTATCCTAGCAACATTAAAATTTAACATTTTACAAAAAGTTTCTCAAATCTAACACCGTACTTGTTGTCTACTATGATGCAAGCAAACAAGTACATAATAAATTTCCAAAACAATCAAACCAAATTCAGACCATAAACAAACATGTTTTTCCACACACACACAGCTCTGATGGAACACTTCTAATCTTGATAGTTTCAAAAAAATGTGAAAATGTCAATAAATCCTTATAAAAAGTTAAGTCCTATTGTCTGCACAATCTCAAGAAGTTATATTCATAAAAATAGTCAACTGTAGTTTGAGTATTAAGAATAAATGGGATGGTGTATATGTAGGTCAATAGGTCATGACCTTAAGTCTGTGTGTGTGAGTGTGAGCATGTGTGTGTGTGTGTTGTGTATGTGTGTGCATATGCTTAGGTGTTTATGTGACTAAGAATTTTCGATGTTTTGTTAGATATCTGATGAATGTATATCTGTAATAGGGTGCTGCATAGAATATAGGTCAGAAGCAGATCTCTAAAAGTGTAAAATATAAGCTTTATGTCTAAAATTTGAGACCAAACTAACACCATCTTTTACAGGCACTTTGCCTAACTAACAACCTTGATGGAATCCATTTCCAAAACACTCAAGTAGGTAACAGTTATGATCAACCATTTCCAAAAACATTTCAACATTTCAAGCATTTCAAAAGCTGAGTGTTCTGACGTGTAAAAGCTTCCTAAAATTATTGCCTATGAGTAAATAAATGAGTATATAATAAAATGATTGAATAAATATTTAAAATTTTAACACAGAACACAGATAAAGATTTCAGTGGACACAGTTGTTAAATGTGTGCCTTAGTAAGTGTGCCTGTGCATGAAACAGGATGCTATTCTGGTTCTGACATCTCGTATCGACTCTGCACACATGGAGAAATCCTCATGAAGTTACTTTTTTTTTTTTTTTGTCTTTTCTGAATCTTTTTTTTTCATTCCTTTCCCTCTCCAGCAGGAGAGATCCAGGAATTCAACAAAATCAGGGCCCTATCAGCCCATGACCCGATTTTAGGCTGGCCACCTGCTAAAGTCAGTGAGGCAGATCATCAATATCAATTGCACAAATTTCAACTCTCCCAACACCCTTGCAATTATATTGATACTCTGCCCTTTCATCATAAACTCCTAACTCCGCTTCACAAAATAGCACAATATCTGCACCAGTGCAGTCTCCCGACAATATGTTTTAACAGACATAAAGCGCCTGTAGGAAGCTTTGACTCCTCTACATGTAAAAGTGTGTAGGGGTGTATTAAGGTAATAGGTCTCTCTGCGGATGCACAATACTACAGACATGACTATTACATGACACAGCCTCGAAACAGTCATAGTTTGGTTACGTTTTGCCACCAAAATGACCTTGATAGGTTTACACACAAGAACCATGTGTTTGGGTTGCAAGACCATAGACAGACCCTTCTTGTAGTTAGAAAGATACTTGTTATCTAAAAACTGTAGGGGTTGGTCTTCTTTGATTATCTTTCTAAAACCAAAGTAAGTGGAGCCTGTGTGGGTTTCCTGTAGGTGCTCTGATTTCCTCTGCCATCAGAAAATGGTTAATTTCTCCAGTCAGTACCCTGCAGCCAACCTTGTTAACCAAGATAGCATTGATCTTTACGTACTCATCAGTCAGTCCTCACCCACATAGTACTAAATAGTATTCATGGTGCTAAATGCTAAATTTGTTACTCAAATTGTTCATTATGGTGTGACGATCTGTGGTCCCTGTCAAGACAATGTATAATAATCATGGATTACTGCCCAGTTCTACTTTGAATGGATCAGTGATGTGCAACATACCAACTTGTTTCATCATGACTTTTGCTGATACTGTATTACTGTCCATTAGTTCATGTTTTTATTTGACATTTTCACTTTTGTTCTTAGACATGGCTGCAGCCAGCAGTCTCCTCTCTGAAGATCAGTTTCTGTGCTCCTGCTGTCCAAGAGAATAACTAAAGCTGTCAGGTAAATGTAGTGAAACAGAAAGTACAATATTTCCCTCTGAGATGTGGAGGAGATGAAGTAGAAGGTAGCTGAAAATGGAAACACTCAAGAAAAATACAAGCACCTCAAAAATTTACTGAGGTACAATGCTATACTTGAGTAAATGTAGTTACATTCCACTACAGCCCACCTACAAAGTGCAGCATGTAATTGGTTCGATAAGGTAGTACGTGCCTCCCACCTGGAAGACTAAAAGTAGGGAAAAATTGCCCTTTACGCTTTTGTTATTGGCAGTGTGGACGTTCGAAGATTCGATAATCGACTTTAGTACCAGCAGAGTAGTTAAGCTTGAAGGAATAAGCACGAATCAGACCGGAAGTGAGAATTCTTCGCTGAAAATAAAATAAAATAAAATAAAATTAAATTAAATTAAATTAAATTAAATTAAAGTCCATCTAATTGAAAATAAACTCCTGTAAATCTGTCCAAAACTTTTACTTGAGCTACTGGGTTGTTTTCTAAAGGTCTAAATTTTAAAGATGCATGATACATATTTTTTCATGAGTGACACGAAAAAAGTAAACTGACAATTTTATATTTTATGTTCTTAAAAAAGACGTTCATATAACCTGCAGTTTATGCACCACTGATTGTAAGAAAGGCTCAGATAGCGAGAGTAGCGAATAAAGCGAATAAATATTCCAAAACTAACTGATATCACTATGTCACAAAAACGAAGAACAGTTCTGATTCTTCAGATATTCATTTAGTTTTTATAGTTAAGTTCTTTAAAAAAACAAAACAAAAAAACTTCACAATCAGAATAATTAAAATTAATTAATTTGACAAAATGGTCTTTATCTGCTTTTACTGTATTATTGGAATAATGAACAATAATAGAAATGTTCACATATTAATCAAGCAAGAGAACTTTATGTGCAGGATCAAATTGTAAAATAGACTATCTATTATTTGTGTGTTTTATTTTGAAAAACAATAACCGGATGTATATTGTCTTACTTCCCGCTGACTTGACGGGCAGAGACTGTGTCAGCGGGTCGCTTCAGTTGCAGCTCAGCTGTATATTCGTTCACATTCAGAGCCTTTAAAATAAACTTTGTGCGGTGTGTTTGTGGACTGACTCCTCTCTGCTCGGATTCACGGCTTCACACCGACACTGACAGGTAAACAGACCCGGTTTAAACCGACACGGGCAGGTAAACGGTCCCGGTTTAATCTCCGTTTGTCTCCGAACTTTTGCTCGTTAGCTAACCCGGTTAGCCACCCGATGCTAGCAGCGGAGCCTGTTAGCTGCAGTTAAAATGAAGTAGAAGAAGAAGCAGCAGGTTTTCAGTTTACTGATGTGTTTATAAAGCAGCCGTTACAGTACAGTACAGTGATGCGTTCACAGGTCTGTGTATGTGTCTGTGAATCAGGAAACTGCTGAGTGTTACTGTGGTTTTGGTGAGAGTGAATGTGTGAAGTTAAACTGAAGCATCAGATTCTGGCTGGTGGAGCTTCTGCAGGTTTTTATCCAGCTGGGAGGAAGATGCTAAAGCTCAAGCTCCTTTTTACAAAGTAAATAATTACACAGTGGTGGAAAGAATTCTGAAAATCTGTGCTCAAGTACTGTGACCGTGCTAAAATATTACTCAATTACAAGTAAAAGTACTAGTATTCTTAACTGTTGATGTCACCATCACCATCAACCAGGGTTGCAAATCTTGCGTTTTCCTGAATCAGTAGTTGAAAACATTTTTTCCTCATTTAAAGTCCAAGTTTAATTTTCCTTCCTCAACAAACTCCTCAAAATATTATATAAATATCCATAAATACATTTTGAATTGGTTAAACTCTGAGCAGAAATTAATTGATTAATGATTATTGATGGTTATTCATCTGTAATCCAGATGTGTGCTGCTGCTGCTGCAGCAATTTGTTTTGTTTGTCACTTGTTTTCATTGGCCTGATTGTGGTCAGATCATCTCATTGGCTACTAAAATGCACATGAAAGGTTTGGATGTTAATTTAAATTGTACCCTGTAGATTATATCTTGTAATGCATTCTTAAGTTCGAGTAAAAGTACAGATTTGTAAGTACAAGTACCCCAGAAAATGGTGAAAAATCAATCCTGTCACAATCTTGTCAATTGAAAAATAGATCCAAACATGTGTTTTTGTCAATTGACAAGATGTTGACAGGATTAATTTTTCACCATTTTCTGACTACATAACTAATCAGTTAATGGAGAAAATGACTAAAAGATCAATCAATGATGAAAATAATCATTAGTTGCATTTATCTTAAACACACACACACACACACACACACACACACACACACCCTGCAGTGGGATGTTGATCAGGATGTTTTCTCCTTCATGAAATCTTAACACTCTCTGCAGTGAAGTGTTTTAAGTGCAGTGTGTTTTTCTGTGGGACAGAAGGTTATTTTTAGAGTCTTCCTGCGTCTTTGTGAACTGTGTGTGTGTGTGTGTGTGTGTGTGTTAACGGAGGAGACAGAGTTGAGCTGTTGAATCATTTATGAGCTGCTCCCTGCGTCTCTCTCAGATATTCTCTCCGTGTCCTCGAGCTGCCAGCGTCTCTTCTCCGCCTGGCGTCCTGTTCCGGTCCGATCCGCTCTGTTAGCTCTCAATGGGACACAAAGACTCAACAGTTCTGTCCTGGAGTCTCTCAGAGGAGACCCTCGGGTCCTTCAGAAGCAGCTCCAACAGGTTGTTTTGTTCACAGTTTGGTCATGTCGGGTTTTTCCCACAGAACACGTGAACACTGAGCTGGACGCTGGATGTTACAGACATCTTGGTCCTCATTCATTCCTGATCCGTTTGTCAGTCTGGCACCTTATTTTAAGGCAGAAAGCCCCTAAAATAACAGGAATATCTCCTCAACCATAAGGCTTACATGCATACATCTGGTCACTTTTGAAAGAGAAGATGCTCAGGAATAAGAATCCACTGTATTAAAACCTTTTTCTATAACCATTCCACACTCAAATGAAGATGCAATAAAGGAAAAAGCTAATTTTTTTTATCCTCGCCCAGTAAAAAAATCTGAAATTCAAAGCAATATCACCATTATTGCAAAGTACCAAGAGTCAATTGTGCACCTGAATGTCTTCCCCTGCTCATAGACTACAACTGTAACTGCAAATCTGAAGAAAATACACTAAAATACAACATTTATGACGTAGTTTGTGAAGATATTCTCAGGTGCTCGCTAGGTTTTATTTTGTATTTCCATACAGCCAAGTTGTAAGTGACATAAACCTCTCCAAATATTAACTGAAATATCGACAAAAATGTAATAATGAAGCGCTTCATGTTATGCAGTAGTCAACCAAAATATCCTCTTTTCAGCTTCATTTACATTTAAAGCACATTTTGTTAGAATTTTTGTCATCTCAATCCTTGTTCATGAGGTTAGATAGAGCGCTAAGAACAAGTTACTGAGTTGCAATTTTCATTTGCCAAAAAACACCTAAAACATTGCAACATGCATCACAATTTTTTAGAAAAGCTGCCATGAAATCAGGCATTTTGCACAACAATTGCCCAAAAAAGCCCACGAAATCCTGGAGGGACTGGTAGGTCCAACCACTGGTTTCTTAACTTGTCTCTTTGGGGCTTTCTAAGCTCAAAAGAAGTGATATAAAGAGCTTTTTTGTCTTTGCTGAACATGTTTTCTCTGTGTTTCTTCCTCCTTTCTGTCCCTCTCTTTGTGTTTAACAGGATTTAGAAAAATGACAGAGGAGGACAGAAGAGTTCACCCTCACTGAGAGGAGGAGGAGGAGGAAGAGGAGGAGAGCTGGTGGAGATTCGTGATGGAGCGCGCTCACAGCCTCCTGCTGAACGAGGAGGCCTGCAGTCAGCTGGGTGAACATCAGAGGGCCGAGTTCATCTTCGAATGGCTGAACCACCTGAAGAAGCTGCTTCCTGCCACTGACAGGGTGAGAGCTGCGCCTTCAGGACAGCCGTCACAGAGCAGGGACTCATTATTATTATTAATCATTGAAGCCTAAAATGCCTGTTTTTTTTTTTTTTTAATTAAATTGCAATTTGCCCTTGTCTAGTCCCGCCCTCCTTAGTTACTGTTGCTATGTCTGTCAAGCTTTCCATTCTCGCGCTGCATTTATGCAGTTTACGGTGATAATGGTGGCAGATTTAACATGTAAATTGTGAGTAATTGTTGAAACATGAGGTTTGTGATTTTTTTTTAGAGACGTAAACAAAAGCAGATTCTCATCTCTAGCTGATGAAGATGGATTTTGTCGCTAAAATAGTGACTCTCAAGCAGATTTCAGAAGTGTAGCTGGTTTGTGTTCTTTTCAGTACACATTAAATAAATAAGTTAGCGTCTCAGGGGCTAATTTGCTGTTTTCAGTGTGCAGGTGTGCAGCTCAGTGATTGTTCTTGTTTCCCAGGGAGTTTGAAAATTGTGAGGCAGACTCCATGCATCTAAACATGTTCTGAGAGTTCTAAACCTCAAACTCTGTCTTCCCTCCAGGCTGACATCAAACAGAACCAGCGGCATCTGATCGACCAGCTGTCGGGCATTCTGATTGGCTCCCCCGGCCCGCCGACCCGCTGGCTGCTGGCCCACTGCTTGGCCTTACTCTACCGCCTGGGAGACCCCATTTCCTCCAGCTTATTGGTGGATAGGTGCAATGACATCATCCGCAGCAAAGACGATTCTCCATCAGGCCTCCCGACCCGCCTGTAAGTCCTGCTGCATTCAGGGCACACAGAAAAGATGGGAAAAAATACTTAAATACAGTTTTCAAAGAGTTTAAACTATAATGAAACTTTAGTGTTTAGTTTTAGGAATTATATTTTTTCTGTAAAATAAAATCAATTAAAGGAAAAAGGTTTAGTTTAGATTTAATTTCCATGAAATTATATGATGATGTTTATATGTTTGTGTGTTTCAGGGCAGCCATGGCGTGTCTTGGCGCTCTGTTCGAACAGCTCGGTCGGATGCTCGTCGGCTCCTTCAAAGACACGCTGGTCAACCTGCTGAAGGCCATGAAGAGTGCTGAGGTCGGTCTGCAGAAGCACAAGTTTCAGAAAGTTAACGTCAGGTTTAACCCCAAAATGAGACAGAAACAGCTGCATGAACGTCACATTTATTTAAATTCACACTGTCCTCCCCAGACCCACAATGCACCACAGAGAGGAAACAAAACACACATTCCAGGTCCACTTTTTCAATCTATTTGTACTTTTAATTGAGGACTTCGTTTTATATTCATTTGCAAAATCAAAAATTCATTTTTTTATGGGAACTGCAGCAGGAAGTGTGCATCTACTCGTGGTTGAGAGGTGACAGCTCAGCTGAGGAGGACGTCACTAATGCTTACATCCTCTGCAGCAGGGCTGTACAGTGCAACAATTTTCGTCGCATTTGCTACTAAAAATCATTCTGTGTGAAGAGAAATACGTGTCCACTCGCACAAGTGCGAAGGAGTTGCGCTGGTATCATGTCTAAAAAAGAATAGTAGGGAAAACAAGGCTATAGGCTGTCTCTTATCCTATATGTCAGTTGTTGTAGCAATGCTTCACGGGAGTTGTAGTTCTAAGTGTGTACCGTCCTCCTCAATCCGAATACAAAAGAACTACATTTCCGGGTAAACGTTCCCGCCCTTGCTGATCTCCGCTGAAACCGCAACATTTGTATAGTTTTGTGACAAACAAACTGCAACAGCTAAGGACAACACTCAAGCAAAATGAAAAGGTATTTTTCTGTAGTTTCAACCTCAGTCGGTCATGACGACGAGGATAAAAAAACGCCGTTTGGAGGAATCTTCATCGGACCAGGCAGTCTCTGATACAAAAATGTATCGATTCAACCCCTTTAGTGGTTGAAAGACTTCGCCTGGCTTTTTTACGATCAAACCAAAAAAGCACTGTTTTGTAAATATTGTGTGGCAGCAGGTGAACGGATGGCAGGGAATACGCCATACATCACAGGGAGTACAATCTTTAAACGTGACAACGCCTGTGGAGATGTTCACCTCGCCTCAAGTCAGCCGGGCCGCACAGGGACAGTCACTGCTGCTGTCAATAAACAACTCTAAGATGAACGAAGACATGCTGAGGGAGATTAAAATAAAGATGAACATTGCCTACTGCATCGCAAAAGAGGAGCTGCCTTTCACCAAATTTGGACCATTTATACTAATGATATCTAAATTTCTTTGCTTTTTTTCATAAATAATAACAGTGATATCGAGTAATCAAACAGGCATTTAAAGGGTTAAACTTCTCAAAATGATTGAATGTTTAGTTTTGGGGGCAGGACTTAAGTTGTTTGAGAGATTTATGCAGAAAAAAGTAGAAAAAATATGAATCTGTACTTTTTTAATGTAGTTTTTATGGAGGTGGACATTTTTGTCCTTAACAACCAATTAGGATGGAAATTAAGACAAAGCCAGGGGGTTAACATTGTTACAATTTCTGATCAGTATCGAATGTAGCCAATAAACACGTTAACTAACTGTCCAACTGTGTGTGCTACTAAATTTTTCTTTGTGCTACTAAAATTTTTAACTTGCTAGCACCAGTGCTACCACCTAAAAAAGTAAGCGTACAGCCCTGCTCTGCAGTCACATGCATGAGCCTCTTTTACATGAGTGGATGCACACTTCCTTTTGTGCAGTGATACGGTTGTTGGGTGTTGTTTGGCAGAAAGAAAATAGTTTCTATGAGATAACTTCTTCCACTTCTTAATCCCAAAAGTTTCAAAAACAAACTCTGAGCTCCCCTCTCTCTGGTAAACGGATCTGTGACTCCTCTGTGAGGTTTAGAAACTGGAAATTAATTACACTTTCTAATCCTGAAAGTTTGAAACATAAACACTGAACTCTCAGCTGTTTACTTGCTGCTACACTCCTGTATAACAGAGATTAATTTTTCTGGGTAGAATCATTGGTGGTGCAGCGAGCTCACCCTCCTCTTCCTCTCTCAGTCTCAGGGTCGCTATGAGATCATGCTGAGCTTGGAGAAGATCCTGAGAGGTTTGGGTGTGAGCGCCATGCAGTGTCACCGCGACGTCTACAAGGCAGCGAGAACCTGTCTGACGGACCGATCCATGGCTGTACGCTGTGCCGCCGCCAAGGTAACTATGACGACATCATCCATCAGCTGTTTGTGTCAGTGAAAATCAGCCTGACAGTTGCAGTCCACAGTTCATGTTTAAAGTCTCCGCATCATCCCGTCAGTGTCTGCTGGAGCTGCAGAGGGAGGCGGTGTTCCTGTGGACCAGCGAGTTGGAGAACGTGGCCACGCTGTGCTTCAGAGCCTTTGAAGGATCCAACTACAATGTCAGAGTGTCTGTCGCCAAACTGCTGGGAACTCTGCTGGCCGCTGCTGTGGAGCCCCGACAGCCCACAGGTATGACCGGAGAGTTAGCTAAAAGCTGTGTACATGATATAACATTAATGCTAACAGACTGAGACTAAAGCTAGCTTACATCTCAGCAAACACTGGTCAGATAGTGAAACACAGCTGGTATATCTACATGATAGATGACAGAAATACACTCATTAACGTGGGAAAAGGAAGTGCAGGGACTTGATTAGTGCAGCGGACCTTGAGACGGTGTGTTGTATTTTCACAAAGTCCTCCTACAGTTTTAATCAGACTGACTTCAAACTTGATGTGTGTCATCGAGAGACCTTTGTGATCAGAAGTTATGAGACGTGCCGTGTGCAGTGGAATCAAGTCCTGGAACATCCTGGAATTTCAGGCAGGGAAAATGAGGAAAGATGAAGAGATGTGTTGATGGATGGATGTGGTTGAGCTCTTCTCTTTGTCGCTCTCTTGTTTTTTTTGTTCCCAGCAGCTCCCAGACAGGGTGGGCGGGGTCGCAGCTCCCTGGAGGAGGTGATGGATTTGTTGTCAGGGGGGTTCCTGCGGGGCGGTGCGGGTTTCCTCCGAGCCAGTGGAGACATGCTGAAGGGGACGAGCTCCGTCAGCAAAGACGTCCGAATAGGAGTCACACAGGTGGGTCCCCGTGGCAGTTTAGGGGAACTTGATTCACTGAACTGAAGAGCAGACTGAATGATTTGTCCTCTTCCTCTTCTTCAGGCCTGTGTGGTCTTCGTCTCCACCCTGGGCGGCTCCTGGCTGGAAGCGAACTTCCCGGCCTTCCTGTCCCTCCTCATGGAGCTGGCGTCCCACGGCAGGGCCACGCAGACGCCGGGCGATGCTGTGGTGACCCGCCGCTGTGTCTCCTTCATCCTGAGGAGCACCCTGGGGTCTCTGCTGGGAGAGAAGGCTCAGACCAATGCCGCCAAACAGCTCTGCCTCGCTGTGGCGACACAGAAACGAGCCATCGGTGAGCAGAAAGCGAGGGTTGAAATCTTTAGACAATTATTTAATGATTCAGCGATAAAAGTTTTGGTTGTAGTTCAGTTCTGGATCCATAAAAGGGAAGTTAAAGCAGGGAAGTACAGTGAAATAAGAAAGCATGTGATTTAAGGTTCTATTTACAAAAATTAATGATAATATCAGACATCAAACGACTGAGATGATTAACCAGTTTGCATCTAAATCAGGGCTGCACCCAAAAAAGGATTTTCCAGAGGTTGGGACAGAGGTTGTTCAGTCTAGGACAGTTGCAGGACACTGGAGAAAAAGTTAATTTCCCTGCTTGTGTGCGTTTGTGTGTCTTTAGATGCAGCTCTGAGTGACGGGAACATGGAGACCAGAGTTTCAGCTGCAGACGTCTCAGCCAGTCAGCACGTGTTGGTCTGCTGCCTCCTGGAACTGGGAGGACTCATACAGGGACTGGGATCCACGGCCGCCCCCCTCCTCACCGACAGCAGCACAGGTCTCACACACACACACACACACACACACACACACACACACACACACACACACACACACACACACACACACACACACAGATCTGTTACATAGAGGAGGGGAGGAGAGCTGACGTCTCCAAAAACAGACGCAGTGGATCAATAGGAGGTGATCATGTGTTTATCAGCAGAATAAAAACTCCACATTCAGCAGATATAAAATCTCTGATTTGTCCGTTTTTGACCTTTAAAGTGTAGCCAGAAACGACAGATTGTCTTCCTGTTTGTCCTTAAACCAGAGGGAAAGATGCAGATTTTATATTTCTGCAGGAGAGACGAGACCGAAGAAACTGAATCTGATTTGGACAAAAGTTGATAAAGAGATTCAGCTGATTACATGTTTCTGACGCTGAATTAGATAAAGAATATTTTTATCTTCTGCCGTCCGCTGATGTTTTCCTGTCTCCAGCCCTCCTGGACACGGTGATCTCCGTCCTCCTCCACCCCGTCGCCTCGGCCTCGCTGGCTGCCGCCTGGTGCCTGCGCTGCGTTGCCATGGCAATGCCATCCCAGGGTTCCCTGCTGCTGGATCGCTGTGCCGAGCGGCTGGTGGCGCTGAAGTCTTCCCCCGAAGCCGTGGCCGGGTACGGAGCCGCCGTCGCCGCCCTGGTGGCCTCAGTGCAGCACTGCCCCCTGGGAATACCGCACACCAAGGGCATGGTGGGTAAACAACACCAAATATTCAGTGTTTCAAAGCTTAATATAGCACATAGCATGCTAATGTTAGCATCAATTATAATAATGTGTGTGTGTGTGTGTGTGTGTGTGTGTGTGTGTGTGTGTGTGTGTGTGCAGGTGGTGCTGGGTCTGGCTGAAGATCTGCTGCGTTCAGCCTCTCAGAACAGTCGGATCTCTCTGCAGAGGACTCAGGCCGGCTGGCTGCTCGTCTCCTCTCTCATCACATTAGGTAAAACTCTCTGTGAAGCAGAGGCAAAGACTCCAGTCACAAATTTAATGCCTTTTGACTCAGCTGGAAAACATCTGTAACTCAGACTGAGGGCTGGGCAATATATTGATATTATATCGTGATGTGAGACAGGACGTCATGATAGATTTTGGATATTGTTGTGTGTGTGTGTCTCCAGGCCCAGCTGTAGTGGAACACCACCTGTCACGCCTCCTTCTCCTCTGGCGGTGTGTGTTTCCTGCTTCACTCAGGGAGCAGGAGATGGAGCTGCGACGAGGGGACTACTTTACGTGGCAGGTTACGCTAGAGGGACGAGCCGGGGCGCTCTGCGGTCAGTCCACACAGTGCACCTGTCTGTGTGTGTGTGTGTGTGTGTGTGTGTATACTTCCACCTGAGGGTCACATGACACTTCTTCGCTCTGTCACTTTACCATTTGCAAACACAAATACACACAGTCAGTGATTTTACACTCAAAAATAAAAACAATCTAAAAATACAAATCTGATGAAAGAGTTCAGTAGTAGAAGTAAAAATGATGAACTGTGATCAGATCATTTATTTTAATCACTTCTCCTCCTCCTGACTAATAAATGAAAAGAAAGTAACCGTCTTCTTGTGTCTGAACAGCGATGAAGAACCTGCTGCTGCACTGCAGGGAGCTCGTCACTGATGACATAATCAGCCGTCTGCTCACGCCATTGGCCTGTGCTGTGGCTCTGCTCACCAAGTCAGTACCTGATTGGCTGCCTTTAAATGATAAAGTCTGGTGTGTTGCATGTGCAGACTCAAACCAACGCTGACAGTGTGTATCATACATGGACACACACACTGTTGTTTATTCTGTTGGTGGAAATTACTGAACCTTTTAAACATAAATAAACATATTTGTGAAGTTTTTGAGTAGATGAACAATTCTGTAAATAATGTGATTCTTCATTAAGATGCTCATCAGGCCCTTTGCTTTACATTTCTCTGCTTGTTCCTGCCACTGAAACCTTCTTATCTGTGTGTTACTTGTGTTGTGTGTTCTGCATGTCTGTTCTCTGTGTGTGTGTGTGTGTGTGTGTGTGTGTGTGTGTGTGTGTGTGTGTGTGTGTCTGTGTGTGTGTGTCCAGGCTGCCTGCTCTCCTCAGGTCTTACAGCAGTTCAGTTCGTAACTTCTCGGTCATCTACAGACTAAGAGTCTATGAGCTGCTCGCTCTGCTGCCTCCATACAACTACCAAGGTAACAACACACACCTCCTTCACTCCTTCCTGCCTCTTTTCTCTGTTTGTTTCATCTCTTTCTTCCTGTCTTCTTTTTTCTCCTCCTTTATTCCATTGTGGTTACTTCAATGTTTTATCCATTTAATTTGTTGATTACTTTCTCAATTAATAGATCATTTTTTTTGGTCCAGAAAATATTGCAAGATGTTGATCAGCGTCCAAGGTGACGTCCTCAAATGTCTTGTTTTGTCCACTACTCACAGATATTCAGTTCACTGTCAGAGAGGAGGAAAGAAACCGGGAAATATTCAAAAAATAAAATGGCTCTTCTTCAGATTTTCCATCTAACAGAGTTGACATAACTCTTAAGTTCTCTTTAATATCTGAATCACGTGTTTGAAACTAGTACTTTTTTCAATGTAATAAAAAAAAAGAATTGAATAAAAATAAAAAATAAGTCAGTGCCCCAGTTGGGCCACCCAGTCCAGGATAGTCTGGACACGCCCCTGTATGTGACTGTGTTTGTAATATATTCATAATGATTTAGAAAATTAGTTATAAGAAATGCTGCTTGTAAAGCTAACAAATAGAAATAATCTGCATTATGTTCTGTTAAAAAAAACCCATCATATATACTGATACTGATGTGGACTTTTTTTTCCCCAGTTGAAATAACGAGTTCTTCACGTCTGTCCTCTTCCTATAGAGAGTTATGGTTTGGTGATGAACCAGCTGGTGACCGATCTGTCCAGTCAGGAGAACCTGAACCAGCCGTGTTCAGAGCTCACACTGCTGCCTCCTCTCTGTCACCGTGACGATCTGCCGCTGGTCGGCCCCGCCCTCCACGACACCGACCACAGATACATTGAGGAACAGGTGACTTTTGTGGGATGTTCGCTGGACCTTACACTGATAACACAGACACAGGTACCACAGGACTGATGAGAGTCGTAATGGTTGGGTGTGTGTGTGGTTTTCAGCTCCATGGCAGCAGTGTGGGAGGAGGCTCTTTGGACAACGACGCCTTCAGTCTGTGTGAGAGGGGTGATGAAGCGCCCACTCCTCTTCCTCCTCCTGTCGCTCTGACCGCTGCCGCCGTCCGCCTCTTCGGAGTGCTCTTCCCTCACATCATCTCCGCTCAGAGGTAACTCACCTGCTGTCACCTGCACTGCACAGGTCGACCAGGACCAGGTAACAACTCAGGATGGGTCAACTAGTACAGGTCAGCCAGGACCAGGTAATAACCAGGACAGGTCAACTAGTACACGTCAGCCAGGACCAGGTAATAACCAGGACAGGTCAACTAGTACACGTCAGCCAGGACCAGGTAATAACCAGGACAGGTCATCCAGGACAGGTCAGCTAGTACAGGTCAGCCAGGACCAGGTAATAACCAGGACAGGTCAACTAGTACAGGTCAGCCAGAAGCCGGGTAATAACTCAGGACAGGTCAATTAGTACAGGTCAGCCAGGACCGGGTAATAACCAGGACAGGTCATCCAGGACAGGTCAGCTAGTACAGGTCAGCCAGGACCAGGTAATAACCAGGACAGGTCAGCTAGTTAAGGTCGACCAGGACCAGGTAATAACCAGGACAGGTCGACTAGTAAAGGTCAGCCAGGACCGGGTAATAACCAGGACAGGTCAACTAGTACAGGTCGACCAGGACCAGGTAATAACCAGGACAGGTCGACTAGTAAAGGTCAGCCAGGACCGGGTAATAACCAGGACAGGTCAACTGGTACAGGTCAGCCAGGACCAGGTAATAACCAGGACAGGTCAACTAGTACAGGTCAGCCAGGATCAGATAATGACTCAGGACAGGCTGACTAGTACAGGGACGAACAGTAAACACACTTCACTAAAATAATCACCTGCTTTTTAGGTTTAACACGCCGGTGTTTAAGTGTTTCTGATCCTGAGACGGCCTACTGTCTCTCAACCTGTCTGTGTCTGCACATGGTCCTTCAGAGTCATGTTCTTATTCGGGCATTGGTGCTGCATTCACTCCTGCTAATTAATTAACTATTGCGGCTCGCCAACTTGAAGGCTTTCTAACTGGACGTGTGGACAACAAATTGTCTCTGTCATCCTCAGAGTGAAGATACTGGAGCAGTTTGTAGAAACGGTGAACCAGCTGAAGGGTCAACGCCAGCAGACCATCCATACACACATCTGCGCCGCCCTCTGCAGTCTGCTCAAGGTACTGCATCTGTCAGCATCAACACTTACACACATCTTCACTGTCTGGGTGTCTGCGTGGTGTGGTTGTCTGGCAGAACAAGTTCAGGACAAATGTTTAGAATATAATTTGAGTTTTTTTCATGTAGCCCTTGTTTGTCCACTTGGGGGCAGCAGAACTGCACTATGAGCTAAATAAAACTGCATATTAACACCTTATAAAGTTGTTATGGCCCAGTAAAACTGAACTGTCCTCCTCCTCAGCACCAGGGAGGTGTTCGGGGGTCTCTGGGGCCAGAGGAGATGCGTTCCCCAGCGCTGTCCCTTTTGACGATGGCTCTGGAAAACAGCAGTCCTCTGCTTCGCTGTCTGGCTGCTGAAGGTTTGGCCCGGCTGGTTCAGGTGGTCGGAGACCCGGGCTTCACGGTCTCAGTCTCCCTGCTCTGCTTTGACAGGTAAGAGGACGTTAACACGCAACTTTTAGGTGACGATGCCACAGTCACTGTTGGAGTGGAGGGAGGATCTTTGGGAATTTATTATTACTAATATAATCGTCAGCAGGACAGAAGTTATGCATCATTGGAAAGATATTTCTTCCTGTATTCATGCATGTTTTACATCTTTATATGTGCCATTACTTATTTGTGTGAAGCAGAATTTCTGCTGCTGAATACAGATGAATTGAAAAGTCTGCAAGTTCATTTTAATTTATTTCCAGCCCCTAATCTTAAAGCAGCAACAGCAGAAACAAATCAGGTCATGATCCAAAAATATTCATCACAAGGACAGGCAGTCACGTAATAAATCAGAAATAGTCCAGAAACGCTTTGAATAACCGAGTGGAAGAATCCAAATGTATCACAGTGTGTTTTGACTGATGACTCACTGATGCTGTGATGAAGTGTTTTTGCACATCCTGTGTTTTATTTAGAAAGAAAATGGAGAGCGTCTGTACAGAGCCTTTAAAATGTGGAGGTATTTTTCCTCCATTCCTCCAAGATTTTTGATGAGTGAGGTGTATATTGTGTAGTGTTGTCGTGTTATGCTGGACACACCTTTTTAAATGATACACATATATATATATATAGTAATTTTGAGTTAATTATTTTTGTGATATCTTTGACCTTTTAGATGTTTCGTATTCCGGCTCAAGGGTCACATTGTGTCTCAATGTCAGGAGGATATAATCAGCTGTGTATCATATAACTTGTTTTTCCTCCTTTAATCTTAAATCCTGTGTGTGATTACTCTTAATTTCTTCTTTAATGCATTTTTTGGATTATGTGAAGCACAAATACTAATAATGTTCCTTATTTCCTTATTTGCATGTCAGTTAAACAGAAATGTCAATTTATACAAGTCAACTTGTCTTAAAGTAAGAAAACAGTTAAAATTGCTCATCTTTTCAGACTGAGCAGGATCACAGTGTTAAATGATTTTTTATTGGCTTCTATAATAGTATTATGGACTCCCTTACACCTGCCTTGCCTTATTAAAACCACTGCATCTACAAAAACTACTGTTGCTGCTGCTGCTGTGGCCACTGACAGTATTGATCCTGACTGTTCAGGCTGAAGACGGCTCGGGACGCCGCGTCTCGCAGTGGCTATGCCCTGGCTCTGGGGGCGCTGTACCGCTACGCTGGAGGAATCAGCTCACCTCAACACCTGTCCACCTGTCTGGGAGTCCTGTTCACCCTGAGCCAGGACAGCACCTCACCTGAGGTCCAGGTACACACAAACATCTGTTCCATATCCATATATATGTTGTTATGTTTGCTGATTGTAACTAAAATTAACCCCAAAGATAAACACGTGTTGATTCTGACCCTGACTTTGTTTTTGGGAAATTATAGATGTTGCGAATTGACATAAATTATTCCCCTTGTCTACTTTATCTCAAACCTTCCTCTGACTTTAACCCTAAAACCAAGTCATAACCTGCAAACAGTATTTTAAAAAAGTGATGACCCAACAGAATGTCCTCGCTTTGACTGAAATGTCCCTGTGTTTGTGTTTGGTCCAGACCTGGTCTCTCCACAGTCTCTCTCTGGTAATCGACCTGTCCGGCGGTTTGTACCGCGCCCACGCCGAGCCGTCCTTCACCCTGGTGCTCCGGCTGCTGCTGTCAGCTCCGCCTACCCATCCTGAGGTGCACTATAGCCTGGGACGCTGTCTGCACACGCTCATCACCTGCCTGGGCCCCGACCTGCAAGGTATGACCTGGGTGCTGGGCTGTGTGTGTGTGTGTGTGTGTGTGTGTTTGTGTGTTTGTGTGTTTGTGTGTGTGTGTTTGTGTTTGCACAACCAGGACAGACGTCTGTCTGTGTAAAAACTCTAAAGTTTATATATTTTTGAGTTTAAAAAAAGCATAATTTTCTGTGTAAAATGTGTAAAAATTCTGTGTAAAATATTTTCTGTGCAATTTACATATTGTTATGTTAAACAAAAACAATTAACATGTTCTCATGTTAAAAAGTGTAAAGTTTAAGTTTTATAGTTTAAAAACAAAGATTACATGCTTTTACGAAAAAAAGCATTAAGTTTAAATTTTTCTATGTAAAAACTTGTCAAGTTTACATATTTGTGTATAAAGTTTATGTATACAAATGTTCAGTTTACATTTTAAAAAGTAAATTTTACATTTTTATGTATAAAAACATTAAGTTAACATAATTTTGTGCTTAAAAATGTAAAGTTTACATGTTTTTTGAAAGAATATGTTAAGTTTACGTTTGACTATGTACATTTTTTGTATGAAGATGCGTAAAGTTTACATACATCTGTATAAAAAGTGAGGTTTACATTTTTCTGTATAATAAAAGAAAGTTTATGTTTGTCAGGTGAGCATGTTAAAAAAAGTTAAAGGGTAAAGTTTTTGTATTTTGCATGAAGGAATAAGCTAAACATTGACATTTTTGTGTTTTTGTGTAAAAAAAAAAAAAAATTTAACATGTATTGCTTTGTTTAAAAAAGCATCAAGTCTACATATTGTGTCAAAAGCAAACAAACAAAAGTTTACAATGTTCTGTGTAGCAGTGATGTGTGTGTGTGTTGTGTTTGTCAGGTGATGGTGCAGCAGTATCTGGTCTGCGCTCAAGCTGTCTGGTTGGATGTGGGGTGATGCAGGTCGGTCCTGACTGTCTCGTTCAGGCCAGAGCAATTTCCTGTCTGCAGCAGCTGCACATGTTCTCACCACCACATGTCAACCTGGCCAACCTCGTACCTGCACTCTGTGTGAGTACACCTGACTACACCTGACTACACCTGACCACACCTGACTGTGTGATGATCTGATGTTTTCTGAATGAGTTTGTGTTTGTTAAGGAGATATAATAAATCATTAATAGAAGGAGTAGATGTTTATAACTGTTAAATCAATCAAAATATTAATGGAGTTTGGCAGCAGTGAGACAGACAGTCACTGAACTCCACCTCCAGAATGTGTATTTTCAGAGCAGTGGGTTTTTGTTTTCAGGATAACAGACTGAACTATACATCAGCAGACAGCTGACAGAGTTATAAACAGCTGATCAGCTGACAGTGGAGGACTCGTCCTCACTTGTCACTGTCAAAGTATAACGTTGAGCCCGTCCTGCAGTGTCTCTGCAGCCTGCAGAGCATCAGTGTGAGAAGGAGGGGGTACAGGGAGAAACAACTCGCTTCAACTGTCGATCGTATTTTATTAAATACAGATTCAACCTATTTGATATACAGGCTGTGGACCCAACTCAGTATTTGGACTGCAGGACTCTTTTTTTTTAAACACTAGAATCAGTCATTGTATCTCACAGAACACAGGGGTTGCTGGTCTGTTGCTGCCTCGATCTTATTATTTTGTGATTCAGGTGTTTTAACGGGTTAGTTCTGATGTACTGTGTGTGTGTTTTGACCCTGTCTTGTATCTTGCAGGAGATCTTGTTGGATTATTCCATGTTGGTAGGTCCTCTGTCAGGCCTGAGGCTGCTGTTTTGTCTCACTTTCTTTTCAGCTTCTTTCTCCCTCGACACGTTTTCTGTTGCTGTGGAGCTTTTTAACACAGTTTTTGCTGTTTTTAATGCATCGTAATAAACTGTGCATTATGAAACAGCTTTCTGTTTCTGAGCTTTTTAACATTTTCTTGTTTGTTTTGATACTGTATTAACTCACTATTGTTGGTTAATGTTTGACTGGCTGCTAACTCAGTAACACCTACACTCAGCCACAGTATTGCCTTAACATGTAACACATCCCTGCTGGCTGTTTTTACCTCCTACAGTGAAACTACTCAGTGTTTCCTCTAGAAAGGACTCATAAAAACTCATCTTAAGTAATCACTCAGTTCATCATCGTGTAAAATGATGTGGAGGAATTTTTATTTAATAGAGCTGCTCAGACAAACAGTAACATCACAGTCACAACGGCGCTCGTCACAGCTACACACACTCAGACTTCAGATTCCAAGATCAGATAACAAGGAGACAGAACAGCTGAGCAGCTGCATCTCTAATGGAAATTAAATGTTGGAGTCTCAGGAAGAGGATATTGTGGTTGATGGTGTTGAATGCTGCACTGAGATCAAATAGGACAAGCGCAGAAACAAGTCTTTTGTCAGATAATTTTGTCAAATTATCTATTATCTTGCAGAAATTCACACAACCAGGGAACTTTTCCGACATTGTATAGATTATTTGAGAAAATTCTTATTAGATCAATCAGTTCTTCAAATATTAAGAACTTGAAATAAAGAGTATTTAGTTTCTTAGTCTGGAGGAAACACTGTATGTAGCTGCATGCTTCCTCTGAAAAAACCCTGTCAACAGAGGACAACATGTGTTAACTCTTCTGTGTGTGTTTGTGTATTTCAGGCTAACCTGTGCAGCTCCTATCTGTGTCTGCGTCGCGCTGTGGTGGCGTGCCTGCGGCAGCTCGTCCAGCGGGAAGCTCTGGGGGTGTCTGAACACGCCGTGACTCTGGTCAAAGAGCTGCCGAGACGGGACAACACACAGCTGGGTGAGATGGACGATGTCATTGCTGCTCGGCTCTCGTCAGGAAAAATGTACTTATTATTGATCCTCGTTGAAGAGCCTCTCAGTTCATGTGCAAAGACGTAAAGACGCTGTACTTTGAACGCAGGGTACCTGAAGGATCTTAAAAGTGTTAAAAAGAATTTAAAAATCTAAAATGAAGGCCTTGAAAGTATCCTAACCTCCATCTCGTCCACCCTGTGCAGACATCACCATAAAGGAGGTCGGCTTGGAAGGAGCTCTGTTCACTCTGTTGGACCGGGAGTCAGACCCAGGTCTGAGGAGGGACATCCAGGAGACGCTGGTCCACATGATGACATCCAGCGCCACCAGCGGGAAACTGGGACACTGGCTCAAACTCTGCAAGGACGTCCTGTCTGCAACCACTGGTGGGTCCAACCTGTCCAAGATTTCAGGCTTCATGGTTAAAGTTTGTTGTCCTCTGCAGCTCGTCGTGCTTCAGTCAGAGTGTCTGAGTCTGTTTCAGGGGAATTCATTTATCTCCTAGTGATGGTAACACATTGATTTTATGTCAATTTAAATTAGCAAATTATTTGTATTATTTATTTTTGTTTATTATAATGCTTTGTTGGCAGGAAAAAAAGTTGTCTGAACCATCACTACTCCCCAAGTAGATAATTATTTATTGTGCTATAATTTTTATCAAAGTAGTTCTGTAAAATCTTCTGCACTTGTCAGCACAAAATCGGCAAAATAACAGTGCTTAATAGAACAATAATAGCAGTAACATAAGTAAAAAAAAATGTACCTAAAATAAAGGAAAATAGAAAAGTGGTGACATTGAGTATAATATTGGCAGTAATAATAAATCATATTGCACCTAATAATGAAAATAATGTTTTACATGAAAGGTAGAAACTACTTTCTTTCTACTGGGAAGAAAAAATTCTTACACACCCATTTAAAAATTATTGGTGTTTATCTGTAAAAATGTAACCATATAAAATTTAAAAAGTTTTACTTTGCTTTTCCCTGACATTCATTCAGACTGTCTGGCTCCGGTTGAGGCGAGTCAGGAGGACGAGGAGGCGGACCCCAGCAGAGATGACGACTCCTCTGCTTTCAGAGCTCGCTCGGAGGCCAGCGGCCCGTTCACGGCCCTGCGCTGGGCCACGCGACGATTCGCCATGGAGTGTGTGTGTCGCATCATAGCTCAGTGTGAGACAGCAGACCTGGCTCATTTCGACATGGCTCTGGCTCAGGAGCGACGCCTCCACGAGTCCACCGGTAAGGACCCCTCCTCCCGCTGTGGCCTCGTTCAGGTTGTGTTTGTGGATGCTGCAGACCTCCATGACCCCCTCACCTGTCTGTCTACAGACTTCCTGGTCCTCCATCTTGGTGACCTGGTCCGCATGGCGTTCATGGCAGCGACGGACCACAGCGACCAGCTGCGCCTGGCGGGACTTCAGACCCTGCTGGTGATCATCAGACGCTTCTCAGCCATCCCCGAACCGGAGTTCCCAGGTCATGTGATCTTGGAGCAGTACCAGGCCAACGTAAGGAACATTCACTGAGCTCCATACAGAGTAAAACGTGACATTTATAACATGAGAATACTGTGTTCTGATTGGCTGGAGACGTTTATTATTTTCAGATAATTTCTCACCTGTAACACAAAAATTGTTCTGAATTAATGGGTGACTATTTTCAATATTAATTCATTTTTTGATTACTTTTCTTCAAATAATCAATTATTTGTTTATTAAAGCTTGTTTTTACTGAAAAATGCAATTTTATATTTGGATATAATAAATATTTGTTTACTTATGCAAAAAAGAAGACTTTCTTTTTAATATTAGGAGCTACTGTGTTTGTGTTTTCAGGTGGGAGCTGCTCTCAGACCAGCCTTCACTGCTGATGCTCCTCCTGACGTCACTGCCAAGGCCTGTCAGGTGATCAATCATTAGTAATCATCTCAATAATCCTGACTTGCAGGTTGCTGTTATAATCCAGTTGATCTCGGATAAATGTCATTTGATTGGCTGCTGAAAGTGAATTTGATGATGTAATTTCCTCTCCAGGTCTGCAGTGCCTGGATCGCCAGCGGTGTGGTCAGTGACCTCCGCGACCTGCGGCGTGTCCATCAGCTCCTGGCCTCCTCATTGGCTAAAGTCCAGGCCGGGAGGGACACTTCCTGCCAGCTGTACAACGAGGCCACCGCTACCATGGAGACGCTGGCTGTCCTGAAGGCCTGGGCCGAGGTGTGAAGGACCTTTGATTCACAATGATTGAAAAAAATATATATTTTCACGTCCAGAGTCATTTTCAGGTCCTCTGTCCCTCTGCCCCGTGTCCCCATGGAGAACTTCTTTTGGTTCCGTGGTAAAACCTTTTAGAAGAGTTTAACTTGGGACACGTTCAGAGAGTTCTACCTTGAAACCAGCATAAATCATTATATCTAGAACCACCTGTGAAAGGTTTCACACAGAATCCTCTATTAAGAATTTTTTATGCACCAGCAATTTTATCTAGAACACACTGAGAATTTTGTTCTACTGAGAACCTTTTCATACATTTCTTTTTATTTTACCTAGAGCACACCAAGTTGTTAAATCGAGAAATATTTTATATTCCAAGGGTTTTATTTAGAATACACTCTGGGTTCTATCGAGAACCTTTATATATTATTGTACAAAGAAAAGTTTAAACAATCCTTGAAGAGCTCTCTCTTCTAAATTGGGTTATTTGGATGAAAATGGTTCTTAATGCAACCCTTAGTCTTAAAAAGAACCCTTGACAAACCCTTTTTTCAAAGCATGGTTCTTGAGAAGCAGAACCGCAGCCACAGATAAAGAAATAAGGATCTGAAATGATTGTTTCTGTGTGAGTTCTAGATTAAAGTCTCGTCATGTTTGTGTTTGATCAGGTTTATATCGTAGCCGTTCAGAGGAGCCGACAGAAGGAGACGACCGACCTGTCAGTCTCCTCTCTGACCAATGACAGCTCAGCCTCTGAGTCAGCAGGTACGGGACTCCTGAAGCTGGTCCAATCGGATCTGTCGACACTGAGCCGTCTGTGGTTGGCGGCGCTGCAGGACTACGCTCTGCTGACCCTCCCGCAGGAGTACGCATCGCAACTACCTGCAACAGGTAGGAAACAAGGGGGGCGGAGTCTCAGTGTGACTGTAGTTTGGGACGTTACCAATCCATTTAATTAAAGATTTCTGTTCTGGAATTTAGAGCTGCAATGATTAGTGGATCAAACTAACTTGAGCAGAAATATCAAACAGCTTCAGTTGCAGCTTCTTAAATGTGGAGATTTGCTGATTTTCTTTAATATTTATGACAGTAAATGAAGTGAAGAGTCTTTTGGTTTTGGACTGTTGGTTGGACAAAAGAAGACATTTTAAAATGTCACTTTAAGCTTTTTTATGATGAGCATTTTTCATGATTTGTTTTCACATATTAAAGACTAAATTAAATTGAATTGGGAAAATAAATGTCAGATTAATCGATGATGAAAAGAATCATTAGTTGCAGACTGTTTGCATGTTTTGAAATGTTTGCACGTATCTTTCCATTCTTTCCTGTAACAATTATTTCCATTCATCTTTGATTAATCTGGTGATCCTTTTCTCCATTAATCAATTAGTTGTATGGTCTGTAAAATGTCAGAAAATGGTTGAAAAATATTGATCTGTGTTTCCATAAATCCCAAGATGACGTCCACCAGTGTCTTGTTTTGTCCACAACCCAAAGACATTCAGTTTACCAGAAAATATTCACATTTAAGTAACTGAAAACAAAGAATTTTGATATTTTTATAGGTTTTATAGTTTTGAATGGTTGGTGGTTAATTTAATAATCAATGATTGTTGCAGCTCTAATTTAAAATGTACTCCAGGATCGTGGCTGCATTTAGAGAGGTTCAATAACACAAAGTGTTTTATTTTGAAAGGTTATTTTTAAAGTTCGTTTGATGAAGTTTGTCCTCCTCATCCTCCTGCAGGAGGTTCTTTCTACACAGCGGAGACGGTGAACCAGGCCAGAGCTCATTACTCCTCCTCCTGGGCTCCCATCCTCCACGCCACCTCCCTCTGGCTCCACAGCACCGGTCAGTTCTCCTTCTCCTCCTCACTGTCCAGATGTCGACGGATGTTAAACAGTGAGATGTGTCTGTGTGTCGCAGGTTTTGTGATGTCAGACGACTCACCTGGCAACCTGTCCAGGCCGGCCACGCCCACCTCCATGGGACACACCGGCTCTGTGGGCAGAGCCAAGAGTCCAGAGGACATCAACACCGACAGACTGCATCTCATTCTTGGTAGGGAACTGGTTTTATAATATAAAACCCAGCAGACGTTTAAAGACATTTTTTATTTTTCAGTAGTGGTAGTTTGGTTGAGTTGCTCTCGTGTTCCTCTGTCAGGGATCAGCGTGGAGTTCCTGTGTTCTCCGCACTCCGAGGACCAGATGGAGAACATCACTTCCTGTCTGCGAGCCCTACAGGCGCTGCTGGACGTCTCGTGGCCCAGAGCAAAGATTGGAAACGATCAGGTGAGATTCAGCTGGACCTGATGAATCAAAACAACTAAATCTGTTTTATTTACTAGTTTAATATGCAGTCTGGCAACGATGCTGCAGGAATAAAACTGAGAAAACCTGTCTGACAGGTGATAAATGCTCTCTAGAAGTATGTGATTCAACTTTATGTGCAGCCATCAAATTTAGAAAACATTAAATATCTCGTCTTTGTGCCGTTTTCAACCAAATACAAGTCGAAACGTTTTAGAAAATAATTGCATTCTGTTTTTATTTATGTTAAAGACCAAAAAGTGCTTGGAATTTGGGTTGTATTTTGAGTTACACACAGGCCCTGCTGTCTGTCTGTCTGCCTGTCTGTTCACCTGTCTGTCCGCCTGTCTGTCTGCCTGTCTGTCTGTCTGTCCATCCGTCTGTCTGTCTGTCTGTCCGCCCGTTTGTCTGTCTGTCTGTCCGCCTGTCTGTCTGTCTGACTGTCCATCTGTCCGTCTGCAGGCTCTGAGCGTGGAGCTGCTCAGCGTCCTCCACAGGCTGATGGTGACCAGAGAGTCGGTGTCCGTTCAGCTCGCCGTGTTGGAGCTGCTGCGACAGATTGTGACGGCCGCTCAGGAACATGTCAGAGAAAAACGCCACAGTGCTGAAGGTGAACACACACACACACACACACACACACACACACACACACACACACACACACACACACACACACACACACAAACTCCAGCTGTATTCACTCTGTATGGATGCCCATCAGGACCAATATTCATATTTGAATATTGAATATATTTCATATTTATTCATACAGACCATACAGGGTTCTTCAACTTGTCCCCACAGGAGACCAGCTCTTGATGAAAGAGTTCTTCAAGGATTCTCAACAATCCTTCGTTTTAAAAAGAAACAGAATAGATGCATTAATCTCTCAGTCATCATGAGAGATAATAGGGTTTGAAGGTCAAAGGTCAAAATGATTTTTATGGACATTCTAATAGTTCTGGAGTTCTGATACTTCTTGTGTTTACTGATGAACAATTAGCAACATAACAGTTACCACATGAGGAATAGAACCACTGACTGCCCGCTCTCCGTGAGTCTGAATGTGTCAGACTTTATTGTTCCTCAGTGGATGATGGCGCGGCGGAGAAGGAGACGCTGCCAGAGTTCGGTGAGGGACGGGACACCGGCGGTTTGATTCCTGGACGCTCCCTGGTGTTTGGAGCGCTGGAGCTCTGCCTCTGTGTGCTGGTCCGGAAACTTCCACAGCTCAGCCCTAAACTGGCTGGAACTAGCCCGACAGGTATGAGGAGGAGGAGGAAGGGGGGGGTTGTCTTTGACTTTCATCATCACTTTTCTCAACGTTATTTCCTACAATTTAGTCATGAAAGAAAAGGACGTCAATGAATATTTATTGTCGACATTTTCATCGACCTTCAGGTCCTGGAGGTTCAGTCTGGAGTTTGACTGACAGCGACTGTTGGCTGGTGTCCTCAGCTCTGTGTGTCCTCTCTGAGCTGCCGTCCATCTGCTCCCCAGAAGGTGAGAGATTAAAAAGAAAGGACCTACACAAACGTTTACATGCTAATGTTAGCATGATAAAGGTAACATTAGTGTTAGCAGAGTTTAGTGATGAAGTTGATGTTTTTTCTCTGTGTTTGACTCCCTGATGTCTGTCCTGCAGGCAGCGTGTCCATCCTCCCCACTGTCCTCTACCTGCTGCTGGGAGTCCTCCGAGAGCTGGTCCACCAGCCCACGACACACACAGGTAACACACTCACACAGGCTTGGGGAGTATCGGATTACATATAACAAGATTACACAATAGAATACAAAAACAAACCTGTCCTCCATTACAGTTACAAAAAAATATTAGATTAGATTAGATTAGATTACAGATACATTTTGTAGAAATGGGGATTATTATTTATTATTACAATTTTAAAATACAGTTTAAATTAAAGAATGATACACTAATATGTGTCACTAATGTTGGCTTCACATAACAAATGCTAACGCTGCTAATGCAGATAAGAAGTTTATAAACCCACTGAAGAATGGAAAATAAAAATGCTACCTTATCTACAGTATTGTGCCAAGTGGGGGAGGAAGTATTCATATCTTTTAAGTCTAAAAACATTAATACTTTGTTACAAGTAAAGGTTTGTATTCAGAGTAAAAGTACTCTGTACTCCGTGACTGTTGTTCTGTTCTGTCTGATCTCATTAGATGATTGGGACTCAGTCTGTAAAAGTGTGTGTTTGTGTGTGTGTTTTTTTTTCCCAGGTTCCTCGGGGGCAGGCTCAGTGGGCGGTGCCGGTTTGGGTTCTGTGGTGCAGGCGGTTCTACAGGCTCTGAAGTCTGTGGTGACGTCTCCGATGAGCCGACAGGAGAAGAGCCGTGGAGCGTGGAACGTTCTGCTGAGATCAGCTCTGAACACGCTGCTGGGACTGTGGGATGCAACTGGTACCCAACACACTGACACATCTGTCCACACACTCTGAAAGAAGGGTTCCGAAGAGGTTCTACACAGAACCATTTGTTTCTGAAGGACCCTGTTTTAAAGAAGGGTTTGTCTGTAAGACTGAAGGTTCCATTAAGAACCCTTTTTGGGAGAAAGATTTCTTTTTTGTCAAGGTTTCTTTTCGCCATGATATAAAAGGGTTCTCAGTAGAACACTCCAGGTGCATTCTAGATAAATGTTTGGAATATAAAAGGGTTCTTGGTACAACGTTCTGTGGGCGTTCTAGATAGAACTTTTGGAATATTAAAAGGTTTTTGGTAGAACCCCATTGGAGGGTTTTGGGTAAACCCTTTGGAATAGAAGAGGTTCTCAGTAGAATCTGGATCTCGAGGCTACACAGAACAGTACAAGTTAGAACACAGAACTAAAGATCAGTTGTAGTCAGAATGTGTCTGATTGATTGATTGATTGATTGATTGTGTTTTCAGGAGACTGTGTCGTGGATCAGGTCAGCCTGCTCACCGCTCTGACCGTCTTCCTGCTGTCTGCTGGTCCTGATGTCTGCACCGTCGAGCCACTGCACGCGCTCTGTCTGCAGCGCTTCACCGCCAGCATGGACGCCAAAGACCCGCTGGTCAGTACCTGAGAGACACTTCCTGTTTCCTGAATTAATGATGTCATTTAATATAGAAAAAAGAAGCTCATAGGGAGCGCTCACTGAGAGGAGAACCACACAAATACAAACTAGATCAGTTTAGTAAAACAGCAGCAGATTCAGAATCTCTGCTGGGTTTTTACTGCAGTTTGTTTGTTTACAGATGTTCTGTGCTGTAATCAACCCAGTGGGTTCTACTGAGAACCTTTTTATATTGTGGTGCAAAAAAAACCTTGAAAGAGTTCTTCAAGGACTTCAACAAACTCTTTCTTCTAAAATAGGTTCTTTGGATGAAAGGAGTTCTTAATGGAACCCTTAGTCTTACGGAGAACCTTTAACAAACCCTTTCTTCCAAAAAGGGTTCCTTAGAAGCAAATAGTTCTGGGTAGAACCACAGCCCTTCAGGAAGAACCCCTTTGGAACCCTTATTTCTAAGAGTGTAGCCTGTGGAACATGTAAAGAGCTTCATGTTTCAGATGTTTATTTGATAGTAGATTGATGAAATTTTACATGATCGATCAAATTCTTAATGACTGATTAATCGATTATTGATTTATTGATCATTGATTAATTGTTATCATCCCAAGTGTAAACTGAATATTTTTATAATAAACTGTAACTATAGCAGCAACTATAAACTGTTTAGTCATTATATAAACTCAATATCTCACTCAAATCATCATATTGATTGTAGATTTTAATGATATATTTTTAAAGATCAAGCCCCGCCCAAGAGTGAAACTGTAAACCAGCAGCCTGCTGACCTGCTGTACTGGTCAAACTGGGACACGGTGACTGTGATTTACCTGCAGAGTCTATTCTGGGATGGACGGACCACAGATAGACAGAACGAGGTCACAGACGGGAGAAACATGATGACCTCACAGCTGATCACCTTAAATACCTCGTCATTTCATAGAAACTGACTGGATTAACTGGTGCTAATTAAATAAACATAATAGAAATATATAAATAGAGACTGTGTTTAATTGGTATTCTGCTAATTAATTCCAAATACTGTGAGCATAATATTCAGCCCCTCCATGAAGTTGCAGTGTTGTGATCATGACAGTTCACACAAATTCACTCAGTCCCTCCTGAATTCTGCCACTCTTGCAATTTTGTCCAAACTCAGTGACTTTTGAACGCCGTGAATTTAGGATTTATTTGGACCAAACCAGAGTTAATGATTGTTGGACAGTGGAAACACAAACTAAGATGTTTTTGTTGAGTTTTTTTTTAGTTTCTGTAAAGTCTGAATGAAGCTGACGATGATGCAAAATGATTCTGGTGAGTTTGTTGAGATCAATAAATCAGATGCTTCTGTAGTAAAAGTAAAAGTACTGATGTTAGAAAAATACTTCAGTAAAAGTATAAATTATTCATGTCAGAAACTACTCAGAGTATTTATTGCTTTACTACAGTCACATCTCCAACGTAGGGATGCAAATTTTTCCAGAACTGAACTGGTGAAAATTATAACAATCGGTTAATTATTAATAATTTATAAGATACACAACACTTTTGTTTTCTTGTTTTCATTTTTTTTTGTCATGTGTTTTCTCATTTCAAGTTCAATTTTCCTTAATCAGCAAATGATTAATGATTAATCATTAACATCTCTGTTCCAAACCTGTGCAGTGACCTGGCAGTGTTTAGTTTGTCATCCGTGATTGATTTTTCTCATTGGTCCGTTTGTGATCAGATCACCTGATTGGTTACAAAAATGCAGCTGAAAGTTTTGGATATTAATTCAAACTGTACTCAACTATGATTTTAAAAGTAACTAAGTAGATTGTATAGTGTAATGTACACTGAAGTACAAGTACACAAGTACAGACTAAAAATCTACTCATGAAAGTACAAGTATTAAAAAAAGAAAAAAGTAATTTTAGTATTACCCCTGATATTGATGAAAATGGAGTGTTTCTAAAAAAATATATTCAGTTTTTATGGTGATAAATTATGTTGTTATATCCAGAAAACTTCTTAAAGAGAAACTGTCAGAAAAAGAATTTAAGGCTGTAAAATAAACCAGAAGACATGTTCCCACCGTGGGGTTAAATAGATAAATACAGGGATTATCTCTTCTTTAATTCATTAATTCTAATAAAACTTGTCTCTGTTGCAGGTTGTCAGTCGGTGTTATCAGCTGTTAACGTCAGTGTTTCAGGCTCCGCCCACCGTGGCCATCCCATACATCCAGACGCTCGGACCGCCGCTGGTTCGATTCCTCCAGGTACTGAACTCGGACATCAAGAGAGTCTGGTGTCATCTGAGCAGATGTGTCCGTGTGTGTGTGTGTCGTCCTCTGTTTGATCAGACAGATGACAGTATTGATCAGTATTGATCAGATGATAACGTAATGATTATATGATGTGTATGTCTCTCAGAGGGTGGAGAGGAGTCGTCCTCAGAGTCCAGAGGAGCTGACAGGAGTCCTGGAGGGAGTCCAAGCGCTCGAGGCTCTGGTCCAGGCTGCGGACGAGTCACAGCGTAAGTCGAGTCAGAGACAAATACTCAGTCTGGACGGTGATCTTTATTTGTCGTCTCTCAAAAACATGAAACAGGAGCACAAGTGTTGTGAATGGATTAAACTCTGTCTTCATCTACTCTAACATAAACTGCAAACATTAGCATGTTCGGCTAACTAACACTAGCTTACTAGCTGCAGTAACTTTACCTCCAGTCAAACTTGTTAGATCCCACTGCATCTGCATTTGTTCTGTGGGGGTTTGAGGAGGAGGATGTGGGCTGATGAAGAATCAAAATGGGTTGAGGACGATGCATCTCTCTTTGACTGTCTCAGGTCTAAGCCAGGTTAGCTTAGCTCTTATCCCGGCTCTCTTCCTGTGGTGATCGTGGTCCGGCTGGTCTGGCTGGGTGACCCGTCTCAAGGTCCGCTGCACTAATCGAGTCCCTGCTCTTCCTTTTCCTATGTTAATGAGTGTATTTCTATCATCTGTCATGTAGATATACCTGCTGTATTTCACCATCTGACCAACGTTTGCTGAGATGTAAGCTAGCTTTAGCCTCAGTCTGTTAGCATTAATGTTATATCATGTACGCAGCTGTTAGCTAACTTTACATAAACACTTTCACAGGGTTCTTGTTTTAAAACATGTCAGATGGAAACATTAAAACATCAGCTGGAGACTCTCAGCTGACTCATGGCGAGTTAGCATTAGCTTACATCAGCCAGTTACACTTCTGAAATCTGCTTGTGAGTCATTATTTTAGCAACAAAATCCACTGTCATCAGCTGGAAATGAGAATCTGCTTTTATTTATGTCTCTAAGGAATTAATATAAAACTCACCATCCACAATTAATGATCATCAATTAATCATTTTGGGTCATTTTTTAATAAAAATGTTAAAATACTCAGTAAACTTGTGAACCCCCTGTTAATTAATGAACCCTTATTTTACAGTGAGGATCCATTAATTAACATTAGTTAGGTGGACACTGGACTGGACACACTTCAGGAACTGTTGTCCACATCCGTCCTTCCTTCAAAAACGTGAAAATACACTCCAGAATTTAAAAGAACACCAAAGTCACCCTTCAAGTAATATTTTCGGTGCAGGACTCTTTACTTGTACCACAGTATTTTAACAGTGTTGTATCATTACTTTTCCTTGAGTAATAGAATACTTGTGAACACTCCTCTGTATGAATGTCAGGTCCTCAGCTGGTGTCCATCTTGTTGCCCCTCCTCATCTCCTTCCTCCTGGATGAAAACGCCCTTGGCTCCGCCCCCGCGGCGTCCCGCTCTCTCCACGAGGCAGCGCTTAAAGACCTGATGCGTCTCGGCCCACAGCACTCTGCCGTCTTCAGGTAACACACATTACGCACTAATAAATGGTTTATAACAGCCTGTGGTGTAGTTATAAATAGATTAAAGAGTTTTATTAATGAATTCATTATAAAACAGCTGTAAAGATTATGTCTTCAGATGAGAAGTCATAATTGTTGACAAATACTTAAATAAAAGCCTGTTCTTATATTTGCTATATTATAGTGTGTTTTTATTATTATCATTATTATTATTATTATTTCATATTTCATTTAATTTTATGTTTATTCTTTTTATTTATTAATTAATTTTTTGCCTCATTGCCTCCTGAAATGTTCTGTAAAAATATTGATACACTAATAACAATCTCATTTCAACTTTTTGGTGAAAATGTATTTTTTAAGGATTTATTTGTATGAATATATGTAATTTCTGAAATGTTTCAGTTTGCTTTAATATTTTGTAAAGAAGTAAAAATCATAAATTGAAATGCCGGTTTTGTTCCAGTCCTCAAGAATGAATATGAATGGAATAAAACAAATCAATATTTCGGTGTATAAACAGCTGATCAGGACTGACAGATGTCTTCATGCATCCCTCAGGTCTCTCATCACCTCGTCTCCTCACCTCAAGTCTCGTCTGGAAGCCGCCGTCAAAGGAAACCAGGAGAGTCTGAACGCTAAAGCTAGCAGCGCTAACGCCGCCGCCGCCCGCAGTGCCACCAAGTCCTCCCCCAGCATCACACTCAAAACCAACTTCCTGTGAGACATGCTGCTGCGTTCACTGTGTGACAAATCCGATCGGTAACTTTAAGAACGCAAGTGGTGAGTCAGACACGTTGCCATGTTGGAAGATCGGGGGGGGGGGGGCGAGGAAAGCCATATTATGACATCACTTCCTCTTTGACAAATACTGGCCGCATGTTTGAATGTTCAGGATGACAATCTGTGATGACAACATGGCGGCGTGTTCCTCTAATAGAGACGTCTTTATGCACGCTGCATGTCACTGAATCACACGTCATCACTGTTACCGTTTTTATTAAAGGAGCAGTTCTGCTTTTTTCATCTCATCAACAACAAACTTTCTGTTCCCACTTAGTATTTTACAAACTGTCCATCAGGTTTAGATTTCCTCCTACTGTGAGCTCACCTCCATCACAGAGAACACTTTAAAATAAGTCCAAACGTGGAGCGCATGGACGTACGCTCGACGTGCGCTCCGCCTGTTTTCATGTTTCGACCTATTTTTCAACTAGAGATCAAACTGGCGTTAATTTTTCCACTAATCAGTTATTTTTTCGAGTTCATAAAATGTTAGAAAACAGTGAAAAATTACTTTTTATCATAAAAACTGATTCAAACAATTATCAAAATATTTGTCGATTAATTGAATAATAGTTCAGTCGTTGCAGCTGCAGTATTATCACTCAATAAATCAATGAAACTTTATTTTTGTAGCATCAGTCATATATCAAATACAGCTTCAAATGCTTCACATAAAAAGAGCTTAAAAAAAAGAGCATGAAATATTTTAACAAATAAAACATTTTAGAAAAAACTGAGATAAAATATGGCTGCAACTAATGATTATGATTATTATCATTGATTATTTCTCGATGTTGTAAATTGAAGTAACAGCAGTGGCAGAAAACCTGATGGATCATTTATTAAACTGTCAGCAGTGATGTTGAAATATTGACGATTTATTTATGAGATAAAATAAAAGCAGGATGCTCCCTCTTTTTTTTTTTTTTTTTTTTTTAATTAGATCTTTTTCTCATGTTTAACTTTGAGGTTCTACAGATGTTAATTCAGCTGGAAAAGCAGCTGGTTTAATGTTTTATAGATGATTGTTTTATTCTCAAATCAGTCACCAACAGGGGCGGAGCTAGAAAAATATTCTTATACATACATACATCATACGTGTGTGCATGTGTGTGTAGGGACAGTGAAGGAGCTGGGTTAAATTAAAACCTACAACTCCTGCTACATTCACTTGCACTGGGAACTTTGACTTTTACTCTTCTGAATATCTGAGCAGCCCTGAACTTATCATGTAGAGATTTGTTGTTTTTTTTTTAAATTAGATCGTCCAAAACTGATGTGGTAGCAAAAAGCATCTTGTACGGTTTGAGCTGCTGCCGCTGCCCCTTCTAGCTCCGCCCCCGCTCATCAGCTGCTTTCACCTGAACCTTCACTTCAGATATGATGAAGATGAAACACATGAAGAGACTTTATCAGTTCAGAATCAGACGTGCTGAAACGTCCGCTGGTACGAAAACATGAAGACAATTAAAGCAGTTTGTTTTTTGGTTAATATGATGAAAAACATTATTATTATTTTACTGTAATTATACTTTAAGTATTGTAAAAAAAAATAGTAAAGTTTTTTTTTTATTATCTTTAATTCTTCCTTTTTTGGGGGCTACAACATGATAAAAGCTTCATTTCATCAGTGAGTCAGAGCAGACAGGCCTGAGTCAAACAGCACACAACAGAAGGACCTCTGACTGGAACGTGTATAGGACACATAAAGAACATTTGAATGAAAAGTTGTGGAGAACCGCAGTGATCTGACTGGCGTGTCCGTGCTGTTTGATCAGGTCTGTCTCTGAAGGCTTTTATTTTGAAATAATCATCATATCCATGTAGTTTTTGATGAAAGTAGGAAAAGAACCTGAAGCTGGCAGCAGAGTGAGCTGCATCACTGACAGTGAGAGGAGGTCAAAGGTCAGAGGCCTTCGAGTGAACGTCAGAATCAGTGAAGAGCTCCGAAAAATGAATGAGATGATTTTATTTTTTTAGCTAAATGGGTTTGATGTCACATAAAAACACAACCTGAAGACTCTGTGATTGTTTATAGTCATATGGTGGCCTGTAAGGGACAATTCAGACTACAGCACTTTAGTCTAACAACACTACATCATATCAGCCACGTCGTGTTTGTTTCCGTCAGTCTGCAGACCGACAGAACGTACATTTGGTTGGTTCTAAAGGACGTTTATTGTCTTAATGTGAATGTTCATTAAAAACATTTCTAACACCACGATTTCATTTAAAATCTCACTCACACTAAAGATTTACCTGCAATAAGTTGCTATATCTCACACACACACACACACACACACACACACACACACACACACACACACACACACACACTCCAGCTGTATGAGAGTGTGTGTGTGTGTGTGTGTGTGTGTGTGTGTGTGTGAGCTCACCTGGTTCTGTGAAACTGTACAGGTGTGAATGAGTTAACATGTTTTCTAACCGCAGTGATTGAATAAAACCAGTTTTTCTTCAATTCAGTTTCCAATTTTCTTTCTTTGTCTTCAGTTTGTAAACAAACATGATGAGGATGAGGATGTTCTATGAGATGAAGGTGTATGTATTTGTAGTTTCCAGATGGAGACGATCAAGACAAAATTATCTCCTTTCTCTCTTTTGAACAGTTTGATTCTTTGGATTACAGCAAAGGATTCATTTAATCTAAGATTAGTTCTAATCAGAGTTTAGCAAAACTCAGTTTAAAATGAGTAAATCCAGATTCAAAATTAGGCAGAGCTCTGTTATTAGCTAGCTAGCTAAAAGGTAAAAATAACCTTATATTGTTGCTAGCTATCTAAAAAGTAAACAAAACAAAACATACACTGTTTGCTACCTTTTGTTCGGCTGCCAGTGAAACCTTTAGTCAGTTCTGGATGTTAAAAACAGCTCTGCTGGACACGGAGAGAAAGCAGCACGGTCAACATGGAAGTCCCTCCCAGAACTCACAGGTGCAAGACTGATGATGACGAAAAGAGCGAAGGAGCTCCAACATGATGGATCATCAATGGATGCAGGAAAAACTACAGACCAGGTGTTCTCTGCTGGCAGCCATCGTCATCACAGTGTGGAAAGTCTGTGAGCCAAACAGCTTCATCACAAAATGAACAACAGCTCATCTGTTCTGCACCACAAATATAAAAACAGCTGTGTTACTTCTGTAAATCAAAAAACGTTTTCCCTGTTGTGCACCATCAAAACAAGCCTTTTTTACTGATCCACTGTGCTGTCCAAGACTAATCAAACTAAAAATACATAATCAGTTATATTTTATTTAGTTCTCAGGGACACAATGATCTAAATTATGTCCGTTTATTGAATGTTGGTCCAGTGGAACAGGAAGATTTGACCAACTGCTGGTGGCCAGTTTGTGACGTCCAAATGCCCAGATTTGGTGCTTTTATCACAAAATGATAAATATCATGATATGATATATCCCCAATATAACTTGATCACATAATCTTGACCAGGTCATAGTTTATTGACAACCACAAGGCAAATTAGTTTCCGTTTGGAAAAGATTTTTTTTTTAAATTGACGAATAATATTTGCTTTTCTTTGTAAAATAAAATAAAAAATGTGGTCAGTGAATTTTGAATGTCTGACGTATCAAATATAATACAAACAAAAGATTTGTAAATGATATGTATTTTTTGTTTTTGTTTTTTTCTTGTATCTTGTTAAATGAAGGGTCAAATACAAACATATCAGAATTTTATGCCACTTTATTCGATTTTTCAGGCTACAATGGAAAAAAAAAGAGAGACCAAACCATGAACTGAACTAATACATTCAGATTTTATAAATTTATGTCATATTGAAATAAGAATCTACACTGTAAAAAGTCAGCAGCCTTCAGTTAAATGTGGTGAAGTGAAAATAAGGTTCAATATTTTACCTTTTAATGCAGTGGAGAAAAAATAAAAACTCCCCAACAACAACAACAACAACAACAACAACAACAACAACAACAACAATAATAATAGAATGTACTTTCTCCGTGCTGTGTTGTGTTGTTTCTTAGTTGTTGTGAAACACTTTGGAAACTTTCTCTGTGATAAACAAACATGTTGCAGCGCCCCCTGACGGCCGCGGCGTCACCTCCTCATGCTGCCTTCATTGACTATCGTAAATCTCACAATTATCAAGATGAAGCGTGATTAAGGAGTTTTTCTTTTTTTGTACTCCAAATGAAACTGAGGATAAAAAATGTTCCACATACTCCTCTGACACGTCACATCATAGTGATTATTGATTAAAGGTAATCAAAGGTGGATAATTAACATCTGTTTATTGTTCTGGACTCGAGTTAATTAATTCATTGTACAACAATAAACACTCATCCTGATGCTCTCATGTTGGTAAGTGATTTAATTTTGATTATTTCCATTTCATCTTAAACTTTTTACGTTTTACTTGATACTAGGGGCACAAACTGTAAGTTCCTTCCTTAATCAATCATTGGTAAAATTAATGATGATTAATCAATTTATCAGACTTACAAAATCATAAAAATACTGCATTTACCAAACAACCCTTTCATCAAAGTTTTACTTCCACAGCATGTTCCATGTTCTCTGACAGTGTTTGAAATAAAGGTGCTAACTAGAACCATATAGGGTTCTTCAGCTTATCCCCATAAGAGAACCATTTTTGCTTCCTGTTAGAACTTTTTTTTTTTTAATAAAAGTTCACTTCGAACCCTTTCAACAAGTTCTATCTGGAACCCAACATAAAAGGTGATATCTAGAACCATCTGTGAAAGTTTTCCCCTAGAACTCCCTGTGAGAGGTTCTACAGAGAACCCTTTCATGGTGGTGCAATGGTTCCACTTAAAACCCTCTCTAGACGTTCTATCCAGAACCTTTCTATCTTTCTAAAGGTGCTTACATGAATCCAACAAGGGTGTTCTACCTAGAACCTTTTTATATTCCGAGGGTTTTATCTAGAACACATGCAGAGGGTTCTACTGAGAACTGTGCAAGAACCCTTGATGAAAGAGTACTTCAAGAATTTCAACCATCCTTGAAGTACTCTTTCCTCTAAAAAAATATGATGGATGAGAAGTGTTCTTAATGGAAATGCACCAAAGAACCCTTGACAAACCCTTTCTTCCAAAAAGGTTCTTCAGAAGCAAATAGTTCTGAGTAGAACCACAGTGAGTCGTAATTATGAAATATAAAAAAGTCAACACTGGTAGTATTTTTTTTTCAGTGGTGGAAATGGGCTTGCATAAAACATTAGGTGTTTTTATTTATTTAAATTTGCGTAGAAAATAAATAAATCAAATTTAATTATTTTAATCAATAAATCAAAACTGAGAGCCTTTTATCTGAAATATTGACCCTTCAGGTGTTTCGTGTTTCCGAGCACAGGGCGGGCTCTGAACGCGGCAGCAACAGTCGGCTCAGCTCTCCATTTCAGTCCGCTCCGCTCTGTTTATCGCCTCGCCGTCCACTCTGACCTTTTTACGGCCGTTCTAAAGAAATGGGAACGCCTTGATTAAACCCCCGGCATCGGCGATAGAAACAGCTCCTCTCCCTTCAAGCAGGACCCAGAAGATCTGAACTCAGATCGCTGCTCGTCGTCTCTGTGCCGAAAAGAACAAACGGTAAGTGGCTCGTACTGCAGGTTAACAGCGAACCCGGGCCGGGGCCGCCCGTGTTGTAAATTCGGGGCTGAGCTGCGGCCTGTCGGCTCTCTCAGAACTCGAGTCCCGCTGCTCGAGTTCGGGCTTGGAGGCCGCGGATACAGTTACCTCGCACAGTAGACTTTAACGCTACATTTTAAACACACCAGCCTGTGTTACTGATGTACTTTATTATCGATGCAGTTTAGAAGTGAAGGCTTCGTGTCGGTTTTTATCACAGTTAGCGGAGGACGCCGCTGTCTGTCTCAGCTAACAGTAGACTCCTGAGCAGCTAGCGCGGTGCTAGCCGGCTAACATTAACCGGGTTTCGTGACTTGTGATTGATTTCTATGTTTGGTAACAAACCAACACACAACTCGATCTCACCCTGTCGGGATCCTGAGTGTGTGTTCATGATATTTTTTGGCAATTACAGTTCGTTCCACAGGCCTGACAACAGTTAGCCAGAGAAGCTAACAGCTAATGCTCAGGAACTGGCAGCAGCTGTGTGTAACTTGGCCCTTAAAGCCCTGTGAACCCGGTGGACAGCAGCTAGCTACAGGGCTTAACGTCGTCCCAGCTCGATCCTCTTATGTTGATGTGTGTGTGATGAAATAATTAGGCTCCTCACGGCCCGGACACATGATGAATCAGGGGGGTCACACAGCTAACAGGGTCCGATACCAGCCTGTAATGCTTCCAGTGTAATGTCTCTGACGGTGGACAAGTTTGACGGGACAAACAAAGGAGGTTTGTTCAAGTAGAGCAGCAGAATATGGAAACATAATCACGAGTATCAAAAGACTTATTAAGATTTAGCTCTGATACAATGACTACAGCTAGTTCCTCTGTCTTATTATTGATTAATGTTCAACTTTACAAGTTGACAAAACAGTCTCACCATATGTCCCACCCATGAGCTGTTCTGGAGGTTTCTATCATATCACACAGTCTTTTGATGGAAGAAGTTTTACATTTTGGGGAAATAATATTTGACAATATCTATATCCTGATATGATACTAGATAAAGTCTTGGGTTTTTGGATATGGCTAGATTGTCTTTTCCTGGTTTTAAAAGTTGCTTTACATAAAAATGATGTAACATTATGAACTTACCAGTTTGTTCTAGCTGTTCTAGTATTTACTTATAGGTATCCACATTACTGATGATTCTCAAAACTCTCATTCTGTTTTATTAAATCTCCAGTATAGATCCCAACAATACTGTCGCAATATCAATATCATGGTATGTGGTCAAAACATGATACGTGATATTTGAATTTGTCCCTATCACCCTGTCCTGTTGGGTCATTTGAATCCACAGCAGTGCATCATATTGTTATTAGATCATATTAATTTGATAATTTAAGGTGTGTTATTTCAGATAAAATGTTCATAATGAGATATATATATATCATGGCATAACCTAAAAGTATGTGTTACTTAAAAGTTGGTCAAGGTGATATAGCTAATAAATCACAATATTTTTGATCAAATTCATTTATTATGACAATATTTTAGGGACACTATTGGTGCTTTCACAAAGTATTAAGCCAATGAGATTTTTTAAATAAATAATCATTGGTAAGGGGGCCTTCAGATGATCAGAAATTTGTCCCAGACTCTTTGCGAGATGGGGTGCAGAGAGGCAAAGCACAGCACTACAACTCCTACATCCTGTCTGCCTGGTATACAAATGACTGAGCTACCTTTACCACTGGATTTAGCTATGTTCATAAACTGTATGATTCACAAATCTTATAGCCGACCTGACTGTTCACATTTCTATATGTATTATGTTTACTAGAGAGTTGGTAGTCTGCTCTGAATTTGTCTTTATCATGTCTGGAAGGGAACCCTTGATTTGAGAAAGTCTCATGAGATTTGTGTATGTTGTTCCTTCATTGCGATGCTGCACAAATGTTAAAATGATCACTCTCACGTGATCTCTCGTGGGTCTGGGGTTCTCTTCAAAACTCAACCATCAGTCTCTCATCTTCTCTAGTCTTCCAGCCTTCTGGCTGCGTCGTCACGTACAGCTGTTATCTCACTGGTTGCAATTTGAAAGGTCAGCAACAAACTAGAGGTGGGAGAAATAATTTATTCCTAGATGCATTGTGAATCTTTCTTGGAGGATTTTGAATCGGTGCAGTAAAGTCAATAATCACTAATTTAAAACCCAATTTTCAACATTAGAATTGCCTGTAACAGTTTTGTAGAAACGAGCTGCATGTTCCTCATGACTGAATCAAAGGGATGGTGCAACAAGAGGGACAAGTGTATTTTGGGACCTGGACAAGAACCTCACTGCATGCAAGTTGTGTCAAACGAATCTAATTATGGATCATTACAAATATACTGTATTTCTAAAGTAGCAAGTAGTCACAGTGTGATAAAATAAGTCATGTATTGAAATCAAACATTTTGCTTCAAGAAGCATCAGTAATTGTTTTATAATCACATCGTATTCCTCTGAATCAGAATTGAATCGAACTGTGAGGTGCAAAGAGACGTCGAACAAGGTCAAAGTTCATATAATTTGAAGTAATTTTTAATTAAAAAAGTCCAAATTCTTTGATTTCAGCATCTTAAATGTGAATATTTTCTGTTTTCTTTACTCCTCTCTGACAGTAAACTGAATTTTTTTCAGATGTGGACAGAACAAAACATTTGAGGATGTCATCTTGGACTTTGGGAAACAACATTTTTTACCATTTTAACATTTTATGGACCAAACAACTAATTGATGAGACTATTATAATTGTTAGTTGCAGCCCTACAGCTACAAACTCCTCAACCTGCAACCAATTATGGCAAAGATCTGTGGAAGTATTCTGTCCAAGTGTTGGTATTTAACAGTTTCCTATCATCAGTTTCAGTTCAGTTGTAGATGTTAAAGTGCTGTGGTTGGTGCTCAGTCCTCTCAGTGGATTTTAGGGCTGGGTTAAAAAAAAAAAGAAGATTTGAATCGATGTTTCTCTTGCATGGTCCGCTATCGATCCATAAAACCCCAAATCCGATCTTTTAATATGTGTCTTATCTGGTGCGGATGTGTGGTACAGCCTGCAGTTTTAACTTGCCTGAACAGCCTTTGGGTGCAAGATCTTGCTAGTTAAAGTGTGTTGGTCTGGTTATATTTAATAAAAAGTACATGATTAATGTTAATTCTTCTTTTAACATTCATATATTTAATAATGGGCCAGGTTAGAGGTTAGTATAATTTGCAGCATTTGTTCTTTGAGAATCTCTTTCATATTCAAGCAAACTTGGCTTTGTAACTGAAATATCCCGAACCAAATCAGTATCAAATTAAATTGAATTCATTTGGGAAATCTGAATTGATGCCCAGCCCTGGTGGATCCGTGAGTGTCGTGTTCTGTGTACAGGAGACGAAGGTGTGTGTTTGAGCTCAGGTGAGAACTTGACCTGGATTGTGTCTCTGTTGACAGCCGAGGTTCATTGTGATTTGAATCGGTGTGTTGTGAAATGTCAGCCATTGTTCTGTTGGGTACAGTACACACTGAGCAGACTGTAAAGGACCGAGGAGAAGACGTCTGATGGTCTGACCTCAATCTGGACTTAAAAGTGGACACAGGACACCATGAAGGGTTAAAGGGTGAAAGCCAAACCCTGTGACTGACTGAGTGAGAGGCTGGTCGTTGGGTCGGCTCCACACAGGGCTGCTGTGGTCGCCCTGGGCCTGAGGAGGAGGAGGAGGAGGTCAGGACGCTCTCTGGCAAGTTGTGATGATTAATCTGTTGATAAGAGGATCTGTCCCGCACAGCCTGTTTTATCCACGCAGCTAGACAGTCTGACAGATAGACCTGTTGGCTTCAAATTAGGCCCTAATCAACTTAGCCCGGGCCCATCAGACTCCCAGCATGCTGTGCTGCTGTGCTATGCTACTGAACAGAGCTGCTAGCCTGCAGCTGTGTTCCAGATATGACGAAAAGTCAGAAAAAATGTCAGCAGAGCGGCTGTTACTTCACTGCTGCCTGTTTTTTGTTAAAAATCAGTCCTGTTGCAGGTGGTTGGTGGTTGCAGGTTCTCAAATGTGAGCATTGTGAGTGGATATCTTTGGGACCATTTTCATTGTTCATTAGTCTGTTGATCATTTCCTTGAATAATTGATCAATCATTTGGTCTATAAAATGATGAGAAACGTTGATCAGCGTTTCCCAAAATTCAAGATAATATCCTCAAATGCCCCATTTTTTCCTCAATCCAAAGATATTCAATTTTCTGTCAGAGATGAGTAAAGACACCAAAAAATATTCACATTTAAGAAGCTGGAAATTACTTAAATTGATTAGCAAAATAGTTGGCTATTAATTTAAAAGTTGACAACTAGTTGATCAATCAATTCGTTGTTGTAGCTCCGCCTAGTTTGTTCTGAGAAGGCCAAGTATTGCCACATACTATAATAACACAATATTTTGCATGTATCACACAGATGTTGCACAGATGCTGTGCATCATCATCATCATCATCATCATCATCGTCATCATCATCAGCCTTGTCTGGACTCTGACCTTGTTTTTAGCCCCTAAAATCCTCCTGACCCAGCAGCTCTGACATGCTCTGTGGAGTGTTTATGCAACTTTGAACACAAATGTCTTTTCTGAAAAGAACCCTCATTAGATAATCTTCCTATATTTGTTCTGTCGTGAACTAAATGCTGTTATTGCTCTGCAGCCATCGTCTCTGAATGATGCAGAAATGTTTGTTCTTTCTGTGTCCTAAAACAGAAATGTTAACCACAGAAATTAAGCACAATTAGATTTCATCAGTGTTTCCCAGCCGTCATTTATTTAGGTGACGTGCCAAGCCACCCCACCCACCCAAAAAGATTTTTTACATTTTTACATTGATTTATTTTTTCTCTGTCAGTTCAGTCTAACTGTATCCAGTGATGTTTAAATGTCTACAGAACGCAGATGAATTTCGAAGTAGACAAAAGCATAAAACTTGTGATGAGTGAGAGAATCAGAACCAGAGGATTTTATATGTGGGAGGTTTCAGGTCTGCCCCCACTGCTGGTTTCTGTTACCTTCTTTCTGACAGTAGACTCGGTGATTCTCCTGCCTCTGGCTGTCAGCTGAGCACCAGCTTTTCATATCAACCTGCTTCAGATTTGCATTTTATTGGCTGATTTCAGTCGACAGTGGAGGTTCTGTGGAAGTGTTGTGGCTCTGAACGCCTTCCTGCCTGTCAGACTAAAAGCAGGGCGTAAAAGCTCTGTGGCTCCGCTGAGCTGCAGCTCCATTTGAAGGGAAAAACCACATGAGAATCCAGAAGCCATGGAGCTCGTTTGTCTTTGACGACAACATGGAGTTAAATTAGCTCGTCAGATCCTCAACTTCCAACTTGTGGTTCAAGGTTTTTTTTTTTCTGCTGTCAGTCTGTTTGTCTCAAGGCTAAAAATGTTAATCGAAGGTTTTTATATTCACAAAAGTCAGGTCAGGTCATTTTCTTCTGTTCAGCACACGCAACAACAAAATAATTATCCTGAGACAATGTAATTATGTGCATGTCTCTGCACGTGAGTATCATCAGTTCTCCCTGGAAATATCCACTTCCCTTTACAACTGAGAACAAGTGGCAGGAATATAAATGTTGTCTGATGTCACATCTTTTGAGGTCACTGGTTTGTTGAAATGAAGACGGTGTCTATATGAAAGTCTAGTTTTTATTCCTTGCACTATAAAACCTGAACTACAGAGATTGCGTTGATGCAGAACTCTCGCCACGTTTTCACACATTCATTAAACTTGTCCTGACACATTTTTCAGAGGAAACTGGGTTTTCTTCTCACTGTTTTAAGCCTGGGGGGCCAGGGTTGTTCAGATCAGCTGAACAACCAGTGATCTTCGTAGCTACACAACTTGCTGGGAGAGATTTGTGAGTGGCAAGTTAACTTCTTTCCAGAAGCACGCGCCTTTTTTTAAAGTGTAGTAAATAAACCAAATAAACTCACAAAATGTCAAGATAGGAAATATTCTATTTTCCATATTAACCAAAACAAATACAACAGATCATCTCCTCACTTCAAGTTTCTCTCTTTGACTGAACCAAGAGGAGCTCAATTGCCTTGTTAATTCATCGTAAAAACATTTGACAGAAACGACATAAAACTTATTAAAAAAACGGTTTGGTTCATCTTTCCTCTGTTCCAACAAGCATCCACTCTGGTTTGATTGAAATACACCCTTAATTCACAGTTAGATGTGAAAATATTCCATCTCTACAGGCTGTTTTCCCCTCTGCACTCACTCATTCTTCAAAGGCAGGCCATTAAATTAAAGAAATAAAACCCAATCAAACCAGCCTGCGATGGACTCCAAAAGCTGAATAAACAAGCTGCAGTTGTCCAGAAAATGATCCTCTGCTCTATAGACTAGAGCTGCAACTAACCATTATTTTCATAATCAATTAATCTGTCTATTATTTTCTTGATTAATCAACAAATAGTTAGCGATTATTTTAATAAACAATTAATAATCGATTACTCAATCGTTGCAGCTGTACTGTACACACAAGCTACAGTCATCCAGGAATTATCCAGTACCCTGTGTAAACAAGCTGCTCTCACACAGTAATTATCATGACTGTAGTCATCCAGGAATTATTTAGTGCCTTCTGTAAACAAGCTCGTGTTAGTCATGCCAGAATTATCCTCTCCTCTGCAGGAATGAGTACAGGCTACAGTCATCCAGGAATTATCCATTGCCCTGTGTAAACAGTATTTAATTAATGATAAACTAATAATTTGATGATGTGAGTGAGGTAATGGAGAGGTGTCTGTCTGTGCTGTTACTTATTCAAATGTCTTATTTTCTTCCTCCTATTGTTTGTCTGCAGGTGAAGAGACTACATGTCCCAGAAACCCCTGTGAGAGTTAATCGACTTCCTCCTCGTCCGTGTTTTCCTCTCTCATTCCGTCCGGTTGGTTGGATGAGTCCCAAACAGCGACAGAACTTTGAGCAGTGATTGGGCGCTGAGCCAGACCGGGTAGCCAACGGGGAGCCAGGTGAGAGGTCGGGAGTGTGAGAGCAGCCGTGTACGACTGTTTGAGTTCAGTCCGAGTCTTTGCAGAGATTCACAGGGCTTGATAAAACCAGTTTCTGTTGGCAGAGAATAAATTTAAAAGTGAGAGTTCACCTGGAAGCTTTTTGGCAGCGCGAGGCTGTTCTCTTGTAGCTTCACCCTGCTAGTTAGGTTAGCCCAACTCATGAAGCAGCTCAGGTCATCATGCAGGAAGAACATGGATGTGTGACTCTAATTTATCACAGTAACATTTGTAGTTTTAATTTTGTCAGTCATTTTCAGTACTGATATCAAAAATCTGTGTGAGTTGGAGTCAAAGTTCACCTTTTAATCAATTTTGTTCAACAAATCATAACCTGAAACTGAAGCCTTGTCTTAGTCAAAGACAACCTCAGTCGTGTTGGTGTTTGGATGTTCTAGGGCTCCAACTAATAACATGAACACATTCTGCTGTAAAGCTATGTCTCCATTATGTATTTTTGTCCCTGTAGGCTAGCCATCATGGCGGACGTGGACCCAGACACCCTGCTGGAGTGGCTGCAGATGGGTCAGGGCGATGAGCGCGACATGCAGCTCATCGCTCTGGAGCAGCTCTGCATGCTGCTGCTCATGTCGGACAACGTTGACCGCTGCTTCGAGACGTGAGTGTTTGATTGCTAACGCAGTCTGGAGGTCAGTGAGGAGCAGACTTTGCTCTGACCATCTGTCTGCCCCCTTCCAGGTGTCCTCCTCGGACGTTCCTGCCGGCGCTCTGCAAGATCTTCCTGGATGAGAGTGCTCCAGATAACGTGCTGGAGGTCACGGCCAGAGCCATCACCTACTACCTGGACGTGTCTGCAGAGTGCACCCGGAGGATCGTGGGTGTGGACGGAGCCATCAAGGCGCTGTGCAACCGGCTGGTGGTGGTGGAGCTCAACAACAGGACCAGCAGGGACCTTGCCGAGCAGTGTGTGAAGGTGAGAGGACGGATGGAGGTCGTATATCTAACAACAGTGATGAGAGTGATTTTATTTAGCACGTTAAAAAAAAAGACAAAACAATATTTAAAATAACAAGAATGTGTGAGGGAGACTAAAACCCTACAAGGCTCATCATGGGTCTCCCCCAGTTTTAAGTTGAAGCTAATTAAAATTCAATTACAACCATTGATTATGATTTTGAGTAAAGTAGAAATAGAAGCGAAAAGTGATACAGACATAAAAAACAAAGAAGAAACAACAAAAAAATCTCTCTTTCTCTAAAAATATACATATCCACACAAAATAATTGTAACAAAATAAGCAAATATCTCAAAAACTGATGCTACATGTAGGATTCTCTAAGTGTTTTTCAGATGTTTTTTAAACAATGACTTCCACAATACAGCTCCTAAATATTCCACAGAAAACTGGTCGAGAAGTGTTTTAACACTGAGGGAATGAGAAGGTCACCAGATTGTCTGGTTTTATAGGAATGACGATCTGAATTAAAATGAAAATAATTCCTGAAACATTTAGGCAGACTAGCAGTTTTATAAAAAACTTTGTAAACAAACTGTTTCAAGTCTATAAATGTCAAATATGGATGCAGAGGTATGCAGAGATATGCAGAGGTTTTCCTGAAATTAGGAAACGCTGCAGCTCTAATGAACCGTTTCTAAAGAAGGAAAAGTGGCTTGATGGACGAGACCCATGAAATATTACAATAGGAAACATATGGATATATTAAGCTGTAATAAAGTGTAAGACATTGTATTTCTGAAATATTTGCAGAGGACTGAACGGAGCGTCTGTCTTAATATTTACTGTAGATTATAAAGATACCAGGGTTTCTACAGAGTATGGAATCTGGTTTTAGTCATTTACAGGTCTACATAAATATGGAAAAAAGTAAAGGGAGTATGAAAAACTAGTTGAGTTTCCACACTAGAGCTGCACAATTAATTGCAATTAAATCACAGTATGGCTACATGTAGTATCCAGATTGTGGAACCAGAAACAAGTCACAAAGTTTTGAAAAATTTGAAAGAAAACTCATTTTCACTTTGTGATGTGGTTCTGTGATTTGGATATTGCACTTGGCCATATTGCGATGATATTGCAGTTATCTGTGCAGCCCGGGTCTGTTGTAATGCAAAGCAATGAAGCGGAGTCGTCTCACTCTGCCCTAATAATAAAAAAAAGATGTCTGCGGATGTCCTGCAGAAAAGTGGAAGGAGCAGCTCGTCACTAAAATGAGAACAGCTGGTCTGGTCCAGCATAAAATAAAGGTTCACTTCATGCAGCACTTTTGGTGTAGATCTGCCATCTTCAGTGTTTTTATCTCGTCATCAAGGCTGTGATGTCATCAGCGTGTGAAGCTGGGTCAGACAGCAGCAGTGTGTGTCTTTGTTAAAGTGAAAGCTCATCAAAGAGTGTCTGTCAGTGTGTTTCTGTCTCTGCTGCTCCATTATCCTCCTGAACAGGGCCAGTGTGTCAAAGAGCATGATAACAACTAACCAGACCAGCCTGCTTGTGTGTGTGTGATTGTGTGTGTGTGTGTGTGTGTGTGATTGTGTGTGTGTGTGTGTGTGTGATTGTGTGTGTGTGATTGTGTTGTTGATTTTTGGGGCAGAGCCACACCTCAGGCAGGAGATCACAGCCATGTGCTACCAGATGTTTATTTATACTCATCACAGGACAGCTGAGCTCTTTCTTCAGGCCTCTGTGTGTGTCTCATGGCTCAGCACTGATCTGTTCTGCTGATAGAAGCAGAAAGATGCTGTTTGTCCAGTTTGTCGGCTGTTTTTAAGGCATCACTTGCTGTTTGATCTTGTGTTATTTTAATGTTTCCCAGGTTTGCTTCATTAAGCAGTAGATATGTTCTGTGTGTCTGTGAGGAGATGAGTGTTCATTAAAGGTCCAGTGTGTCAGATTTAAGGCGATTAATTGGCAGAATATGGCAGAAATATAATGTAATATTAATCAGTATGTTTTCATTAGTGTATAATCACCTGAAAATAGAAACCTCAGAATTACAGTGGTCCAAAACAGACAAACCAAACACCGACTGTAGATATGTTTTGTTTGAGTTTCACAGCCATCCTTGGTTCTCCTACACACAGGATAGTGACACAAGGTACAAGAGTGTGCCATTCAAACACAGTCAGTGCTGCACAACTAATCCAAATATTGATGACATTGCAATATGGCCAATTGCAGTATTCCGATTGCAGATGCTGCAGTTTTTTGATGAGGTAAATATGTGTAGGTCTGGGGCGATTCGTCGACGTCATTGATTACGAAAATGTCAGTTTGTATATTGTGTGTCGACGTGTCTGTGCTTGGTCAGAGCACAGATTCACCTCTAGAGCAAGTCTCACTGTGATCATCTAAAGCAGTCATTCCCAAACACTGGGTCGTGGCCCACAGGTGGGTCATAGGGACTTTTATTTGGGTCGCCAAATGAATAAAAGATTATGGAAGAAAATCTGCGAATTTAAGATTTACATCTGCAGTTCACCTTTAAGTATTTAATTTAAGGCATCAGCGACGTCACTGTACTGGAGATGATTTCCCACTAAGTTTTACTCTGTGTGTGTTTGTTGTTCAGGTGCTGGAGCTGATCTGTACCCGGGAGTCTGGTGCTGTGTTTGAGGCCGGTGGTCTGAACTGTGTGCTGAGCTTCATCAGAGACAGCGGTCATCTGGTCCACAAAGACACTCTGCACTCAGCCATGGCCGTGGTGTCCCGACTCTGCAGCAAGATGGAGCCTCAGGACTCGTCTCTGGAGACCTGCGTCGAGTCTCTGTCCAGCCTCCTCAAACACGAAGACCACCAGGTAACGATTGACAACTTCCAGTGAAGCTTTGACTAAAATGTCATTTAGTTTTAGTCATATTTTGGTTGTCTGAGTTGTTTTAGTTTAAGATGCCTAACATCTAGCATGTTTAGTTCATGTGTAATGCATTATTTGTTTTTCTATAAATTCCAATTCACAGTCCTGAAGTAAAACTTTATTAACTTATTAACATTCAGAATAGTTTCAGTTTAACAACAATTAAACTTTATCTTATTATCTTTTCATTTCCAATCCAAGGTGATCATCTCTGGCTCGTTCTCTTCCCTGATCAGTACAGGACGGTCTCTGTTTTTTTTTTTTTGTTTAGCCTGGATTGTAATTTCAAGTGTAGTGAAAACACACCAGTTACCTTGAAAAACAAAATAGATTCACTTCAGATTAGCTTCGAGTTGGTTGTGTTTCTATGGTGACTGTCACTCCACAGAGTTTACAAAGAGTCTTGTTTTCCTTCACATTTAATATGAAATTTATCCACATGCAGGGTTCAACACTGAGCCCAAAGTCAAGTTTTACTTTCCCCTTTACAAACTTACTCTTCACTTACAGACTTATGTATCTGTATGTTCAATAAAAAAAAAATACCAAAAAACTACCATTTTCATTTACTTTTTTCAGGATTGTTAGAAAATTGACATTGACTAATAAAAGTAAAGTGTTTGACCACTAATAGGATAAAGTCAAATATAGTATATTATTAATATTTAATTTACATGGCAACATTTTTGTCATCATAAATGTCTTTAACAACAAAAGTGTAAAAAATTATTTGTCTGCAGAGTCACCGGTTTGTTTTTCAGCTGCTTGTTCCTCGGTAGAACTAAACCACTTCCTGTCCTCCAGGTATCAGATGGTGCTCTGCGCTGCTTCGCCTCACTGGCTGACAGATTCACTCGCCGTGGCGTGGACCCTGCCCCTTTAGCCAAACACGGACTGACGGAGGAGCTGCTGTCTCGCATGGCGGCCGCTGGTGGCACGGTGTCAGGCCCGGCTTCTTCCTGTAAGCCGGGTCGGACCTCAACAGGCGCTGCCCCTTCGGCCCCGGATTCCAAACTGAGCAACCAGGTGTCGACCATCGTCAGCCTGCTGTCCACGCTGTGCAGGGGCTCGCCACTCGTCACACATGTAGGTCGACACACAAATAAAACCAGAACAGTCATACAGATTTTAAGGTTCCACATGTTTTGATATGTTCTCTTCCATCTTCAGGACCTGTTGCGTTCAGCGCTGCCCGACTCGATGGAATCCGCTCTGGGAGGAGACGAGCGCTGCGTGCTGGACACCATGCGGCTGGTGGACCTCCTGCTGGTGCTACTGTTTGAGGGACGGAAGGCGCTGCCCAAATCCACGGCGGGCTCGACGGGTCGGATCCCCGGCCTGCGACGCCTGGACAGTTCAGGAGAGAGATCGCACCGACAGCTCATCGACTGTATTCGCAGCAAAGACACAGATGCTCTGATCGACGCCATCGACACCGGAGGTACGAACACTGAAACCACTCATGACAACAGACATGATGGACGCTGTAGGAACTTATTAAACTCAATACCTTAACGTTGATACATGTTTATATTCATCTTCCGTCTGGACGATTTGTATTTTTGTCACAGTGTTCTGTTAGAAATCACAGCTGCCATCTTGTTATAAACGTTCTTCCTGTCCTCAGCGACACAGAGTCAACTTCCTGCTTTCTGTTGCAGCTTTCGAGGTGAACTTCATGGACGACGTTGGACAGACGCTGCTCAACTGGGCTTCAGCTTTTGGCACACAGGAAATGGTAAAAAAAAAAATGAATGCAGAGACACTGAGCTCTTCATTCAAGTCCTACTTATAACTCCAAGATTAGAAGGTTCCATCTGCATTTGATCTGTTCCAAAAAACAAATATGGTAGGAATTAATGAATGAAATTTTATTATTGTGTCATGCAGGAGCAATGTGCTCAGCCCAAAGAAGCTTACACAAAACTATTAATGACGCATTTTCCAAGCTTTAGAAACAAAGTTAGCCAACAGTTAAACAACCGTTCCATTCTGTCATCATCAGACCACCTGAACATTTGTGGATTTTGAACATTTCATTGAATATTCTTAACTCATCATAAAAAGGGACAGTACCGAAGAAAACATGATTTATTCTCAGCTTCTCCTGGTTTGCACAGTTCACACAACCCACTGTCCTCCAGGATGTTTTTAAATCTGCTGACTTCAAGGTTCAGAGGAAGGATTCCTGCGCTCAGCTGTGCAACTAAACACCTCTGACTCCTCTGAAGTTTTCTGTAACATCAGAATCAGTGCAAATTTTGGTTTTAATAAAATATTCAACCATTTTGTTTCAAATCTAACAAGTAAATTTCTTCTAATTGTTTTTTATGCTGCATGTCAAATTATTACTATACAAATGTTCCAACTCGGCCACAGAGAATTATGCCATTTACTCCAAAGAAAAATTGTATTATTGACCCTGTTTTCTGACATATTGCGCAGATGACTCCACAATCTGATCATTTCACATTTTTAGGATTTTGATGCTGTGCTTTTAGAGCACATTAAGGCGTCTCTCATGTTCATGGATGAAAGAGACTTCTTATGAATATCATTTTTGCAATTTGGAATGCAAAAAACCCTGAAGCTCAACATCTCAGAACCACTTGGAATATATTTTCATATCACCACCTTGGAATAAGATGGTTCTATCTGTTTTCAATGACTGTTATTTAAATGAAATAGCTGCACAGTTTTATGGAGGAATGTGCTAAATATTGACTCGTCGGAGTGTAGTATTTCAAATATTTCTGCCATCTCGTGTCGACTCTGGTTTCCTGGCTGTAATTTCAGTGTGTTTGTTGTTGCTCCAGGTGGAGTTTCTATGTGAGAGGGGGGCGGACGTCAACAGAGGTCAGAGGTCATCCTCACTACACTACGCTGCCTGTTTCGGACGCCCACAAGTAGCCAAGGTAACAAACACACACACACACAGATTCACACTGTAAAGACAGAAGTGAGATTCTGTGAAACACGTGTGGGAGGTTGGTGATAATGCTGAACTGGAGTCCTGTTTCGTTTCACACATTTGATTTGCTGTGTGTATTCTATTTAATAATGTGTGTGTGTGTGTGTGTGTGTGTGTGTGTGTGTGTGTGTGTGTGTGTGTGTGTGTATAGACTCTGCTGCGTCACGGAGCCAACCCTGACCTGAGAGATGAGGACGGGAAAACTCCTCTGGACAAAGCCAGGGAGAGAGGACACAGTGAGGTGGTGGCTATCCTGCAGTCGCCTGGTGAGTAAACCCACAATAAATAAAAACACGATACTCCTGTTAACCGTTAAATGATGCTGCTCAGTGTTTATGGGGAATTTATCTGTTGCTTTCGGTGCTTTTCTCACACCTGAACATAAAATTCAGTTCGTTACAACAGAGGCTGCATTTAAAACATAATTTCCCGTCAGTGGAAGTCACATGGAGGTCTCTGTACAAGTCAGACCTCAGGACTAAAATAGAATATAATAAAATTACAATATTATTACAAATCAGCGATTCGTCTTGTTCTTTTTTTCATAGTGTGATGTGACAACATCAGATTTTCTCACAGTCAGAAATCCAAAGTGTGTGTCCTCCTACAGTTCAGTTTAAACTCAGTGGAACTGCAGAGCTTCTGTCCTCAGGCTGCAGACGCTGTCCAGCATCACCTGCACTGCACGCTCTGCACACCTTCACGCAATGAATTACAGATTTGTTTGGATCAAACCAGAGTTTGTTAAAACAGTTGAAAGACAAGCAAAGACACTTTTTGTTGAGTTTATTTAGTTTCTGTAAAGTCTGAATGAAGCTGACGATGATGCAGATGGATTCTGGTGAATTTGTGGAGATGAATAAATCAGCTGTTTCTGCTTAAACCAAACATCTCTTCCTCTTTAAAAGAAAAAGCTCTCTGACTGTAGCTGAAACTTGTTTACCAACCACTTGTTTATCTTCTCTCATCAGTCAACAGACACAACATGTTTGTCATCAGGAGATTTTTTAATAAGTGCACCAGCTAATATAAAATATATTTATGATTACCTTTAATACCTGACTGACAAAGATAAAAAAAATAATTGACTATCAGGGGACAGCCTTAAGAAAAATGGAATGACAGAGATGTATATAAAAGTAACAATAGAAAAGCAAAGATTTAAATATACATTCATAACAACAACAATATGAAAAATACCAAATAATTTCTTTTAAAATATTTTTAGCATCTGGATAAAAGTAATTTAAAACACAAGCATATTATCTTACAGTTGCACATAAAATCAGTAAAAACCTTTAACCGAATTGTTTAATTGTTTCAGACAAATGGAGCAAAAATATCTAAAAGCAGTCTTTCCAAGATTGTCATTAACTGTAGGCACATGCACAGTGACTCAGATCTATGAGGGGGTGTTAGAAGTAAAATCTCAGAGGCACAGTAGAGATGATCAATAAGGTGGAATAGTCTTTTACAGATATATAGAAGGGCTGACAGAAAGTGAGGGCCAGCCCGAGTTTTGACCTGAACTCTGAGAAAACAGCTGAAAATATCATCTGAGCGATAAAACGTCTGCTCTGAGAGGGGAAGTAGCACCAGCAAGGTAACATAAACCTGTGTGTGTGTGTGCGCGCGCGTGTGTTTGTTTCAGGTGACTGGATGTGTCCAGTCAACAAAGGCGACGACAAAAAGAAGAAAGATGTGAACAAGGAGGAGGAGGAGGGCAGCGAGCCCAAAGGAGACCCAGAGATGGCTCCGATCTACCTGAGGAGACTTCTGCCTGTTTTTGCACAAACCTTTCAGCAAACCATGCTGCCTTCTATTAGGTAACCTAATATTTTAAAATTCACCACCTCTCTGATTGGCCGATGAGTTGTTGGGGAAAAAAAAAAATGTGGGAAACTTTTTTTCTTTATGAGAAATGTGATAGAAAAAGAAACGGTTCACAGTAAAGGAAGAGAATTGTTTCTGTGTGAGTGTTTTAAAGACTGACCGTGTGTGTGTGTGTGTGTTTTTTTTTTTTTTTTTTTTTTAGGAAAGCCAGTCTGGCTCTGATCAGGAAGATGGTTCACTACAGCAGTGAAGTCCTGCTGAAGGAGGTGTGTGACAGTGAGACAGGACACAACCTGCCCACTGTGCTGGTGGAGATCACTGCTACTGTCCTCGACCAGGAGGTACACACTCACACACTCACACACTCACACACTCGCACACTCGCACACACACTCGCACACACACTCGCACACACACTCACACACACACTCACACACACACTCACACACTCAGACGCACACACACTCCACAAAATAACCAGCAGTATTTTGACATTGAAAATCTTGAGGTCACTTTACTTATAGCTCCTGCTCTCTGACGACATGTGTGGAGCGATCAGCTGATCAGTGTTCAAACGCATCAACAATATAAACAACTCAAGTTCCACTTCCTGTCCTTTTGTAAATCTGTCATCATATCTCACAGTCATCCTCAGCATGATGCTTGGTTTGATTTTTTTATTTATTTGGAACATTTAAAAAATATATATACACACTATGTATATATATATATATATATATATATATATATATATATATATATATATATATATATATATATATATATATATATACATATATATATATATATATATATGTATATATGTGTATATATGTATATATGTATATATGTATATATATATATATATATATGTATATATATGTATATATATGTATATATGTATATATATATACATATATATATATATATATATGTATATGTGTGTAAAGTAGGAAAAAGATACAAAAAGGAAACAAACAATAACGAATGAACAGACTTACAATGAGAAAGAAATAATTTCTTTGTGCATCTTTTTAAACTATCTTTTTGGTTTCTTCACTGTGTTCCACAAAATCATCCCACAAACTGATCTGCACATTCTTTTCTTTTGTTTGCGAAAACATTGTTTCAAATTTTGTATTTTGCCAGGAAGTTAAATTATTTCTTGCTTTGTACTGTGACTTGAGCAGTTTTAAAATCTACCAGATCTATAAATTTCAATGCATGTGACTTTGATCAGTTGTCATCATGTGACCAAACAGAGTTTACGCTCCACTCGACCAGGGGCTGAACTGTCTGAAATCACTTGCTGTACAGTCCACTACATAGAAGAAGTGCAAATTGTTTTTACTTCCCTTTTACAAATTGTTTGTTTTATTGGCGGTTGTCAAAAAACAACAGACTAACGTTAATTGTCTTGTTTAGTGTCAGAATGTGAAGAGTCAGTTTGGAACACAAAAATATTCAGTTAAATATGATTATAAACTGAGAAAAGCAGGAAATTTCCCTATTTGAGGAGCTGAAAACTGAAAAATCCTACCAAATAAAAGAAGAAAAGAGAGGGAAAAAATGTAGTTCATGTAGCTCTTATTTCTGCAGTCAGGGAGTAAAAACTCCACTCATGGCTGCCAAACTGACGTGAAACTATAAAATCTTTGTGTCTCAGGACGACGACGACGGTCACCTCCTGGCTCTGCAGATCATCAGAGATCTGGTGGATAAAGGTGGAGACGTTTTCCTCGATCAGCTCGCCCGACTTGGAGTCATCAACAAGGTGTCCACTCTGGCTGGACCGGCGTCTGATGACGAGAATGAAGATGAAGCCAAACCTGAGAAGGTAGAGTGCAAACAGTGTCTGTTCCAACAAGAGGCTTCACATTTCAGATTATTTAACTATTTTAGTAGTTTTGTCCATCTTTTCTGTCAGTGATAATAATTATTACAGAATTATCCTTTAAAACTTGATCTTTCTCTGTTTGGGTAGGCAGGTCTGTCTGGTTGGACAAGTGGGTCAAAAATCTACCTGCCTGAAGTCAATTTTTATTCTCCCTGAATATATTGCCTTGTTTATTCACAACTATCAAATAAAAAGAAAGACTAAAGTTAATTATCATATTTCATCTCTGGCTAAGCTGTCTGTAAAATGTCAAAAAATAGTGAAACATGTCCTTTCCAGATCAAGGTGATGTCTTTAAATGTCAGTCCATGTCAATATATATGATAATAAACAGAGAAAACTGACATTTTGCATGAAAACTTAACAATTAGTCAAAATAATGTAATAGTTTTATTCTTTTTTTTAACTGGGCAAGTGAGTTGCTAGATTAACAAGCCTGATTTGACTTTTTACTTTCCCCGGGCAAGTTGTGTCCTGGTTCTGTCCATGTCCTTTACACTTATGTAGAATGAGATTTAAGACAACATACAATCAAATTTAAAAGGAAGTTTTCTAAATACACATAAACAAAACTAGAAACACTTACTATAAAATGTTTTTCATGCAGTCATGTTGTTGTTAATTGTTACTGAAGTCTTTTACAGTATTCTAGAAAAGTTAAAAAAAAGTTCTTACTTGATTGCAGGTTTTCTCGTTAGAAATCATTAAGTTCAGCACTTATTTCATGCATCCTGCCACATTTGTACAGATTTTGAGCTTTTGATTTTGTTGATCTTTTCAAGTAGATTTTATTTTGCACAAAAATCTGAACATGAAAAACAGTAGTGGATTCTCTAAAACTCTGTTTTTGCAGGTTTGATGCCAAAGGAAGAATTAAAAATGATCTTTTTTTGTAGTCAAAGTTAAATGTTAGAAATATTTTGAGTAGATCTCTAAGTGAATACCTGTACGGTCTCTGACTGTCTGCAGGAGGAGGAGGTGCAGGAGGATGCGAGGGAGATCCAGCAGGGGAAACCGTATCACTGGAAGGACTGGTCCATCATCAGAGGGAGGGACTGTCTCTACATCTGGTCTGACGCTGCTGCGCTTGAGCTCTCAAACGGCTCCAACGGCTGGTTCAGGTTCATCCTGGATGGGAAACTGGCCACCATGTACTCCAGCGGGAGTCCAGAGGGGGGCTCGGACAGCTCCGGTACAAACAACACGTTCAGGACACACGCAGAGCTCTTATTTATCTCTGGTTTTCTTTCTTTTTCTTTCTCTGACTGATTTCCTCCATGTTTCTTGTGCAGAGTCTCGCAGTGAGTTCCTGGAGAAGCTGCAGCGGGCGAGGAGTCAGGTGAAACCAGTCACGGCCAGTCAGCCCATCCTGTCCAGCGTGGGTCCCACTAAGCTGACGGTGGGAAACTGGTCTCTGACCTGCCTGAAGGACGGCGAGATCGCCATCCACAACTCGGACGGACAGCAGGCCACCATCCTGAAGGAGGACCTGCCGGGCTTCGTCTTCGAGTCCAACAGAGGAACCAAACACTCCTTCACCGCCGAGACGTCACTGGGTGTGTGTCAGTGTGTCCCAGCAGCTCCACGACTCGTCCTACAGCAGCAACACAGCCACATAAACCTAAAAAATTGTGGAAAGTTTAAAATGACCTTTTATTATAGAAAATCATGAGAAGGTTGACATTACCACCGGTTTGGCTGAACTTAATCAAACCATGCTTGGCATTAAAACCGTTTCTGAGTCTGACGTTGTGTGTTTGTGCAGGTTCAGAGTTTGTGACGGGCTGGACGGGGAAGCGAGGCCGAAAGCTGAAGTCGAAGCTGGAGAAGACGAAGCAGAAGGTGAAGAGCATGGCGAGGGAGCTGTACGACGATCACTTCAAAGCTGTAGAGAGCATGCCCAGAGGAGTGGTGGTGACGCTGAGGAACATCTCCACACAGCTGGAGTCTGCCTGGGAACTGCACACCAACCGACAGGTACGGAGATAGATCTCAGTCACGCTGCAGCGTTCATTTTGTCATTTTGATGTGCCGTCTGAACTTTGTATGATTTTTGTGTGTGTGTGTGTGTTATCAGTGTATTGAAGGGGAGAACACGTGGAGGGACCTAATGAAAACAGCTCTGGAGAACCTGATCGTAGTTTTGAAAGATGAAAACACGATTTCTCCGTATGAGATGTGTAGCAGTGGCCTCGTCCAGGCTCTGTTCACTGTCCTCAACAATGTGAGTGTTCCTTTTAAAATCGCTCAAACCTACGGTATTTTGTGTCTTTGCCTCAAAACATGTCCCTTTTTAATGAAGTTGTCTGCTGTAAAGTGAGTTCTTCTGTCTGTCTGTGTGCAGAGTGTGGAACTGGACCTGAAACATGATTGTAAGCCTTTAATGGAGAGGATCAATGTCTTTAAGGCGGCTTTCAGCGAGAATGAAGATGATGAAAGGTAACAGCAGCTGACAAGTTCATGTCCTGACTTGAACTTGGACCTGCACACCCACACAGGTGTTCCATCACTCTGACTGATTAAACCTAACCTTAAATTGATCGGCTGATATTTTTTCTAAATAGTTTGATCTGTGGTAGGTAGATTTTCTATTTGGTGAGAAATCTAGGAAAAGCTATTCTCCACACTGGTGGGTAAATGTTTGCACCAAAACAGAGAGAATATCTGCTGCTTGTGAGTTTCACACACTGGGACTTACATGGTGCACTTGAATGCACAGGTTGCTTAAAACAGAAAGGTTGATATTTTTTTCTTATTTCCCTTTGTTTAAATACACGATTTACATCTGTCATTACTGTCTTTTTCTTTCACTACAACATTTTAATAATGAGATATAAAATCAGAACAATATCCCACGCATTGATTACTCATAAAAAAAAAGAAATCTGAATCTCTTTTCAAAATGATGATGATTCACTTGCTCCTATAGGACAAACGAACCACATCACAAAATCCACACAAACCTCAATGTTATAAAGTGCATCGCCATTCTATTTTTTATGTTCAGCTGCATTTAAGTTAATCACTGTGATGTTCTGAAGAAAGAAAGAGACGAGGTATTTTCTGTTGCATGTTTGTCTGTTTAAAGCTGTTTTTTTTTACTTGTGTACAATACCTGTTTTTGTTGTGAGAAAAAGACAGGAATCGTGTGAGAGAATTGTGATCTCAGTTCTTTGGAATAAAAATCAAAATTCACATTTTAGTAAGAATTGTGTAACCCTACTATATAGGCAGATTTAAAAAAAAACATGTGCAACCTTGTGCAACATGTCCTCAAGTACCTCGCTGATCATTTTCCAGTTGTTTTATTCTTAAACTAATATAAAATACTATATTATTAAGAATATTTTAATAAATAAAAGTATCAGCCAGTAATATCAGCCTCGTCATGACAGCCAGCGATTCTCTCCGTCCTCCAGTGTTGTGTTCACACTTTTCCTTCCAGAATCAACATATGACACAAAATCAACACTGAACATTTTCCAGCTATAAAAGTTGCAAACGAGGCTAACGGGAGAGGGAGAGGGAGAGGGAGAGAGCGAGAGAGCTAGAGAGCTAGAGAGCTAGAGAGCTAGAGAGCTAGAGAGCTAGAGTGCTAGAGTGAGAGAGAGCTAGAGCTGTTAATCAAGCACTGTGGAAGAGCTCAGTCAGAGTGTGTGTAGGTCTGTGTGTGTGGAGGGGCTTTACTAAAGATCTGATTACACCTGGACTGTGTTTTTTATGTGTGTTTGCAGCCGACCAGCTGTTGCCTTAATCCGTAAACTGATAGCTGTCCTGGAGTCAATAGAACGTCTACCTCTGCACCTGTACGACACTCCAGGCTCCTCATACAACCTGCAGGTGAGTCACACTGTCCTCTGGGGTCTTCCGGTCTGTCTGTGAGGTCTTCTGAAGGATGGACAGACTTAACGAACGTGTTTATGTTTATCAGATCTTGACGAGGAGGTTGCGGTTCCGTCTGGAGCGAGCGCCAGGCGAGACGGCTCTGATCGACCGGACGGGTCGCATGTTGAAGATGGAACCACTCGCTACTGTGGAGTCTCTGGAGCAGTACCTGCTGAAGATGGTGAGGACTCACTGAACGCTAGAGTCGTCACAATACCTGAATTTTTAACTTTGGTACAATACCAGTATGAAAAGACTGCACTCAGTATCTCTTTTGATATCACTGCAAAGAGAAAAAAAAGTCTAGACTCACAAAATAAGATTTTATTTTTTTTTTTCCATCAACAACCTGCACACAGTGTTGGTACAGAAAAAGACACTGCAAGGTTTTGCTGAAAGCCAAACAGAGCTGCAACAATTAAAATAAGATAATCCTTCATTTGTCTTACAGTGGGGAAATTATCAGTAAAAATCTAAAAGGATTTTTTTGTTTTGCCTCCACTGAAGCTCCGCCCACAAGAATGTCATAATATTTACCAACAGACAAGCGGTCGATAAAGACTGAACTTAGATCATTTTATTTCTTTGGTTCTTCTGTATTGATTTTTAACGTGGTATTGAAAAAGTTTGGAAGTATTGATACTTTTGACAACCATGAACACCATTGAACACACCCGCACGCACGCACGCACGCACGCACGCATGCACGCACGCACGCGCGCACGCACACACGCACGCACGCACACACACAGACACACAAACAGCCAGACACACATGTAACTCGAGAGTGTCAGGAAAACTTTACCCCAAATCGCATTAAAGGCATCACCGCTACTCGTTTCACTCTGATGTGAAATATAGATCAGATTTTAACCTTCCCTCCTCCCCGTCTTCCTCTTCCTCCTCTTCATCCTCCAGGTGGCGAAGCAGTGGTACGACTTCGAGCGTTCATCCTTCGTCTTTGTGAGGAAGCTGAGGGAGGGACAGACCTTCACATTCAGACACCAACACGACTTCGATGAGAATGGAATCATCTACTGGGTCGGAACCAATGCCAAGTAAGTTCTACTTACTCAAGGGCTACAGTCAAACTACATTTTTTATTTATTACTATTTATTATTTATATACACAAGATGTATTGGGTGCAAAATAAGCAATAAACTCCATGTCTGAACATTTCTTGCTTTGACGCTACGGTCTCAAAAAAAAAAAAAAAAAAAAAAAACACATTATCAGGCTCCATGACAAGAAAACTTTAGTTATTTTTCTCAGTTCTACACTCTGGGAAGTTACTGACTTTTTTCTTTGTGGGACAGAAATGTGACAAGCCATCAAAGATACATGTGGTAAAAAAAGATTTAGAGTTTAATGAAGAATGATAAAATATGATTTGATCAGGTATTGGTTATTGATTTTTAAGTTTTCACCTTTATCTGAGATAGTTCATCATCACAGCTGGACTTGAATTTTTTCACATTTCTGTTCCGATCAGGACGGCTTATGAGTGGGTAAATCCTGCCGCTTACGGCCTGGTGGTGGTGACATCGTCGGAGGGGCGGAACCTCCCCTACGGCCGGTTGGAAGACATCCTGAGTCGGGACAGCTCTGCCCTCAACTGCCACACCAATGACGACAAGAACGCCTGGTTCGCCGTTGACCTTGGCCTCTGGGTCATTCCCTCAGCTTACACCCTGAGACACGCCAGGTAATAAAACAAACACACCTACAGCCATGGGTATGTAAAGCAATAATTCAAATGCACCCTGTAAGATGCCAGCTAATTTAAAGAAACATACCAACATCCTGTGAAACGCCAGGTAATAAAACAAACATACTTAAGTCACATCAGGTAACAAATACACCTGCTTCTCCTCCTCATCCTGCAGGGGTTACGGCCGCTCTGCGCTGAGGAACTGGGTGTTTCAGGTGTCGAAGGACGGTCAGAACTGGACGACTCTCTACACCCACGTAGACGACTGCAGCCTCAACGAACCGGGGTAAGACGTGTGTCAATAAACTGATCAATTTGTGACAAAATTCTCACCAGCATGTAGAGAAACCACCCAGAATTCACCGCTAATCCTCCAAATAACTGAAGACTTGGAGTCTGAACCTGTCTGTGTGTTTGTGTCTCAGGTCGACGGCCACGTGGCCTCTGGACCCGTCCAAAGAGGAGAAGCAGGGGTGGAGACACATCCGGATCAAACAGATGGGGAAGAATGCCAGCGGTCAGACTCACTACCTGTCTCTGTCCGGACTCGAGCTGTACGGCACCGTCACCGCCGTCTGTGAGGACCAGCTCGGTGAGGCCGCCATCTCTTCTTTGATTTTATTTTTTTAGACTCATTTCTGAAAGTTTGCATCAGTTACCTTTTTATATGAAAGAGTTGATGACTGCACACTGAGGGTCACCTGTGGACTTCAATCAGAGATTTTCAAAACATTTGTTTCCATCTTTCAAAGCAGAGAACTATGAAACTTGGCATTAGGGAGGAAACACTACAATATTTTCAAGGTTTGATAAAGTCAAAAGTCACTGTATACAGTAATACACTATTATTATTATCATTATTTTATTTATTTTTATCATTATTTTATTTATTTTTATAGTCATATACAATGATCCTTAAAGCAATGACAAAAGATTGAACAAACACTTTATTAAAGATTAAACTAAATAGTACGTTCTCCAACGTAAACCAGTCATATTGTTACAACTTTTTAAAACTAAGTATTTGTAAAGAGAAACAAATACCATAGATGGATAAATTTATGTGGAATTACTGTGAATTTTTATACCATATTATAATATGGAACCAGTATACTGCTGCAACCCTACTCACCACTGGATTATCTGTCTTTATGAATGTTTGATAAGAACTTCTTCTCTCTGTCCTCTCTCTGTCCTCCCCCCTCAGGTAAAGCTGTGAAGGAGGCGGAGGCGAATCTCCGTCGCCAGCGCCGCCTATTTCGCTCCCAGGTGATGAAGTACATCGTCCCGGGGGCACGCGTTGTCCGCGGCATCGACTGGAAGTGGCGCGACCAGGACGGCAACCCTGCCGGAGAGGGCACCGTGACCGGAGAGGCTCACAACGGTAAGACACGTCCTAAGAGGATGGACAGCACCTGAACAATAAAACCTCAACATCATTGATCCTGCAGCTTCAGAGGAACGTGGAGTCGAGAACCAGTTCATCTGTTGTTTTTAAATTGATTTTATGTTCAACATCTTTTCATGTCTGAAGTTTTGGTCCACAGGAGTCCTGCTCAATGTTTCTGTCCTCAGAGACTCGACTATGGGAAAATATTTGTGCCAGCAAGTTCTCAATTTGACAATTTGTATTTTCAGAATTTGAAATTTAGAAGTTCATATTTTAGTGCAACATCAGATTAATTGATTAGTTGCCAACTATTAGATTAATTGCCAAAAATCTTATAGTCAGCTAGTTGTCTGACTTCATTTTTTAAGAATAACTGTCCAAAATCTCTGATTTCAGCCACTCAACCCTGACAACAGTAAACTGAATATCTTTGGGTTGTGGACAGAACAAGACATTTGAGAATGTTGCTCTCTGAGACACTGATCAATGTTTTCTACATTTTTTCTGACATTTTATTGACCAAACAACTGATCTAATAATCAGTAAATTGACTGAATCGATAATAAATAATAATCATCTCACTCTGAAGACCTTAACTCAGACTGAGGAAAGCAATCGAGCACAGATCTACAGTTTGATCTGTGACATCGACAGAGCTCATTGCTTTCTTTTTTAAATCCATCAAACAACATTTCTCTCAAATCTTTCTTTATAAACAAAACCCACTAATTTAAGAACATGGGTACAAATTCATGTAGTTAGTTCAACTGCAGAACTAATTCTCAGATGCACATTTGCATTTTTTACTAAAGTTTTGGAACCTGCTGGTTCAAATATCTGCCCACAGTCAACGTTCATGTTTGACTCATTCTGTGAAACAGGATCTGAACTCAACAGCTTTGGCGGAAAGGAAGGAACAGTTTTACATTAACCCTTTTTCCACCCTGAACTTTCCTATACACAACCTTTAACATGACTATAACATGTCTGATGGCAACATCTGGCACATCATCACATCTGTCTGTGCTGAGGTCACAGCTGTCAGGATGGCGGGGTCGTGACTGTGTGAGGTCGGCTTACAGTTAGCAGTTGGACTGATTCAACTTTTCATTACTGCTCTCACAGTTTTACATCCATCGTCCATTTTTGTACTTGTGAGCTTTTTTTGGTAAAGTTACTTGGAACTTAAAAAGCCAAACCAAGTTTCATGAAAATTGGTTCAGAATTCAGTGAGTTCCAGTCGATTTCTGCAGCTTTCCATACACTCTAAAAGACCCTGAACGCTTCAGTATGGCAACTGCCCAAATGCATAGTGGCACTAAAGATGGAGGCGGAGACAAAACAGCGATTTATTCATCTGATATGGTGTCTAACTTCAGTGGATCACAACATATCTGGTATGGAATTGATCTTCAAATGCTCTGGATTAAGATGAGAGAGAACTTTTCTCTGGATGTCAAAATGTGACCTGCAACAGATCAGGGCAGCCTTGTTTTTAGCTGAGCAGTTGTTGATGGTCAGCGGCCCCAACCTGCTGGTTATTAGGAGTGAGGAGTCTTCGGTCACTATGAAACAGAGCAGTCAATTAAAAGTCCTTTAACATTCAGTCCTAAATGTTCACAGAATCTATCAGGCTGATGGATCCAGTAGGACAAGGGACAGAGGATAACTTACTGATGCAGTCACACCTCATCATCCCCTCCATGCTTATGCCTGGCAGAAATGATTAAAAAAATCAGATTTGTTCTCTTGCAGGAAGTAACAAACACCTTCCTCCCTCCTCCTCCTCTCCTCCTCCTCCCTGCCTCTCGCTCCTCTCGGTGTTTCTGTGTTTTAATTCAGACCTGATGTTCTGTCATTGCGCTGAGCGCATGGAGACGCCACCAGCAGCTCTGTTGATTATCATTTAAAAATCATGAACCAGGATTATTGTCGTTTAATTTTCTTTCTTTGTGGCTTCTTTGACGCTTTGCATTTGCCAGAAATATTTTCTACTTTTGCTTTGATTGTCATTTTCTGTGACTGTGTTCATATTTTTCTCTCTCATCGCTCCACCTGGACCAAAATCTCCTCCAGTGACACTGACTGAGAGTCTTCCAGTCGAACAGTCGGTTTATTATTTTTTTCCTTTGTCAGTCAGTGTGCGTTACAGTTACAGGATAAAACAGATAAAAGCTGACAAAAATGCACAGGGAGAAGATTTCAGTGAGGAAGTAAAAATAATGGGAATCATAAATATGTTTTATAAAAGCTGGCACAGTTATGTTTTAAGTTTCAGCTCTTGTTTTTTACCTGCAACATTGTGCACAGAGCAGTGCAACAGCATGACAGGCTGTAGTCAACCAAAGACTGAAATTCTACCCACTCCTCAACCAGTCGTTAAGTCGATGGGGGAGAAACATGTTATCTGTAGATTAATTAAAATCAGCCACAGCGCACTGAGTGACTCTACCTGCAGCCTAAACACCAAATTTCATATTGTACCCTACAAAATAAGCAGTAAAGCAACATAAATTATGGCAAAGTTGAGTCATGAACAGCTTCTTTTTAATTTATCATGAGGATTAAAACATTAGCAGCAGGCGCTTGTTAATGAAACAGTCAGGAAAGTAAAATCCACATGTTCTTAACAAAACTAGACTTTTTATCCACTCAGCTCTTCTGTCCTTCTGAGGGCTGATATAACAATTTGTGCTGCTTCTCTGACACAGTGTCAAGTAGTTTGGAGCAAGTAAATGTTGAGTAAACAGAAACTCACTCAGAAATAAGATACAGTACGTACATTACAGTAACGATTTGGAGCAACCAATCGATCAGCCAACCACAAGGTGTCAACCCTTTGGAAAAAAAAAATCACCACAAAACTCACAGTGATGGAAGCAGAGAAGAGTGATAGAAACGGAGCGCAGCTGACACGCAGGCTCAGATTGTTCTTGTTAGTGTCTGACAACATTATGGAAAGGATCACTACAGTCAGAGAGATTTTTTTAAACAGGAACGTTTGGTTTAACCAGAAACAGCTGATTTATTGATCTCAACAAACTCAACAGGCTCCCTTTATAAAACTATAATTTCAACATCATCATCAGCTTAATTCAGACTGGACAAAAGCAAAATAAAAATCCCAAAAAAAAACAATCTGGTTCATCTTTATCCTGTTCTGATAATCACCAGATTTGGTTTGGTCAAAATAAATCTGTAAATCTGGTGTGAAGGAGAGCAGAGCATGCAGAGCAGGAGATGACGGATGGAGAGAGAAGCTCTGCGGTGCGCTGGGATTTTATATAACTATAACTAAAAAGAATTGTTGAATATTCTTATTGGACAGCCAAATTTGATGCAAGTGGAAAAAATCTTCATCAGCCACAGTCTGTTTATTCTGATTATTATAACTGGTCACATAATTGTGACTTTAAAGGAACATTTCACATAAACTAGCCTTCAGTGATGTGGTCCAGTGTGGAGCTGTGTGGAGCTGCACTGACTGTAAGCTGCTTCTCTGCTGTCTGTCTACCTCCCTCTACCTCTGTCTCTGTCTGTCTCTCTGTCTGTCTCTCTGTCTCTCTGCCGGGTCTCTGACATCCATCCGTCCGTCTCCCTCCTATCTCTCTGTCCATCCAGGCTGGATTGATGTAACCTGGGATGCTGGCGGCTCTAACTCTTACCGTATGGGCGCTGAAGGGAAGTTTGACCTCAAGCTTGCTCCAGGGTACGACCCTGAGTCGGCTGCCACAGCGCCGTCACCCAAACCTGTCTCATCCACTGTTTCAGGCCCCGCCTCCTCCACGGTGGGACCCTCTGTGACGCCAGCGGCCAGCGGCGGCACCACCACCACCACCTCCTCCTCGTCCTCCTCCACCTCGTCGTCCTCGCAGCAGCAGTCGTGGAGCAGCCTGGTGAAAAATAACTGTCCCGACAAGGGCGGGGCCACGTCGCTGGGCGGGGCCAGCTCCTCCAGCAGGAAGGGCAGCAGCAGCTCCGTCTGCAGCGTTGCCTCCTCCTCCGACATCAGCCTGAGCTCAGCGGGGCTGCCGGGCGCTGGCGGTCTGCGGCTAGAGAGGAGGGCCGAGGGACTGCTGCTCGACCAGGGCTCCGGGGTGGGAGGAGTTACTGGTGGCGGGGTTGGCTCTGACGGGCAGCCGCAGGAGCCGATCGTTGTGCTGTCCTCTGCGGCGGAGGGTGGGTCCGGCTCGGCGTCCAGCTCTGGGACGCTCACCGCCGACACGCCCGCCCCTGGCGATGAAGCCAGAAACAAAGACTCATCCACGGCAACCACCGACCCAGCAACGGCGATATCCATGGGGCTGGTGAGCGTGAGCTCCCCCGACGTCAGCTCTGTGTCCGAGTCATCCAGCAAGGACACGCCTTCCCAGAGGCCTTTGTGCTCGGCAACTAATGCCCGGCTGTCTGTTAGCTCCCTGTTGGCTGCCGGCGCTCCCATGAGCTCCAGCGCCAGCGTGCCCAACCTGTCGTCACGGGAGGCGAGCCTCATGGAGTCCTTCGTCCGCCGTGCGCCCAACATGTCCCGAACCAATGCCACCAACAACATGAACCTGAGCCGCAGCAGCAGCGACAACAACACCAACACGCTGGGCAGGAATGTCATGAGTACTGCCAGTGAGTACTGCAGTGTTACTACACAAATACTACACAAATACTACACCATAACTGTCAGGGAGTACTGCAGTAATAGTACGCTGTAGAGGTGGATGTTAACATCGGTTGAGGTCAATCCACTGACTGACTGCAGCTCCTTCATGATGTCACTGTGGCTGTTCAGAGTACAACACTGTTGGTTCATGTAGTTCAAACTAACGTATCAACACTCACTAACTTTAACAACATTAAACATGTTATTTCTGCCTGTGCAGACTGCAGAGGTCCTCAGAAACATGTTAACAGTCTTTGTTTGATTCTCTGCCTGCAGTTAAGTTGAACAGGGCTGCTGCAGGTTTGAAAAGTCCAACCCCAAAAAGTTGTAACATTTTAAAACATAAAAGACGTGCATGTGCATTCTGTTTTTATTTGACGCTAGGACCCAAAACTGGACGCAGGTTCCTCGTCTCAAAATGTAGGTAAAGTTCCTGAGTTTCTAACAAGATCCTGGAAATGTGAAATAAGTCAAATGTTACTTGGACCTGAGGTCAGAAGCAGGGCGGCTGCTCCGGTCTGCTTCCTGCTGGATGAACAGCATGAGCCTCCTCCAGCCAATCAGCAGCTGTCTGCAGTCACATGGCTGGAGCGTAACAAGCTTCACCTGCTGCTTGGTCGTCTTTGGTCTCTGACTGACTAACCGCCCTGTGTTTGTGTTTTTGTTTGTTTGTTTGTTTGCAGCTTCTCCTCTCATGGGTGCTCAGAGCTTTCCTAACCTCACCACCACTGGCACCACCTCCACCGTTACCATGTCAACCTCCATAGTAACCAGCAGCAATAACGTAGCCACAGCCACCACAGGTCTGTCGGTGGGCCAGTTGCTAAGCAACACCCTGACGACCAGCCTGACGTCCACGTCCAGCGAGAGCGACACAGGCCAGGAGGCTGAGTTCTCTCTTTATGGTTGGTGACCACACACACACACACACACACACACACACACACACATATACATATGCAGCCTGCTTCAACTAACCTGCTTCCTAACATTTCTGACATCAGGGAGCAGATTAGCAGGTTAAAACATCAAATTATCATTATTTATAAATAAATATTAGTTTCTCTTCTTTTAAGTGTGAAGTAGTTTTGGAATCTTGATGTTTGAACCGTTTACAAACTCTAATGATAACATATCAAACTATTGTCAAATTGCATCAAATTTGGCATAAAAATATACTGTATATGAACTAGGAGCAAAACTGACCCTTCGCTAAGCCCCTCCCTCCTTACTGTTGCAAAGCCTGCCAAGCTTTCTGTTCTTGCACTGAGTTTATGCAGTTTATGATGATAAAGGCGGCAGATTTAACATCAAAATTAGGAGAAATTGTTGAAACACGAGGTCTGTGATTCCTTAGACAAGTTAAACAAAAGCAGATTCTCATTTCTAGCTGATGACGATGGATTTTGTCACTAAAATAATGACTCACAAGCAGATTTCGTAATTGTAACTGGCTGATGTAAGCTAATGCTAATGCTAACTCGCCTTGAGTCAGCTGAGAGTCTCCAGCTGATGTTTTTCCATCTGACATGTTTTAAAACAAGAACCCTGTGAAAGTGTTTATGTAAAGTTAGCTAACAGCTGTGTACATGATATAACATTAATGCTAACAGACTGAGACTAAAGCTAGCTTACATCTCAGCTAACATTGGTCAGATGGTGAAATACAGCAGGTATATCTACATGACAGATGATAGAAATACACTCATTAACGTGGGAAAAGGAAGAGCAGGGACTCGATTAGTGCAGTGGACCTTGAGACGGGTCACCCAGCCAGACCAGCTGGACCACGATCACCACAGGAAGAGAGCCGGGATAAGAGCTAAGCTAACCCGACTAAAGACAGCGAGCCAGAGAGAGACGCATCATTGTGAAATACTTTTGTCTTGATTATTTGTTTGGTCTCTAAAATGTCAGAAAATTATGAAAAATGTTGATCAGTATTCACCTCAAAGAAGCTGAAATTGGAGAATTTAGACTTTTTTTGTTAAAAGATTAAATCAATTAATTGATTATAAAGAGGTTTACAATTAATTTAATAATCGATTCTTAAATGATTAACCGTTGCAGCTCTACTCCTGACCCATTAGGTGTTGTTTGAAGTTCTTTTCTCACTGTTTGAAAGAACATTAGTTAAAACACTGACCAACATCATGTTTCCTATCTTGTTTGTTTCTCTCTTTCATCCTCCTGTAGACTTCCTGGACAGCTGTCGTGCCAACACGCTATTGGCTGAGCTGGACGATGAGGAGGACCTCCCGGAGCCGGATGACGACGACGACGAGAACGAAGACGACAATCAGGAGGACCAGGAGTACGAGGAGGTCCTGGTAATACATATTTTTTCTTTTTGTTGTTTATTGGTTAAATAAATAAATAGCAGCAGCATGAGTAAATGAGCAACAGGAAGTGATGTCAGAGATGTGACGAGCATATGGCTGCTGCCGTCCCACAGGAGGAGGAGGAGTACGAGACCAAAGGAGGTCGCAGGAGGACATGGGACGACGACTTCGTCCTGAAGAGACAGTTCTCCGCTCTGGTCCCCGCTTTCGACCCCCGACCAGGAAGAACCAACGTCCAGCAGACCACCGACCTGGAGATCCCCCCACCAGGTACCGCACACGCACGCACGCACACACACACATGCACACATATGCACACATATGCAGGCACACACACACACATTATAAACTCTACTCTTGATTTAATACCTGATTATTTTCATTGATTAGAGTTTTGTGTCTTTGTATCTTAGCAACATGAGGTTGTTAAAACCACAAAAAAAGAACTTATATATTATTGTTATATATTGTTGTTCCCCTGTGGACTAAAGTGTTAGTGTTTCCACCATAATAACTACAAACTTTAACTAATAAAGTAATGTTCTCTAAGTTTATCTGCTTCTGTTTAACTGGCTAACATACGATTGACTGTAACTCTGCCTGTGAAAATGTGAACACAGACTGATCTGATTGCATGAATAATCTGATCCAGTGGCAGAAAGAATAACAATGTAGAAATATAGATGGTTTGATCTGTTTTTTGTTCTTCTGTCAGGAACTCCTCGTTCGGAGGTTCAGGAGGAGGTGGAGTGTGCTCCGTCTCCTCACCTGTCTCTCACCCTGAAGGTAAGACCACAGTTTTCCTTACATAACATCTAAACAACTAAATAAATCTCCACAAGGACTGGAAAACGTTTAGTGGGTTGAGTTTAAGACTTGATTGTTAAAGTTTTGATTTTATAATTCCAGAAAAAAATTAGACTTGGAGTTCAGTCCTGATTAATGAAACTGAGTCAGATGCTGAAGGTTGTAAAGGTTTATTTAACAGGTTAAAGAGCTGTGTGTGTGTGTGTGTGTGTGTGTGTGTGTGTGTGTGTTCAGGTGGCGGGGCTGGGCACGACCCGGGAGGTGGAGCTTCCTCTGTCCAACTATAAGTCGACCATCTTTTACTACGTCCAGCGGTTGCTGCAGCTCTCCTGCAACGGAGCCGTGAAGACGGACAAACTGCGACGCATCTGGGAGCCCACATACACGTAAGGGGGACAAGATCTGAGTGTGGATTTGAGTCTGGATCTGATGTGAACACCTCAGATGTTTGAGGTTTTATTCTGTCTGTTCTGTCCTGCAGGATAATGTACAGAGAGCTGAAGGACGCAGACAAAGAGAAGGAGAGCGGAAAGATGGTGAGTCAGCACACATTCTGTACTGCAGTAGAAGTACTGATTCAACTTGTTTACTGCAGTAAAAATGAAAAAGTTCTCTGGCTCTGAAATGTCCTCAAAGTATAAAAGTAAAAAGTCGTCCTCTGAAGGACATTTTGACTGACTGTTTCTGTGCAAATACAACTGAACCTCAGCTTTTCTCCACCAGAGTCTCCGTCTCTATCTGTCTCACATTCTGACATTTTTTTTGTTGTTATATTTTTTTATGCTTTTTGTCTTATGTCTTTTTTTTTTGTCTTGTTAAGTATTTTATTAAAACTTTAGAACTTGTTTGTATCAGACACTGCCAGTAAAACCCACAGCCTGACCTCTGATCTCTGACTCTCCTCCCTCCCCCAGGACTTGTGTGAACACAGCATCAGCGTCGGCGGTCGCTCCGGCGGCCTGAGCCCGAGCTCCGTTTCAGCCAATCAGAGCAGTGAGATCCTTGGCATGGCCAGGGAGGTGGCGCAGGCGAAGGCGGGCTGCAGCCAGAATGCCTGCGGGGTGGAGGATGTGCTGCAGCTGCTGCGCATCCTCTACATCATCGGAGGAGACTCCACCTCCAATGTGCGCACGCTGCAGGAGGGTACGAACGCACACTGCTACACATCTTCTTTTATTTTTGCAAATGAAACAAAAATCAGAAGTTAAAATCCCTCTCCTCCAGAGGACAGAATGTTTTCTGATGCTGCTGTATTTATGATGAATTTATTTCCCTCTGTGCAGATTTTGATGAGCTGCAGTTCAACGCGTCTCCAGAAGAGTTCACCAGTAAGAAGATCACGACCAAGATCCTGCAGCAGATCGAGGTCAGTTTGTCTCTGACGATGTTTCATCAGTCCAGCTGGTTATTGAGTAAAAAAGTTGATGTTAACAGGTTGTTGATGTGTTAAGGCAGCAGGATACTGATCAGAGTGTGTTTGTCTCTTTCCCAGGAGCCTCTGGCTCTGGCCAGCGGAGCTCTGCCCGACTGGTGTGAACAGCTCACCTCCAAGTGTCCTTTCCTCATCCCCTTTGAGACCCGACAGCTGTATTTCACCTGCACAGCGTTTGGAGCGTCCAGGTGAGTCTGAAGACGAACATGCAGGACTCCTGAGCCTCCCAGGCTGCTACTGACAATGAGCTGGAAAAAGGAAACATACTGTAGGGAAACATTGTAATAGAACAGACAAAAATTAATAAATGAAAAGAAAATAGGCTAAAATCCTGAAAAGTTGAAGTGTCACATAAAGCCCAGGAAACCACTGAAAAATGACAAAACAAACAAAAAAAAACCCCACTAAAATGAGACAAGCTTCTAAAACCTGATTAAATCCAGATTCATCGATATTTAAACTGTGAAAATTAAGGAAAAAAGTCCAGAAGTCAGTTTCTGAATAAGACATTGCAGATATCAGGTTGAACTCTTGACCCTGTCGTGTCTGCAGGGCGATCGTGTGGCTCCAGAACCGGCGGGAGGCGACCATGGAGCGCTCTCGGCCGTCCACCACGGTGCGACGGGACGACCCTGGAGAGTTCAGGGTAGGTCGGCTCAAACACGAACGAGTCAAAGTCCCCCGAGGAGAAGCCATGATGGAATGGGCGGAGTCTGTGATGCAGCTGCACGCCGACAGGAAGTCTGTGCTGGAGGTGAGAGACGACTGAAGGAACGACTGTGACCCGAAGTTTCATTTAGACTTTTACAGTTTAAGTTTGCACATTAAAAGAAAGACAAACACTCAAAATGTCTAGTTTCTACACCAACTCTATGTGTGTGCAGGTGGAGTTTCAGGGGGAGGAAGGAACAGGTCTCGGTCCGACTCTGGAGTTTTACGCTCTGGTGGCTGCAGAGTTTCAGAGAACGTCACTGGGAATCTGGCTGTGTGACGACGACTTCCCCGACGACGAGTCCCGACAGGTGAGACGCAAAAAAGATGTTTTCAGCTGACGGGTGTGTGAGAGACAAGGAGTGTGAAGGAATCATCAACAGGATGTTCTGTCTGTCCTGCGATGATGTAAATGGAGTCTCATTATGTGTCTGTGTCTCTCAGGTGGACCTCGGCGGCGGCCTGAAGCCTCCTGGTTACTATGTTCAGCGCTCCTGCGGTCTGTTCCCGGCTCCGTTCCCTCAGGACAGTGAGGAGCTGGAGCGAATCACCAAGCTCTTCCACTTCCTGGGCGTCTTCCTGGCCAAGTGCATCCAGGACAACCGGCTGGTGGACCTGCCCGTCTCTCAGCCCTTCTTCAAGCTGCTTTGCATGGGGGACATCAAGTCCAACATGAGCAAGCTGCTGTACCAGTCCCGCAGCTCGCCGCAGGGTCACGACCCCGAGCGGCCTCACCTGCAGCCCTTCCTGCTGCTGTCTGAGGTGCAGTCTGAGGCGTCCACCGAGGAGAGCCAGGAGACGTACTCTGTGGGCAGCTTCGACGAGGACTCCAAGTCCGAGTTCATCATGGACCCCCCAAAACCCAAACCGCCCGCCTGGTACCACGGCATCCTGACCTGGGACGACTTCCAGCTCGTCAACCCGCACAGGTGAGAGAGAGAGAGAACAGGCGGCCATTTTTAATCAGTTCACAGCAAGTCGAGAGCTGAAGTCACTCTATTTCTCATCCTCGTCTTCGTCCTCTTCGTCCTGCTGCAGGGCGAGCTTCCTGAAGGAGGTCAAGGAGCTGGCGGTGAAGAGGAGGCAGATTCTGGCCAGTAAGAGTTTGTCTGAAGACGAGAAGAACACCAGACTGCAGGACCTGATGCTCAGGAACCCGCTGGGGTCTGGACCCCCCCTCAGCATCGAGGACCTCGGGTAAAACACACACACTCTCTCTCTCTCTCTCTTTCACTCTCTCTCTCTCTCTTACATACACACTCTACAGATGCTTCAGGTCTCCATGGTAACTAAGGCTGCACCAAATGTCGTTTTTAACCTTCGAATCTTGTCGTCATGTTTTATGACATCATCAGAATCCTCGTGTAAAATCCTCGATTTGAATAAAGTCATTCATTGGATTACATGAGGTGATGAGTTCAATGAACCTCCGTCTTCTTTGTGTCTCCAGATTGAACTTCCAGTTCTGTCCGTCCTCCAAAGTTCACGGTTTCTCAGCTGTGGATCTGAAACCAAATGGAGACGACGAGGTAAAAACAAACCTGTAACTGCTGACAAATGACATCATCTCTGTCGACGTCATAAATCTGAACATTCAGACGAATCAAGAACGTTTTCTGCTTTTGATGAAACAGTTTGGTTCACAGAATCTGAGTTACACAATGTTTTTGTGTGTGTGTGTGTGTGTGTGTGTGTGTGTAGATGGTGACGATGGAGAATGCAGAGGAGTACGTGGAGCTGATGTTTGACTTGTGTATGCACACCGGCATTCAGAAACAGATGGAGGCCTTCAGAGGTAAACACACACACACTCTGCACTCAGTTTCTTATCTTCAAGAACTGACTTGATCTTTGTTTGTTTTAACAACACACTGAGACAACAACAACAACATATTAAAGCCTCATTCAGACTGGATGAACACGACAGGAGGAGGTGGAGGAGTGAAAACTTCACTGTCCTCCTCTTTAGTTTAACTTTTCACTCAGGATGTCACTTTAACTTGAAGAAACTAAAAGATCTGCTCTGTAAAGCCTGGATTATACTCTGACTTGGAGTCCACTTTAAGGACACAGTCCTCACATAAACAGTAGATCATCTTTTAATGACTACTGAGACAAGTTCATGAACAAACTCATCATTCCAAGTAACTTCCATATAAGTAACAAAATATTCAAAATAAGTACTAAAATGTTCCAAATAAATAAAATATTCTAAACAAATAACAAAATGTTCCAAATAAGTAACAATATATTCTAAATAAGTAATAAAAATAAATAGTGTTCTAAATAAATGTTCTCTGTCCTCCTCAGAGGGTTTTAATCGAGTTTTTCCGATGGAGAAGTTGAGCTCATTCAGCCATAAGGAGGTTCAGATGATCCTCTGCGGCAACCAATCACCTTCCTGGACTGCTGATGACATCATTAACTACACTGAACCAAAGCTGGGTTACACCAGAGACAGGTGGGTTCTCTCACACTGGTTCTACTGCTTCTGCTGGTCCACATTTTACCCTGTTAGAAGCAGAATGTTGATGGGTACCCATCTCTCCCCTCAGTCCCGGGTTCCTGCGCTTCGTCAGGGTTCTGTGCGGGATGTCGTCTGACGAGAGGAAAGCCTTCCTGCAGTTCACCACCGGCTGCTCCACGCTGCCCCCCGGAGGCCTCGCCAACCTGCACCCCCGCCTCACTATCGTCAGGAAGGTAAACTCGCTCTCTGATTGGCTGAATACTGACAGCTGTGGCCTGCAGCAGCTTCTGTCTCTGCTGCGCTTCATTAACAAATGTGATATAGTATTTAAAATAGAATTACCAGCTGAATTAAAAGCCGTCATGTCACCTCGAGTGACATCACGACCATGACTTTACACATTTTCACTGGTGTAACTATGCTGTCGTCATAGAAACCGATCATAAGATTGTGATATTTAGTCAAACTTTGTTGATATCTGCTGTCAGAACTTCTACACACATGTGACTCTGATTCAGGTCGACGCCACAGACTCCAGTTACCCATCAGTCAACACATGCGTCCACTACCTGAAGCTCCCTGAATATTCCTCTGAGGACATCATGAGGGAGCGTCTGTTAGCCGCCACCATGGAGAAAGGCTTCCACCTCAACTGACCGCCCACCGCCGCCACACTGAGCATGCTCCTCGAGTCCGTCTCGCCGCCCGCCCGCCGCGCGATTGACGGATCAGCCAGCCAATCCAAACCAGCCGACGGACTGACGGACGGACAGACGGCCTGCTGGAGGACGAGGAGGAGGATCAATGTCGCAGAATAAAACTAAAGAAAAGCTCCCATCCTTCACCCTGTCCTCCTCTTCATCTTCATCATCACACACCTGAGCTGCTGTGTGTGTGTGTGTGTGTGCGTGCGCGCGTGTGTGGACTCCTCCTCCTCCTCTTCGTCCTGTCTGTCCTCAGTTTAGTGCCTGGTTTGACTCGTAGCTTCTGTTTTCAGTTCTTCAAACAATGCTCCTCCTCTTCCTCTTGTTTTGTTTTTATTTTGTTTTATTGCTTTTTGTTTCTGTGTGTGTGTGCGTGTGTGTGTGCGACAGTTTTTGGGTTGTTTCTGACCAGCTGTAGAGGTCAAAGGTCAGAGTACATTTGGTGTTCTTTTATGATGAAGCTCTAGAGACAGAAACACTGGTGGTGTGTGAGCGATCGATGGAGCGAGCGCAGCACATCAGAAGAAGAGAAATGTAAGAAGCTCTGCTCTCCTGTATTTTCTTTGTATATTATAAACATTTATTTAACTCAAGTTGCAGTTTGAGGTAAACAGATATTTTCAAATGTGTATGCTCCAAAAAAATAATCATTAAAATGTTTGCAAAGTATGAAGTAAAAACCTGGAGTCCTGTCGTCTGTGGACAGTGGAGAAATTTAAGACAAGTTTCTCTGGAAGGAAAAGGAACAAAAACAAAATAAAAACACATTTCAACACAAATATACGAGTTAAATAGAAAATTTAAATGAGATAAAATTCAAGGTCACGTCCTGGATGGTGTTTCTGAAAATGATCTGAAGTTGACATTTACACACAAACTAGACCTTGTTACTATTCAGGTCTCGGTTGCCACGGCTCTGCAAAGAATTAAAAATAAATTAAAAAGAATTAGGCACTTGAAAGTGTATGGATTTACGGAGCATTAAAGAGGTTCTTAAATGTGTCTGGATTTAGCCAACAGAATCTCTGATGTCTCAAAATTCACCTCGTCATTTCTTATTAAAGACTAAAACACTGTTTATACTTGGACAACCACCTGAGTCTGTAAATGATTAAGGCCAAAGATTTATACTACATGTACTTCTACTTACTGTCTACAAAATGAAAACCAACTGGAGGAAAGTACTTTTGTCAGTGTAGTTCTAATGGAACACAGGACAACACTGCAGATGAAGACGGACATTTTTCTGCAGAGATGGTCTCTTAATGACGCGGCACTCGAATGTCGAGGACTGTTCAAAAGGATTTTAACAAGTCTTAAAAACTGACTGGATTGTTCAAGTTAGTTTTATAAAGTTGCATTAACTTGAGTCTAATAATAAAAATAGATTTTATTTCTATGGTGCTTTAAACGGTACTCAGAGATTAGAGACAGGTACTTTTTTGGGGGAAAATATTTATCAACCACAATGCAAGAACTACAAAACAGAACCAACATGGAACCAGTAACCACTGATGCAAACTGAGCAGCTCAGTCAGAATTTATCAGAACACACGCAGCTGCTTCAGAAACCACACCAAGGGACAAATCTGTGGGGATATTTGGAATTATTTTACACTGTCAGAAAATCCTGAAATATGACTGTTGTTCTGCCTTTGTCAATTTTATTTTTAAATGTATTTATCTTCTTTTAAATTTATTTTTGGAGGGGTTCTCTTGCATGTCTATTCTGTAGCCTTATTTTTTGCATCTCAATAAAATCAATAAAAATTTGAATTATAGAAAAAACACACCAAATGAGAACCAAAAAAAAAAAAAAAAACATGACAAAAAAGGTAAATACAAAATTTAAATTTTAATGTAATTCATACATCATATTTTCTCATCACACTTTTGAGCTCTTTACTTGCATGAAGTCGACTCCTGCATCACTTTTTAGTTTCAAAAACACATTTATTTTGTGTCACTGCATCTGAGGGAATGTCAGCAAGTGTTTTTGAGCACATTTAAATATTAAAATAATTCTGTGTAAATTATAAAAATTAAAAAAAACAACTTTATTTTAAAGTTACTACAAGGAACTTTGATATTTTGTTGGTTTTGGAGCCCCCTGTGGACAACAGCAGTAGTGTTTCCACTGTAATCATTGCAATATGTAACATTAAAAATAAAATTATTTAAATAAAAATCTCCTTTTTAACTGTCTCACTCTGACCTTGTCTGTGATGTAAATGCAGGCTGGTTTCATCAGATTTCACAGATATTTCAGCCCACTGACATTAAGAATAAATATATAAAAACAGCCAATTTTCTCTCTGATGGTCTTGGTCATACAGAGGCACCAGAAATAAACTGAGACTGTTTATAACCAGTAAAACTCCTTGTAGTAGCTTTAATCACAGTACCACTGCCTCTGCTGCCCACTAGATGGCACTATAACGCCCACCAGTGAATAATAAATGTGGAAGCAGTAAATGATGAAATGTTCTTTTTTTTTTTTTTTTTTAATAATAATTTTGGTGAAATGAACCTTTAATTTGTCTGGTTTTGGGTCATAAAGCAGCAGATTTCACTGAAAATCAACCTGCTGAATAATAACACAGTCCATGCTAATAGAGTTCACGTTGGCACCTTCGCTGAGAATCTGAATTCCAACACCCCATCAAGTCCTTTAATCTCTCTCTGCTGATGAAACACAGGCTGTGACATCACTTCAGACACATCTTTGAGTGTCAGCCGTCGGCCATCTTGTCGAGGGCGGTGAGCGGCGCGAGGACGCGGCTCTTGTTTGTCTCCACGACGTGTCCGTTCTGGATCATCTCGTCCAGGATAATGTGGACTCGGTCCAGGTTGAACATGATCTGAGGACGAGTCAAAGAGACGCAGCCGACAAATACGAACTACAGCTTTCTGACATTTTATTGACCAAACGACTAATTAATTAGTGGAAGAATTATTGCCAGATTGATCACTAGCTGAAAAGTAGGTCTAAACATGTTCGGACCTTTTTTCAATGGACTAGATTATGAAAGGATCAATTTTTCACAATTTTCTGATATTAGTCCAGATGTCCTGCTGACAGACAGCAGCAGGTCACATGAAAGGATACATCCAGTTCGCTCTGTGGGAGACACAAAGACACAGTTACCATCAGAAAGTGAAACAGGGAGACACTTTGTGTTGTCTGAAGTGAACCTGAACTCACCACCCGGCTGAAGTATTTATCCAAAACCTCCACGAAGTTGTGAACCAGCTCGTAGACAGACAGCTCGTTCTGTGGGGACAGACGATGCCGAGACATGTCACACACATCACCAACAAGCTGAGGTGGAAAGAACGAGAGCCTTTTCTCATGAGAAACCTCAGTTATACAAGCTAAATAACACGCTCTCCAAACCAACAAAACTCCATTGACAAAATCAGTAATTTTACCTCACAGAAAACAGGAGTTGTTGGTCTGCTGCTGCCTCCATCTGTTAGCATGTTTGTGATATTGTGTGACTTTCGTCTTTTGACGGGATAGTTTAGATCCACCACAGTGACACAACAACACAAACAAACTAACAGATGGAGGCAGTCGTAGACCAACAACTCCTGTTTTCTGTGAGGTAAAATTACGATTTTGTCAATGGAGTTTGGTTGGTTTGGAGAGAGTGCTATTTAGCTTGTATAACGGTGGTTTCCTGTCAGAAAAGTCTGTCTGACAGAAAGTTAAAGTTGTGAAAATATTTGAAAAATATATTTTTATGTGTCTAAAATACGTGGTAAGTAAGTTCATAATACGCTGACTATGAAGAAGAACCTGATGCAACCACACTTCAGATAATCTGAACTATCCCTTTAATATCTTTCAACATTTGTAAAAATAATTTCCTAAAATGTTGAACTGTCCCTTTAAGATGGAGTGCAGCTGTGTTCCTCACCTCGCTGTCTGTGACTCCGACCACGATGTAGAGAGCGGCGTACTGACGGTAGACCAGTTTGAAGTCTTTGTACTCCACAAAGGAACACTGGGAACCATCAGACAGCAGAATAGTTAAAGGACCAATCCACTGTTTTTCACACATAATTATCCATTACTAAACACGTATACTTCAAGGACAGCCAAACAGAGGGATACCTGGTCCTTCTTGCGGCTCAGGCAGCAGCGGACCACGTCAGCCTCCAGCACGGCCCTCCTGCTGAGCTCCACAGGTTGGTAATACCTGGACAGTCTGGTCTGACCCTGCCGGTTCACCATCAGCACGAACTTTATCATCGTCTGATCAGAGACACACAGCAGAGACAACACTGTCACACTGATCAATCCATAAATCAATCAACAGAAACATAATCAATAACCATCATGAGAATCGACTGATTTTTTCAGTGATTTCTCTCAAACACTTACTTTTTACCTGTTTACATTTTACTTCTTTTTTTTAGAGCTGAAAATGTAATTATTTTCTTTTTTTTTTTAATTATTTTGTTAATTGTTTTTATGATTAATTGAATAGCAGAAGGGCCACAATTAAGGATTACTTGCATTAATTAATCAGATGATTATTTTCTCTGATAAATACTGTCACAATCTTGTCACTTGAAAAACTCAATATTCCAAAACCCAAAGACATGCATGTAACGGTCAGAAAGGAGTGAAGAAACTAGAAAAAAAATCACAATTAATAAGCTGAATGCGAAGAAATTAATTTCAAAATAGGCTCAAAACTATAAATCATTTGTCCAAAAAGTTGGAGATCAATTTAATACTTGATTAATAATCTATTAATCAATTAATCGTTGCAGCTCTAACAATTACTGGTGGAGTATTCGTACACCTGACGTTTTAAGAAAGAGACTATACGATGACAGAAGTGGCGTTTATGGCTTCCGTTACCGAGACGTCGGAGTGTCCGAGGAGCACTTGAAAGTAACACAACCTACAGTCAGACTTGTATATAAGCGCTAATAATGGTTAATAAAGGTGTTTTAAATAATACACGAGGCTTCAAACTACATGTTGATTATTTAGTGTAACGTATCGTGAATGTTTCTTCAACTTACCGGCTGTTAGCTGTTAGCTTGTAGCTGGACTGATACTAAATGAGCCCCATCATCACATAGGCTAACAACAACAACAAGCTAACTGCTAACTGTTAGCTTGAGTGTAGAGTTTGTTTGTTTGTAAACAACGAGACGTCGCAGCCGCTCGCACACTCACAGTTTAACTACAGTCACGTTACAGTTACATTACTATCAAACAAACAAACAGGAGGTTTCAGTTATCAACTAGTACTGTTAGCATGTCTGACGCATGCTCAGTAAAGCCCTCAGCTGGTACGTTCACTGAACAACCCAAAAATAACAACTTTACAATTGTATTGGCTTTATGGTTATTAAAAAGAAGTCAATAAAATATTAAATAAGTACTTTTTAAGTGGAAATATTAAAAGAAATAAGTAGTACAATATAAATATGGAAATATGATATAAATAGAAAACAACGATATATAAAATAATAAATATAAGAGTTTTCATTTATTTTCAGTTACTTATTCATGGTTTCTGTCTCTATTTATTCATTTATTTTTAGGAGTATACATTTATTTTTGCATATAAATTACTCAGTTTCTTTATATATTTCCATGTTATGTCATATAAGCAGGATTCATGTGTGTAGGAATAAATGACAGTGTGTAAAAATAAATAAATACATTTAAAATGTACAGAAAAAAATATATGCAATAAATAAATATACATTTTTTTAAATTTATAAATATATTTTGTTGTTTGTTTCCACATTTATTTATTCTTTTACTAATTTCTCTGAAAGTTTTATTTACTTATTCATTATTTTATTTATTTCCACAATTTTAACTTGTTATTCTTTTATATTAAAAATTATTACAGAAACAAATGTACATTTTAAATATAAAAAATATATATATCAAGATATATTTATATATTTTAGTGCATTTTTAAGAGTTATCAAATATGTGAACTCTTGTAGGATAACAGCTTCAGCTCTCAGATATGTCGCTTTGGATAAAAGCATCTGTTAAATTAACCTTTAAGACTGTGATGGTAAACATGAGTATTCTTTTAGAGAAACTGATTTTTGTTTTAAAATTGTTTAAATTCCCAGTGAAATCATGATAGTTGCAACATTTTTGCATTTAATATTTTAAATACAGAATAATATCTTATTATTTGTTTGTTTAAAATTGTTAAAATGATGCTCAACAACACTTGTGTGTCCACAGTTGTGTAAAAGAGACGTGTGAGTGATTCTGCTTCAGTTTTTTCTGCAGTTGTGTTGGATTTATTCCACCACTGGGTGGCATCAAAACATTCCCACATTCTCCACATTGAATTTTATTGAATTTAAATTACATTTGGTACTTTCTTTTATCCTGATATGATACTAAACAAACAGGATCAGAGCCTAAAATCTATTATGAGAGAGACATATTAACAGGTTGGTGTCCTGCAGGGTGTCAGCTGGTATTTTATCAGTTAATGACAGTAAATACACTAAAAAGTCAGCCTTCATTCATGAGTTAGATTACTTGTTGGTTTATTTTCATCCAGAGCACAAATGAACCAAATTGTAATACATGTTGGGGGTTTTTTCAAATTAACAGAGAAATGCCAAATGGTAGACTTCAACTGATTTGAAAATATCCTGTGATGAAATTAAAATACATCTTGTTATCAAAATAAACTTTTCATCATAATGTGATTTTGATCTGTTTTTATTTTTGTGGTGTGGCACCCTTCATATTTTCATTCTTAAAGCCTTTAAAGTCATGAAAAATAAAAATGCAATGGACCTTTTTTTTTATCATTATAGAAAAATGGTAAAATTTCCTAGGCCTCTAAATTTTTTTAATTTAACTTTTTAACTTTCTTTTTATACTTCGGTATTATTTCAGTCTTGTCCCTAGGGCTGCACAATATTTTTAAAAATTAGTATTATTATATTTATTTATTTTTGCGTCTGTATTTGTTGTATGCACGTCTATGCATAAATGTGAAGATCTTGGTGCCATGATGGGAATTGTTCAATTTTTAAAAAACAGAAAGACAGACGGGTGCTAATGTGATTTCCTACGTTTTCCTTGAGTTATGAACGTTACATAGTGACTTTGGATGACGGGAAAAAAAGCAGGATGCATCTTTCCCGTCATGCAGCGCGGCTGGGTTCTCCCTCCGTGATCATCGCATCCAGGGAGAGAGAGAGAGCAGTAATGGCGGCCGGGTAGATCCACACACAAACACCGCGTCCAACCAGCCGCACTCACCGCAGCGCTCCGGGGGCAGCCAGCCTCACACACCGCGGCGGAGCCAGCGCCACAGACACGGAGCGGAGAGCCGGGACTCAGGGGGGACGGGAATTCTTCGGTGGACCGTTGCTGCCCGGGACTTTCCTTCTACTTTTCTAAAAAAAAAAAAAAAAAAAGAAAAAGAAAGAAAAAAAAAAAAAAAAACATGGACGAGCACCCCGGAGGAGGAGGGGTCGGAGCCCCGCGGCAGCCTCCACCGCCGCAGCAGCAGCAGCAGCAGCAGCCGGGCAGCAACAGCAGCGCTAACCCGCCGATCGGAGGTGGGGGCGGAGGAGTCATGGTGCCACACCAGCCGGACGAGCTGCCCCGGCCGCAGCAGCAGTACACCATCCCCGGCATCCTGCACTACATCCAGCACGAGTGGGCCCGCTTCGAGATGGAGAGGGCGCACTGGGAAGTGGAGAGGGCCGAGCTCCAGGTTAGCACACATAGCTTAGCACTGAATGCCGAACAGGGTCGTGTGTCCAGAGGGGAACCCTAGATTGGTGAAACTCTCGCGAGATTTGCGCCTGTTTCTTCACTGTGGTTAAGTTCTGCATAAGTTTAGGGACAGAACATACCTGTTTAGATACAGTTATTAATAGTTTGTTTGTGTGTGTGTGTGTGTGTGTGTGTGTGTGTGTGTGTGTGTGTGTGTGTTTTAATGTTCCTTAATTTTTCTTTTTTAAGTTTTAGAGTTTTAGTTTTCAGTAGTTTAAATATTGTTTTGTTTTTATTGTTGTAATGTGGGTTTGTATTATACTGAAATTTCTAATATCTTAATTTTAGATATCTTATGGAAAATTTGACAATGAGGACATAAAAGTTTAGATTTTCCTAACACGATAGATCTAACCAGGCTAACACACGACCAGAAAATCAACCTTTTTAGAAACATTATTTTTTCTCTTTGGATTAGGCCTATAAAAATAACTACATTAGCTAATTCATCTTATAAATCTAGTAAAGCTAGTGATATGAGAGAGGGAGTTTTGTTGACCAGTTTGGCCAAAATTGCAGCAACTAAAATTAAAAACATTTGCTGTAATTTTTTCTTTTATTTAAGTAATATTGTTTCAGATAGGTTTTTGTTTTTTTTCTAGAACCAGAAATACTTCTGGAGGAGAATTGGGTCACATAAAAGTTGCTCACATTCAAGTACACAATAATTTATAGAAGTAAAAGAAAATAAGAAATGTGTAAAAATATGTATACAACAAAGTGATGCCAGTTTAAACCAGTGTATGACACTGTGCAAGTAATATATTTTTGAATTATTGCATAAGATAACTGTACTGTTTGATCAGTATTGCACAGTTGAATATTTAAATGATAAATAAATAATTAGCAGCAATTAACTAAAATGTTTCTTTCACATCTGGCTTTATTTTTAATTAAGTTTTAGTTCACTATAATAATATAAGTTGGGGAGAGATGATGGTTTAGTGAGAATTTTGAATTCTCGCGAGATCCTCCGCGGGTCTGGGGTTTCCTTCTAGAGTCGATAGCCGAACAGGGTACCCAGGCTGAGAACGAAAACAACCGGGCTCGCTGTCCGGTGTAACGGCGCTGGTTAAAATGAGCTTTCGTTGTTTATAGAGTATCAGCCACATTTTCTCTTCTTAGTGACAGCTTATAACTGTGGCTAACGGTCATGGCACACCGAGTGTTTATAACCCAGCTAGCTGCTGGCTAGCTAGTGGCTAAGCTAACGGGTCAGAGCAGGAATGCGCTGTGTTACCGTTAGCTCGCCTGGTGTTAGCCGTTAGCTTCACGGCGCTGTCAAAGGGTGTAACTGTTAGCACATTCACTGCTGCTGAGACTCTCCTCTGTTATGTGATGAGTTTAAATCCGCACCACCGTCCTCTGAGGACAGTGAGACTTCTCACTGTGGACACAAAGTGAGCGGACAGTAAAGGAGAAGTGAATCCAGCTGACTGTCAGATCATCTCTGTGCAGCCATCTTGGTTCTTCACCCTGACGCTAATGTTGGTGTTAATGTTAATGTTAGCTTAGCCAGCTGTTTGGAGCTCTTGTTACTCCCTGATCAGCAGCTGGACTTGTTGTGTTTCTGTCTGATTCAAACACTTTATGGGACATAACTGACTCTGCTCACAGTGTTAGCATCACATAAACAGTGTGTGTATGACTGTTAGCAGCATCTTAAAGGGACAGTTCACCCTAAAATCTAAAATTTATATTTTCCTTGTATCTTTACTGTTATTTATTAGTGCTGTGCTGTATGTTTTCGTAATACATTAAGGGTATTCCACAATATCCAATATATATCCCAACATACAAATTTCCTCTAAAGTCACACACCATTAGGGCAGGGTGATCTGGACAAAGAAAATAGTACATTTAAGAATAATTTTGACCAAATTCCTCTAATACTGCATCAGTAAAGTAGGGATGACTGCTGCTGCTTTCACTAAATTATGAGATTTCTAATGACCACAGTTTATGTGGAAATAGAGATGAGTGGTGTCACAGTGTCAATTCAAAAATCAAAAATTGATTGAAATGGGCTTTTAATTTCAATAATCAATTTCAAAGACAGAATCACAGATTCTATCTTTTTTTTGTAAGGGATGTTCCTGGCGACTAATTTTCCTGTTAATTAAACGCAAAATCAAGACTAGTCTAACAGTAAAAGAAACATTCAGAAAGCAGTTAAAATTAAGCACAGTTTACTAATTGATAATGTTAAACTGTCTGAAAAAATACTGTATGTATTAGGAGCCACTTGAAGCCGTTAATCACAGTCTACAATCACCAATGTGTTGTAAATGCTGGTGAAATGTGACATTTTGCGCTGTACAATATGAATATTACACACTAACCTATAAAACATGACAGCAGCTCACTAAACACTTCATCTTTTTAGACTGAAAAGGATCAGAGAATGTGGGGCTAAATGACATTGTTCACCCAGAGGTATATGTGCTGGGCGAGAGAGGAGCTGCTTTCTGATGGGACTGCAGCCCCAACTAGTTGCAGGTGGCAACACAACACTTGAGGGGCAACAGTTAACTGGTATTACACATGAATAAAATATTGACAAATAGTTTAACTGACTAGTATTTCTGCTGGAAATTTGTAATCATGTAGTTGACTAATTGCACACATTCCTACTTTCTACAAACACTCTTGCATGGAAGTAGATTATTTATTTCTTTGTACGTTATTTGTACAGTCTTAAATGTTGCCAGATCCATAAACTTTAAGGTATATGATTGTAAAAAACAGTGAGTCAGTGTGTTTTTGATGTTCTATACCAGTGTTTCCCAATCCTGGTCCTCAGGGTCCACTGTCCTGCATGTTTTAGATGTTTCTCTGCTCCAACACACCTGATTCACATGATCAGGTTGTTATCAGGCTTCTGCAGAAGCTTGATGATGAGCTGATCATGTGAATCAGGTGTGTTGGAGCAGAGAAACATCTAAAACATGCAGGACAGTGGGCCCTGAGGACCAGGATTGGGAGACACTGTTCTATACCATTACTTATCCTTATGGCTCTTTTGTAGTGCACATTATTATTTTTGTCTTACCACATCGTGCTGCCCTCATCGAGACCGACTTGCCTGTGCCAAATGGTTATTGTCATTATCACTAATATTCTTATTTTCTCTTACATAAATTCTGACAACAGTTTAACAAAGATGCCCAGATTAACACGGTAATTATCAGTTTGTGCTCATTATGAGTTTACAGATTGAGGCGTTGAACAAATATAAATAAAAAGATGATGATTGATTGATGATTTGTGTAACACCTGAGCAGTTTCAGTGTGCTCTTGTGTTTCAGAGTGTAGATTTGTTCATTCAGGCTGTAGTTTGTGTCTGAGAAAGATGGAGCTGAAATGTGTGATATGTGGAGCAGTTCATGTCTTTGTCATAACACACCCTGCAGCAGGCGGACTGAAGTGTGTGTGTATGTGTGTGTGTGTGTGTGTGTAATGACAGGGTCTTGGTACACAGTGTATTTGCTCTGCTCGGACTTGTTGCGTTGTGACACTGGATGCCTTCAGCATGACTCCGTCAGAGCTCCTGATAAGAGTTGAACACACAAACGTTTGAGCGAAGGTGTCGACATTCTTACTGGAGGAGGAGGAGGAGCAGGGCTGATAAACGCTCACATGTTCTCTGGAAATCAGGGCTGATAATTGTCAGTGCTTTGGTAACATCAGTGATTTATTAATTGATTAATCTTTATTAAAAAAAACATTAAAAATTGTAATACCAAATGTGTTTTTTGCTCCCAATCAAAACTGTGTTTCCACGGCAGTCTGACAGCATCGCGCAGATAATGAAACGCATATCAGATAACGTGGGGCAAAAAATAATCTGTTATATTTCAGATCTTTATTTGATATTTGATTCGATCATCATTTAATCACTGTCATCTCTATTGGAAATGCTTTATCAATACTCCACCTTGATAGTGTCGCTGGTTTAGTTTGAACTTTTAGAAGGAGTTGTTGAAGTTTAGGTTTTGGTGAGTTTTATGTTTTTCTGTCAAGTTTGAATGAAATTTGTTTTATGAGGAGTTAATGAGACAGTTAAGTTTGTCTTAGTTTGGTAAAAAGAGACAAACTTAAATTCACAAGGTGAACAGTTCTTTTTCTCTGTTTAAAAAGGAAAATAGGTGTGAGAATGTTTTATTTCTAGACACTTTGTAAGTTTACTTTATTCATTGGATGTAGTGAATTCTCCACTTGCGCACATCTCCCAGCTGAGACTCGAGCAGATGGTGGGAGAGGAGATGAAGATGTCGCCAGTCTCTGATGGACGGTTGGAAAATTTTAACATATCACCCAACCCTAAATTTTTCTTGAATAAATCATATAATTGATGTGTGAGGTATGTATAATTGTTAAATTGAGCAGAATGTTAATGGAGTTTGTCAGGCTATTTTCAGAGCAGTTGACTTTTATTTTCAGGATAACAGACTGAACTTTACATCAACAAACAACTGACAGGGTTAAAAACAGCTGATCAGCTGACGGTGGAGCACTTGTAGTCGCCCCTGCAGCGTTACTGCAGCGTTCCTGCAGTGCTCCCGCAGCGTTCCTGCAGCGCTCCTGCAGCGTTCCTGAGCTTCCCCAAGTGCAAATCATTGTTTGGTCTGCTGCAGTCATTTTTGTACGAGCAATGGGTACATATGGGTTTCTGATGCCCTGGGAGCTAACAGGGTAGAGTTAGCTGATTGGTCAAACACTAGGCCAGCCTGTTTTGACCAATTTTTTCCTAACTTCTCCACTTAGTGGATCAATCTGCTGCATTTTAAGGTGAGGGCTTATTGTGTGATCATTTTAATTGAATCAATCATTTTAAGTCATGCAGCACAGTTGAGGGCATTCATCTGTGTTTATGTTGATTTCATCAGTCAACAAGATTTTGATTTAATGGATATTTGAGCGCAGCATGGCAGGAATAATTGTTGTCTTGGTAACATCAGCATTTTCTAAACCTCAGATAAAACACTGTCCGGCTGTCTGAAAGCAGAACGATGTGTGAATGAGAACGATGAAATCATGTGTTTGCATTAAACCAAACTGTAGAGAAGAGTTGTTGGAGCAGTTTTCTTGTTTCTGTTTCAGTGTTTGAGGACAGATTTACTTAATTCAGACAGAGAGGCACCACTGGCATCAAGATTAGGAATCCATTTGTCCATTTGTTTTATTGTTACTCAAACAGGCAGCATTTTGTTTCTGCAGTAAAGTAGAAAAACCATCAGATAAAATAATCGTCGTATCCACAGCAGACGGACGTCCAGCATGTCTGATGTTTCCAGTCTTCTTCTCCAGCATCCATTCAAAAACCAGTCACACAGTAAATCCCAAAGAAACAGCACCATTTATAAAAAGAAAAAATCCCATCTCAAACCACACAGATGCTTTTTAATCCGGTATTGGTGTGATTTGCCTAATCTGCAACACTTCCTCAGATGTGCTGCTGGAAACAACACAAACCCTGTAAAGAGATGAACTCCTCTCAGTGCTCACATGCTCAGTTTCTGGGATTATTTTGGCTAAAAAATGTTCAAGGAGCTGAAGATAAAAACGGAAGGTGCTCAGGAATTAACATTAAGGATTATATGTGCCTGAAGCAAATAAAACGACACATCAGGCTAATAAATCTAATTAAACAATTAAACTATGGATGCAACTAAGCATTATTTTGTCAATTAATCTGGCAGTTATTTTCCCCATTAATCAATTATTGTTTGGTTCATAAAATGTCATAAAATGTTGATCAAAGTCCAAGATGATGTCCTCAAATGTCTTGTTTTGTCCACAACTCAAAGATATTCAGTTTCCTGTCAGAGAGGAGGAAAGAAACCAGAAAATATTCACATTTAAGAAGCTGAAATCAGAGAATTTTGAGTACTACTTGACATATTAATCTATTATGAAAATAACTGTTACAGGAAAGACTTAAAAATTTAAATGAAAAATAAAAGTTTTCACGTCATTGACAAGATAGTGACAGGATTATTAGTCAATTATCATTTTGAATCAATTTTCATTTAAGAATATATTTGAGTCCTGGACAAAACAAGACGTTTGAGGACGTCATCTTGGACTATGATCAACATTTTTCACCATTTTCTGACATTTTATGGACCAAACAACTGATCGACAGATTAATTGATAATGAAACAATTGTCAGTGATTCGTGTTTGTGATGAAATCCTGCCGTGTGTTCTGTCTGAGCGTCTCTGTGGCATCTCCTTGAGCATGGTGAAATGATCTGATCGGTCCAGCCTGTTCATGTTTGCTGTGTAAACCATGCAGAGTGGAACAGACTGCGTCCCGTCTGCACCTTCAGCCTGGTTTTATGGAGGGAGGAGGAGGAGGAGGAGGACTCGATCCTGTGCAGGCCTTGTTTTGTGTGTCATGGTGAAGCAGGTCCAGCTCTGATCTGAGATCAGCTGATGTAGCTGTGCTGCACAGGAAGCAGCAGCAGCTGAGTTTTATGGTCTGAGCTTGTTAAAAGGACCTGAGCTGTAAAATATTGATGCTTAGTCTGTATCTGCTGCCATTAGAGTTCAAGCTTCCTGCTTCAGTCTCCAGCTGCACACACACTGACCTCTGATCAGCCTTTCCCTACACATTAAATGAGTCATCTCAAACATGTGACTTCTTTTTTTTTTTAATAGAAAATTGCCCAGATTCTCTCATTTCAGCTTCTTATATGTGAATATTTTGAATATCTTTGAGTTGTGGATCAAACAAGACATTTGAAGACATCATCTTGGACATTTTTCATCATTTTCTGAAAAACAACTAGTTGATTAGTGGAATAATTATTGCCAGATTGATCAGTAGTTGAAAAATTGGAGGTGAAGTGCACAGACACTCCACCTGTTCTCACGTTTGTGCCTATTTTTCAACTGATTAGAATGTGACAGGATTCATTTTTCACCATATTTGGTTTTACATTTTATGGACCAAACAACTAGGGCTGGGCGGTATGACCCAAAATTCATATCAACGTATAAATTGAATCCCTTCACGGTAACGGTATATATCGCGGTATAAATGTCATGGTGTAAAACTTATAATGGAAGTGTTTCTGAATGGGTTTTGTAGTCCCTTAGCAAAACTAAATTGATTTAAAAAAACAACAACAACAAAAAAAAGCAAAGATATAATGTAATTTTTTGAGCATTTATTGTGCAGAAGAACAACAGAAGTAAGGACAGTGCCTCAGAAGTACAAAAATTACAAAAATAAAGTGGATATTGTAAACAGTACTTCAAGTAAGAGAGGTTTTCTATAAGGCAAATGGCAAAAACAGTGAAAAGGTTCTGTAATCCTGGAAAAATCTGTAAAACATAAAGTAAAGAATGTGAGTATTTTTTTCATCACAACAGGTCAGTGATCAGTGTTTCAGTGACTCTCTGTGGTTCAGTGAATAGTGTTTTATTTATGGCGGCCCGCCACATTAAAAACATCGGCACCATGACATGATTTTCTATTTTTGGAGCTGTGCACCTTTTTCGGTCGTGTCTAGAAGGTAACTCTTTATTTGCACAACTCTGGTGAGATTTGTGTCCGTTATTTCTGCTAAAATAATCAAACTCGCGCGATCTTTCGCAGGTCTAGGGTTCCCTTCTAGAGACGACCCTCTGTCTCTCTGTCAAACTACAGGCAGACTGTCTGTAAACAGCACGATGTTAAACTCTGCAGTGTTTTACATAAAGACTTTATTTGTGTGGACACCCAGGTTTGGTTTGTCACCAATTTTGTCATTTTTATTTTTTTTAATCAGTCCGAGAGGACGACGGTATCAGTGATTGATTAGTGATCAGTCTGCCCTCCTCTCCTCCCTCACCTGTTCACTCTGCTGTGAGAAGGTCTGAAAGTTTCTCACAGAGAAACACAGACTCTCCTGTTTTACGTACAGGCCTCTTTATACAGTTGTTTAATTTTATAAGAGCATCTGGTTGGTGATGATGTCATTAACCATCACGTTAGTTTCTGTTGTAATAAACTCCGTCATTAACAACAGTCTCCTCCACACGCAGCTTCTCTGCAGTTGGTCTGTGCGTTTCCTGATCAGCTAAACCAGCGCTGGAAAGACTAGAAAAGTTGCGCCAGATAAAATGGAAGCGTCCCATAAAAAAATAAAATCTATTAATAATTTATTGGTTATAGGTCCGGGTCTGTATAGGACGGCGTCTGGGTCTTTGTTGGCGGTCACAGTTACTCCACACAACTTGCAGATGACATTTTTCTGTTCAACATCCGACTTTTTAAACCCAAACACGTCCAAATCACAGATGTAGCACCGTTTTTTTTTTTTTTACCAGCCCCTCCTTCTCCGCCGTTGCTGTGCTTGCGGCCATTTTCACACAGAGGCAGGTGCGATGACGTCATTGACGGTATGACGGCAGAGCACAAATCTCTACCGTGGCCAAATTTATATCGTTTCTACTGTCATACCGTGTATACCGCGCAGCCCTACAAACAACTAACTGATTAATCATAAACATGACTGGCAGATTAACTCAAAATGAAAATAGTCATTAGTTGCACATCTCTGCAGCACCACAATAATTTTACAAACAAAAATAGGGTTTTATCAAATATTGTACCTCCTGCAATTTGGAAGTTGCAGTAGAATATCATTTTCATATAGAAAAAAACTTTTCATATTGCTAGGATCGTAGCCTGGAGGGTCAAAGGTCACTGTGTGTACCTGGAGAGCAGGGTTCAGGTCAGCGTGTACGGGTTGGGGGTGGGGGGCACGCAGCGGCGTGGTGTTTTGCTAAAGAGGGCACGGCTGCAGGACGGCAGGCTGTAATTAGGCGTCCTGGCCTACTGGGCCCTGCTCTGACAGCCCGATCCCAGCTGGACGCTAAAAGTAGACCGGCCCAAAATAACTCCCAACACACACACACACACACACACACACACACACACACACACACATACACACATACACACACTGAGGCCGAGTTCAACTGCCTGTCAGTCATAAAATGAAGAGATGATTAAACAACGTGAAGACTTTTAAACTTTTGTTATTTAAATGATCTCTGGAGTGAGTAAAGAATGTAATGGAGTATTTGTCTCTTGATTTTGTTTTTTTTTAAGTGTGTGTGTGTGAATGACACAGTTGTCCAGAGGAATGGCCCTTAAGACCCCCCCCCCGCCCCCCCACACCACCACCACCACCTCTGTCAGCCTGGTAAATCTGGGCCACTGAGCTCACTTCTTCATCATCATCATCAACCCCGGCGCTCTGACCTCACTCCCTCTCACTTCAGCTCCCCTGAGGAGCGCTTGATTCATATTCACCAGGTGCACCGGCCGGGAGGGGTGGTGTGACTTCAGAACACTGTGAGGAGAGCAGCCCCTCCAGATTATTCATTCTTCTTGACATCATTCAGATTAAGGATTGTGTGCGATTTGTCGACTATGTGATTAAACCTTGACACCAGAAATGCGAGTCGGTTAAACTATTTATCAATATTTTATTAATGCACAATTCCAGTTAACTGTTATCTCTGTGGTGTTCTGTATCCATCCACCACTACTCAGAGTTGCAGCACTGTCAGACAGCAGCCCCATTCGCCCAAATAAATCCTTAATTCACAGGGTAAATGAGCGTGCAGCGTCCGGCGCACAGCGTCCAGCGCCCAGCATGCAGCACAGGTGATGCTGGACTGCGGCTGCAGCCTCAGGAGAGAAGCTGCGTTGATTTTATAACTGAACTACAGGAGGACGCACACTTTTTAGTTCTGACTGTGAGAAAATGTTTGATATTTTTACATCACAAATCACGAAGAATGGCATTAAAACAGTGGTAAAACACACTCATGTAGCTTCAAATAGGAATTTATTGTTCCAGTAATCAACTAATCATTTAAAGGAGTCATCATTTATGTAGCTGTTTCATGCACAGAAATGAGTCCTGCAGTCCAGATAGTCAGTTTGAGCCACAGACTGTAAATTAAATAAGTTGTAATTCTGTTTAATAAACAATAAATGGTTGAGGTTAGTTGTGTCCTGAAGTAAATTTTCTTGCCTCTCAAATATGGAGATTTCCTCATTAACATAAACTGAATAACTTTGGGTTTTGGACTGTCAAAACAAGACACCTGAAGACTTCATCTTCCACTTAAAAAAAAACTAGGATGGATATTTTTTCACTATTTCCTGACATTTTATAGATGCTGCAGCCCCAGATTAAACATGACAGTTACCCTAAGTATTTTTGTTATTTAATAAGCACTAATAAAACACTTTGTATAGAGATGAGTAAGAATTGATGTTAGGCAAGAAGATTTTTTTACCCTCTTGACCAAATGAAGAGAAAGTGGAATAAAAACATTAATGTTGAATCCTGTTGTTGCTTGGTGACCAAGGTGTGTTTGTTTTACTTGCCCAGTTTTCCTTCCAGCTTGTGTAACACACTTTACTGCTACTCTGGAAGAAACTCATTTTATTATTGTTTATTTTCTGGTGTTGTGGCTGTTTTTTTTTTTTTTCATTTCTGACACAGGGCTGGGTTTTTATGATTTAGAGCAGACTGAGCAGGGACCCCCAACTATATAGTATGATGATATAAAATGTCAGAAAGAGGTCAAAAGTTTGAGAACCATGGTTCTAAAGTCCAAGATGATGTCTCATTTTGTCCACAACTCAAAGATATTCAGTTTACTGTCAGAGAGAAGGAAAGAAACAGGAAATATTCACATTTAAGAAGCTGAAATCAGAGTTTTCTCTTAAAAAACAACACTTCAGTGATTAATCAATAATCAAACTGATTGATTTAATAGTTGACAGCTAATTGACTCATCGTTGCAGCTGTAGTGTGGGCAGCAGGCTTTTTGAATTTTATATAAGTGTGTTTTCATGTGTAATAAATGTCCACAGACCCTCAGAAACACACTGCTGTCAGAGATGATCTGCGGCTCAAAGTGCAAAGACACAACAAACATGAACTGAACATGAGAGTGACACAGGTCAACAGGAGCGACTGTGTGACAGAGAACAGCTGCTGCACAAACACCAACAACAAGGACGACAATGGTCCACAATATATGGACTGAAGAAACTCCGCAGCCACGTCTGGACAAATATTTAATCAGATTCATTCACACTGCCATTTATTTTTCTCTTTATCATCCGTTCTTGAGAGTTGAGATGAATCACATCCTACAAAAAAAAAAAAACTAAGTCTCTAACTCCAATTTTTTTGGTTAGGATTTATTTTCAAGGATTCATATATATGAAATATTTGTAATGTTTTGGTTCATTTATATTTTAAATTTGTAAAATGTGTGTGTGTGTGTGTCAGATTACAGCCTCGTCTCAGACAAGAATTCACAACCTCAAACACTTAAAAAATGTGTTGAAATCCTTCAAAATCTCAAAATAACAATCCTACCGATAGCGGAGGTTAAACATGCTGTTATAATCATCTTTGTTTTAAAATACATGTTTATATTATATAAATGTCTATCAATGATAAATCTTATAACTAAAATGCTTTTAAATGCAGTAAAATATCAGATTTATCTGTCATGTAGTCCCAGTGTCCTTTTACCAAGTTAAGTTTAATAAGTCAGTTTGAGAATTAAGAATTTTTTCTTACAAAGGGGACTCTATAGGGCAGGACAATATATCGGTATTATATCAGATATCGTGATTCAGGCTGCACCTAACAATTATTTTTGTTGTTGATTAATTTAGCAATTTATTTTCTTGATTAATTGATTAGTTGTTTGGGCTGTAAAAAAACAGAAACTAGTGAAAAATGTTCATCAGTGTTTCCCAGAGTCCAAGATGACGTCCCCAGATGTCTTGTTTTGTCCACAACTCAAAGATATTAAGATATTATTATTGTCATAAATGAGCAAAGAAACTTAAAAAAAAAAAAAAAAAAAAAAAAGCTGAAATCAGAGAATTTTGACTGTTTTCCTTTGAATCAATTATCAAAGTAGTTGACAATTAATGTAATAATTGATGATTCAGTTATCATTGCAGATATAATCATGATAGATTTTGGATATCGTTATATTGTGATATGTCACAAGTTCCGTCTTTTCCTGCTGAATTATGGTAAAATTACGTCATTTTCTGAACTTGGACTGTTTTATTATTTCTCTTTATCCACTTAGTCATTATATCCACATTATTGATGATTATTGATCAAAAATCCCACTGTCTTATTTAGGAATGTTAATGACTAAAAGATGAATTGATTAATAGCTGATAAAAATGTACTAATTGTTAATTAATCAATAGTCTAGAAATGGCAGTAATTTCACATCATTTGACATTGTTTTGTCTGGTTGGGTCATTTGTTGAATAAGGAAACTTAAACTGAACATGAGGGAAAAAAAGGAAAAACATGAAAATTATATATATCTTATTAATTATTATTGATTGATCGATAGTCAATATTTTGTGAAAGCACCAACAGTCACACCTACAATGTTGTTGCAATATCGATATTGAAATATTTGATCAAAAATATTTGATATTTGATTTTGTCGAAATCACTCAGCAATAATAAAACAAACTAAATTTTAGGGCTGCAACTATTGTATTATTTTCATTGTTGATTAATCTGTCAATTATCTCCACATTACTGATGATTATTTATCAACAAATCTCATTGATTTATTGTTTTATGAAAGCATCTATAGTCATCCCTGTATTATTGTCAATATATTGAGGTATGCGGTCAAATATATTATGATTTTTACTAATTTTATCACCTCAGCTGCTTCCACCCCTTGGAGTACACAGCATACAGTCAGTCTTGACCTACATGATCAATAATGATCAATATCGACTGATATTAACCTTCACTATTGTGATGGGTGTTTCAGCTGTATCGTGCTTGACTTTAATGTTTGTTTATTTTATCTGATTAATATCGTTAATGTTTGTGTGGGCCCTTTAACTGGCTGTGTGTGTGTGTGTCATGGCTGACTTCCTGTAGCTGTTGATGACTCACAGTGACATCACTGATGGTGTTTTTCCTCTAATTAAAGTCTCTTCATCAGTCACTTGTTTTCTGCTGCTGAAACACTGAATGTGATTCAGACATTTGGTTGTTTACAGTGTGTGTGTTTGAGACTGCACACAAACACACACACGTCTCCTGGTATGTCGGAGGGACATCGCGGCGGCGTGGAGCTGTGGCTGTCAGTCACAGAGCCAGCCAATCAGACTGGGGCTGAATTAGTGCAGCGTGTTATGTAATCCTCCTCCCAGACGTCCCGCTTCACTCGTCTGTCTCTTTTTTGGTCGGGGGAGGACCTCTGGGTTCCCTGTCGTCATGGTGATCCTCACTAGAGGAAGCCGTGACCCCCAGTTTTCCTCTGAATCCCCCCCTGTTGCCATGGGCACCCTGGCAGAGAGCAGCAGCCTGCGTGTGTGTGTATAAATAGGAGTCAGCCTCGGGCCTTCATCAGTGTCAGGTTTCAGGAGCAGCTGCTCACAGACAGACAGATGGACAGAGAGACAGACAGGTGGGCTGACAGTGAGACAGGTGGTGCTGCAGGTTTCTGTCTTGATGCGTTCAAATGGGGTCGTGTTTGTGGGACGAAGCCACTTGAACGCTACCCTCCTGTCCGTTCACAACAGAGGTGAACTGGAAGTTTGCTGTTCACAATTTCTGTGTCGTAATTACGAGTTTCACTTGAACGCAGCGTCTGTCCCGTTCACGTCATCTTCAGTGGACGTAGGAGCTGTAGAGCTACACATGAATCATTCAGTCCAGTGTCTCACAAACTTTTTTTTTTCTTTTTAAAATGACAAACCATCACATCCTGATTCACAAAAGGCCTTATCAATAAATCAGAGTCAGCTGGTGCATAAATGATCATTTTTACTGGATCACCATCTATTATGTTGAGGCATTTTATTGAAAGCATGTAACTCATGTTAAATATTTTACATATGAAAAATAAGTGCATTCGGGCTGAGTTAACAAAACTGCCCTTGGCAACTTTACAGAGCCGAAGGTGACATCTTCACACGTCTTAACAGATCAAAAGTCCCGAATATTCAGTTTTTAGTGACATGACAAAGAAAACCAAATCATTTCAGAGGCTGAAATCTGTGAATATTTGACATTAGTCGGTCTCTCCTGTACAGTTGAGTTCTGAGGACTGGTTCTGTCTGAAAAAGTGATTCTTAAGGAATCATTCAGAAGGTGAATTTTCCATTCCACTTCTCAATTCCTGCAGTTTCCACTCATGCTTTGGGTCGGCTTACATACTGCTTCAATTTCCAAGAAGTTCTGCAGCTCAAATGTGTGATTTACTATCACAGTATGTTAGTGATGGTTATTCTGTCATGTATTTGAAGAATATAGGGAGCAAGAAAGATAATGACACAATCTTTAATCTTTTTATGAACAAACACTAACAGAAAGTAACAGCTGTACATTTTAAAACACCAACTAAATTGTAGCAGTTTGAGTTTTGGAATATTAACATTGAGCAATGCATCATGGGGATTATTCAAATAGGGGGCGTCTCTCAGCATTAGTATCTGCAGCATGTGTGAAACTCACCAGTCTGAATCCTACAGCGCCCCACGGTGGTTGAAGGATGCAACAAACAAGCGTCTCAGATGGTTAAAACTGACTGGATGTGAATACAAACACAAAGAAACAACAACTGACAAAGAACTTTCAACCTCATAACCTTACACATAATAATAATAATAATAATAATGACTTAATTTATCTAGCACCTTTTTATAGTGAGGCCAAACAAAACCAAAGGCAAATGAAGATAAAGTTGAGACAAGAAGACATGAAAGACGCCAAAAAGCAAGACGCAGAATGTCAAAATAAACATGATATAAATCAGGTTTACATGACAATATAAATAAAAACAACTAAAGAAAGGACCAAGGGAAAAACAAAAATAAATGAATGAATAAATGAATGAATGAAAAATGTGTTTTCCGTAGTGATTTAAAAGATGTCACTGATCAACTTTATCTCCTCAGGCAGGCAAAAGCCCAGTCACCTTTAGATTTAAAGGGATAGTTCACCCAAAAATGTAAATTCAGTCATTATTTACTCACTCTCATGTAGATTGAAGGTCAGGTTTAGTTTTTTTTTTAGTCCACAAAACTGCTGGCTTGAGGACCTGGACCTTAAAGAGTCACCGTCTCAGCTGTGTAGCTCAGGGCCGGACCCAGAAGTGATCAGTGAAATCTTAAAATCAATTCTACACAGAGACACAGGGAGCTGATGGAGGGGAAGTCAGGACCGGGCTGATGTGACGTCGTCTGATGCCTCTTCAGCTTGAATTCATCTGTTTTTCTCTGAGTTTAAACAACAACAGAATTCAGAAACCTCACACGGGACAAAATGATGGATTTTTTTAATCCTAATTTACAGTTGAATGGCAGTTGATCCACACGGCTGGATTATTAAGCACCACTGAAATACTTTCAAAGTGGAGATCTCATCCTCAATACTCGCTTAATACTCCATTTTCTTCTTCTGTTGTTTAATGCATATTTTTCCTCGGGCCTGTAGGGCTGTTTATCCATCCAGAGAGTTTCGGTCTGCAGAGTTTTGTCCGACATCTCTCCAATATAAGGAAACTAGATGACACTCAGTGTGAGATGCTCAAAGAGCCAAAAAATATGTTTTTCAAAAATTAAAAACATCTCTTTCTAAAAACACGACCCAGAGTTTCACTGTTCTCTTTCTGCAGTAGAATCTACTGGAACCACCAAAAGTTTAAAACAAACAAACGCTAGGTTCTAGTCTGGCCAGTCTGTGGGTCTGTGATTTCTACGTGGGTTAGAAAAACAGAAAATATTCACATTTAAGAAGCTGAAATCAGGGAATTTAGATTTACCAATTAATCAATTCTCAAAATAGCTGCTGATTAATTTAATGTTGACTGTGTTTGTAAGTGGATCCTGAGTGGATCAGGTGGAAGTACATTATTACATTTTGTAAAATATGTCCTGTTTGTGTCTCTGTTTGCAGGCGAGGATAGCGTTCCTACAGGGGGAGAGGAAAGGTCAGGAGAACCTGAAGAACGACCTGGTTAGAAGAATAAAAATGTTAGAATATGCTTTAAAACAAGAAAGGTAAGAAGTGACGCCGACTCTCTGTTACTCTGTTAGAACTGGACTGTAAAATGTTTGAACACTTTGACCTGAAATACTTTGATTATTTCTGATCGTTTCCCAAATCATCCATCAGAGTTTGGATTGATTATCTCTCTGAGGAAATCGATTCTGAGTCGAGGACCTGCTCAATCTAACATGTCAAAGTTCTGTGATCATTGATTTGAAAAGAGGGGATCTAAGTTTCTGTTTGTGGTGTGTTTAAGTGCTATTTGTGTCATTTATGTCTTCACAATGACTTTCACCACCTGTCAATCTGTTAATGAATATATGACATATTTGGTCTAAAAATTATTCAGTAATCATCTGGAAAAAAAAGAAGTCTTTGTTAAAATGTTGTCAAAAATATTTCTGGGTTAGAAAAAGCCGAAAACTGACTGAAAAGGCTGCTGAGTGTTTCTCAAAACCACTGATGACTTCTTCTTTTTTATGTTTAAATCTCTTTTGCTGTGATCAAATATTGTTTCTTTGTTTTCTCCTCAGAGCAAAATATCACAAGTTAAAATATGGAACAGAGTTAAATCAGGGGGAGATGAAGATGCCAAGCTTTGAATCAGGTCAGTGTTTGTTTCTGAAGCTCGTCTGTCCGTCTGAAGCCTTTTTTTACTCTTCACATCAGAAACTGAACACTGTAACTCTCTCATCTTCCTCCTCCTCTTTAATCTCTTCTTCTGCTTCTCAGCTTTATGTCCTGCTTTCATCTCCTCCTCCTTCTCTTTTCTTCCTCCTGCACCAATCACATTTTCTCTCTCCTGACACTTAAAGGGACAGTTCAGATTATTTGAAGTGTGGTTATATTAGGTTCTTCTCCATGGTCAGTATATAACCGACAGTAGAGAAGCAGCAGGTGTCCCGGTGGAAGAAGCTGTGGACAGGATCAGCAGCAACACACACTTTAGACACCTAAAAAATCAGTTTAAGTTTTCTCTACTTTACCCTGCTGTCAGACACACTTCTTTAGCCAAATATCACACACAGTCCAAACCAACCAAACTCAACAATCAACAATTTTACCTCACAGGACAAAGGCTTTGTTGGTCTACCGCTGCCTCCATCTGTTAGTTTGTTTGTGTTATTGTGTGACTTCAGTGAATCAGAACTAACCTTTTAAAACACAGATGGAGGCAGTGGCAGACCAACAACAGCTCCTGTGTTCTGTGAGGTAAACTGATTAATTTTGTCAGTGGAGTTTGGTTGGTTTGTAGAGAGTGATTTGTTTTTTGATTTGATTTCAGTTTGTCCTCATTGTCTGTTTTGTGTGCATTTGTCCTTTAGACACCAAAGACTCCGAGGTCTCAGCTGTTCCTGCCAACAGTCAGCTCACCTGGAAACAAGGAAGACAACTACTCAGACAGTAAGAAACAGACAGATACGCTGCTAAAGCTGCAGCAAGCTAGTTGCACAAGAATGTCAGACAGTGCAGTTAGAATTTCCCAATGCTAACATGCTAACATGTTAGCTAAACAGTTGTAAGAACTGATGTTTGGACATGTTGTTTGTCGTTTCTTCTTTCAAATGTCTGTTTTAAAACTCTGTGTGTGTGTGTGCGTGCGTGCGTGCGTGCGCGTGTGTGTGTGTGTGTGTGTGCGCAGGTACCTACAGGAAGTGGGATACACAGACACCATCCTGGATGTTCGTACTCAAAGGGTTCGCTCTCTGCTCGGCCTGTCCGGCTCTGAGCAGAACGGATCTGTGGAGAACAAGAACCTGCAGCACCTGATCAATGGGACGGAGCGCCGCAAGGACAGCAAGAGGTACACACACACACACACACACACACACACACACACACACACACACACACACAAACACACACACACATTCAGAGTAACTAAGGGTCAGAGGTCACACACTGGTTCTACCTTTTACGTGCGTCCAGGAGTCCAGGTGACGTTCTGGAGACGTTCAACTTCCTGGAGAACGCAGAGGACAGTGATGAAGAGGAGGACGAGGAAGGAGACCTGATGGATGACATCAGCACAGACAAACACCACCGAGCCAAGAAACACAAGACCAAGGTACACACACACACACACACACACACACACACACACACACACACACACGCCATACTTTGATCCATCATCTTCACTCCTCTGTCTGTACTTCTCCTCCATCTTTTATTTCCTTCTCCATCATGTTTTGTCCTCTCCCCCCCCCCCCCCTCCTCCCTCCTCCTCCTCCTCCTCTCCAGGTGGGGAACGAGGGCTTGGCATCGGAGGATGACGCCGACACGGAGGAGGCTCTGAAGGAGTTTGACTTCCTGGTGACGGCAGAGGACGGAGAGGGAGCGGGCGAAGCTCGGAGCTCCGGAGACGGGACAGAGTGGGGTGAGAGACACGGGACATATTCACACCTGTGCTGTTTAGGATTTGTGTATCACATTCATGTGGGTATGTAGGTAGAGGACAGTTATCAGCCAAACAGATTCACTTTAATTGGACATAAAAAAAGATAAAAATTAAGAAAAACATTTAATTTCATTTTAACTTAATTAGGTCTGCAGCTAAGAATTTATCAGGCTGAGAAGTATTTTCATGATTAATTTTGTAGTTGTGTAGAAAAAAATATCAGAAACTAATGAAAAATGAAAATCACAACATGATCAAATTGCTTGTTTTCTGTCCAGTTCTCCAAAACCTGAAGAGAATTAACTGATTATAAAATAATTTGTCTTTTCTTGTTTGTTACAGGATTTGTACATAGTCTTGAACATTTGGAAAATATTTTAATTTAAAACACACAATCCTTGGGTTAGGAATATGCTTGAATTTGAAAAAACTTCATTTTCAACTGGAGGCAATCACTCATGTAAACCAAAAATCTTTTTAAAAATTGAAATGACAAGATCCTTTCATCATTTGTTGAGCCCTTACTCTGAAAATTAGGGAGAAATAAATAATCATGATCAAAGTCATTTATTGTTATAGTAATAATTTTAATATGATGATAAAAGTTTCCAGAATTGAGAAAAGTTTGTATAAAATACCTTGGAATTCTTGAAAAGTGCTTTAATGTTAACACAGTTGTGCTCTCTCTCTGTGTAGCGGAGCCTCTACCGTTTCCTCCCGGCGGGGGGAAGTCCTTCCTGTTGGGGGGTTCAGACGACGTGTTGGAGAGCGTGCTGGGTTTGGGTGACCTTGCTGACCTCACCGTCACCAACGACGACACAGACTACAGCTACGATGTAAGACCCAAACCACAGCCGGAGTTCAGGATGCAGACGTTCATTGATCAATTTAATCACATGCTGTCTGTTGTTTGTTGCCCTCAGCTGCCGTCCAATAAGGAGTCTTCGTTCAGGAAGACATGGAACCCGAAGTACACGCTGCGGAGCCACTTTGATGGCGTCCGAGCGCTGGCCTTCCACCCCGTCGAGCCATGTCTGGTCACCGTGTCTGAAGACCACACCCTCAAACTGTGGAACCTCACCAAGACCGTCCCTGCCAAAAAGTACCTGAATATCAACACCAAACATACTTCTGTACCTCTACACCGACACCAAACATACTTCTCTGTTCTGATGAAAGTGGGTGAATCTGACTTAAGAGAAGGTGTAAAGCTACTTCCACACTTCATACTCTTATTCTGGTCAGTTGGAGGACTTTTATTGTGAAAGAGCTGCAGAAGCAGGACGTGCATGACTGTTTTAGCCACACCATGCTCACATGTTCAGTAAAACAACGGGTGTTTTGTGGATCATAGCGGTATAACGTGGTGTGTATCTGTCTTTGCACTCCTCATGTTTTGTGGATTCTCTGTGCTTCAGAGGAAAATCCCTCCATTCAGACTCGACACATCCTTCAGCATTTGCATCTCATTTTGTTCTCACCGCAGCGTCTCTGACAACCGAACTTCAAACACAGACGCAGCAGTGTCCTCCACTTAATCCACTGCAGCATCCTCACACAGCTCAGCCTCCAGCACACACACACACACACACACACACACACACACACACACACACACACACACACACACTTTGTTCACACACTGATGATTATGATGAGTTTAGTAACAGTCTGGATGTTTTTTTTTCTCTTTTCGTTCTCCAGAAGTGCCTCTTTTGATGTGGAACCCGTCTACACATTCAGAGCTCATGTGTATGTATTTAAACACACACACACACACACACACACACACACACACACACACACACACACACGGAGCTAATGTAATGTAACAATGAGTACATTAGTGTCCACACCACCTTTGAAAGGTTTCCCTCTGATTTCTTTCCTCCAGTGGTCCAGTGTTGTCGTTGGCGATGACCTCCAGCGGTGAGCAGTGTTTCAGTGGAGGCATCGACTCCACCATCCAGTGGTGGAACATCCCCAGCTCCAATGTGGACCCCTATGATACCTACGGTACACACACACACACACACACACACACACACACACACACACTTTTATGGAAAGCCCCTTCCACATTTAATTTGTAGCTTTAGGGCTGTAAATAATCAATCAATCTGTTGATTATCTTCTCTTGTCCAATCAGATCCCAGCGTCCTGGCTGGGTCGTGGACAGGGCACACAGACGCCGTGTGGGGATTGGCTTACAGCGGCATCAAGAACCGCCTCCTGTCCTGTTCGGCCGATGGAACGGTCAAGCTGTGGAACCCGACGGAGAAAAACCCCTGCATCAGCACTTTCAACACAAACAAGGGTGAGAACAGAGACGTCCCCAAACCCCCCCCCCCCCCAGAACCCATCCACCCACCCAAGAGGACACAGCAGGAACGCAGCATGTCAAACTCATTAATGTGTGTGTCTGTGTGTGTTTGCAGAGCACGGTGTCCCCACGTCGGTGGACTTCAATGGTTGTGACCCCGCCCACATGGTGGCGTCATTCAACAGTGGAGATGTGGTGGTGTACGACCTGGAGACTTCCCAGAATGCACTGGTGCTGAAGGGACAGGGAGAAAGCAGTAAGACACTAACACACACACACACACACACATACACACACAGATTCAGCAGAAGTTTTCTTTGCTAATTTGTCATTTTTCTCTCATTGCTGCCTTTTAATCTTCCTCCTTCTTGTCTTCTTCTTGTGTCCCTGTCTTCTCCTCCTCTCCTCATCTCCTCATCTCCTCCTCTCCTCATCTCCTCTCCTCTCCTCTCCTCTCCTCCTCTCCTTCTCTCAGACCTCCCGGGGTCGAATCATATCAATAAGGTGGTCAGTCATCCCACATTGCCGGTCACCATCACCGCTCATGAAGACCGACACATCAAATTCTACGATAACAAGTCAGGTGAGTCTGTCTCTACCTGTCTCTGTCTTCACACAAAACGATCCTGATCTGAACCACATGGTTTGAGATTTATTTATTTTTTTATAGGTTGAAAGATTTATTTTAAAATTGTTATGATGATGATAATAAGGTACACTGAGCAGGTCATTATTGTGAAATAAAGCCCTTTAGGCTGATTCAGTACCTGCATCATCCTGTCAGGATTTATTTTACTATAATGATCTTCTCTCTGCACGTTCTCCTGTCTGTACCTGCATAACTGATCATAATGAGCTCCATCTTTACCTGCTGCAGAATTTAAAGTGATAAACATGTGAATGCATCAACACTTATAGTTCATATTATTCTGAGAAGTTGCATTCAAATACAGTTCAGTTTCCAAACTTTTACATTTCACCTGAATGGCTTTTAAGTTCAGTGCATCATTTTAGAAACAAACTTAAGTAATTTTATTCTTTGCCATATGTTCCCAACTCCCAGTATTTAATTATTTATTTAGGGAGGATCACATTGAATTGTTTGTCATTTATGTTGTTTTAACAGTGAACACAGTGATGGCCCAGAAGTTACACTCACATGCTCATTGTGATGGCAAATTTTACCAGTTCAGCTCTAGTTTGTTTTTTTTGTTTTTTTTTTTTTGCTTGGACATGTTCTGTTATCGTCATTTCTCACCGTGCGTCCGTCTCACACTGAAGGGTTAGAAATCCACACAGACACAGAGTGAACACTTCACTTTTTACTTTTCTCTCCAAGCAGACAAATAATCCTCCTGAAAGGTTTCATGTGGCCCACAAGGCCGCCGTGGAAATACCAGAAATTAAAAATCAGACCTTTATTTTGAAAGGGTTAAGTTCTGAATCTTTTATATTAAACTGTAACTTTATTCACTTAGTGCTGAACATCCATCGTGTTTATCTTCTTCTTCTACTTTTACTGCTTCCATTGTTGCAGCCCGTATGCAGCAGCATGTTACACTGTAAAACATCAAGTTTTGGACACAAAACAAAATATTCACCCACAATTCATCACATGACAGTTTAGAACCAACAGTAGAAGTTTCGTGTATGAACTCCTCTGACTGTTCCGTTATTAGAGATCTGTTCATTATAAGGACTTAATATCATTTGTGATTTGTGCCCACGGCAGCCTGATCAGTTTCTCATGTGGCCCTCCCATGAAAAATAACTGCCCACCCCTGAGTTAAGCACTATAGTTTACCTGTCTGTCTTCTCTACCTGTGCAGGTAAAGTGATCCATGCCATGGTGGCTCACCTGGACGCAGTGACCAGTCTGGCTGTGGATCCAAATGGGATCTACCTGATGTCTGGAAGTGAGTCTCTTTAAATCATATGTCACATTTGATGAATGAAATGTTTAAAGTGCTGATCACTGAGTCTTCCTCCTCTTCCTCCTCAGGTCATGATTGCTCGCTGCGTCTGTGGAACCTGGACAGTAAAACATGCGTGCAGGAGATCACGGCTCACAGGAAGAAGAGCGAGGAGGCCATCTACGATGTGGCCTTCCACCCCTCCAAAGCCTACATCGCCTCAGCTGGAGCCGACGCCCTCGCCAGGGTCTATGTGTAGATGAGGAGGAGGAGGAAGAGAAAAAGAAGAGGATGGCGGGGACAGACAGACAGACAGTCAGAGACACAGTAACAGTATTCAGGTGTGTTCAGGTGTCTGAATACAGAATAAATATGAATGACAGACGGGAGGTGACGGATCTCCATCAGACGACTGAACACACACGCGTGCACACACACACACACACACACACACACACACACACACACACACACACACACACACACACTGTTGACGTCCAGAGGCGGAGCTGTGTGAGACTTAAGACACTGAGAGACGTTCAGCAGCAGAAAACGTTGTGGAAACGTTGTTGAGACGCTGCAGGTCGACACTGAGCAGCTCACTCGTCCTGTGATGTCATCGTCCACAGAGTCCCAATGACACTACATGAAGCCCCGCCCCCACTTCCTCCCTCATGTTGACACTAGCGTGACCTCTGACCCTCAGACAGCAGACTGGAGCAGAGGACGCTCTTAAAGGAAAAATCCCCTCAAAATCACCTCTGTGACGTTCAGGAGTTTGTTCTTCTTCACTCCAATGTTCAGCAGAAACAGAATGATGATGATGATGATTCACCACGTGAGCCATCGAGTCTTTCTGTCCCCTGGTGACCTCACTGATGATCAGCTGACATCAATATCAGTGTGGTTTATCCAGGAGTAGAGCAGCAACGATTAATCGTTTATCGATTATTAAATGAACTACAATAATTTTTAAAATCAGTTAATCGCTTGGAGTCATGTCTTAATAAACATGTCCAAGTCCTCTGATTCACTGACAGTCATTAACAGTTATTAACTGTCCTTATGGATATGAAAATTAAGTTATTATTCCATTTCCACAACTAATTGATCAATCAATCAGTGAAATTATCAACAGATTAGTTGATAATGAATATAATCATTACAGGAGAGACTTGATGGAGACGTCCAAACGTGACGAGCTCACAGATGGAATTTGACCACTGAGGCTGAAGTTAATCTCTTTCTGCGGTTACACTGCCATAAAAGTTGGGAGAGAAGACCCACAATGCATTGCAGAAACACTTTTTTTCTTTTTTTTTCAAATGTCTCTCAAATTTTTCTTGTTGCTCTTTCTTGCTCCTAAACTGAGGGGTTTGCATTCAAACAGAAGAGCTTTGACCGTCCACTTGAAACCATTAAATCGTGTTGCACATCACAAAGTGAACAACAGAAGAAGAAGAGGAGGAGGATGAGGAAGAGGAGAAGGAGGATTTGAGGGGGATTTTTCCTTTAAAGCGTCAACCTCCAGCTGTAGGCGGAGAGAAAAAGAGGAACAGAAGATGTGATGTTTTAACCCTCCGTAGTTTTGTTGTATTTTAGTTTTTAAAAACTGAACTGAAGCGTCAGGAAAAGATAAAAACAGATTTTGACCTGTCTGATTTTTTTTACAGTCTTTTTAAATAACATAAATTAAGAAAGGAAACGTCAAACTGAGGGTTAAAAGTCTGATTTTCTGTCTCCATTTCTCTGACGAGGTGTGAGCTGATTGGACATCCGTCCAAACGGGAACAGTGGATTGGTTAATACACCCCCTCCCCACACACACGCACACACCTCAGCCCCTGGTGGGCCAATCAAAGCCCTGCGTTGACACCACCGAGGTAGCGAGCGAGCGAAGGATCCAGACGTTACTGTAGTTCCACTTGGACGTTTTCTGTTTGTGTAAAATAAATCTAGTTTTTATAATCGTTTTTATAAACGTGGAAACGTCTCGTTGACGGCACCGAGGAGGATTCTGGGTCCTCATTCCCGTCCAGTCCCTGCCATCACGACGCTCATAGACATCCCCCCCCCCCCCCCACTTCCTGTTTCCTGTCACATGATGGTTCTCAAACTGACATGTAAAGATGGAGTCTGGGTCAGTTTGTGGAGCTCAGTGAAGATTTCACCAAATGTAGAAAGTAAAGGAGGAGGAGGGGGAGGAGGAGGAGGGGGAGGAGGAGGAGGAGGAGGAGTTCACACTCCTAATGCTGCATTCAGGTTGTGTAGGACAGATGGATTATTTCTATCAAGACTGAGGTTGTCAAAAGTACCCATATGTATTTCAAACAATGCGACTTGCAGCAAAACCAGACAGTGTTGTTTTCAGGAGCAGAACTGTCTGCAGGCTGTTGACGTTCTCTGCATTTAGATGGAAAAAAAATCTGTGCACGTATCAGCAGTCACCCAAAATCAGCTGGAAACTATCAGCATGTCAGACATCAGACAGATATTCAAAATCATTCATCCCTAAAATGATCTGGTTTTGTCATGATATCGAGAGAAGTATTAAGTATCCTTTTTTATACTAGTTCTGTAATGCACCAGTAATTCAATTTATGTTTATTTGCTTTTTAATATTTTCTGCAACTTAACTGTAAACTCTAATTAGCTAATTAGTTATCACCACATGACAACATTCAATCCAGAAAAATCTGAAGAAATCAAGATTTCATTTCCCAACCTGAAGCTCTAAATCCACTTTCAGTCCTGTCAATACAGTTCTGAAATACTGAGGGTTTGTTTTTTTTATTTTGTTGACTTACAAGTCAAACACTGGACTGTTGGCGCTGCAAAGATTCATTGATTAGAGGAACTGTTTTTATAATCGATTAGTTGTTTCAGTCGTTTTTCAAGCAGAAAATGTCAAATACATTTGCTGATTGATTGATCTGCTGCTTTTCTTTATCATTTATGAGTAAATAAGGACTCATGTTTTTGGACTGTTAGACAAAAGAAGCAAATTGAAGATGTTACTTTTGACATTTTATAAACTAAATGATTAATAGATACTTAAAATAATCATTAGTTGCAGCTTGTGCTGGGAGAGATAATAAAGTTCTCCACTTTATGATCACCTGTAACAAAGGTGTAAGAGCAGACTGCATGTTCCAGTTGGACGGTTCAAGTAACGGACATAAAGATGTGTGTAATCTTTACGTTCTAACCTCAGATACTTCTTAAGGTTTGGTGCAGATGGATCTGATCCGATCCGTCTGCCACCTGCCAGCTTTAAATGCTTCAAATTTTGATGCATCAGGATCAGTCAATAATCATTTTATAATCACTTTCTGAAACAGATTCTCTTCAGTGAGTGTCCCAACTGATCTGATTTCAACTTTAGTAACTAAAGTTTCACTAGAGCATAAAATGTTCATATCTTTCATCATATTTAATGTTGTCTGAGGAAACAGTTTCAGTCAAAACATCCGTTGATATTCAGCAAACGACAAAGTCTGTCAGCTTTAATATTCCATCTGTTGTCCAATTTTAGTTTAGAAATTCTGATTCAATAATTATAATTATTAATAATTTCTATTAATTGTGCAGCCCTACTCTTTAGAGCTCATTAACTGCCACCTTTCATTTTAGCTTTTTGGAAAATAACTTCCAGTGTCAAAGTTTCAATATTTAAGAGTTTGAAAATGTAAAATAACAGTTCAGTTCATGAATGTTCAGCGGAGACATTTTCCTCAGAACTAGTAACAGATTTTCAGGTTTTTCTGGCAGGTTGAGAGCAACAACTTCTTCAACTAGGAAGCGTTTGGCTTTACAAGAGTACCTGAACGTACCACAGTAGACAGAGGCTCCACCCCTCAGCTCCTCCTCTTCCTCCTCCTCCTCTTCCTCTTCCTCTTCATATCACTGTGTGAGTTTTCAATTTGACATTTTCTTCATCACAGCTTCAACAGCAGGAGGAAACTTTTATTTATATGATTTGATGGTTTTTAATCTCGTCCTTATAAGGAAAAAGAACAGGAGAAACTGTCCAATCAGAGGCCTCCTGGGGGCGCTGCCACCTGATTGGCCAAACACACGCAGGGGGGCGTTCTTTTTCATGGTTGTGGTTTGTTTCTGTTTTAATTTAAGTTTTGAACTGAAGGGATTTGTAACGGCTCCTGATCGATCACAAAACAACAAATCTTTATTTTTCTTTTCACCGACGCTACGACTTACTGTGTAACTAAAGACTTTTTTTTGTTTGTGTAATGCATGATTAATACAATAAAAGTATTTTTTCTAGTCTTCCAAAAAATGGAAAAAAAAGTTCTGATCAGTTTGCGAGTTTTGATGAGTTTTGTAAGTTTTTTTTTTTTTTTTGATTTAAAAACTATGAAACAGCAGATTTTAAAGATTGTACCACATAGCAGAATACAACTGTATATAAAATGTCTATAATAACTATTAAATGGTGTACCTGTACAGAGATGATGCTCTGCCCATCATTCAGTATCAACATGCTGGTTTCCATGGAAACACATCAGCTCACTCAACAGGAAATGCACCACCAAAATAAAGGCTTCAGTTAAAGATTCTGTTGGTTTTTCACGAATCTAAAGCCGGCCGTAAAAATTTTAAATAAACTCACAACACACTGTTTTTACTCTATGTGGCCAAATGTATTTGGACACCACAGACCACATGATTTGTCTACTTTTGGTCTGGTCTTTTTCCTGGTTTGGGTCCTTGGAAGAGAAATCTTGGTGCTACAGCGTACCAAAACATTTTAGTCCATCCAGGTGGATCTGTGGCTCCGACTGGAAGTTCAGGAGGAACATTAATGTGAGAGGAATGAATTGTTTACTCAAGACAATTGATTTTAAAGTTCAGACTCTGAAATGTCCTCAGAGTGTAAAAGTAAAAAGTCGTCCTCTGAAGGACATTTCTACTGACTGTTTCTGTGCAAAGTTAAATGAAGCTCATGTTTTCTCCACCAGAGGGCGCTGTGATAGGCACTAATGGGTCCACCAGTGAATCGTCTTTTCTGATTAGTTGATTGCCAGAAAATTAATTGTCAAGTCTATGATAATTAATTAAGTGATTTATAAGCAAAAATCCCAGATAGTGTCTGGTTTCATTTCCTCCACAGTCTGGTATTTTCTGCCTTTGTCTGTTTTCTGTCAGTAAACTGAATCTCTTAAGGTTTTAGTCAAATAAAATGTGACTTTATAAACTGACACTTTGGGCCTCAGAAAACTGTGATGGACATTTTCTATTATAGACCAAACCATTAAACAGAAATCAATAGTGAAAAGATTTATTAATTCTGACTGTAACAAACTTTAGGAGCAGCTCAGTAACGAAACTGTCCATGATGCATTTAGGAACACACAACAACACAGGAACAACACACTCTTTATTTTCCACCATGAGAATGTCTGAAAACTAAGTTCCTTCAGCTGATGAAGACCTTCAGATGTGAGTGAAAGCTGCTGGGAAAAGCAAAGTAAGTTAAGCTTGACTTTCTATTTATTTTTAATATTTCATCAAAAGAAATTAGAACAAAAAGTATTTTGATGATGTTTTGAGATGTGAATTATTCTTTGCTAAACAGAAACAGTCATCGTTCTTTATACTTAAGTGTTTTCTCCTCATATCACAGCTGCAGTGTCAGTCCTACAGCTTGTGTTCGACGACATGGACGGCCTTGTTGATGGTGTGGCGCCTGTTGGTGTCTGGCGGGGCGGCGGCGGTCGGGGCCTGGCACACGGAGAGCAGAGCGTGGCATCTGTCGAAGGTGGTGTCGGCGTTGTGGACCGTCATGGTGTCCAGGTGCTGCTGCAGCAGGAGCCTCAGCTGCTGGTTCTCTCGCCTCAGATCGTTTCTGTGTGTCTTAAGAGCTTCTCTCTGCAACACTGCGGCGCTGATTTTCCCTATCACCTGCCGCAGACAGTCACCTGACTCCTCCTACAGACAGACACGCACAGGTCAGTGAGGGCGAGAAAACTGTTAAGTTCTTTCTGTATTTAACTTAATGTGATAATTGTGTTGAAGTTACATCAGTTTTATTCTCACATTAATCAAACAAAAATCTATCAGATTCTGTGTTGTATCATGTTTGTAGCAAAAATAAGAAAAGACCTGGAGACGATAAATCAAATAATTTAAATCACCACATCCTACCTCTGCAGGTTCCTCTGGTCTGTGTTCCTCTGTAGAGAACAATGTTGGTGAGATGTTCTTCTGCTTGTTCTCCAGCTTGTGACATATTTCAGCGACACGTAAAACCCTCTCACCCTGGATGAGCACACAGTGAAATGAATGAGAACAGGCACAGGGAGAACACGGGCATCAGCAGTGGACAAATGGGGCGTGACGTGTTTCACCTTGGCGATGACTGTCCTGAGTTTCTTGGTGGCGTTGTCGCCCTGGACGGTGAGGTCGGTGAGCTGTTTCCTCGCCGCAGTTTGAGCCTGAGTCAGCTGCTGCCTAAGCTTGCGAGTCTGCTTGTTCAGCTGGTTTCTCTTGTCCGTCGGGTTCTGGACCTCCAACTGGCTGTCTGTCCTACTGGCTTTTATCTGTGACCTCAGCCGAAGGACAGCTTCCTGACAGAGGACGGAAACGAGGTGGTTTGACAGTCTGATGCTATGCTTCACCACGCTAGTCTCTGCTCTACAAACAATCTGATTTTCTAACAATCAAATATCGGCTGCTGTCAGGCCTGCTGGGCTGTAGTTAGTAAAACATGCATAAAAGTTGACAAAAAGGTAGATGCTGAATCACAAGTGGTCATGTTTTACAAACTGCTAGAAATGGTGCATTTACTGACAAGCAAAGAAATATAAAATTACAATATTTTAAAAAGAATTAGGCAGGTAAACTGTTGAGTTGGGTTGAAGAAATATTGTCCTTGCATCAGATAAATTTGTGTGCGCAGCTTTAATTCTCATGAGGGATTCAGTTGTTGATTTGAGAAACTAAATCAAACCACATCACCAGGTTAAGGAGCTCCACTGACCTGCAGCTTCTTCGCCTTCTTCATCTCCTTGTTGGTTGCATGGAAGCACAGCCGGTTTTTGGCGATTGCCGTTTCCAGGTTCTTCTCCTTGTCGCTGCACAGCTGCATGGACTTCTGCATCTTTTTGGTCTTCTCCATCAGACTTATCTTGTCCTTCCGTGACCCTAACCATAACCTCTCCTTATTTCCAGAGAGAAGAGAACACAGGAGACAAACCTCTTACACTCACAGGAGGACAGCAGAACACAGTATATATGTAACTGAAATGGTTCTGTGAGGAGATACCATATTCATGGAGACCACGTCGTAGAACGGGATCTCTGGTGCCTGGTGCTGCTGCTCCACAGTGAACGAGGCTTCCTCCAGATCAGCTTGCTGCTCCTCTGAGTTTGCCAACATCTGCTTCCTGAAACACAAAACCCAGTTCACAGCAGAGTGAAGATCCCTGAGGGATCACACAATAAATATTAATGTGTTAAAAACTGAATCCATGTGTCCACCCTCTGTATCGAGACATGTCCTCTGTCATCACGTCAGCTGTGAGGTGTTGGACTGCAGTGCTCGTACTGTCGCTGTTAGACCTCGATCATTTAATGATGTGTGTTTGTAGTGTGTAGTTGCCACATACAAAAAATCCAGCAGGGGGCAGCAAACACCACACAATGAGTGCAGAATAAGTTGTGTTTTTTATTTTCTGTACTTAAACTTGTATTAAACAGGAGACAATTGACATTTACTCTGTTATTCTTGTTTGGAAGAAGCTTAAAGATGATTCAAGTGACTGAAATTTGTTTTCTAACAGACTCAGAGATTTTCAATCTCCTAATTCAAACAGTCCTCTGCAGATGGTCCACTACGCTGCAAAAGTCCACCTTGAAAAATCCAGCGTTATCAAGTTAGCCACCTAGCAACAGCGTTGGTCTCAACTGCTTCGTCTCCAACAAGATATTTTTGTCCTTCAGGAAGGACTGAGGGATTATTTCTAGTCCCGTCCACTGTAGATCAAAATGTGATTGATTAATTCATGCAGTCTGATAACTCTGTTTGATTTGATTTATTCCATTTGATTATTAGGCTGTTCTCTTCTAATTCGAATTTCAACTTCATTTTCTATCAGCTTTGCTTCAGAAATGAATCAAATCAAATATATATATAAATATAACATTTGAAACACTGATATGTTAGGATTTCTCTGAAGGTCTAGAAGGCCTCTGCAGTTTTTGCTGCTCTGATTGATTGTAGATCTGTCCAACAGTGTCCAGTCAGCAGGTCCATCCAGCACAATGACTCTGATCAAACTGTCAAACTGGACTGAATCAAATATCAATCAGGATTCTGTAACTACATTGATTGTTCTTCTCTTGGTTTCAGGAACATACTTTACTGAACCCTTTACCTTCTAACTCCACAGTTTCCACATATGCAGTAAAACTCTTCTGGGTGCAGGTTGTAGGAGGCGCTCTGGACCCTGGGACTGACCTCTCAGAGTTGAACCTGGAGCTGAGGTGCTGCAGGCTGTTCTCCCACTGCTGCTGCACAAACATCAGCCGTTTCTCCTGCTGAGCCCACAGACGCTCCAGGTGCTGCAGGTGAACGCGCCGTGTCCGCGCAGCCTGATGCTCCGCCTCCTGCAGGTCCTGCTCCAGATTCTGCACCAAAAAAAAAAAAAAAAAAAATCAGTTGACATACAGAGCGATGAAACAGGAAGGAAGAGGAGCAGGTGGTTCACCTTGATGGTGCTGTCCAGGCTGTCCAGGTGCCTCTCAAACACCTGACTGAGCACCGTGATGTCATGACGCAGCTCAGGGGCTCGAGTCTGACGGAGGATTGACCTCCAGCCTTCGTTCAGCTTCAGTAAGTTCACCGCCGTGTTCCTCTCTTCCTTCTGCAGCTTGTCCTGATTTCAAACAAAGAGGCATCACAGAGCTGATCGCCAACACATTTAAATGTTGACTTCTTTTTGAATATTTTATTGATTTTATTCACATTCTGTTATTTCGAAAAACTTATTTTTACTTTGAAAGGGCTAAATTTAATGAAGAACATTTTTTTGTGTTTATTTGTCATGAAAAATCACATTTCAAACATCTGAAACTTCAGATTCTTTGGAAACAGTGTAAAATTGTTAAAAACATGTTTAAAAAAGCTGAGGTACAGATCAGTGTGAGTGTCAATACTGAAAAGAGTTGAGGTGTCAGTCAAAAACTAAAATCAGATCATTTTTAATTGAAGTGAAAGTGATGAAAACAAGTTTTAGGGTTTTGAACTTTCATTTATTGAGCAGAGATGAAGAGTCGAGTCTGACAGCCTCTTAAATATCAGGGGACGTGTTCTGAGTGTCAGTTAACGTCCATCACTGACAGCAGCTGAAGTGAAGTGTCAGTTAACGTCCGTCACTGACAGCAGCTGAAGTGAAGTGTCAGTTAACGTCCGTCAGTGACAGCAGCTGAAGTGAAGTGTCAGTTAACGTCCGTCAGTGACAGCAGCTGAAGTGAAGTGTCAGTTAACGTCCGTCACTGACAGCAGCTGAAGTGAAGTGTCAGTTAACGTCCGTCACTGACAGCAGCTGAAGTGAAGTGTCAGTTAACGTCCGTCAGTGACAGCAGCTGAAGTGAAGTGTCAGTTAACGTCCATCACTGACAGTAACTGAAGTGTCAGTTAACGTCTGTCACTGACAGCAGCTGAAGTGTCAGTTAACGTCTGTCACTGACAGCAGCTGAAGTGTCAGTTAACGTCTGTCACTGACAGCAGCTTAAGTGAAGTGTCAGTGAAGTGTCAGTTAACGTCCGTCACTGACAGCAGCTGAAGTGTCAGTTAACGTCTGTCACTGACAGCAGCTGAAGTGTCAGTTAACGTCTGTCACTGACAGCAGCTTAAGTGAAGTGTCAGTTAACGTCTGTCACTGACAGCAGCTGAAGTGTCAGTTAACAGGTGATGGCTGAGTTTAAAGTTTAGGTGCAGCTGAACAGTTGAAGTAGAAGCCAGAGAAAGCGTTGACTCTAAAAGAGGCGTTCAAGTGTTGGTTTGTGAATCTAAACTTGTGTTACCTTCAGGAACAGTGTGAGGATGTCTTCTTTCTTCTTGGCCATCTCCTCCTCAGCCTGAGCTCCCTGCTGCTGGTACAACCGTCTCTCCTCCTCTGTCTTTTCACCACCTTTACCTCCTCCACCTTTCTTTGTTTTCTTTGGCATGATGCCTCCTCCTCTTCCTCGTTGCTCTGCTGCTGCTGCTTCGGTTGATTTCTGATGGAGAAACACCTGAATAAAAATCAGACAGACAAAAAGACAAAAAATAAATAAAAATAAATTCACTACTGAAGAACAGGGTAAAAAATAACTAATTAATAAATGTTACCATATAACTTCACATACTTACAGATAAGACAATTATTTTGTGAAATGTTATCTTGAAATATGTAAATGAGACATTATCTTATTACATATGCACTTTTTTTGCAAACATTTCCAGATCAGAAATCTGAAACTTTGAATAAAGTCGGGTTCAAACCTCATGTCGACATGTTAGAGTCGCATATGAACCTTAAGACATCAGAACCCAAAATCTGTGACTTCATGTATTTTAATTACATGTAAATTTACATGTAAATTTTCCATGTAATTTTATTACAGAAGTTTAATATAAAGAGTTGCATTGATTCCAGTGTTTCCTATCATGTAGAGTCAGTGTGAATAAATTAAAAACCTTCAGTCAGATCAGATTAAGTTCATATAAACTTTTATATAAACTGTGTTGAAGTGTGACTCACATCCTCCATATGAGATCCACTAAATAAGGTTTACTTGATTTGTTTATGTTCACTTTACACTCAACATATTCACATTTTGTTTACTTTTTTGGATAAACAAACTTTTGATTTGATATATTTCAGTTACATTTTACTTCTAAATATTGCTTCATGTTTATTAGAGCCAAGAATCACTTATGGAGATTATAATAATTTATAATACATCTTAAAGTTCACAGCTGTGTAATCTTACAGTTTACATATTTAACATATATAATTAGATATGTGATAGCATGAGTTAGCTCATATCAATAATCTCCACTATATTTCATATTTTTATTTTGATACTCGATCGATTAAATTCTCTGTAATTGAACTGTTCTCTGGAAAACAAATGTAGCTTTTTGCATGTTAAACAATTTGTATTAAATTACCTGAAAGTTTATCAAGTGACTGTGGTGGGAAATTTTGTGCATTTTCCTAAACAGATAATTGAAAACATTAAAAACAGATAAACAATCAAACATTAATAATTAATACTTTTTTGAGGGTCTACAGGACAGAGGCTGTTGTACAGGTTGTAAAGGCCCCTGAGGTATTGATCTGTGATCAGTGATACTGGGTTAAATAAATAGAATCTGACTCAACTTAATTAATAAAGTACAAAACTCAGGGTTTTTTTTCTCAGTTTAAGTTGGATTTAAATAATTCTAGTGCCTCCTTAGTTATGTGAGACTTTAATTCATGAGGAACAGTTAATTATTTTATTATTATCATGAATAATAATTATTGATGTGTAAGTGTTTACAACTAAACCTCATTATAAACCAGTTGTGTATCATTTATAAGGACAGGGTTATTGTGAAGTCTGTGAGTAACTTTCACATGATTTTTTTTTTAACCACTGAATTAAATTAAAACATGACTTTTTATGGACGTGTAGCTTTACACCCGCGCATGCGCACTCAAGATAACAATAACGTAACAAATAATAGTGACATTAATAACTGATGTGGTTTTTATTGGCGTTTTAAAGTGAAGTTAACTTTCCTCACATCCTCACATTCAAATCTGTTAGCATTATAAAGAGCTAATGCTAATTTAGCCGACATGAGCTAAGCTAAGCTAAACTAAGCTAACAGAGTCTTTAAGTGACAGCAGATTAAAAACACAGAAACACGCACATTAACCGGCAGCGTGTGTTCAAACTAAAGACCCGTGAACGTCTCTAACTCACCTGTGAACACAGACAGAAAAAATATGAAAATACCTGAAATCTGTCGGACTCTGTCACTCTACCCTTTGACGGTTGATGTGTTTGTGATCCGTCACCATGGCAACAGCTTGACGAGCACTTCCGCTGGCAGGCAGTTTGAAACCAACCATCATGAATCAGTTACTGTTTACATTAAATATGGTAATGACACATTATCTAATTAAATATGTGATAATTAGCAGTTTTAACACTGGATAAAGACAAGTTCAAAAGTCTTATTTCTTATTTCATATTTTTGACATTTTGGAGTCAAAGGTTTTTACAGAGGGAGTATTAAATATCTGTTTTTATAACTAAATATATGTATATGTGTGTGTGTGTGTGTGTGTGTGTGTGTGTGTGTGTGTGTGTGTGTGTGTGTGTGTGTGTGTGTGTGTGTGTGTATATATGTATGTTTATTACATGGTTTGTGAAATGTTATGTTTAAACATGGACTTTTTTTTTGCAGACACCTCCAAATATGAATAGTTCAAAACTCAGTTGTTGACAGATCAGAGTCAGAGATTCTTACAGCTTTCTACTTTTATAACTTCAGAAATCAGAAAATAATTTCTGCTACGCCACATAATCACACATTTTATGCAAAGAAAACCCATGATATTATAGTTTATAGATTTTTAAAAAAAATAAAGATTATAGCTTGATGTACATTTTTGTACATAAATCTTACATCTTAACTTAACTCTTTTAAATATTGTAGTAGAATACCTTTTTTTTTTTTTGGATACTTTGTATTTCTGTTCTTATAATTCTTTTTTCTTTATATTTCTATATCAACAATTTGCCCCTGGGGGAAAGGAATTAGGAATCATGTAACAATGTTATTTTTATTTATTATGACTAATATAAAACGGAGCCTGTAGGGAAAAACAAAAAAGCTAATACATTTTCTATACAATGCTTGTCATGTATGTGGATTCCCTATATTTTAACCAGTTAATTTATTAAATCACATTATGAATAATAAAATCACCATCAGATTGTTCTGTCAGGTAGCTGACAGCTGATTGGCTAAACTTGCTACAGGTTTGTGCTACATGACTTCTGATTGGACAAGCTGAATTAAACCTGGTGTTTGTCATTTGGAATATTTTTGCTGTATTGTCTTCACCTTCTTTACAGAGAAAGGTGGTGATTTTAGTCTGTTTGATGTATTTTTGTCATTTTTTTTCAGAGTGAAGAGACAGAGGGACTTTTTTTGACACAATTTTGTCTTTTGATTGTTTCCGTTTCTTCTCTCAAACCTGAATGTTTTCTTGTAATCTGCAGTTCAGACACCAGATGGCGTCATGTCCCTGTCTAAACATTAACAGAGACCAGTGGAACAAGATGTAAAAATAGCTATTCTTTATTGAGAGATGCGAGGAGAACAGGTAATAAATACAGGAAAAAGGACAGAATCATCATGTAACATCCAAATCACATAGGTTTCCTTTACAGAGACAAAAACAATCTGACTTTTTCATGTTTTATACCTGGATGACTCCTGCAAACAGAAACAGACCTTTTAAACTACAAACCATGCATCAGTTTTTAGATTTGCTTCCCTGCAGGCAGCTGCTGGTTTAATTTTATTTCAAAGAAAATCGACTGGCAACTGGAGAAACTTTAAAAAGATGGAATCTGAGCTCTTTTTCCAAAATATCTGTAAACTGGCATGTGTCATGGGGGCAGATAATCAAATTCATGAGTATGAAATAATGAACTGTGCTCTCAAATTAACATTTTGTCTTTGTTTCACAGGAAACCAGGAGGAGACAGGGACATGGAGGACAAGCAATCAAACTGCAGACATGAGGTTTGTGCTGCAAAGATTCGACTACCAAAACACAAACAATTTAAACATGTCAATCAAAAGTATATCCACATGTTACTGTCCAAAATCAAGACAAAACTGCATCAAATCTGTACAGATATTAGGAATATTTGAACCTTTACCTTGCCATTGTCTCATCACTTCCCTGCCACCAAACTCCATTGACAAAAACGGTAATTTTACTTTGCAGAAGACAGGAGTTGCTGTTCCTCTCCTCTTGCCTCAGTCCGTTAGTTTTAACTTTCAGTGTTGTAATGTGTTTAGTTTGGACTCACCGAAGTCACACAATAATACCAAGAAACTAACAGATGAAGGCTGCGGTAGACCAGCAACTGCTGTGTTCTGTGTAGTAAAATTACCCATTTTGTCAAAGGAGTTTGGTTGATTTGTGGACAGGGATGTTTGACTTATATAATGGCTGTTACCTGTCAGAAAAGTTTGTCTGACAGCGAGGTAAAGTGGTGAAAATATTTTAAACCAGAAAATATTTACAATTAAGAAGCTGAAATATGAGGAAATTTTACTTTTTTTTAAATTAAAAATGACTTTTTAATCATGAATTGAATCATGAATAATGAATTTTTAATAAATTAATTAATTCTGTCACAATCTTGTCAATTGAAAAATACATCCAAACAGGTGAAAACAGACATACGTCCATGTGCTCCACCTGTTTGGATGTATTTTTCAACTAGTGATCAATCTGGCAATAATTTATCCACTAATCAATCAGTTGTTTGATCCATAAAATGTCAGAACCGCCATCTGCTGCAGGTAACACACTGATTGTGGCTAATAACAGACCTTAAATAATCCAAACTATTCCTTTAATGCAGTTTAACATTGATTTTGAACAAAGCTACACAGATATACTATAGATTTTTTCAACCAAACAATACTGTGATATATATACATCCCATCAAATAAATTAAAATGATCAGTTTTTGGACATAAATTAATTTATGAGCACAAATTTGTTTCTCTCGTCACGCCACATGCCAAACTACACAGGAATTAAAAATATCTGACAAATGTTGTCTCTCTTGTAGTTGCAGATGATGCAAGAAATATATCTAGCTTGTGACACATTTTTATTTATGTCTAAACAGTAAAACAGTTTAAATGAACACCTTCGTATGGTTGAAGAGAATATTTAAAATTTTCTGCTGACATCATGCTGCAACTCTGTCCTCAAGAAAAAAAAAAAAGGATCCAGAATCCAGTTTGAGAAAAGTAACAGAAATCTACATGTTTGGCAAATGTACATCAGGATAATTACAACATAAGCAAAGATAGAGCGAAGAAGATGGAACGAAGAATGAAAAGATATTTCTGTTAACACATCATTTGATCTTGTGTTTCATGATAAAAATCAAAAAGGAGATGATTTGAGAATCGTCTGTGCAGTTTTGTTTATTCTGCAGGATTTTCTTGTCAACAGATTAGTTTAAGTTTTCTGTTTGTGTATATATTAATATTCTAAATTCAAGGTCCACTTACTAGCATCCTCTGGAGCTTTTGACAGTAGGACAACCCAACAACTAATACAACTTTACACTTTAAAGTTACGCACAGTGTATACGCTAAAGTCAAAGTTTGCATGCAGGTGATTCGCCAATCGTTCTGTAGTCAGGTGATCTTCGTCGTCATGGTGACAAAAATAAACACGTGGAAATGGAGAGAAATGGTCACAGGATAGATTTAAGAAAGGATCATTTAATTAAAATAAGTACATTATTTAAATAACAGCATGCACATGACCTAAAACTTTAAATTAAGCTGACTTTGGTTTGGGGCTGCAGCTAACAGTTATTTTCATAGTTGATTATTTGGTCGATTGATCAAAGAACAAGTCGCAAAGTCATTGATTTTTAATTAATTTTAGAAAAAGCGATTTAAACAACAAATAAACTGCAACTTATCTCTTTTTTTCATAATTTTCACTTGTAGTTTCTTTGCAAAACAAACATTCATCGCAATCTTTTAGAAAAGCTGCTGTGAAATCAAATATTTTAGGCTGCAACAATCCTGATAAAATATTTTATTACTGAGTGATGCATCAATATAAACCTGTAAAACTTTAATGTTGCAGCTGGTAAAGGTCGGGGTAATTTTAATTACTTTGCATACAGCTTAATCCATGATAACACAATTTATTACTTGATTTATTTTATTAATTAATAATCCAAATTTAAAGTAACTCATGCTGTAAAACAACAGTAGTAGAGTCCAATAGTTGTCTCTAAAACGTAGTAGAGTTGAAGTATAAATTAGCATGAAATGGAAATACTTAAACCTACGATAAAAGAGTTTTTAACTGGTTATGAAACATCTCAATTTATTAATAATTCATCAGTTTGGTTAGTTTTAGGAAAAGACCATAGTTTTGGTTAAAATAAGTACATTATTTAAGTCACATTATACGCATAACGTTAGGTAACCTAAAACTGTTGGTGTATCACACGAATGCAAAATTGGACTTTGTGTTATTTGTGTGCATATTGAAGAGAAAATGCTGGAGGACGTGTTGTGTGACTGAAGTGCTGCACTCAGGTCATCCTGAGTATCTCAGCTCCATCAAAACTACAAAAAACAAAACACCTTTTAACAATCGTCGTCTCTCATCACTTCACTGGTAAATCCTTCATCTTCAATTAACAGATAAATCATTTTAGATAAACGTTGAGATCTGCTGAAATCTTTCACTTCACTTCTCACTCATCAAGTGTGCCGACGTCGACAAAATGTTTCTCTTTATGAAGTTCAAATCCCTAAAATCCAGGGGTGGAAGTAACTAATTACAAATACTCAAATTACTGTACATAGTAATAGTGTTTTTGGGGGGGGTGCATGTACTTTTATGAGTAGATTTTTAAGTTTGTAATTTTACTCGCACTTAAGTATGCATTACAAAGTGGAATCTACTTAGTTACTTTTAACCATACTTTACCATACCATACTTTTATCATAGTTGAGCCAATCAGGTGATCTGATCACAAACAGACCAATGAAAACAAAACAAAACACTTCAGCAGCACACATCTGGAGGAAAGATGTTAATGATTAATCATTGATCAATTAATTAAAAAATGTATTATAATATTATTATTAAATTTTGACATTGTTTTGTCTGGTGGAGCCATTTGAGTCCAAGTTTAATTTCCTTTATTCAACAAAGTGAGGAAAGAAATTACAAACAAAAGAGAAAAAAAAAAGAAAATGAGGAAAAACTGTTTGTTTTGTATCTTAGAAATGATTAATGATTAATCAGTTGTTTGCGTTTTCAACTACTGGAGTGTGACATCAACAGTTAAAGGTAACTGATACTAGTAGTTTTTGGGATGAATACTTTTTCTTAAGTATGTTTCTAACACCAGTACTTTTACATGTAGTTGACAGTGGTGGAAAGAGTACTGAAAAGCTGTACTCAAGTACAACTACTGTTACATTGTTAAAATATTGCTCAATTAAAAGTACTGGTGTTAGAAATATACTTAAATAAAGTACAAAGTATTTGTCTTTGTAACTCTTGATGTCACACGTCACTTCTCCAAACCAGGGCTGCAAACTTTGTGTGTTTTCCTGAACCACTAGTTGAAAACACAAACAATGGATCATTAATAATTTAAAAGATATTAAACGCATTTTTTCTTCACATCTTTTCTCTTTTTTGCCTTTTTTTTTTTCTCATTTTAAAGTTTAAAAGTTTAGTTTTAAGTTTCTTTATTTGACACACGGCTCCACCAGACAAAACGATCTCAAATGAAGCGCAAATTACTGCCACAACTATTGATGTAATATCCATGAATATATTTTTAATTTTAAATTCTTCTTCAGCAATTAATTGATTAATCATTAATCATTAACCATTAACATCTTTACTGCTGCAGTGATTTGTTTTTTTGTTTGAATGTTTTTGTTTTCATTGGTCCGTTTGTGATCAGATCATCTGATTTGCTCCTAAAATGCAGGTGAAATGTTTGGATATTAATTCAAATTGTCCTCACTACTCAACTATGATTTTAAAAGTAACTAAGTAAATTACACCTTGCAATACATACTCAAGTACCAGTAAAAGTACAAGTACCCCTAAAAAACTACATATTTACAGAAACTTGAGTATTTGTAATCAGTTACTTCCACCCCTGGTAACTGAGTAAAAAAAAAAAATGAAATTCACCTGGATCGTAAGAATTAATTTAACACATTCTCACGGCACGGTGAAATAGTCATAACATTTAATCGATGTATATTTTCTATTATTTTCGTGACACTCAGCACAATTTAAAACAAATATATGATCCGTCTTTGTCCTCATTCCATGGTCAATTTATCAATAATAAGAAATACACAACATCCAGTTTCCCTTTCAAAATAAAGTTTTCTGAGAAACGTTTCAGGTGACGGTTGTAGTTCGGTTCAGATCCTGGTTTGGGTTTAAAATAACAACCTTCTAAAAACAATCGACACTGACCCGTCCTTCCACCCCAACCTCGTCTCCTTGAGCACTTTCTCGCTCTTTATACTACGTTCATCAGTACTACTGCAAACGTCATGCTGAGTGTCACAAACAATACCAACAGTTCATGTCGACAAATCTGGAAATTACTTTTCATGACTAATTCATGATGACTGTGTTAGTCGGCTGATAAACTACTGACTCTTGGATCCAAGAATTTATGCAATCTTTTTTTTTTTTTCATTTGAGTTATTTTTAAATATGGCTGAATTAGCAGATTGCTTTGGAAAAACTTTAGAAATATGATGCACCCCTAAGAGAGATAATAAAAAATAATGTAAAAAGTAGTTAAGTAGTGTTTGTTTGTATGTTATAATAATGAGATTTTTGTTTCATAATTATCACATCTTTATTTTGTAATTACAAGATACAAGAAAAGGAATCTCATAAAAACAAAATACATGTATCATAATTATGACTTTCTTCTCATAATTACTGGATACAGTTCTTGTAATTATGAGCTAGTTTTGTCATAATTCTAAAATAAAATATTTCATGATTACGATATCTTTATTTCGTAATTATGAGATACAAAAGTCATAAATACAAGATCCAATATCCAGTTTTTTTCTCTTTAATTTGCAGATTATTAGTGGATCCAGCAGGGTTTTTTCATAGTTAGGATCTATTTTATATGAAACAGCTTGCTTAGCTTTAAAAGAACTCTGCGATACAAAACTAGCTGGCTAATATGACGTAAGAAGTATTTTTACAAGATGTTTACAACAGCAGTTTTCATATTTTTACTGTATGTAAAAATGTGAGTAATCTGAGTACTTTATATAAGCTGTAATAAATGTACAGAATCAAGGACACTGACAGAGGATTGTGTAGAAAAAAGTAAATGATGATGATAATGATGATGATGATGATGATGATTGGTTGTTTGGTGGTTTCCCAACATCTCCTTCTTTAAATAGGAAAAAAAAAGTTTTTTGGTATATATGTATGACTTTCTATGTTGTGTGTGTTTTATATACATGTGTTTCCATGTGTATGTATCACTATTAGTTGGTATATGTGTACAGTATATATACAGTGTGTGTGCGCGTGTGTCGTACTTCTACCTTGGTGAGGACCTGACTTTCTACCTGCTAAGTGGGGACACTTTGAAAACTGAGGACATCTTGTCTGTTTTTCACTTCTTAAAGTGGCTGTTTGATGGCTGTGAAGACTTGGTCTTAAATTAAGTTGCTAGGCAAAGTGTTATTAGTGAGGGACTTAATGAGGATAGAAGTACAAATGTGTTGTTCTATTATTGTAAGAACCTGTCTCTCTACCTTCAAAGTGAGGACACTTTGAAATCTGAGGACTTTCTGTCCAGTCCTCAGACTTTCAGGCTGTTTGAGGGTTCCAACTGTATTTAAAGTTTGCATTAAGCTCATCATCACCAGTATAGAAGTACAGACTCGTGGGTTCTCAGTTGTTCTCTGTGAAGTCTTTGCAGATGCCTCGGACCAGAGCAGGGACGAACTCAGCCAGGCCGGTGAACTCTCTGGTGAAGAAATAGTGGCTGTCCTTCGGCTCTGATGCCATTGCTTTGAGGTCATCGATTGGTGCCCAGGCCACGCCCACCGAGTACATGGTGATGCCTGGTGATTGGTGGATGTGAGGAACAAGAAATGTGAAAGAGATGCAGATTTTTTAGTAAGAACTGAGCTCAGTGTGCTTTTGTGTTTCCTTTATTTTAACACACACTCACCTTTGTTCTGTGCATCTGTCGCAGGGTTTTTGACATCATCGTATGATTGCCCATCTGTCACCACAATGAGGAAGTTGCGGCCTGGTCCGGTCCGCCTTGTGGAGAAAAAACAGGCACGATCAGTCCTGCTTTTAAAATCTTTATTTTATTTGATGGCCTTGGCCCTAAAATGATGGCTGAGATGATAAAATGACTTTTTGGGTAACTGGTCCTGTGATGTGCAGCCAAAATTGGACATTCCTGCATTTTAAGGGGATATTAAAATTATTCTAATTTCTTAATATCAACAAATCCTATGTGCTGAGTCAAACCAACAATGTGTTGTCGGAGGAATTTGTGTATTTGCAGGGGACTATTTTCAGGAGCAGACTGATCCATATTTGGTGGAGTGCTTACTGCAGCAGGACGGCATACTGAGAATCAATTATTTTTTAGTTTGGGTTCAGAAAAATGCAGAACATCACCAGCCTTGTCCTTGTCGAGTCAGACACTCAGGTGTGGTGTTACCTGAACAGGTTCTGGGTGGTGTAGGTGATGGCTGCTCCGGTGGCCGTTCCTCCACTCATGTATGGGATACTCCTCAGAGCGTTGATGGCAGCGTCTTTGGTGGGGTGGTCAAACAGGCCGAACTCCAGCCTCTGGTCATAGGTGAACTGCACCGCACCTGGACGTCCAACACACAGTCAGTCAGCCAATCAGATCATCAATTAATCAATTAATTAAACTCATGTTGATCCACTGAAGCTGACCGATACGAGCTCCCACGTCTGAGATGTCAAAACTTCTGGCGATTCCTGCCAGGAAGTCCAGGACCAGCTGGAAGTTTCCGTCTCCGACGCTGGACGAGCCGTCGATGAGGAAGCCGATGTTCACCGAGTTGTAGCAGGTTTTACCTTAAAAAAAACAAAAAACACACACGTTTAGTTTACACAACCACACTTTCTCAGCCTGGTACCTGACTGTTTACCACCATGATTCAAAACAGGTACTATGACAGCTCTTAGTCTTCTAACGTGGTGGTATGACTGTACTATGACTGTTCTTAGTGTTGTAGTTGTGTCTTACTGCAGAGCAGACCGTCCAGTGAGCAGAGTCTCTGACTGAGAGGTTTGACGTGTTTGGTGGTGCTGAACCAGCTGGAGATCACATAAGTGAAGTAACCGTTATCTTTACACACCGCCTGCAGGGGGAAGAGGAGACGCTCTGTTGTCATGGAAACACAGCTTCTCTCCAAAACACAGTAAAACGCTTCAGCAGTACAGGTTAATGTTAAAACATTTGATAAATGATTAATAATCGAACCTTCTTCATGAACTCCTTGTCTCGCACCATGTTGAGCTCCTCAGGCACTGGTTTGGCCACGGACACCAGGAAGACGTTGATGCCCGACTCTCTGGCCAACACGGACGCTTGCTCCAGGTCATCCGACGGCCAGCCGTCAATCAGCACCATCATCACCCGGGGGTGACCGCGCCTCCCTCCGTTCTCCTGGGTGAAGAAGGTCTCCGCTGTGTGCATGATGGCCTTACCTGCATAAAGATGACAACAAGGAAGCAGTTAAAGAGACATGTTAATGGAAATTTAATATCGTTTTAACTAACTGAGGAGTCATGAGCCGCCACAGTGAGCTGATAGATGAAGAGCTGCAGCTCCTCTCACTGAACCCTTGGTGCTTAAAAATGAACAAACTCAAAGATTCAAGTTCATCTAAAGAAGAAAATTAAATGATCTCAACCAAACTTTATTAGTTAGTAAAACTTCTTAACTTTGACTTAAAACTCAAAAATCTGCTGCCCTGAAGTTTTGAGTTTTCTCAACCTTTCCATTTTTACAGTGTTGATGGCGTCTGTTTTATTCTCCTGTAAGCAGAAGATCAGAGAGGACTGAATGAGCTGTTTCAGTCAGAAGAGAGAATTTGTGTAGCCGAGGAACAGAAAACATATTCAGCACTTAGCAACTTTACACAAATGTACTGTAAAAACAAAAATATTTCAAGGCAACTTACCTACAAATAGATTTTTGAGTTTTGAAAAAGTTTTACTAGCTAATAAGGTGAGATCATTTACTTTTTGAATTTGAAAAAACAAAAACAAAATTTGTATTTATAAAACTGTTGTGTAAACTCAATGGGCCTTGTTCACCAACAGTTCTTAAAAAGAAATTTCTTCTTAAAACTGACTTCCACAGTTTTCACAAATATTCTGACATTTACTGTTTTCTTCTGTTTGATTTGTTCTCAGGTACAAACAGAATCGACACTGTGATAAATAACTGATTATTTTGTTTTCTTCAATTCTACAGTTGTGTAATATTATAGGATTTAAATTACAAAAATATTTTTTAGAATTTCTAATATTTTTATTAATCATTTTCAATATTTTACAAAGAATTATCTTCTGTTAAAATAAAGAGCTTATTTTTAGATTACAATGAATGCCATTTCTTTAATTTTTAAATGTGTATTTATTTCTTTAGTCAACATCAACAGATTCTGCAGTTTGAGAGCCGTCATGAGTCTGACTCAGAGAGAGATAGAGAGAGAGAGAGAAAGAGAGAGAGAGAGAGTGTGTGTGTGTGTGTTACCTGTGTTGGTGTCTCCTCCCAGGAAGGTCAGTTCCTTGATGGCAAACATCAAGTCTTTGGGTTGAGTGTAGTTGCTGAGGAAGATCTCCGTCCTGGGAGAGTCACTACACACACACACACAGACACACACACACACACACACACACACACAATCACAACAAGTGTTATTGAAGTAAAAGTATATTATTTGTATAGTAAATATTACCAATAAAATAAAGTAAAGCAGTAAAAGTACTGAATGTGCTGTAAAATGTTCCCTGTCAGTGTTCTTTAATTAATATCACTAATGCGTTCATGTGTTTGTGTCTGCAGATGTTTAAAGTTGAGCTCATTTTATCTCCTTTATATTCTGTTGGTTAGTTTAATCTACAGCAAAGCATCATATTCTGTCCCATCTTGTTTTACAGTACGTTAATAAGACGTGACGAGCTGTACTCTGTATCTATTTAGATGAAATAATATCTTCTTTATTAGACAGCAGGCCTTAACAATAAGATTGTCCAATTGCCTCAGGGCAAGTAAAATGCCATGTTGGGCAAGTAAATCCATCAAGTCGTAAAAAAAAAAAAAGAGTTAAACCATTACACTATTCTGATAATTAGTGAAAGTAGTTTTCCTGCAAAAAATGTCTGTTTTCAACTTCTCAAGATGGAAAAGATGGAATAAGACAAAAACAATAAAACAAGACAAAAACGACACCGCGAGGCGAAAAAAGATGAGAAAAACATAACAGGGTGAAAACAATGTGACAAGATGGAAAAGACGTAACACGACACAAACAAGGTAACAAGACAGAAATGTAACAAAAAGTCAAAAACAGCGTAACAATGTGAAGAAAGATGAAGCAGGACTGAACAGACAGACAGACAGAGACTCGGTGGTGGAGAAAAACTGAGCTTCAGTTGTCTTTGGACAGAAACATTCAGTAGAAATGTCCTCCAGAGGACGATCTTTACTTTTATACCCTGAAGACATTTTAGAGCCTGAACTTTTTCACTTTTACTGCAGTAAACAAGTTGAATCAGTACTTCTACTTTTACTCGAGTATCTGTACTTCTACTGCACCTCTGCTTATTAGCGTACTGTAAAATAAATCGTGACCACATGGTCTATAAGTTCATCCTATATTTGTAACCTCGCTGTCAGTATCTGTCTCTGAGGTGCAGAGGAGTGGTGGTATGAAACTGAATGGAACCTGGCCTGGACGAGGCCTATATGTGGTCCTGTTTGTCCGACTCTCAACATGGCTGTCAGTTTGGCGATAAAGTTCTTCTGCAGGTTGAACCGCCGCCGCCCGATGTTGTTACTGCTGTCGATCACCAGGGCGATGTCCATCTGACAGTCTGCACACACACACACACACAGAGAAGACGTGATGATGAGGAGGAGTCACAGCAGAGGAGCAGGTTCTGTGTTACTCTGTGTGATAACAGAACAATCAGAGAGATGAACCTGATTTAAAATGGTCTTTTTATGCTTTTGTGTTTGTCTGCTGTTATTTTCTCACTGATGCGAATCCAGTAACTTGAAACGAGCAAAACTTGATTTTCTGTACTTCACTTGAGTATTTACTTACTTACTTACTTTTACTTCCTACATTTCAACACAAATATCTCTACTGTACATTTTCAAAACAAGCTCGTTACTTCAGTTTTAATGCAAAACAAAAACAACAAAAAAAGACATAACATGACTAAATGATGTAAAATACATAACAAGCCAAAGATTATGTAACAAGACATAACGATATGAAAACATCGTAACAAATGCAACAAGACAAAAAAATTATATAACAAGACAAAAAACCCCACAACAATATAGAACACAACACAAATTACATAAAAGATGTAACAAAAGGATCAAAGGATCCAAGAGGAAAAACAACAATTAATAACACAATGAACATGACATAAAAAGCGTAAGGAGAGAAAAATTATTAAACAAGATGAAAATAATGTATCAAGAGGAAAATGACATATGAGCTGAAAACAACGTAACAATACATAACAGAATGAAAATGGTGGAAATGATTTCATAAGATAAAACAAAGATAAAAGATGTAACAAGATGAAACAGACAGAGAGGGAGACACTGGCAGAGGACAGTCAGTAGAAATGTCCTTCAGAGGACGACTAGTTACTGTTATACTCTACACAACTATCTGTACTTGTACTGCAGTAAAAGTCCTTCTGTCACTTCTGCACACACACACACACACACACACACACACACACACACACACACACACACACACAGAGCAGACAAACAGTACCTTTATTTCCACCTGTCAGAGCTTTCTTCACTGATGGCTTCTTCACTGGTTTCTTTGCTGCAACACAAACACACACAGAGGTTAGTGATGTGGGAAACTGTGTGTTTGTGTGTGTGTGTGTGTGTGTGTGTGTGTGTGTGAAACATCATACTCCTGTTGTGTCTGGAAGCTTCAGGAGGAGAAAGTCTGTTTATTTAAATCTGCTGCTGCTGCTCTTTAGGAACCAGGTCATGACTTTTGGAAAGATGTTGGTTATGAATTTTTCAAACGTATTGTTTTGCTCTCGTGTCATTTAGATATTAGAGAGAAGTCAAACATTTTTACAGTTGATATCCAAAACTCTGCAACTCACAACAAACTATGTGTCTGGACAAACAGCCCTATAGGCAGGGGATAAATGATAAATATGTCTTTTTGTTTTTAGGGTGAAATGTCCCTTTAAGATATTAAGTTGTCACACTGACAAACATCACAAACAACATTTTCTCAGTTTGAAGAGTCACTTCTTTATTCCAGCTGCTTCCTGTTAGAGACACTTTGTTCAAGGAATTTTCATCAGATGCTTTATTCAAACTATAAAAAGAAAGGTCTCAGCAGAGCATGCTGGGAAATCTGCTAATAATATACTGATCATCTTTCTTTAGGGGGCGGCACGGTGATGCAGTGGTTAGCACTGCCACCTCACAGCAAGAAGGTCCTGAGTTCGATCCCCCAGCTCCCCGGCTGGAGCAGGGCCTTTCTGTGTGGAGTTTGCATGTTCTCCCCGTGTCTACATGGGTTCTCTCCGGGTTCTCCGGCTTCCTCCCACAGTCCAAAGACATGCATGTTAGGTTAATTGGTGACTCTAAATTGCCCGTAGGTATGAATGTGAGTGTGAGTGGTTGTCTGTCTATGTGTCAGTCCTGCGATGAACTGGCAACTTGTCCAGGGTGAACCCTGCCTCTCGCCCAATGTCAGCTGGGATAGACTCCAGCAGCCCCGCGACCCTTACGGACTAAGCGGTTACAGAAAATGAATGAATGAATGAATGAATCTTTCTTTAGAAACTTAATTTAATTACTTCACTTATTTAATTAATTTATTATTATTATTATTATTATTATTATTATTATTATTATTATTATTATCATTATTATTATACAGGAAAAGATCTGTTGCAGTTATGAGCCTGATTCAGTTTAAACTGGTTTACAGCAGGTTCCTGATCTGCAGCTCATAAAAGACTTTTTTGAATCTCTACCTTTTAGAGATGAATTGAAGCCACCTAGCTAACAATTTAACACTTCACAACAAACAGTCTCAGTACAGACCAGCCCAAAGTTCACGTCTTTCTCTCTCTTTTATACTTAGTGGGTCCTGACAGCTCTCAAATTTATTTATTTTAATTTGAATCTACATATTGATTAAACTCTAAATGATGCAATAAGATGTAACAATATGAAGACGACGCAACAAGCTAAAAAATATGTAATAAGACAAAACATATGTAAATGTCATGATTCTGTAAACAATAAACAAAATTATGTAACAAGATGTAATAAGACAAAAGTAAAAGATTAAACAAAATGAAAACTGTAACAAGATGAAACCATCCTAACTATTCATAATACAACAAAAAAGATGTAAAAGACGTAACAAGACAAAAACAATGCAACAATACATAGCACAACACAAATGATGTAAAAGGTTTAACGAGACAAAAGGCTTATTAAACCTTCAAACGTGGATTTACTGAAGTGAGATTTACTCATTTTAAACAAATGTTTGATCAATCTGATTAGAAATTAATCTTTGAAGGTGCCTTTCAGTTTCATAAACTTGAATACATAAAACTTGTACATTTACGTTAAGTTAATGAGAAAAGATGAGTTGATTCCACTACACTCCTGTGTGATTGTTTTTAACAGTGTAGTTTCAGATGACATTTACCTGGCTGTGCAGCTGCAGGCAGCTCCGTGGTGCTGGTGTCACTGGTCAACTCCAGGGGAATGTTAACTGGCTCTGGACACACACACATACACACACACACACATCAACAGGGAGACAGGGGTGTGTGATGCTGCTTCAGGTTGTTTAAAGCTGCAGTGACTGGTTTTATCTGCCCACTAGGGGGCAGAAGAGAGACAGACATTAACTGCCTGTTTTCATGCACTCATAACAATAAAGGTTCCACAAAGGTTCTTCCTGAGGGACTGAGGTTCTACCCAGACCCATCTGCTTCTGAAAAACATGTTCTAGGACAAAGGGTTCATCAAGGGTTCTTAAGTCAGGATTCCACTGAGAACCATTTTCATCCGAAGAGCCCTTTCAAGAGTTCTTCAAGGACTGTTGGAATCCTTCATTGTCAATCATCAAATAATCTCTTTTTTTTATTGATCGATTTATTGTTTTGTCTATAAAATGTAGGAATATTACAAAGAGTCGAAGGTGATGTGCAAAATCAAAAAACAACTTATTGAACTGTGCAGAAGAACAAACTAATCAATCACCAAACCAATCAATGAAAATGGCTCCACCTACTGGTGAGGCTGAAGGAGGCAGGCCAGTTGGTCAGGGCCTGTGATTGGACGCCGTGGGCGTACGAGCTCATGTAGTTGTGACGTCCGTGCAGCTTGTGAACCTTGACGGGGCCTCCGGACGAACCCAGAACCCCCCTGCAGAACCGAGACACACAGTCCTGTTAGAACATTATGATCAGCCTCTTGTGGCCAAAAGGAGTATTACAACAACAAACACATGGACAAACAAAAACAATCACCTGGAAGAACGTTTGTTTTTCTCCTGTTCTAAAGTCAGAAACACAGGAGAGAGAAAACAACCCAGAACAGACTTAGAAAATACATCTCCAGATTTTTTTCTCTTTTATAATTTTTTTCTTGTGAATTTACCACTGAAATATCTTTTTTTTTTGGTTGCATAAATTAGTGAGTTTATTCTCATAAATTCACCTCTTTAATATCAGTGAATATCCAAGTTTTTTTCTTGTAAATTTGTCACTTTATAATGACAGAACATATTCATATTCACATTTTGTTAATGAATTTAATCTCAACACATATGCATTTTTTTCCTCATAAATCTGTGACTATATAATCTCAGAGAATACTGACTTTGTTTTTTTCATAGTTTTAAGTTTTTTCTTGTAAATGTACCAATTTAATATCAGATAATATTCACAGTTTGTTTCTCATAAATTTGTAAGGTTGTCCTCATAAATTTTACAATATTGATGTTTCTTTCTTGGAAATTTGTAAGTTTTTTTTATTGTGAATTTTTCACTTAAATATCAGATAATATTCAAGTTTTTTTCTTGTAAATTTGTGAATTTATAATATCAGAGAATATCCAAGTTATTTCATATTTACAAGGTTATTTCTGAGTTTTTTTCTCAGAATAATAATCCTTTAAAGTTTAACGGTTCAGAATATAATTAAAGAATCAATGTTTGTTCATGAAGTGAATGAATGAAATCATGTTTATGTCAGTTTGTTTGATGACGGACTGAAACGTTGTTCTCACAGAGTGTCTCCACTGTGACCCTGCAGCTTTGCATAAAAACATCTCAGAACAGGAAGGATTGTTCAATCTGGTTTAAAAATGAGAGTCAGACTTCAGAGGAAAATTTCTGAAAGAAAAACAGAGGACAGGAAGATGAGATATGGAGGAGTGATGGATCCTGAGGGAGCACAGTTTGTCCTCTCGGGGCCCCACCGGCCCTCTGCAGAGGAAGGAGGAGGTCATTCAGGGTTGAGAGCTTAATCCTTCAGTCCTGCACATTCCTTCTTGGTGTTGGTGTTTTGTTGAGGTTCAGCAGACAGCAGGACTCACGCTGCTCATTATTATGTCACATCTGCAGCTGCCGATGGTAGCAGAGCAACGTCTGATCCACGTGTCTGTAAATCTACACCCGCAGCACCTCCACAGCATCTATCTAACCTGTCTGACTGCAGCCAATCAGCACGCAGGAGCAGTCAGCCCTCAAACACCGATAAAACAACTGATGGAGAAAATGTGACAAAAGGAAAAATGAAGACAGACAGCAGGTGTCCCACCTGTGGACAGCAGCTCCGCACACAGAAGAGACGGAGGCGTAGATCCCCGTCCCGAACACAGACACCCTCCATTGGGTGCAGTCTGGAGGACACAAAACCACCATCCCGTCCTCCACCAGGTCGGCTCCTCGGGTCACACAGGTCACCGGGTACGGCACTGATCCACAACAAAAACCATCAGTGTTAATGTTTGACAGGATTCATGAAGGAAAAAGTAAGAAAATAAAGGAACATCTGTCTGTGTTCATGTCCATCACAGCAGCACAAAACACAAAGCAAAGCTATAAAAGATAAATGATAGTAAATATACTGTATATTTATAGTAGGGTAGTTAACTGTAAGATCTTTCCTTAATTGATCGCTAGTAAAATTAATGATAAATAAATAAATTGCTCTAAATAAAAAACAAAATGTTCTAAATAAAAAACAAAATGATAGATAACTATGTTTAATTGGAGAGGACTGGACTTATTGTCCCGTTTATTGTTTCCTTATTAAAGGAGCATTTATTAATGTAAAAATAAATTATTAAAATAAAAGAAACGGAAAGACCAGAAAAAGTTGTTGCCATGGTAACATCGTCTTCAGCTGGTTTTAGTTCTGTTGATTTATTAGCGATAGTTAAAATGATACATAAAACATATAAAAAGGATAAAAATGACTGAAAAACTGGGACAAAGTCAAGTGGATTTATGAGTGGGAATAAAAAGGGTTTACTGTTACATAATACTGCACACGAGAGTCAGTAATTCATCGAAACACAGTCAGAATATCAGATCTGCTCCTTAAAAGGAGCTTCTCATCTGTTTCATCTATTAGAAAGAAAAGACGGGAGCTTCATTTAAAATTCAGACATTTTTATGATTCAGGCTCAATATAAACAGAAAAAAAAGTTCTGAGAATCAACAGCGAGTCGTGGAGGGAAGTTTAGAGTTACAGTCACCCGTCCAGAGAGACAGAAATAATTCATCAAAGAGAGGAGGAGGAGGAGGAGGAGGAGGAGGAGGAGAGGGAGACGATGCGAACAAGAGGATTTTCTATAGCAGGTCATAAAAGTCATATTTAAGTTCAGAGACAGATTCCTTCTGTATGTTTATGTCACATATTTCAACACCTAATGGATCAAATCATCAGAAACGTTCCTGATTAAATTAAATCAGAATCTGAGAACGGCAGGACTTACAATTATTATTGTAATGCCTCAAGCTCATCACATTTATCTTCTTATCACAAGATGATGAAGGTCGGTTTCTCAAGAAAACAAGTTAACATGAGAGAACAAAATAACAACTCTGAGATTTTTAGATAACGGCATTAAAAGAAAATACCTGAAAGTTGTTCTCAGCTTCTGTTGGTGTGTGCGTGTGTGTGTGTGTGTGTGTGTGTGTGTGTGTGTGTGTGTTTTCATGGAAAATGATTTGTGAAATTCTTTCTATAAAAGAACTTAACAACTGTTCTAAATGAATAAATTATTCTAAATAAACAACAAAATGTTCTAAATGTTCTAATTCAAACTTTGCAAATCTCCACTGGTTGCTTGTGGAGACACTGCAGTAGGTGCTTCACCACCTGTTGCATGCCGGGGATCTGTCTTATTTGTTTAAAGCACTTTGAGCTGCATTTTGTTTGTATGAAAGCTGCTACACAAATAAAGTTTTTTCTTATTCTTACTGTTGGAGTAACGAAGCGTTTGGTATTTTCCAGTGAATTTTAGGCCCTCGACCAGTAGTGAGTTGTCTTCTCTGCTCTGACTGCAGGTGTGAATGCACTACAGATGCACTGAGACCACAGTCTCTCAGCGGCGTGTCCTGGCCCACACTGATGGACCGCCTACTCAGCTGATGTCCCCAGAGACAGCTGTCTGATTTCCATTTGATTCACTGTGATGTAAATGACATGTTTGGGCTCTGAGCTGCCAAGACAAGCAGCAGATGTTTGTGAACGTTCTGTCTGTTTCACCTGATTTCATCATTCAACTAAAAACCACAACACCACCAGACTCCCTTCAGAAACTGTGGAATTTTGAGAACTACTGTGAAAAGAGAAACTTCTCATATATTATGCAACACTGTTTAAAACAAATTCTTAGTCGTTCATGTCTTCTTATAAAATCAGCATTAAATTCAACCATTAAGTTGTTTTTGTTCCTTGTAAAAACCATCATGTCAGTTTGTCACAGCATCTCTGTGGCTACTCCATGTCTGAGGTGCTTCTACTCAGTTGACACACTGTTTACATTGATTTCACCATTTACACTAAATTTATGAAAGAAGAAAAGATTTTATTGATGGTAAACAGGTCACTGTACTTCTTACAGAGAAAGTCACCAGACTTCCTTAAAAAATTTGACATTTTTATGAATTGTTGAGTGAGGAGAAACTGTCTGTGACAAATTCTTAGTGGTTTGTGTCTTCTTGTAAATTCGGCATCATATTCAACATGTTAAGTTGCTTCTTTCCTTGTAAAAAAACACACTGTCAGTTAATCAGTCAGATAAATTTCAGATCATTTTATGAATTGTTGAGAGAGAAGAAACTTTACAAACTGTAAATTTCTGTCTGTGACAAATTCTTAATTATGTGGTTCGTCTTTTAAGTTTGTCAAATCTTCTACATTAATCTCTTTCTTTTTTGGGTGTGTTGGGCTGCTGGTTAAAAACAACATTTTTTGGTCTTTGCAAACATAAATCATGTAGTTTTTTTGAATAGAGGGTGTGGAAGTGAGATCTGATCCACTCAAGGATTCATGCAGGATAGCAGGAGAGAACAGGCTCCTTCTCTTGTTTCGTTTCTCTCTTTTTTTATTTTGTCTTTGAGATCATTTTTATCTCTGCTTTGAAATGTGTCTCTACTACTGTACATGTCAAACCCCAAATTTAACCATAAAACCAACTCCTAATCCTCAAAAACAACTCAGAGACAGACGGACGGATGGACGGACGGACGGACAGACAGACAGACAGACAGAAAGACAGATGGACAGACAGACAGACAGACAGACAGACAGACAAGATGGTCAGACAGACAGACAGACAGACAGACAGACAGACAAGATGGTCAGACAGACAGACAGACAGATAGACAGACAGACAGACAGACAGACGGTCAGACAGACAGACAGACAGATGGTCAGACAGAAAGACAGACGGTCGGTCAGACAGACAGACAGATGGTCAGACAGACAGACAGACAGACGGTCAGACAGAAAGACAGACGGTCGGTCAGACAGACAGACAGATGGTCAGACAGACAGACAGACGGTCAGACAGAAAGATGGTCAGACAGACAGGCAGACAGACAGACAGACGGTCAGACAGACAGACAGACGGTCAGACAGACAGACAGACAGGTAACATTCAGGACTGACCACTGGATTCTGAGCCAAACGTTGAGGAGATGAGGAGAAAAAGGCCTGCAGGGAGAAAGAGAGAAATCACATTAACTGTTATCAAATACACAAATCTGTCTTCAGCAGTTTGCAGCCGAGTCTGACCTGAGATCAGATATAAGACAGATGAAGGAAGATAAGATAGGATTCCTAAAGTCAGTCAGGATTTGTTTCTGTAATAACAAATTAAGAAAAATGTGAGTTTTGACTCTTTCTCTCTGATTTTAAGACTTAAAACAGGACATTTCTGTCAAAGAGCCCCACAGAGCTGCGGGGAGACGGTTTATAATGTCCACTAATAATCCATGTTTTCCACGAGTCACAGTTTTCTGATCAAATGTGTCGATCTTCATAAAATCTCTTACTTTGATCAACATAAACAAGAAAAACAGCTGTTCAACACTGTGACCTCAAATTCAGACTGACAACAGAACAGGACAGAACAGGACAGAACAGGACAGAATGGAACAGAGTGGAACGGGGCGGTACAGAACAGGACAGGACAGAACGAGATGGGACAGGACGGAATGGAATGGAATGGAGCGGAACAGGACAGAACAGAACAGAACAGAATGGGATGGGACAGGACGGAGCAGAGCGGAACAGGACAGAAGAGGACAGGACAGAAGAGGACAGAACGGGACGGAATGGAACGGAGCGGAACGGGACGGTACAGAACAGGACAGGACAGAACGAGATGGGACAGGACGGAATGGAACGGAGCAGAACGGAACGGGACAGAACAGAACAGGACAGAATGGGACGGGACAGGACGGAGCAGAGCGGAACAGGACAGAAGAGGACAGGACAGAACAGAACAGAGCTGTGTACCTGTGAGAGGCAGCAGGACAGACAGTTGGGACATTTCTGCACCTGAAACAGATGAGCGACTTCAGATAACTGTGAAAAAAACAGTCATTAAATCTTTTACGTCATAAACAGTCAGTAAAGAAGTCAGTACATCTGTATCTGTATGTCTGTACACTTTACTTGTGTATTTATATCTCTGATAACTTTTTTACTTTAGTTTTCATTTCAAACATCAAGATTGATTTCAACCGAAATGGACGAAACAATAAGACACAGAAGAGACGACTGACTGGTGGATCCATCAGAGGACATCACACAGGACAGATGGGATGAAACAGAAAATTACATGTAAAGCTGTAACAAGACTTAAAACAATATAGCAAGATAAAAAAAAATGTTAAGAGGCAAAAGCCAATGAAAAAACAAAACAAAGGCAAGACAAAAAACAACATAAAAGATATGAGACAAAAAAGAAGAAAATAAAATAACATAACAAGATAAAAACCTAAAAAAAAAAAGACTTAACAAAACAAAAACACTGTAACAAGACAAAAAAAAACTACATAAAAGACAAAAAAACTAACAAGATTGAAAACAATGCAAAAAGACAAAAAAGATGGAGGATGGAAGTTAATGAAAAGGACTAAAAAGACAAGAAAAAATAAACAACGTAAAAATCATGAGACAAAAAAGATGCAATAAGATTAAAATAATGCAACAAGTAAAAAAAAAATAACGACGAAAAACAACATGACAAGACAAAAAGATGTGATAATATAAACAAGAAGCTACATAACAAGAGAAGGAAAAAGACGTAACAAGACAGATAACAACGCAAAAGACATCAGATCAAAAAGATGTAACAAAACTAAAAACAAGACAACAAGATGGAAAATGACAAGAAAGATTTAACAAGACAAAAAACAACCAAAAAACAAAAACAAAAACAAAACACACAATAAGACCACAAAAGAAATAACGACAAAAAAAATTTACATAAGACTTTTATACTCTGAGGATATTTCACAGCCTGTACTGTTTCATTTTACTGCAGTAAACGAGTTGAATCAGTACTTCTAATTTTTACACAAGTATCTGTACTTCTACTGCAGTAAAGACTGAGAGGACTTTTGTCTCCTCTGTCCATCTTTTAGAAAAGACGTTAACAGGTCACACTGTAAATGACTCGTCACTCCTTTATCCTCACGTGTGATTGGTCCGTTTCTTTTTGGGGCTTTAAAGATTAAAATATAAAAGCTTTACATTATATTTCTGCCACTTCTTTTAAATAAATATTTTCAGCACAAGCATGTAAGAAACTGTACGTTACTGTAACGTTAGTAACATAACATGAGTACACCAGTCAGTTTAACAGCCTGTTATATACATGATCCATGACAGTCAGTAAGGCAAGAAACCAGTAAAGTATTTGGTTAAATAGTCAGTAAAAAGTTTAAAAAGATCAAACATGAGCAGACTGTTAACATCTGTTTACAGCTGGTTGTTGTGACAATTAACTAATTCTTTGCAGGTTGGCATTTTTTAACTAGTTGCCGCCTGGATTGTTGACTGGTTTAGCCATTGACTGACTGGTTTATTGAGTTTGCTGTTTAATTAACTGGTTAGTCTTCTGTATGTCAGTCTTCTGTGTTATACTGATTAACTAATTCACTAGTTGACTGACTGGTTTACTGACTGAGCAGTAGTTAGTAGACTAATTTAAATGTTGTTTACTCATTGATTTTGTTTTTTCTGGTTTACCAACTGATTGCTGGTTTTCAACAGTCTGTAGCTGGAAACTTAACCAATGAATTAACCTATTCAGCTTTACAAGTTGGTTGACATTATTTACTGCCCGGTTTACCCATTGTTTGAGTAGTTTGCTGACTGGGTAACTGGTTACTGACTGGTTTCATACAGTTTAATCCACCTTTTGTTTATATTTACTGACAGTTTTATTCATTGAAAATCATGGAATAATCATGAACATAAACTGGTTTACTGACTGTTATAGTTAACAGTTGACCTGAAAACTCATTCTTAAGTAGCTTACTGACTGTTTACTGTTGAACAAATAAACAACAAATAAATTATTAGTTGCTGAAACTGTCAACTAATGGGTAAACCAGCCAGTAAACCCAATAGAAAGCATTTAAATAAGGTCAGTAAACCAGTTAGTACAGTGGCCAGGTCAACTGTTAGCTCAATAAACAGTGAGTAACCAGGTTATACACATGATTATACTGTGATTTTCAGTCAGTAAAACTATCAGTAAACATAAACCAGTCAGCATCTTTAAGACTGTCAAACAGTCAGTAAACAAATTCAGTCAACAAGGACAGAATTGGTTCAGTCAAATGTTGACCGCTTTATGGACTGGTAAACCAGTCAGTAAACCAGTTAAGAATTTACAAAGTGAGTTGTTAAACTATATGTAAACTGATATCAGTTGGTAAATTAGCCTAGCACAACAGCCACTAAGTAAGACACTGAAACAGTCAGTTAGTGGCCGAATTAACTGTTTGTTAGACAAAAACCAACTACTCAACCAGCCACTTAACTAGTTCATACACAAGACATTATTATTATGTAAAGAAAAGTCTGTAAACCAGTCACCCAGTAAGAAAACTATGCAAGACGTGGGTAAACCAGTTTATAAATCAGGCAGTTAGACTGGTTAAGTCAACAGTTAACTCAGTCAGTAAACTGGTTAACATTGTTAATCAAAAAAACAAGATGGAAAAGAGTCATCAATCATTAGTAATCCAGTTGCACAAACAGCCATTTAGAGAACCAACAGTTTAACCAAATAGTTAAGAAGCTAAACACATAATATACATAACTCACAAAACCAGGAAGTAAACCAGTTACCTAATCAGCCAGCAAATCTAATGGTAAAAATTTAAGTAAATCAGTCAACTTGTTAAGAAAGAGTAAAGTGGTCCAATCAACCATTAACTCAGTAGAACAGTCAGTAAACCAGTTCATATACATGATTATACTGAAACTTTCGATCAATAAAACCAGTAAACCAATCAGAAAACTACTCAAACCACAGGTAAACCAGTTGGTACACCAGGTAAAGGGAAACAACTAAACAAGAACAAGATCAACCAACTAGTTAAGAATGATTAGAGTAAAATGGTAACCCAATTAGTGTTTGGGATCATACCAGGACTCTATATGTAAAATAAAATGATAATAAATTGTAAGAAACCAGTCAGTAACCATTTACACAGCCGTCAAATCACTCAAACCATGGGTTAACTAGCTGGTACACCAGTCAGTTAAACAAGGTCAATCAATGAGTTAAGTCTAACTCCTGAAGCCAACAGTTAACTCAGTAAACTAAACATTAACTATTAACTGCTGAAACTGTCAACTAATTGGAAAATCAATCAGTAAAGCTGGCAGTAAACATTTATTCAACTAGTTAAGAATGAGTAGACTGGTCAGGTCAACTGTTCAGTAAAACAGTCAGCAAATATATACATGCTTATACCTTGATTTTCAGTCAGTAAAGATGTCAGCAAAAGAAAAAAGGTGTATTTAACATTGAAACCAGTCAGTAACCAGTTACCCAGTCAGCAAAATACCCAAACAACTGGTAAACCAGGTAGTAGACATTTTCAACCAGCCAGTAAAGCTGAATAGACTGAATAGATTAATTTGACAGTTAGGCTGTCAGCCACAGACTGCTGAGAGCCATCTATAAGTTGGTCAATCAGTCGGTAAACCAGTTAACAAACAAAATCAACGAGCAAACAACATATAAAACTAGTCTACCAACAATTAATCAGTCAGAAAACCAATCAACCAGTTAATGAATTAGTTAATCAAGATGATACAAAAGAGTGACATATAGAAGACTAACAGGTTAAGTCAACAGTAAACTAGTCAGTCAATGATTAAGCCACTCAGCAAACCAGGCAGTAACTAGTTAAATATTTGTCAACCTGCAAGGAATGAGTTTATGTCACAACCGAGAAAATCAACCAGCTGTGAACAATCAGTAAAACACTTAACAGACCGACAAAATCAATCAGTAAACACATCAACCAGTCGGTTAACCAATCACAATTTAAACAGTCAGTAAGTAAGTGAGAAGAAAATAAACAGTCAAACTGGTCAGACAGTCTCTGGTCAGTTAATTAACAATTCAGCCAGTAATCCAATCACAATTCAACCAGCTAGTTAGTAAACCATATGTAAGCAGTTAACTTATCACTGGTCAGTCAGTAAACCAATCAGCCAGTTAGTACATTAGTAAATACGCAGGATAGACAAGACTGGCTGGTTAACTCAACAGTTAACTCAGTATACCAATCAGTAAACCAGACAGTAACTAATTTAAAAGGTCAGTCAACTAACAAAAAATGAGTTAACCTGTAAAGTCAAACATTAACTCAATAAACCAGTCAGCAAACCAGGCAGTAACTAGTTTAAAAGCTCAGTCAACTAGCAAAAACTGAGTTAAATAGCAGTTAACTCATCAAACCAATCAGCAATCTAGGCAGTAAATGATTAAAAAGGTTAGTCAACTAGCAATGAATAAGTTGACTGTTTAACTCAACTGACTCAATAAACCAGTCAGTAACTCATTAAACTGGTCAGTCAACTAGTAAATAATGAGTTGACTGGTTATGTAAACACTTAATTCAGTAAACCAACCAGCCATAAAGTCAGTAAAAGTAAAAACTGAACAGTCAGCAAACTATTAACACATGAACAAAATCGATCAGTAAACAAATCAGCAGCTAGCAAACCAATCACGAATTGAATGGTTAGTAAATAAGTTATCCTGAGATAATAAATGTCATTAAACAGCCAGTCAGGAAACTAACTGGCAGTAAGAGTAAGAAACAGTTGGTAACAATATATAAACCAGGCATCCAGTTTCTAGTCAGTTAGTAAACAGTTCAGCCAGTTTGTGAACCAATTACAATTCAACCAGCCAGTCAGTAAACAACATTCAGTCAGTCAGTCAGTCAGCCAGTACGGATCTCTGTGCAAAGTAAGCAGTGAACTGACTGTTTCTCCAGCAGACGTCTCTCAGGAAAACTTTTCAGAGTTTATTCCCTGGAAACAGCAGGCGGTAAGCTGATGATGCTGAGCTGGTGTCGATCGCCCAGCAAGACACAGTCAGCCCTTTAAATAATCTCTCTCTCTCTCTCTCTCTCTCTCACACACACACACACACACACACACACACACACACACACCTTACAGTTGTGACATCAGAGGAGGAGGTGGGAGGGGCTTCAGTGACAGGTCAACCTGAGAGAGAAACAGAGAAGAAAGGAGAGAACAACAGAAGAAAAAAGTAAAATAATGAAAAACTTCACAGATTCACTCGAAGGAATGATTCAAACAATTAACTCGTTTTTATTTAGAATCTTTTTTCTTCTTTTTTCCCTTCTTTTTTACCTTAGAAACAACAAACAAGTCTCCCTCCTGCTGTCCATATTTAAATAAAACCTTTACAATAAGATCAATAATACAAGTACTTCTGAGAAATCAATCTGATTTGTCGAGCAGACATTTAGAGCATGTTCAAATCAACATGACTAAAACACAAAAACATGGAAAATTCACCACATTCACACAACGGCCATTTTCCTCTGATGTCACAGTCAGGATGAGAAGCTCAAATATCGTACAGCTGCGTTCTTTACTTTATTAAACGTACAGAATCTGACATATTGTTCTTATTTCACCACTTATTGATTGATAAGCAACTGAACAGACTTCAGACGGTGCTAAATCAGGTCATATTTCAAAACAAATAAAACACCATATTTAATCACTACTAGCTACCATTAACCACAGCTAACATTAGCATTCAACCACTTCCTAGCTAACAGTTTTTGATTTTAATTTTATTTTTTTATCTTTAATTATGCTGGAAAATATATTTAACAGATCAAACACTTGGTTATAAAACCTTCTTAATTAAAAGTAGAACGTAAAAAAAGTCAGTGTCGTCGTAGTGAGCAGCCATTTTATTTTTTAAAGTGTCTCTTAATGTGAATCAAAATACACATTTTAAATCATAAATCTTACTAATCTTTGATTTAGAAGGACAACAGAGTCGGCATGTCATGGTTGAGACACATCTGATGAATTTGTCTAAAAATAGAAAGTTCACCAGTATTTGAGCAATTTTCCCGCCTTTTTTAAACCAGGAAGTGAGACAGGGGTCCTTAACCCCTTAATGCCTGATTAAATCAGGTTTTTGTAAAACTCTATTTAAAAAAACTATATTAAAGCAAAAAACTAAAGCAAAAAAAACAAAAAAAAAATCATAATTATGTATATATGTCATACTTATGAATAATTACTACATGACTGTTAAATACTCGATTCTGATTGCTTAATTGCAGTATTCTCAGGATCAGGCAGTTGTTATGAATAACAGACTGTTGCTATGGTCACAGCTCTGATTCACCGACTCTGGAGGAGAAATAAAATAAATTTTAAATCAACAAAACCCTTATCAATATTTTGTGAATTTATTGATACATTTTAGTACATAACCATGTAATAAGCAGGAAAATGTACAGTGAGTGAGTCTTCATTGTGAAATAAGGCTGATTCAGGATGATTCAAGGCCCCCTGCTTTGGGTCCCTGACTTACAGAATAAATTTTCACCAAAAAAGATGAATTTTTACGGTTTTGTTTGTTTGTTTGTTTGTTTTTTATAGCTGTGTTTAACAGTAGCTAACAGGTTATTAAACATGTTGTTTTATCTTGAAATATGACCTGATGTCTCTCCAGATTTTCTCTTCCTTTCTCGTTTCAGTTCTTGATCAATCAGGACGGAGTGAAATGATAACAATTTGTCTGATTCTTAACTTTAAAGTTGTGTCCCAGATTTTCATCCACTCCATCAGATTTGCACAAAAACAGTTTAATCAGGCATAGAAAGGGTCAGCTGTACTAAGGATCTCTGTCTCACTTCCTGGTTTAAATTAGGCAGAAATACTGCTGAAACACCGGTAAACTTTATATTTTTAGACAAACAATATTACCATTTCTAGCTGTCACTCTGTGTGCTCTTGGCCTTCACAAACTTAACACTCAGCTCTGGAGTGTAACCTTCAGGATTTTTCACACCAGAAACTTTTATTTTCATGCAGTTTATTTGCATGTTATTAATATTTTTCTAACCTGTTTACAATCAACGCAAACTTTCATCATCACTGTCACTTTGATTTTTTCTCACTCAGATTGATTTTTTCAGAAGTTTCGATTCCGACATGAACACATCTGACCAATCAGACTGCATGTTGTTGACATCATCACATTCGAAACATTCAACATGGTGGACGATTTGTTTCACAGAACTCTGTGTTCAATGATAAAAAATAAAAGTGTTCATGATGTGAAAGTGACAGTAATGATGGTCAGGAACATTACAGTTAGGGTTGTAATTAACTCTCCTCACATTTATTAATGAGGCCCACTGTAAACTGGGTCATGATGGTTTGTCATCTTTAAAAAATCCCAGAAGAAAAGTTTGGGAACCACTGGACTAAACAGTGTCTTGTGTTGTCCAGCCCATTTTGTTTAGACCAGGAAAGACTGTCTCATAGGGCAGGACTGAGTCATTCAAACCTCTGCTGGCAAAACCAAATACAACAAGGTGATTTTGTCCACATGTTCCTCAACTGTCCGAGCCACTTATTGGCAGAAGGTCATAGAAAAGATCAATAACAGCCTGTGAGCAGGCGCTGCTCTTACTCTGCTCTGTGCCTCCTGAAAGGAAATGAGAGAGTCTGTGACGGCCCAGTGGCTAAAGGTCGCTCTCACTACAGCTAAGAGGGTCAAACTCCGGCACGAGACGGGACGGGACGGGACGGGACGGGACGGGAGAGGGACAAACCCTCTTACAGCCTCTTATAGGCAACTCATGTGCTAAATAAATAGAGGAGAACTAACAGAAACCTGTTTCTAACACAGATCAGGGAAGTGTGGGATAAATTTGATGTATATGTAATATATATATATATATATATATACATATATATGAATAAATAAAAAAAAAGAAAAGTTGCTGCTCCAGACAGATAGATCCAGATAGATTTTTTTTTAGATAGATCAGAAATATTGCAGACCTCTGGCCTGTGTGAAGATCTGCGTGATGTAAATGTTCATCAGTGGATATAACGTGTACACGGACGTCGATCTGTCTCTAATTTGTTGTGACTGTGCAGACTTGCAGTCCATGTGCCCCTTTGCTGTGCATGTATGCAACGTGTCCTCCAAGTGGTCTCCTCCATAAAAGACCATCTTTTATTGTACCGCATTATTGACTTTGACACACTTTAAGGGAATGTGAGATGTGTTAAACTGGCGCTGCACCGCCATGAGGCGGGAGAGACAATCAGCTTCTCTGTTTCCTGTTTGTTCAGTGAACTCCGTAAACGTGACCGCTGGACTGATGGACGACACAAAGGATGTGGAGGATATGAGATGACTTGACATGTGTGTCACATATATCACCTGCTGTCACTGAATCCTGGATGTCATGATGTCAGTGAAGCTTGAGGGCTGATCTGAAGGTAAAAACACGTCTCACGTTGTTGGAGAAAACTAAAGAAACAGCAGATCTCTGCTTTTATATTTCATCTATCAAAATCACACTGAAAAAAATACTTTCTGGGGCTTTTGGTTATTTTGCTGACAAAAATAAAAATGTGTAAGTGTATCGCAATAAGAATGATTTTCCTTAGTCTTTTTCCTTCTTTGCAAAGGTTTCTTGATTCAGCTGAAGTTTCTGGACTGCTTTCACATTAATTACAGCAGAAACTTCAATGGAAAGAATCTGTAAGTGGAGCTGAGGTGTGGGGAGGATTCGGTTTTCATTTGGATGCTGGACGGTGTTTTGAGAATCAGATCCGGACGTCCACGTCAGATGTGTTCTCACACATTGGTGTCTAGTTGTTGTCAAACGTGGGGGTCCAAGATTAGAAGTATAGGTGGGGTGTCTGGCAGGAAAGTTTCTTCTACAGTGGTGACAGTTTGTTAAAAAATATACATATTAACAGTTTGAGGTAACAGAAGCTCCCTGCACCAATATAGCATTTTAACAATTCTATACTATAGAAAACACTAAACTCTAGAAGCACAAGATAAAAGGCGTCATATATCCACAGTCATTTTAGCAATTCGGCATCTATAATCCATAAAGATAAACTGTATTTTAGTACAAACTTTACATTTTGAATTTTGTTGCCTCATCTCTACCAGCCTCCTTTGGTTAGCTGTGCTATTTTACTGGGAGAAGACAGAAGAAATAAGAAACAAACTGTTACAGAAATACAGATTTCTGTCTAAAATAGGTTCTGGTTAGTTGATCAGATACATGCTGAATTTAACACTGACTCCTAACACTGTTAATTCACAGTCCACCATGTGTGTGACAGTCTTCTCATGTACAGATGTCCCACATAATGTGGAGCTAAGTTCAGGGCTGCAGTGCATGTGTAAAAGGGACCTGTGATAAAGTCAGGACTTCATCTCCACTTTTTTGGAGATGATGTGGTTTTGTTCATCAGTCAGGACAAGACGTGATTCGAGATCTACAGGCAGATCGGAGTGATGTCAGCAATAACGTGGGCCTTGTTTCAGACTATTGTAACGACGACGGAGCTGAGCCCGAAGACTTTGCTCTCAATTGACCAGTCGATCTGCTTTCCAACCCTCGTTATGGTTTTGAGCTTTAAGCAGTGACTAAAAGAATGAGATTATAGATATGAGCCGCTGAAATTTGTTTCCTTCACCCGTAAACCCAGTTTATACTCTGTGAAGGTCAGTTCAGATTGTCGTCGTGCAGCCAGAGCAAGTGTCTGTCTGCTGACCATGTCCACGCCTGTTTGGAGCACATTCAACCCTAATGCTATCTCAAAAGGATGCAGAAGGAGCTCGAGGCTGGAATGAGTTCTCTTTGCAGGGTGTCTGGTTTCACTGTTATACCAGAATCATAATAACACAACAGTATAATCACTTAATCTGCTCACTGTGCCAGATTAAGTGATTATACTCATAGATTCTTGCTACGATTTGACCAAGGAGACACGGCAGACTACATATGTTCCTCAAACCATCTCAACATCTTTCACAGCTTACAGAGGTGTTCAGACCAACCTCACTGTCGACCTGACAGCAACACTATCAGGTCTCTTTTTTTCTTCATTCTTCCTCCTTATTTACAGGTGTGCTGGCAATATTATTCTGTGCTTTTATTGCCTACATCACCAGTTTACACCAACAACTTATAGAAGTTTAAAAGTCTGCAAGAGAAGGTACCTGCAAGGATGTTGTCAGGTGCACCAGGTGTCCATGATAAAACACCACTCAAGGTAAAACGATCATAATTAAGGGTAATTTTCATTCAGTGAGTCAGCTGCAGGGCTTCAGCATCTGGATCAGTGAGTAGAGTTACAAAACTCCAAAAATTCCAAGGTCCAAGTCCAGTTTAGTTGAACTTTGGCTGCAAAACCTGCTGAAAAATAGCAGCATAGGAGTTATGCAAGAGAATGCAGCACAATATCTACAGTAACTTGGGCTTTTATTTTGAAAGCACTATTTAGAGACAGGATGAAGTGCTCAGACATCTGGAAAGAACACGGAGCAGAACTACTGCTCCCTCATATTGACGGGAGTCAGTTAAAATGGTTATGGATACTAATCAGGAGGTCTCCTGCTCATCCTGTTAGTGGTGATCCAGGAATGTCCAACTGGGAGGGAACCTTGGAGAAGACCCAGAACACATCAGGTCTCTCTGGATACAAACTCTTAGGCTACGTTCAGACTGCAGGCAAAAGTGGTCTACATCTGAACTGTGACAGATCAGTTGTTTTTCATGACAGCGTGAACAAGAAAAGTCACGGAAATTTAAATCTGACTTGAACGGCTTTCATATGTTGTCCTCAATCAGGTACAGATACAGATCTGATTTTTTGCAATGTGAGCAGTCATATCAGAATCACCAGACTGTATGAGTTAGACTTGTGTTTTGTGACTTTCTTTGTCATCTGATGTGAAAACGTCAGATTTTCACACATTCAGAGAAATTCAGACTGCAGATCAGTTCTAAAATCAGTGGACATGCAGAGCTTCTCTCCCGAGGCTGCAGCTGCTCTCCAGCATCACCTGCGCTGCGCACTCCTTTATGGCGTGAATTAAGGATTTTTTTTTTGTTTGACCAAACCAGAGATTTTTGGCAAGTTTTATTTTATTTCTTCTGAGTTTGAATGAAGCTGATGATGATGATCCTTTTCAAAATCATTCTGATGAGTTTGTTGAGATCAATAAATCAGCTGTTTCTGGTTAAACCAAATGTCTCTTCCTCTTTAAAAAAAAAATCTTTCTGACTGTAGCGATTCTGTCCATAATATTATCAGACACTAACAAGAACGATCTGAGTCTGTCAGACACAAAAACAAGCGTCAGCTGTCCTGCACTCCGCGGTGCGCTCTGGTGAAGAGACTGGACTAAATGCACATAATTTGCCTTGGAAAACAGAAAAGGACATGTCTCAGTGTTGCATGGCCACCGACACAAACCCAAAACACCTGAATGTTTTTTGTCTAGCAGATATTTAACTTTACACGAGGTTTCTGTCACATGCTAACCGCAGGACTCTTCACGTTAGCCTCGTTCTATCACCTCTGAGGCTCCTGAGGTTTTTGTGGAGGGCCCGGGCGGAGCTCAGGGTCAGCTCGGTAATGTTACCAGCTCAGAGAGGAGCGTACCTGTGCTGCAGGTATACAAGCAGAGCGGACGGCTCAGGAATTCAGCTTGGCCAGCTCCCAGCATGCAGCTGGTAAAATGAGAAGGGCGAAGAAAATGTCTCAGGGGAGGAATGTAACTGGAGCAAAGGATTTTCTGAAAGCTTTCATAGACAGATACAAAAAAGTCCACATAGATTCAGAGATAAATAGAGAGATATTACATATTAATACTAACAATGTGTTAAAGCAAATCTGTGTGTGTGGTTCTTGTTTCAGATGGAAAATCAACTCATTTCTTGGAATCAGGGATTCACTTTCTCTTCATGCGTGTCTGTTTTGGGTCTCAGCTTCTCAGAAACATTCATAACACTTTTCAGTATGATGGAAGCTTCAGTCAAAACAGTCCTGTTGCCAGGCAGATTTCAGCCGATCAGTATCAGGAGCATCTCTCTGTAGCTCAGAGGTGCTCTTGTATAACGAGACACGAGATGGAACATTGGATGATGATTATGTCTGATCAGTGTGAGATTATCCAGACTGGTTCCTTTCTCCCAGATGAAAAGAACATGTAATCTTTATTAAAAACAGTAGTGCTTCTACTTCTGGAGTTTGGTTTAAAGGAACAGAGTGTCAGCAACAGCAGCTAATTTCCAGGATGGAACCTGAAGTCCAGGCTTGAGGGGGGTAATAGATTACATGTAACAGAATTATTGACAACCTGACAACCAGCATAAAACTGGTGTTAAATTAATGTGTGTCTATTTTGATAATTGATTCATCAGTTTGAGTCATTTTTTAATTTAAAAGAAACTGATTTTCTGGTTTCTTTCCTCCTCTCTGACAGGAAACTGAATATCTTTGAGTTTTGGATATAACAAGACATTTGAGGACGTTATCTTGAACATTTTTCAACATTTTGACATTTTATGGAGCAAACAATTAATCGATTAGTGGAAAAATTATTGCCAGATTGATTTCTAGTCAAAAAATATAAGAATTTTTCAATTGACAAGATGTGACAGGATTAATTAATTGTTTGAACCATGCTTTTTATTAAAGAGAAGTCTTCTGAAAAAACTAAAGAAAAAAAATACCAGCCTGCTACGTATCACCATCATGCATGCAGCGTGAGCATACATTACCCATGATTTCCATTGGTTACAAGTTAAACTGTGACGTATGGTATTATGCACAGGTACAATGTGGAAAAAACACGACAAATGTGGCTCCAAACTCAAGAGGAGGAGAATATTTCGCACAGCCGTGTTGAAAATGACATGGACAACAAGTCTTTGTGGGTACGGCGCAAAACCGTGGGGATACATGACTGGAGTTACCTGAAATATTCATTTTGAGTGGGAACAACACTGGGAATAAAGCCGCCTGCTGTGTGAACTGTTCTCAGCTTAATGGCGTTGGCCTACGCTCATAGGCGTACATCGAGTGCTTAGTATTTTTTTGAGGTGGTACACGGTGTAAAAGGTTAAACAGAACAATATCTTGTATGAATATGAAACCCTGAGGCTGTGGAAATCTGGTGAGGAACCCCGCGGCACCAAAAGAAGCAAACTCACTTCCAGGTTTTTAAGACTCTGACTGTAACAGCTCCGTATCTGTCCCGTCTATCTTCAGTACACATGGTTTTGGAGCGCAGCACAGAAGGTTAAACAGGCTGTTAATAATCTTAACTTGATTGAGAGAAGCTAATGGATCTCCTGTGTATATTTTCATAGACTGACATGTTGTTATTAACATTACATAACTTGTTCTGGCCTTTCTAATTGAAATCCGGAGCAGATGTTTTGTTTCTTTGTGAATCTTTTATCAGATGGGCGTCCTGTGTGTCCACCAGGGCAAGAATGTGATCCGAGTTGGGACACTGGATCCCCCACAGAGCTGCTGCTGCTGCTGCCCGGCATTAACACTACAGAACTGATCGCTTTGTTTTGAGGGCCTCTTATTTAATGTTACAGGCTATGAGGGAGAGCTGGTGAATCAAACAGGAATACAGGATTCGGGCTAAAGAGATGAGCCATGGCTACAATCTGTTATGTTTCTTTTATGCAAGTGTAACAAAGCAGTAATGAGTCAATGTATAAGAGAAAAAAACGTCCCTTCAGTGTCATTTGATGGATCTGAGAATCACCTGGCTTCAACCAGAACAACGTGAACCCACTAACAACGACACAAGGGTGTGGGTACCTGCATGTACATGATGGCTACACTGCTGGATCTCAGAGCACCCCAGAGCAACCGTCCTCACCAGCAGAATCAGGACACTTGACTCAAACAGTGGTAGCGGTGAAGCTTGGACTCAGGGGATGTCGACCTCAGCGGGGAACAGAGAAACACCAGAACAGCAAGACTTTATACTTCTGGAAATCAAGAGCAACAATATTTATAGTAATGTTTATTAATATGCACTATCCTTAAAGAATGAATAAATAAATAAAATCTGCACCGTTGCAGTGGTAAACAATGAAGCGCAGAAGTCCTGCAGCAGTGGTCATAGTGACTGCAATACAGAACCATCGTTTAGTTTACCTCACGAGGCAGCTGGATTTGCAAGATCACACAAAAATCCATCTCAGTACTCTCCAAGTTATCCATTTGTATCTGCACCAGAGGTGGTGCGAGCCAATCAGCATCCTCAGAGGGACTACTGGCAGCTGTTGGTGTGGTTTTAGGTGCACCAACAGTGAGAAGCGTCCATGGAAGCGACTCGTCTTGAACAAACTATGGTTGCTCCTGAAGTGGTTAGCATTGACAGAAGAGCAAAGAACAGAACTTTTATTAATGGAAAAGATGTTTTCACTCCCCTTTTGGCCAGCTTCAGCTCCGGTTTGGTGAGTTGATCTGATTGGTTGAAGTTAGGTTGTATTTTTTATTTTTTATTTTTGAAAGTGCTCACCCTTTTCCAAACAGTTTCTATAGATGACATCACAGATGGTTCCATGTAACAAACCATCTGGCGTGTCAGGTTATCATTCTGGAGCCACAGCCAAAGATATCAGCATGTTTCTTTCATGTTGGTCGTCTTTTGTCCCGGACAGCCTAAAACTTTAGTCTCGAGAGTTCGCTGCGTCTGCCTTGTACGAGGAAAGAGAAGGAAGTTTGAGACGTTTTGAGGGCAGAACATCCATGTCTGGTTAGTCCAAGTCTCCTTGGTTGGACTTCCTTTCAACACAGCTCATGAATGCATCATTTTTCAACAGCCAAATCACAAACCCTGGATGGCCAGAGTGTCCTTGAATGCATCAGGGTTCTCCGACCAGTCAGCTGCGTTACTGCGAATTAATAATGATGCTGCTTTGTCAACAGAAAAACAGACTGGATGTTGTGATGGATTATCTCTGCAGCTGCCTGGGAGGAAGGAAGTCAGTGTGATGGCTGAAGCAGAAAACAGTCAGTTCAGTTTCTCAGAGTGAGAAGAAGTCTGAACACGTGTATCAGTTTCACCTGGATTAGTGTAAATGCTCCAAATAACTTCCCCCCCCCCCCCCCCCCCGATATAAAAAAGCTGGTTTCAGGTGGAGCTCAGAGATGGAGAAAGCTGCAGACACCTGATCTTTGTGTGTTACAGAGTCCTCGGAGAACAATCAGGTTCTTTGTGTGGACGCTGTCTTCTTATCTGTGTCCTGTATGGACAGTCTGAGCCTCTGAAACACGGCACGCTGTGAAACATCAGATCAGGACGACACATTCGAGTGTTTACATGGTTCAGATAAAACATCTGATGGTCAGCTTAGGTCACAGAGCTGGACCAGAGCCAATCAGATCGCATGCATAAAAAAGGGGGTGGGGCTACAAGACTGACTGTTGACAAAGGATCTGTGCTTCTGCTGTCAACACGTTCTGCAGATGACGTCCTCCAATGTCTTGTTTTGTCCACAACTCAAAGATATTCAGTTTACTGTCAGAAAGGAAGAAAGAAACCAGAAAATATTCACATTTAAGAAGCTGAAATCAGAGAATTTGGACTTTTTTAATTAAAAATTACTCAAAATGATTAATTGATTAATTAATCCTGTCACAATCTTGTCAATTGAAAATCAGATTGTCCGTCCATGTGCTCCACCTGTTTTCACATCTTTGGATCTATTTTTCAATTAGTGATTGATCTAGCAATAATTTTTTCCACTAATCGATCAGTTGTTTGGTCCATAAAATGTCAGAAAACGGTGAAAAATGTCCAAGACCATTGAAGGCCTTTTCTTTTATCTGAAAAGAAAACCTAACAGCTGTTAGCTTGTTTATGTTTGTACCATTAGCGTCCCAGGAGGTTTCTCTTGTTTCCTGGGATAGCGGATGCAGCGATACTGCGGCCAGTGGCAGGACTGACTAATTTTTCCCAGATCGAGGCTGAAGAGTCGGTGTGATTGGGCAGGTGTAGCTGCCCCAAAGCTTTATAAATAAATTTGACTTGACTGTTGGTTGCATTTGAAGCAGGAAGTTTAACCTCCCATCTCAATCACAGGAACGATGGCCTCAGTGCACAGGAAGTTTAGAGATTTCTCCACAGTTGTGTTCTTGAAATAAAATCCAGAGTTCTCTGACAGTGGGACAAGACCTTCACAAAGTGGTCTACAACACCCATCATCAGCATTTTGTCTGTGTCATTCGTTTTTCTTCATGTTGCTCTCTCCCAGTTTTCAAACTGTGGAAACTCTGAAACTCAACGACGCCAAAGGAGCCAGAAAGTTTTGAGATTAACAGTTTGGAATAAACATTTTAAATCAACCTGAATCGTATGATTTATGTTCTGTGACGGCCGTCTTATCAGTGACTGAAGACGCAGCGCGTCACTTCCTGTCTGTGGAGGGACGAACGTTAATCACAGTTAATCTTCACTTCACATAAACTTGAGTGGACACATTTGTCCTGAAGTGAGCGAGTTGTCATTAGTTAGATGATGTGAGCGTTGTGTGGAGAAAGAGAAAAAGACTAAAAAAGGGCACTGATTGGCCTGTTTGGGTTTGTTCTTTTTTTTCTTTTTATTTTCATGGAGACAAAGTGACGTCCTGCTGAGAAAAAGCAGGTCAGGTTTTGAATTTCTTTTCTTTACCTCCTTGTTTGTCTTTTTTTCTGTCTTCCTCATCTTTGTCTCTCTGAGCTTTGATTTCAGCTGATTGAGAGAGAACAAGAGGAGACATTTGGATCATTTCACAAACAGGAAATATTAGTTTGTCCAGTAAAGAAAACACAGTCAGTCCCTTTAAACAAACCTTGTTAATCCTTAATTCCTGAACACAAACTAAACAACTGAAGCCAAAAAAACTAAGCCTCTTAATTCAAAAAGCACTTTGTTAACAAATTACAGTAAGAAGATTTAAGGCAGCACTCAGGCAACAGGACTGCAGGACTGAACAGTGAACACTGAAGTGACAAAGACTGCAGTTCCTCAATGGGCCACTTGAGACTCCAAGACTGAGTCACATATTAAAATGTCCAACTTCACAGCAGAAATCAAGACGTTTACAGCCTGGTCTCTGTGGCTACTGTACTGTACAGGGCTGGACGTAAACACAGCTCACTTCTTTAACTTATATTAACACTTAAAGTTAAAGATGCAGTAGGTAGAAAGCCCAAAAACGGTTGATTGTTCACTTGCTTGTCCAAGGGGGAGAAAATAAGGCTGTTCACAGTTTGGACGTGACCACCTCACTTTGTCCCCGCTCCAGAGTTGGACAATCTCAGGCGCTGCTCAGTGCGATAAAAGCAGTAATGGAGATGCAAATCAGCGCAACGCAGTTTGACTCAAAAATACCACTGTCATAGCCCCGTGTGTGTGTTTGTGTGTCAGTACTCACCAGAGAAGCTGATTCTTTACCTTTACATCCCTCCCCTCTTTACTTTCACAACATGACTTTCAAACACATTTCTCCTGCAGGTAGCAGTCAACATGGACAGAGACTAATTATCTTACTGTAAACAGCGCAGTCTGTTCCTCCGTGGTCGATGTTGCACACAGGTCTACAAGCAAACGTGAAGATGAATCCAGTTTTTAATCCTAAAACATTAAAAAAACAAATGTTGAGCTCTCGTCTGGTCGGTCCGCAGGTCCACGATCTCTTTGTGGATCACTCCTGCTAAGGTTGAGGTGCGGGATTGAAAAAAAATCCACTTTTTAATACCAAAAATGTAAAAAACAAACACTGAGCTCTGGCTGGTTGGTGATTTCTTTGTGGCTAGCTGCTGCAGAGGATTGTGAAGGAGGAGTGAAAATAAATCCACTTTTTAATGAGCTACCCTTCTGCCAAGAAAGGAGTTTGCATCAGAGCGACTCTGGTGTTTCTTGCTCCAGAAGCTCCAGTCTGCCACCGACCCTCTCCTGCAGAGCTCCCCAGCTCTGAGCAGCTGTTTGTCGGCTCTGTGTCTCAGCTCCGCCCGGTCCTCTCGGCATTCGGCAAAAGCCCTGCAATACTAATGACATTTTGTTTGTAACATGGTATGATTCTTTTTCTTTTCAAACAGGAATCTTTTTCTTCTAAATAAAAAACAGTTTGGTAAGTATCTGAATTTCATAATAAAATAATTTTTAAAAACACTTAATGTAAGAGCTCACTTCCTAATAATTATTTACAACATCCAAGTGATTATAATGAGAGCCGGTTGCATATGTTAACATATATATATAAATATTTCAATTTCCACTCTAAATGTGTCTTAAGATGACATTTCAATCTTTAATTAATTAATTTAACAGTGTTTGTTATTATAGTGGAATAATGCTGTTTGCATCATAATATTCAATCACAGATATCTTTTATACCAGCTGTATCATATTTGATAAACTCACATTTTCAACATGATTTTACTACAAATTATATATGATATTTATGGTACTTAACAGATTTTAACGTATAATAAAAATACGCTGTAACAAAGTAAAGGATTTTAATGTGTGTTCAGTGTGAACTAAGAGCTTACATCACAGGTACACCTTAATTTTTTAATTGTGGGGTTCATTACAGAGTCGTGATTAATTAGTGGTTAAATTAACACAAAAGGGTTTTTAAGGGAGTATTTTTTCAAAAGCTCAATCAAAATGAATGAATGAATTAAATTCTGAATGTAATTAATCATCTGTGTGTGTATTAAGAATTCTAATTTTGTTGTTTGATCCCGTGTTGTATGTCCAAAAACTCACTTAAACTTAAATAAATTACAATGTAATAATTTATCCAGTCTTTGATGAGTTAATAAAGGAAAAAGAAAGTAAGGGGTTCAGTTTAACGGCGTTCAGGATCTTTGTATTTTCATCATTAAGTTGGTTAAATAAAAACGACTCTTTAAAGCAACACTGGAGTTAAATGACTGTTATTACAAGCAGCAGCAGTGGAACAGAAGATTCATCTGTCCGTCATCAGCGAGTCGACCGCAGCAGCAGCAATTCTCGCCTCATGTTTCACTTAATGAAGCAGAGAGATGTGAAAATATTGAGAGCAGCTCTGCTGTTAGCAACAGGATATCTGATCTGTTTGTTCTGTGAGTCTCCACAGACAGAAAATTAAAACAGATTTACACTGATGAACAGCTGACCAGTCTGGGGGGAAATATGGTGAAATGTCTGAAGGACAAAAACATCCTGAGAAAAAAGTTCTGACAGTTTCAGAAATGTAGGATCAAAGTTTCACAATGTGCTTTGAGCTATGAACAAACTGATCAGAGATCAATATGTGATGAGGCAGAACATAATTATTACATAATGTCTGAGTCGGTTTGTTTTTAAGGATGATTCTGCTGCTTTTTAGGAAAAAACATGAGACAGAAAACGTCCGCAAACAGTTAGAAAACAATTTCATGTTAATTTTTAGCCAGCTAGCAAACAATGTAAGGCTCTTTTGACTTTTTGCTCATCAGCAAACAATATTAAGTTTTGTTCATTTTCTTTTGGTTTTTGAGTTAAGTAGCAAACAATGTCAAATTTTTGTAAATGTTATGTTTCGTTAAATCTTCAGCTAACCAGGAAATGATTTGAAGCTTTTTTAATTATTTTTTTATACCTAGTTTGTAAACAGTGTAACATTCTGTCAGCGTTTTAGTTAGATAGCAAACAATGTTGTGTTCTGTTGGCTTTTTGTTCACTGGCAGACAATATAAAGTTTAGTATATTTCTTTTACTTTGTAGCTGGCTAGCAAACATTGTAAAAATATAGCTTTTTAGCTAGCTAGCATTTCCTCATCTTTTATACTTAATCAGTCCCTACAGCTCTGCAGTATATTTTTTTATTTATTTTAATTAACAAACAGGTTCATATGGATTAAACTCTGCTTCATTTTGGTTTTCATCACTGAACTTGGATTTACTAAACAGGTTAGTTTTTAATTAAGTTTAAATTTGAATTTAGTTTTTTTAAAACCTTGTTCTGTTGAACTGTGATTAGATTAAATCTTACATAAAATTAATCTTTTTTTAGTGTCCTAGTTGTTGTGGTTCTGTTGAACTCATGACCTCAATATTATTTCAAACACATCCAGGTGTTTCCACCAGCCAATAAGAAGACCACTGCACCTAAAATACAATAGTTCCCTCTTTCCCTGAATGAGGGATAATGAAGTAGGTATTTTCTTGTTGATTTTAAATCAAACTGTGCAGGATTTTCTCAAAAAAAAAAAAAAACACTGACACACTAAACTATTCCCTCTCAATCATCATAAAGAGCACCGCTGCCTCCTGTACCATCTCATTTCAACAGAATCTGTCGGTATCTGACGTCCAGGGAACGAGACTCAACAATCAGTTATCTTTCTGCTGCATTTACAAACAGCTCAGATAAAATCTACTGATTCTACCTTTAAACTAGAAACCAGTCAGCAGCCTTTTAAACTGAAAAACTTAAAAAAAAAAAAAAAAACCTTTAACTGTACATGAAGAAGAAAAATCCTCACAGTGGTTCATAATGAAGAAGACGGACCGTTTTATTCTTTTTTGTTCTTCAGATGGTAACAAACATTAATCTCTGTATCTTTGACCTTTTGATCTTTTTTACGTAAGATTATTCTTATTACAGCTAATTAAGTCGGAACAGTGGTGGTATTAAGGTGGTATTAAGGAGTTCTTGATATTTTCTCTGCTGGAATAAGAACACACAGTCACAGTCACTGAGTGATTCTGGATGTTTCCTCTCATCCAGCAGATAAAACCTGAACTCCCACGTTGAGCTGCAGCCTGCTGACAGTCACGAGGAGAACTTGGATGACCTGCAATGATCTGTGTGTGTGTGTGTGTGTGTGTGTTACAGTAAATGAGCGGTCAGTTTCATCTGTGTGTTTCAGTGCAGGAAGTGTTTTAGCCTAGCTTAGCACAAAGGCTGGAAGCAGAGGGGAACTAAAACCGGGGAGCGTCCAGCTTCAGTCTCACAAACCTGCACAAGATTCGGTGCCTGAACCTGAAGGTTTTCACAAACAGACCAACCAGTGTGAACCACACAGACGTGTGAGCTCATGTTTCACCGTCCTGTTCAGACTGACCTCTACCTGTCCTGGATCTCTTGGGACCAATCAGAATGGTTTATTTAACATGGAGCAGTTTTGACACGATAATTGACAGAAGAGCGTCTCCAGGACAGAACTGAAAAGTCTCAGGTCGACTCAAAGTGAAAAGGAACAGCTGAACTGATGTTAGAACGTTCTGTGGATGTTCTTTAAGAGCATCATGAAGCTTCCTAATCATCAGCTTTTTGAAACAGTGTTCACTTTCAGATGGTTCTCCTTCTCTTTCTTCCTCCTCTCCCTCTCATCAACCTTTCTTATCCTCCGTCTTGCTCACGTCTTCTTCATCTCTCACCTTCGTCCATCCTTCCCTTCACTCTCCTCCTCATCACCTGCTTGTAAAACTCTTTCTTTTGTTGTCGTCCTCCTCCTCCTCCTCATTATTTCAGCTCCCGGGTCATAGAGTCAACATAACAGAGTCGACATCCCCGACACGGAGCTGGGATTAACTCTGTGTGTGTGTGTGAGGGCGGGTGGTCTCTGCACTAGAAATAATAGAAACAGAAGCACGTGGGGTTTCACACTGAGCTGAACTCTGTTTCTAATCGAGGAAAGTTTCTCCTGAAATGAATCCATCACGTTTCCATCGCTGAATGAATCTGATTTTTTTTAGTGTGTGATGAATGTTCAACATGTTCCTGTTTTCAGTTTGGTGTTGGTCAGGAGTCACTCAGCAGCAGTCAGATGGGAACAGACAGAACCCATCAGGAGGGAGAACGTTCCACTGCATCAATTCAATCTGTAATCTGAGCCCTCAATTGTTTTTCTCTCTAAAATGAAAAATGATCCTGAATTTAATGGGACAGTTCACCCCAAAATCAAACCGAGATGGTTTCTAGATATTCTTTTGAGTTTCGGAGACGTCGGCCTTCTCTCCAGTATGATAGAACTAAATGGAACTCAGCCTGTGATGGTCAAAGAGCCAAACAGGAAGTGAGAAGAGGACAGAGAACTCACCTGGGTTTTTTTCGTCCTGCACCGAGACTCACCTGAGAGAGCAGCTGACAGTAGCCTGTGGCGTCTGATCTGAGTGGATCTGTACTCAAGTACAAGTTCTGTTATATCACTAAAATTTTACTCAGTTACAAGTAAAAGTACTCCTGTTAGAAAAATAATTCAGTAAAAACACAAAGTATTCTTCTCAAAAACTACTCAGAGTATTAGTTACTTTTTAACTGCTGATGTTTAATGAATTATCAATAGCAGCTAAATCAATCAAAGAGGTTTCTGTTTGGTCTAAAATCAGTTTTGTTCTCATTTTAATTTTTTTTGTTTTTCTCGTCATTTTTTAAGTTTCTTTATTCAACAAACGATCCATCAAACAAACCAATGTTAAATGAGTTACTGACATATTTATACTACTGATTAGTACATTCTTAATTACTTTAACTCTTAACAGCAATTAATTGATTAATCAATTAATAATTAATGATTATAATCCTGATTCCAACCTGCTGCTGCTGTGTTTTTTTTGTTTTTTTTATATCTCTTATCGATCTTTCTCATTGGTCCGTTTGTGATCAGATCACCTGATTGGCTCCTAAAATAATACAGACGAAAGTTTTGGATATTAATTCAAACTGTACGCAGTACTCAACTATGATTTTAAAAGTAACTAAGTGGATTACATGATGTAATGCATACTTAAGTATGAGTAAAAGTACAGACTTGAAAATCTACTCATAAAAATACAAGTACTCATAGAAAACTACTCAATTAAGCCCTTAAGCTTACGGGCTGTTTCCCAGAGTTGGGAAACAGCCCGTAAGCTTAAGGGAGACCTTAAGATACAACTTACGACGCACGTAGCGCTACGAAGGCTCTGGGAAACGGGGCCCAAGTTGATAATTGTTTATGTGCTGTAAATAAAATCTTTATAATTGAAACTCAACAGAAATCATGACCTGGTTCCTAAAGTTAATCCATGGAACATTTTCATGGTGGAACTTTATTTTCTAGTAAAAAGAAAACAGTTCCCACATGGAGCAACATTTAATGGCTCATTATTTCTAAAAGAAACATTTCTGTTGATAATAAGAGTTCTGACTCAATTTGGATCTGATCAGCTCGATGACAGACTTTGGCTCTTTGGGGCATCACCACTGACATCATCAGCTGTACTTACGATGTGGACGTTAAAAACAAAACTTCATCTTATTGGGATATTCTGCCATCATATTTTCCAGCGTTGATGTGAGTCACTTCTACAGAAAAATGTATCTGTATGTATGTAAAATGTATGTACGTGCACTTAGCTGGAACAGTGATTTTATCTTTGAGCTGCTGGGAGGAGAAAGTTTTCAGTCTCATCCTCAACTGAACCAAACTGTAAAAAAAAGATTTCTGTCTGTGTCAGATACAAAGCTGGAAGTAACTGATTACAAATACTCACGTTACTGTGATTAAGTAGTGTTTTTTTTTTTTAGGATGCTTGTACTTCTATTAGTAGATTTTCAAGGCTGTACTTTTAATTACACCATGTAATCTACTTAGTTACTTTGGAAATCATAGTTGAGTATAATTTGAATTAATATCCAAACCTTTCATCTGCATTTTAGGAGCCAGTCAGGTGATCTGATCACAAACGGACCAATGAAAACCAGGATTTAAAAAATAACACAGCAGCAGGTTTGGAGTCAGAATTTCAATGATTAATCATTAATCAATTAATTTGCAATTAATAAATTAACTAATTAAGAATCTGCTAATCAATATTATAAAATAGCTGATCAATCAATAGTATAAAAATAACAGTAATTGCACCTTGTTTGATGTGGTTTTGTTTTGAAAATAAAGAAATGATTAATGATTAATTGGTTGTTTGTTTTTTCACCTTGGAGAGGTGAGTGTGACCACAGAGCAGCAGAACAGAGATCTCTCTGATCAGTTAACAGCTATTTGAGGGAACAGCTGAGCATTTTATCAGCTCCCACACTGGTTACACACACACACACACACACACACACACACACACACACACACACACACACACACACACACACACACACACACACACACACACACACACAGATTAAAATGCCATGATGACATAATCCTCAGATTGATCTCTTTGTTTTGGTGCTGTGGTGTTGGAGGAACATGGCAGCAGCAGCAGAGCTGTACCACACTGTGCCAGGCTGCCTTTAGAGTGATGGATGATGTGTGTGTGTGTGTGTGTGTGTGTGTGTGTGTGTGTGTTGTCCTGCTCCTCCTCCTCTGACTGGACAAAGTTTCCAGTCTGAAGGAAAACACACTTAATGAGAGTTAAAGGAGGTGACAGTTGAACCTGCTGAGTGTCTGTTGATCAGTTTTCTCTCGTCTGATTTTAACAATACAGTGTTCAAACATAAAAAAACATCAGAATAAAAACATAAAATGCCTCCATACTGCTCGCCTGGTCTCCTAAAGCCCCAACATGTCATGCTGATTAATAAAAATGTTATTTACACCATGTTTACACAAGATTCTGAGCTTGGAAAATGATTGTCACAAATAATTTCACAGCCTGTAGTTGTATATTGCTTTTTGTGTGCATGTGCAAAAAAATCCATGCACATATACAAGTGTGTCAGGTTTTGCAACTGTAGAAATATTCTGTGCACATGTAAAGATATTTTCTAGCTGTAGAATTGTTTTGTACATTTGTGAAAAAGGTTTTGTGCAGAAATATTTCATACAGTGAGGTTACACAAAGTCTGAGACATGGACACTCAAATTTCCCATCTTTTTATGTGACCGTTAAGTTACAAAACTATGAGGCACGATGATTGACAAGGACGAGTGTTGTTTAAATTGATGTGACTTTATAAAAGAAATGGTAAAAACGTCATCCAGTCAACTTTTAAGACCTGTCAAAATCACATTTATGACTTTTTAATGCCTAAAATTTAGTTTGTTATTGAGTTTGAGATTTTTAAAAACTTATTCAGGACCAACAGAAACTCTGATTATTTCAGACTGTGAAGCTTCAGATCTTCAGGCAGAGTTCACATGTGACCTGAGGGGTCCTGACTGTTGATCCAGAACTGAGGACCTGCAGCCTGCAGAGTCCTGCCTGAGGATCTGAGCCTGAACTGAACCATGAAGAGCTTTAAATGAACTGGAAAACTGACTGGAAACCAGTGAGGAGACTGAAACTGGGCTGATGATGAAGCTGCACCTTCATCACTGTGAGTAAAAAAACAGAGTGAAGCTGCAATGAGTTAAACTGTTGAGTTTTATTAGTGCTGAGAGGAAGAGACAGAAGTTACAGTTCAGATGGGAAATGTTTTAATTCATTTACAGAACAGAGTTTAATATAAAACAACTGGAATAAAGAGACAGAGAGACAGAGAGACGGGAAACAGAGAGGTTCACAGATTGTTGGTGGTGTCCCATCACTTTTGGCCCAGTTGGGAGAGCTGTGGAGAGAGAGGACGAAAAGGTCAGGAGGTCACTGAGGTCACAGAAAGTACGAAATAAAACTTCATTTCTCTCCTTTAGTTTTAGATTAATTCTGCAGTTTAAACAGAGCAGAAGGAGGACAGGAAGACAGCAGGGCAGGGGCAGGACAGCAGGACAGGAGGAGGACAGGAGGACAGGAGGAGGACAGCAGGACAGGAGGACAGCCGGGCAGGAGGAGGACAGCAGGAGGGGAGGAGGACAGCAGGACATGAGGACGACAGGAGGACAGGAAGATAGCAGGACAGGAGGACAGGAGGAGGACAGCAGGAGAGGAGGAGGACAGGAGGACAGCAGGAGAGGAGGAGGACAGCAGGACATGAGGACGACAGGAGGACAGGAAGATAGCAGGGCAGGGGCAGGACAGCAGGACAGGAGGAGGACAGGAAGACAGCAGGACAGGAGGACAGGAGGAGGACAGCAGGAGGGGAGGAGGACAGCAGGACATGAGGACGACAGGAGGACAGGAAGATAGCAGGGCAGGGGCAGGACAGCAGGACAGGAGGAGGACAGGAAGACAGCAGGACAGGAGGACAGGAGGAGGACAGCAGGAGAGGAGGAGGACAGGAGGACAGCAGGAGAGGAGGAGGACAGCAGGAGAGGAGGAGGACAGCAGGACAGGAGGAGACAGGTGTTGTGTCTCACCTGTTTGATGAACTGAGCAGCGTTGAAGAGTTCACTGCAGCCGTAAACAACTTTCTTTCCCTGTTTGAACTGAAAACACAGGAAGTTATATCATCATGTTTCCTGCTGCCAAAGATCCATCTGATCCAACAGGAAATGACACTTTATAAAACACCAAATAACAAATGCATCATAAAAAGAAAATGTGATCTGTATCTCTGCACTTTCAAATGTCATATTTATGTAAAAAAAAAAAAAAAAAAGTTAAATAAATGACAAACTGAATATTAAAAGAAAAAGCATCAATAACTGGGGTCCAAGCAGATTGTTAAAAATCTGTCCAATCAGCAGACTTGATTGTCTATGTTCTGGGTAAGATTTCCATTTTTCTGCAGTTTGTGACCTGTAACTGTTCTGCTGCTGCCTGGACTCTGACAGACAGTATTTCAGTACCTTGGCGTAGTCCACCAGGTTCTGGTACTCGATGTAGTTTCCTCCTCCGACCACAAACACGATGGCCTGAAAACAGATCGACTCCACGTCAGTGAATCTGGTTCTGTCTGCAGGAACTAAAATCACTTTTCTGTACAAAAGAATTGACCCTTTACTGAGCCCCGCCCCCTTCATTACTGTTGCTAAGCTGTCAAGCTTTCCATTCTCACACTGCATTTATTCAGTTTACGGTGATAACGGAGGCAGATTTAACATCCAACCTGGGAGTAACTGTTGAAACACGAGGTCTGTGATTCCTGAGAAAAGTTAAATTAAAGCAGATTCTCATTTCTAGCTGACGATGGTGGATTGTGTCGACTAAAATAATGACTCACAAGCAGATTTCATAAGTGTAGCTGGCTGATGTAAGCTAATGCTAATGCTAACTCAATTTGAGCCAGCTGAGTCTCCAGCTGACAAGAACCCTGTGAAAGTGTTTATGTAAAGTTAGCTAACAGCTGTGTACATGATATAACATTAATGCTAACAGACTGAGACTAAAGCTAGCTTACATCTCAGCTAACATTGGTCAGATGGTGAAATACAGCAGGTATATCTACATGACAGATGATAGAAATACACTCATTAACGTGGGAAAAGGAAGAGCAGGGACTCGATTAGTGCAGTGGACCTTGAGACGGGTCACCCAGCCAGACCAGCCGGACCACGATCACCACAGGAAGAGAGCCGGGATAAGAGCTAAGCTAACCAGGCTTAGACCTGAGACAGCAAGCCAGAGAGAGACGCATCAGCTCACATCCTCCTCAAACCCTCACAGAACAAATGCAGATGCAGTGGGATCTAACAAGTTTGACTGGAGCTAAAGTTAAAGCTAGCATTAGTTAGCTGGACATGCTAATGTTTCCAGCTTATATTAGAGCAGATGAGGACAGAGTTGAATCCATTCATCACACGTGTGCTCTTGTGTTTCATGTTTTTGAGAGACGACAAAAAGACGCCACCATCCAGACTCATGAAACTGAGTGTCTCTCCTCTGAGCCTTCTGCTCACCTTCAACATGGAGACAAATGGAAAGATTGACAGCTCTAGTTAAGATGTGACTGGACAGTTGCTGTTTGGAGGCGGGGCTTAGTGAAGGGTCAATTAACAACTTCAGATCAGTCAGAGAGTTCCTGGTCTTTACTTTCCTTTGGGACTGATCTCAGATGTTTTACTGTCACACATGTCAACTAACAGGTGAGAAGAAGAAACGTCTTAATGGTTTTAGTTTCACACCTGGTCAGGTGAATTTTACAGCAGGTTTACATCATTAAATCTTTATTATATGTATTGATTTATTACAGCTTAACTACAGAGTGTTAGACTCTTTCAGCAGGAGATAAAGTTTAATCCTCTGAACTGAATTAACTCTGTCAGGTTTGTCAGCAGTTCATTGCAGTTCAGCAGATTTCTGATGCGCAGCATCATTTCCAGTCTGTCTTCTGTTTCTTCTTCGTCCTCTGTTTGTCCTGGAAATAACTGCAACTGAATCTCATCAATCAAACTTTAGTCCAGAAACAGAAACTCTGCTCACCTCCTGAAACGGGTTCTTGTTCCTGGGAATGGAGCTGAAGAAGAAGAGGAGGAAGAGGAGTGAAAATTATGAGACATTCCTGAGCTTTCTACCAGTCAACAGGCTGTTAGCAGCTCTGCTAACGTTGACTGAAAACTTCAACTAAATCAGAGGCCTGTGTCCACAGAGTATTTTTTTTTTTCTGGAAGAAAAGTGATGGTAGGAGGCTGCATGTGTGTGTTTTGTTTCTATGACAACAATATCACAGTGTAGCATCGACCCTCTGCTCTTTGACATTTTTTTCACTACGAGCACCAACAGGAAGCCGCTCGTTCTCATTGGCTCGTCTCCACACAAGTGCGCTGGCTCCGTTTGACTCGGCGCATCAGGGATTTGCATCTGGACTACAGCGGTCACAATACCAGAATTTTAAGCTTAAAAAAACAAAACTCAGAAGCTCTTTCAAGACCACAGCAAAAAGAAAAAACAGGAGATGTCTGTCAGATGTGCAGGTTATGTTTATATAGAGTCTGCCGGTCCAGAACCACATGCATCTGCATGAATCAGGTTCAATATCTGACCACAACCCAGACCTGGACAACAGCTGAAAAACCTGTCACCATAGTGAAGGTTCATATCGGTCCATATCCATGATTATTGATCATGTAGGTTGTGACTGTGTGCTGCAAAGGCTGAGAAGTGAAAAAATGAATAAATATCACAATATTTTTGAACAAATACCTCGATAGTGTGACAATAATTTAGGGATGACTATATTTATTTCTCAAGATAGTAATATAATGAGATTTTTTGTTAATAATCCTCAGGAATGTTGAGATAATAACTAAAAGAATAAGTTAAGATAAATATTACAACAGCTAGAAGTCTGGTAAGTTTAGGAAACGGCATCAATTTACTGTAATTCAGCCTTTAAAACCAGGAAAAGACAACAGTTATGACATAACAGCATATAACGATATCCAAAATCTATCATGATAACTAGTCTCATATCATGATACGATGGAATATCGATATATTGCCGAGCCCTGATACAGCGACGCAGGAGAGAAACTAAACTTCGAACCACAGAGATTCAATCAGATGTTGCTGAGTCCTGAGAGACGAACACACAGACACTTTTAAAAAGTGTTTTCTCTTTGGGTTCCTGCACTGACAGGAGTCAATTCTTGGTTCTTCTGTGCTCATCAGAGACGAGACAAATGGGTCGACTGGTGATGGGAGAAGAGTTGTTCACCTGTTTTTACTGGATAAAGCTGAATTTAAAAACCTGCATATGATTGGTTGTCTGGAAAAAAAGTGTCTGTGGTGACAGCCACGGCTTTTGGACAAGTTTAAAGAATTTTCAACTAAAAGAGCTCCAAGCTGCCGCACAAAAAACGCTATGTGGACACAGATTAATAAACTGATCAGGATTGGCATTGGCACATTATTCTGGACATACTTACAGATAAGAAGCTGTATTCTGTCCAAGTCCTACAATGTTGCTGATAACACAATTATAAACTGTCTCAAATTACCGCAGGACAACCACAAGACTTCACAGTTTTTGGAAATGTGAAACTGAAAGAGGAACCTTCCTGCACTAGTTTATGAACTGTAACCATAACATTAAACGTACCCAGCATCTCCTAAAACCAATAAAAAGCTGAATTCCAAAAAACAAGAATAAATAAAGTGATCAGCAGTGATTATCAGTTTGTGTTGGAGTGGTACCTCTCGCTGCCTCGCAGCATCTTTGGGTCAAAGTATCGATAGTCATCTGTTTCCTGGAAGACAAACAGAGAAAAAACATGAGTCAGCTGATTCGTCCGCCGGTCACCTCCACATGTGTTTTCTCTGGATCTCACTTGAATTCATCTGAAACCTGAATTAACATTCACTGAAAACATGTAACAGATTCATAACCGCCTGCTGCTGACAGATTTAAGAGGTCTTTTAATTTAACGTCTTGAAAGAATAACTTCACTTTTCTGAGTTATTAAATCACACACAGTCAGTTTATTACAGGACACGTGTCGTTTTTATTACAGGGACACTTCTTTTCCTTTTTCCTCCCACAGACACTTCAGTCGTCACAAATCTTTTTGGACTCATAAACGGTTAAAGCAGACGGAGCTGCAGAGTTAAACTGGATCAGCTGTGTGTGTTACTGTATTCACATTTTACACACCGGAGTGTTTGACCTCAATCAGCCACGTTTCTACCAGGCAGACACCGATACTGAATTCACTGAGGCTGCTGGTATTAAGGAGTAAAAAAATACAGAATATACACAACATACACACAGAAAACACAGGTTTTACATTGATCCCTAAAAAGTGGTGATCAAACACTGGTGCCACAGATCTGCAACGGAGGCAGAAAATTTCACAGTTTAACAATAAACTTTATTGTCCAAAACGTGGACGCTGAAACAAACTTTCACCGACATTTTTAATTATATTCTAAAATATTATATTAATAAAATACATTTTATTACATTTGATTTTATAAAAGGACTGCTGCTATTCTGCTGTTGCACAAAATTCAAACATTCATGGCCAAAAGACAATTCATGCCAAGTTTTTTTTTTGTTTTACAGATTCTCTGGTCACGGCTGCTGCTTTGATTTTATTTTAATAAAAAAGAGGAAAGCAGAAGAAATTTAAGTTGAAAGGACAAACACAAACAAAAAATTCTGCACAAATCAGATCTATTATTGAATAAAGGATATTTGTTAAAGTTGTCATGTTCCTTTGTTTTTTAATATCATAATAAATATCTCATGATGGGCTTGTATCATGTAGAGGTGCAGACTTGAACTGGATCAGCTGCAGCTCTGCGCCTCCTCACTCATGTCAACAGATCAGAGAGTTTGACTTCCATCAGACACGAGTTTGTACTGGAGGACAAACTCTGATCTGTACCGACTCTTAGTTTAGTATAACACTATAACACTGAAATGACAGAAACTAAGACGCTTTTAAACTTTGAACTTTAAATGTTGTTTCATCTTTTCATAATAACAGAGTTTACCGCAGGTCACATTTTAATATTTTCCCCCCAGTGATTTCTTTTCTTGTCTCTTTTGATGGCAAAGTCTTTTTCAAATTCACGAGGGACCAGCTGAAAACAGGCAGGACCAACTGACTGTTGTTTGTCCAGAAATAGTCCCTGCACATCGTCCAAAACTGTGGTTTTAACTTTTCTGTTTGTGCTGAGATGAAACAAAGCAGATATGATGTTCATCAGTAAGCTGAGGTGATCCAACATGTGTCCATCAGTGCACGTCAATCAGTGCACGTCACACACAACAAGACAAAAAAGTCATAAAAGACATGACGAGATGAAACAGATGTTAACAACACATAAAAAACGTAACAAAGATGAAAAAGACGTGACAAGATGAAAAAAATGTAAGAAGACAAAAAAGACACGATGAGACAAAAGAGCAAAGAAGACAAAATTAAAAAGATGTTAAAAAAACAAAAAAGATGTAACAAGAAGAAAAAGACGTAACTAAACATAAGATGTAACAAGACTTAAAGGATGTAACAAGGCATAATGTTATTGATTAGCTTCCTACACCAGTAACTCCTGCTGCTTCTCCAAACTGGAGGCCTCCATCTACTGCAGGTAGAACACTGACTGAGGAGAAGAACCTCACAGAACCACACTTCAAATACTCTGAACTGTCCCTTTAATACTCTACATCACAACATCTGAAACTCAACAAAACCAAAAACACACATGCAAACAAAACCCACACACACACACACACACACACACACACACACACACACACACACACACACACAGACACACACACGACAATCTGATAGAGGGAGAATGTGCTCTTCTATTTCTTTCATCTTCATCCCAGGCCTGTCTCCCCCCTCCTCCCCCCACCTCCCCCCGTCAGAGTCACAACAACAGGATCTTTGTTGCTCGTTTGTAACTTCAGACGCTGAGAAACCTGCACTGTGTGTGTGTGTGTGTGTGTGTGTGTGTGTGTGTGTGTGTGTGTGTGTGTGTGTGTGTGTGTGTGTGTGCAAATGAGTCAAATGACTACATGAACCAGAGGAGCCAAATCAAAAATTTCACTCATTCATCATCATCATCATCATCATCATCACTGTGTGTGTGTGTTCGACGGTTGCACATGTGGTCACATGTGAATTTAACTGTGTGTGTGTGTGTGTTTGTTGTGGATGAAGTATTCAGATCCTGACTTCAACAGAAGTACCAGGGTTAGGGTTAGGAAACAGTCAAAGAAAAACGTCTGCCCTCATAATGTTTAGAAATCGTTAAATATTTCTGGATCCTCAACAAAATGTTCTTTGGTCTTAAAGTCAAATCTTCTACCAGCGTTCAGTGAAATCACACAAACTCACAGGGTTCGACTTCATCTCCATCAGGTTGTCCAGGATCCGAGTGACTGGAAGGTTCTGGAAGGGAAGAAAAAAAATATTTTAACTGTGCTCACAGTTAAACAGTCTCATGGACAGAAAGGAAACTTGGACAGAATTCAGGCATGAAGTGATGAGGCAGTTCATTTAAATTTACACGTAAGACTTTAATTGTAAAGAGGACCTGTTCTGCTCATTCCCAGCTCTACTGTACATTTTCATCCTGTGGTTCCACTAGAGAACCTCTACATGATTCTCAGCTCAGACACATCCTTTACTTATCTTGAACTGTCCCTTTATGCAGTCCTTCTGTTAATCCTACTGGATTATATTTCATGAAGAACATTTTCTGGTTTTCCCTGTCAAGTCCTCCAGCTGCTTTGCCTCAACTTCCAGTAATTTATAGCTTTTCTGATTGACACAGTTTTATTTGCTAGCAGTTAGCTTCTTTAGCTGCTAGCTGGCTAGCATGCTGGCTGGTGTGCTCAATGGTATATGACAGCTAAAGTAAAATATAACAATAAAAAACAATATGGGACAGTGAATGTTGTTAATTTACTGTTTTTAGAGCACAAATGAGACAAAGATTATGTTGGAAAAAGATAGAGGCAGCCAGAGCAGAGTGGGAGGCACTGATTACTGCACAAAAACATCTTTTTTCACTTTGGTGAACCTGGATTACATTTCACAGAGAAAGTATTTTCTGGTCTTCAAATCAAATCTAAAAAAAGACACCTTAATATTATTATTTCTTTCATCGTATTTGAGAATTCTGACAAAGAAATCACTCTGCATTACATAACCAATGTTATATATCATAATATTGTTCTTTATTGTTGATCATACTTGTGTGTGAATCAACAGCAGTCTGTATCTTTCCACATCACTTCCTGGAAGCCTTCTCGCTGGTTGGACAGGAGTTACTGTGGTAACCAACAATGGACTAATTTAACTAAAATATAAAACATCTGAGAAAGTGAAACCTTACACTTGCCTTTTCTTAAGTGTTACTGACGTGACGCCAGAACTGACCTGCTGTCAGCCTTTGTCTGTTCTGTTGTTTTCATCATTACTTCATTGCATTATGGGATATTTCTACGGTTACACACTGTAATATTTCCAAAGAATGAGTGTGCACCTTGTGTACAGATGGTTTCAGACACACTAAAAAAGTCTCACAAACTGTTTTCACAAACTAAAAATCATGTTGAAAAGGAATTTCAGCCGCAGCCTTAGTTTATAATTATATTCATTAATTTCCAACAGTCTCTTTTCAACAGTAAAAACCCCAGAGTCATCTCATCTTTGCTTTTTCTTTTTCAGGTTCGTTTAAGGTTTCGATGAGCTGCAGTTTTGGTTTTCACTGTTTTAACCCTCAGAAATCTTTGTTTTGTTTGGATTCTGTTCTCAAAAATTTGGTGAACAGTTTTTTTTTTTTAAATATTGGCGACACGAGTGTGGAAGAAATGTGTAAATATCCTCCCTGACAGAATGTCAACAGCTCCATCCAGAACCGACTCAGAGCGTCTGTAATGTTCTGGCAGCTCCACGCAGCATCGACGTCCGACTGCAGCTGGATGAAGAAAACAGACACCACCTCCCTCTGTGTGTGTGTGTGTGTGATGATTATAAATGACTCCATGTCGGTGCCAGTTTCACCCTGAAACACCCCATCATCCTCCTTGTTGTCATCATCATTGCTGCTGTCCAGGAACGAAGACTCAGTCCCATTAGGTACGCTTGATTTAACCTTGGGCAGACACAGACAGGTGGAGCCAGCACGGTGCTCTGCTAGTGAAGCAGGTTTAAAAAATAGTGTGCAGCAGCTCTGCACAGGTAAAGACGTACAGCGGAGGACGGAGGAATGTTTCGAGGCTGGTTGCCAACGGTTACAGCGGACGTGCCGCCATGTTGGAGGAGAATCACCAGAAGCAAAGACATGATGAAGAAAGAAAAGGACTAAAAGGAAAAACAAAGAAAATGTTGAATAAATCATTTGGATGAGATGAGATGAGGATTGCAGTCTCCCTCCTCTAACATGGCGGCCGGTCACAAATATCCACAAACCAAACAAACAAACTTTTTTCTCCAAACACTGATCATGATTTTGAGTGTTTGTTTAGTTTAACAGTTAAACAGCTAAAAGAGAAACGACCAACGGAGAGCGAGAGAAGGGAATGTTATGTGTCAAATGTCCGGGATGGAAAAATGATTATATATTTATATTCTGAACAGTCATCCATAATTAAAAAGCAGTATTAGTATCAGTGTAGGAAGCTGAGTAATGTCCGTAGTAGTACGGACAGTAATCTTACCTCACAGTCCACAGGTGTTTTCTGGTCTAATACTGCCTCAATCTTTTTGAATTCCCTGAAGTCAACAACACAGTCCAAGTGTACTAAACCCCAAACTCACACAATCAGTAACTGCTGTGTTCTGCGAGGTAAAATTACTGATTTTGTCAATGGAGTTTGGTTGGTTTATAGAGAGTGATATTTGACTTACTGCAGTTTCCTGATAGAAAAGTCTGTCTGACAGCAAGGTAAAGTGGTGAAAATATTCTAAATATAGCATACATTTAAACTGATGTAGATTTTTTTTAGGTCTAATAAATGTGTTGTTCCATCACTCTCTTTCACACACAGGAAGTCCTTTACTTTGTCAGATTGGAGACAATCAGGTGCATAACAGATAGCTCCATGAGAAAATCTTCTGATTTCTGAGAGATCCCAAAGTAACTGATCAGATATTTAACCTAAATTAAATTGTGACACGATGTGCAGCAGACCAACTGTGACTTTGTGTTTTGGTACTCTATACTATTATTTACTATCATTTATTATCATTTATTATTTATTTTAAAATCATATTTATTTTATTTCTGATTTGCTTAGTGATGCTTCAGTTTGATCAGTGACCCTCCATGTACAGTCTGACCTCTGACCTTCAGCCTGTTTATTGATGAACTTTAATAAAAGCAGGTTTGTTGTGTTGACTTGATGTTTGGATTCACTTCAGGTTGATTTTCCAGCAGCAGAAACAGTTTTGACTCACATGTTGTTTGAGCACCAGGTTCTTCACTCCCTCCATGACGAACTGAGAGCCAGTATTCATCACTCTGGAAAACAGCCTGCAGAGGACGAAGGAGGAGGAGGAGGAGGAGGAGGAGGAGGAGGAGGAGGAGGAGGAGGAGGAGGAGGAGGACAGGGTTAGGCTGGTAGCCTGAGCACAAACTCTGTTTGTTTCAACTGACTGAATAAAAACACTTTTACTGATACTACAACTGTACAACTGTTGTTGTGGCTATACACCAACAAACACTTCAACTATTAACAGTGGATCCTTCACAGCTGTGCTTCCCACCTTCTCTCCATTTCCTATCATTAAGTCAGATGATGAGCCCTGACTGACGGACATATTTATATCATCATTAGTATTATTTCTTATTATATTCAATGCATGACAACAACAGCACAGGACACCTGATAAACTGTACAATAAATAACAACCAAATGTGATACAAAGAAAATATCTGTGTGCAGCCTGTTGTAATTTAAAACCTGCACCACCTGCAAATTTCTCCCTACAAAAGACATAAAAGTCATCACTCTGTCCAAACCAAGCAAACCCCACTGGCAAAATCAGTGATTTTGTCTTGCAGGAGTTGCTGGTCTAACTCGATCTGAATAATTCAGATTCACCAAAGGCACAATAACACCAACAAACCAACCAATCAAAGAGGCAGCAGACCAACAACTCCTGTGTTCTGAGGTAAAATTACAGGTTTTGTCAGTGGAGTTTGGTTGGAGTGATATCTGTCTTATATAACAGTGGTTTCCCATCAGAAAAGTCTGTCTGACAGTGAGGCAAAGCGGTGAAAATATTCTAAATAAAGTGTACACATAAACTGATGTAAATGTTTAGGTGTCTAAAATACATTTTCCTCTGCACAGCAGGACGGTGCTCCTGAGGCAGCTGTCAATCAAAACTGAGCTGATTTCTGAACTGGGTAGTTTCAAGCATTTATTTTCACTCAGATTTTTGTGGATGATTTATGAGACGTTCAACTTTGATTTTGCATTTTTCACAATCTCAAGCCAAATTTCCAGACACTTTAATAAACAGGTAATTCAGTGCTTAAATATTTAAAGCTGAGAGCACAAGATTTCTTTGCACAAAGACAAATACAAATAAAGAGTGAACCATGAGTGAGTTGAAATAGGACTGAAAACAGATGATTTAAAAGCAATATTCACAATTTGGAAAAAAAAAAAACAGCTTTGGAAAGTGATTTATGTGATGGTAATGAATTATCTGCCTCTGTTCAGAATCTTAAGGAAAACAAATGAAGAGCTGAATTTCCAAAATGACCTCACCTCCATCTGGAAACAAAAAGGATGTGATCTCAATATCCTGAACAAAAGCTTTTTATTCTTCTTAAATTAGAAGATTTGGAAATAATTCCTGAGCATCTTGCTCACAGGTAGTTTTAACAGTCATATTAATGTGACAGAGAGTTTTTTTTAACTTTATCTTTTGTCTCCAGTCATATTTTATCAGCTGGAGGTTTATTAGGTAAGATGTCATATTTCTACCCGACGACAACTGCTGCTGAATCCCAACACAAACTCTTCCAATAAACACAACTGTCAGCATTTAAAAAGAAACTGGACACCATCAGACATACCACAGGTTCTAGAGAATTATAACTCATCCTCACAGCTCTGCTTCCTTTGATAACTTGATTTCTAACTTTTTCCTTGGACTTTATTGCTATTTTTACATTTTAATAGATATACATTTAATTAATGATAAAACAGTTTTCACAAAAACACGTCTAATGTTACTAACTTACCCCATGGGTTTGACTCCACTGTTGCCATAGTTTGCCGGGGTGGCGGCCATCTTGGTAAACGCCCTTGAAAAGACAAGAGTAAGTAAAACTTTATTTATATAGAAACTTTTTGGACAGACGCTGCCGGGATGATGACATAAAAAACAACAGACAGACTTACTTCCATTGTTTGATGTAGTTGAGGGGTGAAAGGTCACAGCCTGCGTCCAACAGAGCCGTCTTATACTGCTCCAAGTCCGACTGAAACACAGAAAAAATAAAAAATAAAAAATCACACAAACATCAGATAAACTCAACTAAACTCAATAAAGTCAACACATTAAAGCCAGCCTCCTCATTTCACTGGATTCCTTCCAGTCTGCACAGGAGATCGTTTACTTTTCTTCTTTAGATCAAATTGATTATTTTAGTTTTAGAAACTCTCTAGAATCTATATTTAAAAAGTTACTGAGGAACCACATTGAAGTGGAAGAGAATAAACAGTGGGTCCTAACATGTGAAAACAGGTGGAACTATTTTTCAACAGACAAGACTGTGACAGGATTAATCAGTCAATTAATTGTCCAAAGGGTCAAAATTCCCCGACTCCAGCTTCCTACCTATAGATAGCGAAGGTGACGTATAGTTTATCATCTACTTTTCCTCTTCAATAAGCTCCTGTGTGGTGGCTCAGCGGGAGCCGCTGAGAGATTACATAACTGCTGGAGCCACGTGAGAGTGTGTGTGGTTGTTTTTGTGGGACTAAAATCCCACATCAGTCAGAAACTCGGGAGCAGATGGAGGGAGGGAGGGAGAGAAGGGTGAGAGCGAGGTCTGAGAGGAGAGGAGAAGAGAGGAGAGAGAGAGAGAGAGAGAGAGAGAGAGAGAGAGAGATCAAAGGAAGGAGAGGAAGAGGAGGCCAAGAGCTGGTCACAGAGGGAGAGGGATGACCACAGATGACAGGAAGGAAGAGAGTGGGTGGTGATGGAGGGTGAGGAGGGTGAGGTGAGGGGGGGTAAATCCCGGGATGATCCCGACTTTCAGGTGGATGAAGGAAAAAAGTGATGCTCGTGTGTTGGCAGAGGGAAGAAGCTTGTCACACCATCCATCAGCGGAGGAAGCCAAGGACGAACTGGAGATGTGAGCAGACGCTGAGAATCACAGGAGGCGCCATGAAGGCCTCAGCGTGGAACCAAGAGGCATGATGGGAAAATCTATCTGGCTCACAGGATGTAGGCTGTGGGTACAAGGCTGCCATTGGCCGACTGTTTCAGGCAGCTTCCTCCTCATCCTCACACACACCCTCAGAATTAAAGCCGCTAACTAGAACCATATAGGGTTCTTCACAACCATTTGTGCTTCCTGTTAGAACTTTTTATAAAAGTTCACTTGGAACCCTTTCAAAGAGTTCTACCTAGAACCCAACATATCTAGAACCATCCGTGAAAGGTTTTACCCAGAACCCCCTGTGAGAGGTTCTACAGAGAACTGTTTTATAGTCCAATGGTTCCACCTAGTACCACTCTGGAGGTTCTATCCAGAACCTTTCTGCCTTTCTAAGGATTTCAACAAGAATCCAACCAGGTGGTTCTACTGAGAACCATTTTATATTCCAAGGGTTTCATCTAAAACAAATTCAGGAGGTTCTCCTAAGAACATTTTTTTGTTCCAAGGGTTTTATCTAGAACCAAGCCAAGGAGTTCTACCGCAAACCTTTTTATATTTCAGGGTTTTATCTATAAAACATTCAGGGGGTTCTACTAAGAACCTTTAATTTTCCACGGGTTTCATCTAAATCAACCCAGGAGGTTCTACAGAGTACTGTTTTATGTTATAGAACAATGAAACTTTGACAAGCCTTTGATGAAAGAGTTCTTCAAGGATTTCAACAACCCTCAACAAGTCAAGAAGAAGTTATTTGGTTAAAAAGGGTTCTTAATGGAACCTTCAATCTTCCAAAGAACTGTTGACAAACCATTTCTTCTTAAAAGGGTTCCTCAGAAGCAAATTATTCTGGGTAGAACCACAGCCCTTCAGGAAGAACTAGAGATAAAACATTTTCTCATCGACTTGTTTAACTTCTGTGTCTGTTTTTCTCACATCAGTTTTACTGCAACAAACTGTTGCACTGCGTCCATCTCCGGTTTGTTTACATCTGCTTCCACAGGAGATCACATGAAATCACGTCCAGTGAAATCCTGCGAGATCCCATGATCTCACGTTCCCCCAGTTCATAATCTTAATGTAAAAGTATAATAAGGCCTGGCTGTAACCAGGAGGACTTTGGAGAAAATGTAAAACAGTATTTGATGAATATTTAATGGTCAGTGTTTTTATTATGAACATATAATTTTAATTTTTACAAGAAAATTTGCAAAAATGTTTGCAAATGCTGTCAATTATAGTTCTTAGAAAGACTGAAAATCAGAATCGGCCAAAATCGGAATCAGAAGGTCAGACCCTTAAAAAAAAAAAAACGAAAAACACGGAATCGGCCAAGAAAATTGAAATCGGTGCATCTCTAGGAAAAAACGTTTTTTATTTGATAGAAGATCAATTCAGTTTTACATGATCGATCAAATTCTTAACAACACATTTTGTTTCAGGCAATGCTCTCCTCGTCTTCTGCTCTTTGTGCGTCACAGTTCTCAATATCCCCGTTGCTATGGGAAACAACAACCTCATAGCCCACACGTTGAAAACGAATCCACGTATTCATTCTGTCACAGTTTAATCACAGTTTTGTGATTTGGTTTAGTCCAAAGAGTAAGTGTTCTTACCACACATCCAATTCCAATTCCAATTCCAATTCCAATTCCAATTTTCCCGACCGATTCTGATTTTTTTTTTAAGGGTCTGACCTGCCGATTCCAATTTTCAATATTTCCAAGAACTATAAGTGACAGCATTCACAAACATTTTTTGCAACTTTTCTCGTAAGTTTCATAATTATATTAAATTATATTATTATATTAAGATTATGTAGTAGAGGGAGCATGAACTCGCCGGATTTCACAGGATGTGATATCGCGTGATCTCATAAGATCTCACTTTTGGAAGGTGCTGCCTCCGGAGCAGGAACTTTTTTGGAGGGTAATTTGTGAATGTCCCTGTCCTCCAAAACGTTCCCAGTCACTGGGGAAAGTTCCTGCAGCTATCAAAGAGCCAGACGGAGAAAAAGCTGAGCAATATTCGACAGTATGAAAACGCCACACTTTATGTCTCTGTCCCAAATCTCATGTCACTGAAAACAGATAACCCCACCAAGTGTTTTTATTGGAGAGGTTTAACAGTGTTATTGATGAACAGCCATGACTCATTCTTTCAAATCCTGGCCTTCGCTCTGTTTTACTGATGTTGAATGATCACCAACTGAATAATTGAGACAGATTTTTTAAATTATTTCTGCAGGTGTACAAGAGGAGCTCTGCCCACAACAACAGCTGGAGGCCTGGACTCAGATAACACTGACTGACTGACTGACTGACTGTCTGACTGTCTGACTGCGTTTGAAAGTTTGGGAAATTTTCAGGACGAGAAAAAGATCTGCAGATGTTCTCTGGTCTCAACTGATTCAAACCTCTTCCCGGAAAAGGTGCAAACATTGTCAAAATATGCAAATAAATGCAAACAGCGAGCTCCTGGTGCATCAGTGAACTGGAGCTAATAACAATCACAGTCCCTGTCATATCAGAAAGGATGAGAGACATTTTCTGCCAAACTAAACCTGATCCAGCTGTGTTCCTCTTACAGTGACTCTAACCAGGTCTCTGTTTTCTGAGAGGAACTTGGAGCGTTGGCTCGGTCATCTTTGTTCTACCATAATGAAATTATGAATGTGCTGGAGCCAAGTAGATGCTTCTCATAAAGCCCGTCCAAAATGTGGCTATTGATCAGTATAATGTGGTTTTGAGGACACGAGGGCGCAGCTGACATGAAGCCATCTGTCTAAACCATTTCTACTGTTTGCCAATCCACAGTTGGTGATGTAAGCGTCCCCTGTGCTGTTTGAGTGTGAGGGTCGGTGAAGAGAAGCCTGGCACCGAGACGATGGGAAGATCTGCAGGTCCTTTGAGATGCCAAGAAAATTTTTGTTTGCTTGAATTTGCCCAATGACGCAAATCTCAAGGGGAATTTCTGAAATCCCAGAAATAAACCACCAAAGTCTAATGCTTCACAGGTCTGAAAAAAACATCTGAACTGCAGTTTCAGTTCACTTTGTTCATTTATACTGACACTGTGTTCCTGTTGCTCAATTTCTGTTTGGACCAGGGTGTTGTTTTGTTTTGTATTAACCAGTCAGTTCTAGGTGATGACTGGTCCCTCGGATGAGAACTTTAGGCTCGATGTGACCAAAATCAAAACAGACTTGCAGCTTGAACTGGACTTTAACTCCAATGACTCGTGGCTTCACTTGGGCCTTTTGACTAGAAAATACTTGATACCTTTCTCCAAACCCAAACGGGGGGGCATGTTGTCATGTCTGCAAAGTGATTTCTGCTCAGATATTAAGTCTGTTGTTTTTTTTTGTCTCATTCTCTCCCTCTTTTTCCTTCTTATTTTAATAGTTAACTTTAACAGAGTAGTAGTTGACACCTGCAGCTGCACTGTTTCAATATTTAACTTATTTTGTGGTGTTCTGAGCAGCGATCAGCTGAGCTGACTGGATGCACTGCTGCATGCACCGTTGCAGCCAGCGTGTGTGTTTGACTGACTATACACAGTCTTTCTGGAAGTCATTAGTTCTCTGACCGCTGCTGTCACTTGACCCGCCTGTCGTAACCCATGGTATTTTCTAGAAAGTGGATCTGAAGCCACCCGTCCTGTGAGTTAAATGGGTCGATCCACACATCACTACTTTTTCTTTTGGACGAGTCGACGTGGAGCTGCAGCTGCACATGCTGCTTTCTGACATGTGTAGTTGTTGTTGTTGTTGTTCAGTGTTGCTTGGCATTCTCCTTCCTCTGGTGTTTAACTGCAGACTGCAGCACTTGTTAGCGTTTACGTGTCCCTGTCATGTCCAGAAGAACTGCATCTCCGGTACCTACCAGGCTTAGATGGTATCAATGTATCACCATACAGAGTATTTAGAAATCCTGAAGGTATAATTTTCAATATCATCGTCATAAATTACCTGAATCAAGTTGCAACTGTTTTTCTATTGAGGCAAAATAAATATATAAAAATAAATTAATTTATGATTACGAAATTACTAATGCTTAATTCATTAATGGGAACAGAAATCAACAGAAGAATTATTTGGAGGGAGAAAAGAAATAACTGACCCGTCATTTCTGCTCTGTCTGCTTGCTAATGAATGGAATATGAATAAATATGGAATCATGAAAATACTGCTGCATATAACTTTAGTTTTCCATGAAAAAACAGTTTATTAGCCAAATGATGCATCTGTTAATCATCTCTGTTCAGCAATGATGTGCTGGTATCCACGGCAACACATGTCATCAGGTCATTCAGCAGCAATCTATGGAATGATACGGATTTCCTGTGTGTTCATTTATCTGTGGGCTGTAAGGATTTAAATCCAGCAGACTTTTCTAAAAAGGCTGACTGGATAAAGGACACAAAGAATTATGAACTAGACAGTATCATAAATGTATACCCTGATGAAATGTCAGGAAGGTGTGAAGGTATAAAGAAATAGATACCACCCAAGCCGAGTGCCAAAGGTGCTGTACAGAAAAATGAGGACCATCACCTTTTCCAAATTTTGGCATCAACTTGGTACCAAAGTATCAGTTCTCGTGACATCTTTAATCCCTCACGGGCAGGCAGCACAGATCTGGAATCAGACTACCTACAGTCAGGTTTGTCTTAGTTGAGTTTAATCAGAGATGACACAAAACATTAGAGGTTTATTTTTACAGGTGTTTTGGCCTTAGAAACCAGGGAACAAACTGTGGAAAACATTTGTAGCTGGAATCAGAATCAAGTGTCTAATCTGATGACCTGACGTGACGGTAAAAAGTCGACTTTGACTTTAAAATAGCTGGACAAACAAACTTAAAAATTAATGCTAGTCAAATGTAGTTAAGGTCAAACAGAAATGCTGTATTTGGCAATAAATCTGTCTGTCTGGAACACATTGATGCTACAGATGGACAGTGGAGAAGTGGGTTGTGCTGCAGGATGCATTCAGGACATTTGTACTGATATTTAGACTTTTTCTTTCTCTGTGAAAACTTATGATCAGAGTTTGTCATAACTGACAGGAATTCAAGCTTTGTTATCGATAAAGAGGCAAATTACAAACTTTTAATGACCACCTGTCACATATAAAGGCAAAAATTCAAGATGCTAAAGAGTTTTATTCTATTTTTGAGTATTTCTTTTGGCTAATTAGGAGCCGAGCATCTTCTGTGAATCAGTCCTCTCATCCATGATTTGGATTCCTAAATGACGTCTTGCAAAATCAGTGAGCACCTGGCGAACTCTCATCTAAGTGTACGCAAGTGTGACTGATGAGAAGCAGTAGCCTGAAGTTACAGCTGTTCCTGAAATCAGAGACATAGTTTGTTGTAGAAGTAACGTCTCTTTGTTTGTCTCATTATGTCTCCGTAAACACAGACGGAGACAGTTTGTTTGTGAGACTGTCGGTGAAAAACAGAATGTCCTCACGTTAGAAGTAAACAACTGCTGGGCACCCAACCATGGCCATTTCCATACATGTGCTGACTCGACCTGACTCGGCTTGACTCGGTTTGACTCGGCAGGTCAGCGCAGCACAGCAGGGATTTGTTTCCATAACAGCACTACTTGCTTGAAGGTGTGCAGATCAGCTCAAGCTGAGCAGCTGTGAAACAGCAAATAAACACTGAACTTCCTATAAATTCTTCACAATAAAAGTCTTGTTTTATTGTGTTATTAAAAAGCTTTTTGTTGATTGAAAGAAAATAAGTTTCACATGATTTTAATAACTGATTAATCATTTGAGTCATTTCTCAAGCAAAAATGTCCGACTTGGCTAGGAATTAAATGTGAGGATTTGCAGCTTTTCTTTGTCATTTAGGACCGTAAACGTCTTTGGGTTTTGTACAAAGATTACAGATTAATATAAAATATAAACAGCAGTTGCAGCCATGGTTTTTACAATATTTGACTAATTTTTGGTCTCAATCTGTGTTTTTTTCTTCTAAGAGTAAAGAATAAAAGTAACTCTGTCCATAATTTGCTTTGAAGACATGCAAGTCCCTCAGTGCAACATGAAAACTAAAGAAAAACAGAATAATTTGAATAAAGTGCAGTGTCAAACCGCTGGCTCCTGACATTTAACCCTGGCCATGACAGTGCTAAAGGTCTGTTTGATTCAAAGGAAAACTGCAGCAGCATCTCTTTAGTCCAGAGAAGAATGGGGATTATTGTCCTGCTGTGTTTTTAATTTCCCCCCGTCTCCTCAGATCTCCGTTTTGTCCCTGAACCGCACAAGGATCACAGAGTTCCCCCGAGACAGAAGTGAACCACGGCGGGACAACAAGCTGAACCACAAATCCTCATGTCACCGCCTCACCGCTGAAGCATCTCTGCTCTCACACAACTTCTAACACATCCCAGAAAACACTCAGTGTCCCCATAAAAACACCTTCTCCTGCCAACTATCACTTTAATTCCACTTGTCACTCAGGTTTATGACTGCAGGCCTTCTGAGCTGCTGTCAGTGCAAGGTGTGAGCATGGACAGTTTTAAAAGTTTTTCTGCTTTCCTGTTCATTTTCTGGGTTTGACCAGATAAACAATGCTGTTTTTCTAACTTTAAAGAAGTGGATGTGTGACTGTCCTCAAAAACGCCACCAAGGAAAATACGCAAAGTCACAAAGTTCAGGAAAGTTTCTAAAGTTTATTAGTTTAGTTTTTTAGTCCACAAAACTCTGCTGGAGTTTCACAGGAAAACAGTGGAAGTGAATGGTAACCAGTTTTCAAACGGAAAAAAACAACAGAATAAAAACATAAAATGCCTTCAATCTACTCGTCTTCTGACGGATTATGACCACGAGAGGAAGAAGTACTGGATTTTATGTGTTATCCTTGACAATGTTACATATGCTGATTTTTCCTTTTCACTACTGTATTTGAACTTTTGGCAAATAAACTAAATTCTTTCATGGCCCTCTTTAGTTAATGTTGCTACACCTGTCAAGTTTTGCACTGCCTGTATGCATTTTATGGTGATAATGGTGGCAGACTTGAGTAAGCTGAGAGTCTCCAGCTGATGTTTTAATGTTTCCATCTGACACGTTTATGTTTAGAGCAGAGTTTAACCCGTTCGCCACATGCACTGCTCCTCTCAGAGCCTCCTGCACACTGCTTCAACGCTGACAGTAATGCAAAGCTTGACAGGCCTGCGGTGCCATAGTCACAGTCGCTAAACTATGATTGGACAGTTACTGTTTGGAGGCAGGGCTTTGCAGATGGTCAATTGAGGAAGTTTTTTCAAATTTTGCCATTTTCATCAACCTTTTCTAAAGCAATACTTTAATGTGTCCAAAAAAACACGTCTGTTGTAGCATCAAGATTCCCGTCAGTGGAAATCAAAGGCCTCAAACAGGAAAAACAGAAAACGTGGATGAGGCCGTCTACATACGAGTGTAAATTAACTCCAGTTCCTTACTATAGCTCTGGTGATGTTACGTAAAAACCCACTGTGACTGAAGTGAACTGTGTGTTTGTGTCGCTGCTGCGTCTCGGGTTCGGAGGTGAACTCCTCCTGAACACAATTCACTGATGTGGCTCCACTTTAAAAGAACAATTGAGCGATCAGAGCCAAGTGGTGACGGTTGTGGTTAAACTGGTGAAGCGGTGGTTTGGCGAGTCAGCCAGTTCACCAAGTCAAACACGATGACAGATCCAATAACACACTCCTGACGGTGGCCCGTTCACACATCCCACAGAGCGGCGGTTTGAAATGTTCAGATTCTGGTGGGGTTTTTTGGAGCTGCTAAGTGGACTTGAAATGAAAACACCTTCTTTAACGTGGAAAATATTTGGATGTTGACAGAAAGAAGCTGTTTTCTTCAAAGAGCCAAACTTTACTGATGGATATTATTAGTTACACTTAGCTTGTTGTCAAAGGAATCATTGTTAGGTCTGACGAATGAACTCCAAAACATTCTGCACCTCTAGGACTGAATATTTAAACTGCAGCCAGAACTATGAGACACATGGGAACAGCTTTGTCTACAGGGTATTTCAGCAAAGCTTCAAAACTTCATGTTGATGTTCAAAGATTTAATAGAAAAGGTCGGCTCAGAGCTAAACTCTATTTTCTTATAAATCCTTCTGACTGCTCAACACCAACCCCTCCGTCATACAATATATTTAAATTGTAAGGTGGACATAAACATGTATGCTGCGAGACCAGAGGAGTCCTGTAAAGGCTCCTGTTTTCATTGACTCAAAACTCAAATACTGCACTTACTCAGATTGTTTTTGACTGTTTAAATGACTTTGAATGTGTTAAATCTTTCATTTTGGTTTAGTGTGAAAATCTTTGTCTCATGTTGTACTGTATGTGTTGTGTGTTGTTTCTTACCTCTGAAGGAGCCTGCTGAGCAGTGATGTAATAGATGAGGAAAAGTCTCATTTTGTCTTCTGGGGTCCCGGCTGAGGAACACAAACATTCACGTCCAGTTTAGTTTGTTTGACCTTAGTCTTTTGCAATAATAAAGTATAAAATAAAGTAGAAATGTGTGTATTCATGTGTGTGTGTTTGTACCATCAGGGTCACTGATGATGTCCAGCAGTGATTTATCTAAAGTCGACTTGCTCATCAGTTTCTCTTCATACTCAAAGTAAACGTCCAGTTTACGACTCTGAGGACACAAACAGTATCAAGTTAGTGTTCAAACTCTGCAGTGGTGCACCAGTACTACTGTGTACTAATACTACTGTGTACTAATACTACTGTGCACCCGTACTACTGTGTACTAATACTACTCTGTACAAATACTACTGTGTACTAATACTACTGTGTAGTTGGAGGCTAGCACACAGAAGCTAGCAGGCAGGGCTGAAGGCTAGGAGCTGGCAGCTAGCTGGCTAATATATCAGGCTAAGAGTTGGAGGCTAGCAGGTGCAGGTTAGCAGAGAGGGTGTGAGGCTGAGGTTAGCTAGTGGAGGCTAGCAGCTAGCAGGCTAACAGGCAGGGTCCAAGGCTGTACACCAAAAGGCCTCACAGCCCATGGTGAAATTTGGATCCCACAAATATCAGAAATTTCAGAAACTATCCACAACTTTTGGATGCTTGGCCAAAGAAATTCACTCTCACATTGAACTGACAGCTTTAAAACAAAGTTTTATAAGAAAACTGTGGGGCCCAAGCTGATCTCAACAGTCAAACAGGAAGGAATGAACATGAACCATGTGGCGTGTGTATACATGTCCATGGTGTATTTCCTGTCGTGTGTGCGTGTCTGTTTGTGCTGTGTAATGAACAACAGTGTCCTGGAACTGCTACAGCGAGCGTGTTTATTTACACAAACTAAAAACTTGTGTGTTTGAAGCAAAATAAAATTAAACTTTGAAAACACAGAATTTCATTTCACCTAAAATTTTAAAAAAGAAAACTCAAATGTTGATGTTCTCACTCCCACAAAACATTTACTCCGATTCATTTTGTTTTGCCAACACTGGCACACAGTGGCAAACAGTATGATGACGGTGACGGCGGCGTACCTTGATGTGGTCGAGGACGGCCGTGGCGACGTTGGTGTGCAGGTCGATGAGTCGTTTCTTCTCCAGCAGCTCGGGCAGCGAGCTGCAGACGACACACGCGCACAGAATCAAACACAGAACCACAGGAAAACATCTCAATCTGCTCCTGGTTAATGAATGTCAACACAACACTTCACACCAGACTATCTCACAGTTTAATCTGTTGGAAAGACGATCAGGGACGCTACCGAGCCACCGTTACACTCAGCTATTCTCCAACCGGCTGTTTTCCACCCAAAAACAACATCCCTGTCAGTTACATCTTACAGTCAAAGTGGATTCTTGACTCGGAGCGGCAGGTTGTTTTGGTCGACGGGGGACACGAGACTCTAACACAGTTTCATGGTTACGGATTAAAAACAACAGTCACAACCAAAGATCTAATCAGATGTTCTCTGGCTCATCTGTCCTCTGAAGTTCATGGAAATTCATTCTGGAGGAGCTACTGAGAAACCTGCCACAGACATTCACCGAGGGGGGAGCAGAAATCAAAACTGGGCACTGGAAATCGCTATTTTTAAACCCAGATTTATCCTGTTAATCAACCAGGTGACCTAGTTTTAAGCTCTGAGTGATATTAAACCTGACAATCCTTCGCAAAACGTGGATAAAATGTTTTATTTCTACATGAAGACATGTACAAAAAAAATGAGTGTCAGGTTCATGATACGACCAAAGAAGTTGGGCTGCTGCATAAAACAGGTTGCAACTAATTATTTTTGATTTTTGTTATCGTCAATTGTTTTTTTTTTGAGCAGTTGACAAGACATTTGAGGATCTCATTTTTAACATTCTCCACCATTTTATGACATGTTATGGACCAAACAACTGATTGATTAGTGCAATAATTGATCTCATGGTAATCTCATGATAATTGAGAGTGTGGACGTCCGTGCGCTCCACCTGTTTTCACGTTTGGAACTATTTTTCAATTAACAAATTTGTGACAGGACAAACGAGACATTTGAGGATGTCATCTTTAACAATTTTCACCATTTTATGACATTTTATAGACCAAAAAAAGTTGTGGAACGCTCCAAAAACACCTGTTTGGAACGTTCCACAGGTGAGTTGTTGACAGTATCATGATGGGTATTAAAGGGGCGTCTGTTCACAAACATGGACCGACTGAGGTTGTTTCTTTGTCAAACGCATAAATACGCAACATAACTCTTTATATTTATGTTTTTTAGTTATTTAGGAAGCAGCGATGATGATGTTGGTCGGTGAAGGTGACTGAGTTCAGTACCTGACAGCTGAGGTGAGTTTGGCTGTGTTGTCTGACAGCATGCTGATGGCTCCTTCATCCTCTCCCTCTAAACCCTGCATACACACACACACACACACAGAACAATAAAGAACAATCAAACAACAATAAACTGATCAGCTGTTATTGATCAAATCATCAGTCCTCTCCAATCACAATTTCCAGTTGGACTCGATTTTGTGCTCGATTTTGAAAAATCTGTGGCTCCAACTGTGATACGATTTGCAATCTTAGAGGTAACCATCATTTTTACATCATTCTTCTTATTTTGATTTAAAAACATGTTAAAATGACTATGGTGCAATTTTTTTTTTTTTTGCAGGAATCTGAACAAAATGATTGATTTGATTTGACATTTGCACGCTAGGTACTTTTGTGTACATGCATGTTATAATACATATGTGTATATGTACATGTATATGTTTTCTGTTTGCTCTGTCAACATGAACTTATAAAAAACAAAAATTGCCCTTGACACAAAATTACAAAATTACCCTCCTGTGATTTGAAAGCTGCAGAAAGCCATATTGCAATTTTGATAAATTAATTAAATTAAATTAATTGTGCAGCCTTAGAAGTAGAACATTATGTGACACAGTAAATTTACACCTTTCTACTGAGAAACCCTGCACAGACAGTCACTGGAGTCAAGGTCAGACATTTAAGGGGACATGGACACGACAAAAAACACATTTCTGATCCCTGAGTATGACCTTTTGTGGCACAGATAAAACCTGAAACACTCTGATCTGACCTCTGATCTGGACTACATGTTTGGTTAATTGTGTCTCACCATGATGCTCTTCAGGCGTTTGACTTCGTCCTCCTGGGCTCTGTAAGTGTCCAGCTCCTCCTGGACCGACTCCGCCACCTCTGGGAAAGGACTGTAACACACAACATGTTGATTAAACTTCTTCTGACCCGATGCTCAGGTAGACTCGAGTAAGAAGTAATCATAAAAAAGATTTTCTGATTCGTCTTTAGGGAGAAATGATGAGAAACGTAACTGTGTGACTCTGAGTTTCCATGGATTTCTGTGTCCATAAACTCCACAGAGATGAATGGAAGCTCTGTTGTGATGAACTAAAGAGCTCTGTGTCGTTTCACTTTTAGTTTTTGTTGTTTTTTTGGAGGATTTCTTCAGAGAACCTACTGTACAGGTTTTGACATCTGTCCCCTTTAGCACCTGTCTTCAGCTGGATAAATTATTTGCTATCGGCAGAATGAATATTGATCATGCTGACCCAGCATTTACAGCTTGTAACCTTTCCACCAGAAGAAGAACTGACCTGCCCTTGTGTTTCTGCCAGAATTTGTCTGCAGCAGTCAGGTCGTAGCTCTTTCTGTTCTTCTTTTTTGGTCTGGCGCCGGCAGGAGGTGGCTCCGCCCCTGCCCCCTCCTCCATCATCACCCTGTTGAGCTGAAAGTCCTGGTGGACGAAGCAGAAGAAACATTTTTATTGAGATTTATTCCAACCTATTGTCAATCCGATCTTTCCTGAGCAGCGTTCCTCATTGTTGTCCTCATTGGTTGTTTTGGCAGGTGAGAGTTGACATCTTCTGCCAGAACCTGCAGAGCGTCTCATCATGAGCCTGCAGATGACGCCATTTTCTGTGTTATTAATGGTTTTTCCTGCGTTAAATGATCTAAATCAACTCTTTAAGTCATCTGCATCGACTGAATCCAAAGTGAAACCACCAAGAAAAACCACAGACGTCATCATCTACCTTCAGTTTACAGTTCTGACGTGATTATAAAACACAATCCAAGATATATTAAAGATATCTGGGATGAAGTCCTGCAGCACATCACCGCTAATTACACCACAATGAGTCCTGACAGAGGCCGACGGGGAACAGATCCCCGTCCCTCGGCACACCAACCAACAGCAGATCATAATATCGCTGTTGCCACGGGAACAGCCGAGGGATGAGAGGGGAGAGATTTAGTGCTGGGATCCCATCTCCTGCTGGGTGGCGGACGGCTGCGTTCAGATCCTGACATGTTTATAGGAAAGAGAAGAGCGAGACGGAGAGTGCGCAGCCATTTGGACCGGCGTTGCCTACACAGAAACCAGATCAGAGCCTGGATTCTGGATTGGGACAAAAAGACGTTAACAAAATCTAAATGTTCTTTCACCTGTTTTCAAAACAAGTGTGTCATGTTGTTGAATCTGGTGCCGTGAGACAATCGCCATGTCAGGGACACGTCAGAAAGAAGAGGCAAAGTTTGCCCGATAAATCGGGCAGGATGATATTTAACTGTTCTGTCCTACAAAGGACAGGATATTTTATTGACCAAACAACTATTTAATTAGTGGAAAAACTATTGCCAGATTTATCTCTAGTTGAAAAAAACGGTCTAAATATGTGAAAAGTATGTTTAGACCTATTTTTTAATTGACAAGATTTATTTTTCAAAAACAACATGGGCTGTTGCTCAGAAACATCCTGTAACCATTGAAATAATTTAATTTTAAAAGTTACTTGAAACACAGCGTACTGTAATATAATAATGAATGTGTAAATAAGTAATAACGATAATGTAAAGAATAACAGTAAAATGTCAAAAGATTTAATCATATTTGTCGTTATTCTGCTTTTTAAAGCTGAAGTCATCACATAAAATGGAAGTTTCTTCTTTTGCTTTGGTATGACCCAATATTTTTTGGGTACGCTCTGCAAAGGCAGAATACAGGAACATCCAAATAAGGTCAAAGGTCAAATCAGAGGTCAGGATTAATATGTGGAAACAATAACCTGATATAAAGATATAAAACTGACACATACAGTTATCTGCCTGCAACTATTTTGGCTCGACAACAAGAAAACTTTAATAATTTTTCTCAGTTCTGCACTCTGAGAAGTTCCTGCCTTTTTCCTTTCATATGGCAGAACAGAGGAGTGTGTTCTTCCACAGTCAGCGAGCCGACGTTCCTTTGGATGCCGTGACACAAAATCAAAAGGTTTTTGAAATGAAACAGTGATGTGGGAGACGACCACGGAAATATGATGATGATACATAACTATTTGTTTATGTTATGCATTTATGAAAAAATCCGAACATTAATATCAACCAGTACATCATGATCAGATGTTTTTACAGCTCGAATCTCTGTATTATTCCCCAAAAACCCAGAATGAGTTTGGCTGCAGAAAAAACTCCAAACCACTGAGTCCTGAAGGATGAAAATGAGACTAAAGGACTTGTTAAGAGTGATGTTTTCACACTGTATTTGCCAGATTTTTGGTCTGCTGGTGCCAGTCAGTGTGTGTGTGTGTGTGTGCTGATGACATGTTACATAACACATCCATGTAACTCTACATTCCAGTGCTGTCAGTATTAACCTCAGCACCTCACCAGCTGACAGTGATCTGGCTCTACATGAATTACTGTGTGTGTGTCTCACCTCCTCTCTTTGCCTCGCTGATTTAAAGGACCAGTCTGTTGACATTTTGTATTTTTCTTGTTCAGACTCAAACCAGCGATATCCACCAACAAGGATAAAGCCTGATACATCCTCTCTCTCTGTGACCAAATGAATAAATATTTTTGAATATTTTCACCACTTTACCTTTCTGTCAGACAGACTTTTCAGACAGGAAACTGCTGTTATATAAGCCAAATATAACTCTCTGGAAACCAATCAAACTCCATTGGCAACAGGCACAGGCAACTTCTGTGTTCTGTGAGCTAAAATGATTGTTTTTGTGAACAGAGTTTGGTTGGTTTGGAGAGAGGCTTGTAGAACGGCAGTTTACCATCAGAAACGGTCGTCTGGTGGCAAAATAAAGTGCTGAAAATGTTCTAAATAGAGCGTGGACCTTTTTTAAGTGGTTCAAACACATTTTGTTTGGTACACACCATCCTGCTGTCCCCAATACTTACTGGAGGACCGAATGTGGATTAATATGCTGCTTGAAAAACAAATGCACTATTTCCTCCTGTTTGTTTGATAAAAACCACTGCGAGAAGCTGTTTGAGGAAACTTAAAATTAACAATATATTCGTGAGGTGTTTTCAAAGATTTATATCTACAGAAGGAACCAATGAGGTGAGAGCCACAAACAGGAAGTCAAAGAGCACTGAAAGACAAGCTAACATGTTGTTTGCCTCTGAATGTTTGTTGACAATAAAATATCCACAAACTTAGTGACACGAACGTTTGAACCTTTTTGATTTTCATGTGTTTGGATACATCAGCTCATTCTGAGACAGGTAACTGACAGCTCACCAGAACGTCATGGATCAGCGCCTGATAGGTCCAGGTGTGGTGGAGGGGCGTGGCCATGTCCACGTTACGATCTGCCAGGACGAACAGAGGCCTCTGGAAACTGGAGAGGAGAAAAGAAACAGAAACTGATTAATCCAAGTACAGAGAGAGAGAGAGACAGACAGAGAGACAGACAGAGACAGAGAGCGAGAGAAAGAGAGAGAGACATGCAGTGACACAGAGGCGCATCATGGGAGGACCTCACTGCAGGTTTAACGTTGTTGTTGTTGTTTACCTGAACTGTCCGGCGGCCATGTTATCTCCCGTGAACAGACTGTTTCTAGCGTCCCGCAGGTTCTCGCGGAGCTTCTTATCCAACTTCTACAACACACACACACAAAAACCAAAACACATGCAGCATTCAGTAATGACAACTTTATTTTCCACACACAAAAAATATATTTCACTCTATCAATATTTCAAACTCTTGGTGCCTGAGACAGGTTGTAGACAAAACAAGACATCTGAGGGCGTCGCCTTGAACATTTTTCACCATTTATGGACCAAACAACTAAATGAATAGAGGAAAACTTAGTGCCAGCTTGATCTGTTGTTGAAAAGTAGGTCCAAACATGAAAACAGGTGGAGCTCATGGTCTGGACGCTCCACCTGTTTTCATGTTTGGACCTATTTTTCAATTGACAAGATTGTGACGGGACAAAGGAGACATTTGAGGACATCACAAACATGAAATAACTGGTGCAGCCAACTTTGAGACTTTTGGATGAAAATGAATGTGAGTTGTGATAAAACTACAAACATGGCTGCTCCTATTGCATCTGAACATTTTATTTCTAATAATTTCATCTGACATCAACCTAAACATATATTTTGTGATTCAGAGTGAACTCACCACAGCGACCATCTCTGCTGCATTTCCACGGGGACAGCGAATGATGGGCACCGCGCCTGATCAACAACAACAACACAAACATGAAAACAAACTCAAGGACTCCTGTCTTTGTAATCTGAATCCTTTTAGTTAAAAAAAACAAACAGATTTTAAATTAGGAGAGTCAGTCTGATCCTGATTGAAGAAGAGAAACTGAGTCAGTTTCAGTCTGACAGAAAGTTTTGGAAATTTGAGTGAATGTTTCCATCTAGTGGACAGAAACAGAAACACACTGAAATTCAAGTTCTAAAAGGTTCATGTGAAATAAGTTTTAAAGTCACCTGACAGCACAGGTAGGTTAAAAATACTCACCTGAGAACAACATTTTAACTTTTCAAATGAGGATTTTTTCCCCCTTTATAAAAAATTCAATCACATTATCTGGCTTGTCTGTGTGTTTGTGTGTTAGAAAGGTGCTATAATGTTGATGTAAAATCACTAAATCATCTGTTGAATCACTCACTGCACACTTTATGCTTTTTCTTTGACCTGACAGACGGATCAGCCCATCAAGGAAGAGAAAGATGAGAAGACCTCAGACTGACACCAGACTATATTTGTGCGTTTTGTGAGGCTTCCTGATACCAGAACATCAAAAAATAGATTTATATAAGTTCAACAGAAGGTGATTATTGAGTCCCTCCAGGACATGTGATGTTGCTTTATTGCAAAAAAGACTAAAAACACAGCAAAATGTATCACTTTTTTTTCCTGGAGGGACTGAGACAGAAAGTTTTTTTAAAACAAGGCTGACCTGAGCAAAGTGTTACTGCAGTGACCAAACATTTCAGTCGTTTTACATTTTGGCACAAAATGTTGCAGCTCATCACACACACTCACCCAGAGTGACGAAGAAACAGAAGAGACTGTCCACGATGGTGTCCATGATGGCCTCCATGTCTGTGTCCTGGATGTCTGCTCTGTTGATGGCTGCAGGTGAGACACGTTTAATGATTAAATTCATCCTGCTTTAATCCCAACTACTGTTAGTTTTCTTTCTTCTGGAATCAGAGTGGAAACATCAACTCTAATGTTTTGTTTTTGGTTCATTTGGAATCAAACGGACAAACCACAAGCCAGGAAGAAAAACTGGAAAAGTCACATGACTCAGGTGTAGCTTGTTTACTGGACACAGTCTTCTGTGCTGTTTACACATGAAGAAAGAGCTGAATATATCCAGACTTCATTTTGCTCATCCATCTCTCTGAAACCCTTTGATGATCTGATGAAATGATTTCTGAGTTACAGCCCAATCACTGAACATGAAATCTGCTCCAAACTAACTGACTCCCTGTCAGAGAAGCAGCACAAATCACTGCACTGACCTCCAGACTTAGAGGACAGAAGAGCTGAGGAGAGGATTGTACTTTGCCAGACCGCTGGTAACTGTTGAAGCTGTAAGTTCTGCCATGTTTTAGGTTGTTTTGCTTTTTATTCTGAAGGTTGTTTTCATGTTTAGTGTGCTTTTTGTGGAGGTTCATACTACAGCGTTACATTAGCTGAGCTAGCGTTAGTTTTGTTGTTATAATACAGAAGCTGGTTCTGCTCTGTGATTCTGACAGTGATGATACAGCTACATGTGAAGAGGAAATGTCAAACTACAGGAATTCATGTGCTTGGAAACACTGGAATTTGTATTTGCACATTTGGACAAACAAAAATTAACACAATCTGTGTGTGTGTGTGTGTGTGTGTGTGTGTGTGTGTGTGTGTGTGTGTTACCATGGTACGAGATGAGCTCCTTGTTTTGATGGCAGAGGACAAACATGTCATCTTCGAGCGTGATGAAGTTCAGATACTGATCGTACACCTGAGACACACACAACACCTTATTAATCATATAAATTTGATTCAATAATAGAATAATCTTAAATATAACCCAGGGTTTTCTCTCTGGTGCTCCTACATAACATCGCTGTATAATCTCACACTCATTAGACTTTAAACAGGGTAACCATGGTAACCTTGGTGACTTGAGCCACAGCATTAGCAGCCAGAGCAGCGCTGGCAATGTCTTCCAGTTTACTCCTGCTGATGGCAGAGATGAAGTTCAGATAATATGACTCGTACAGCTGGTTCCTCAGATCCTGCACACACACAGGCGTGCAGACACACACACACACACACACACACACACACACACACACACACACACACACACACACACAGAAAATGATTAACAGCATCCACTGATTAGAAGTTGACACAACAGAGAAATGTTAACAAACTAAACGTAAGAATGCTAACATGCTAAACAAAAGAGAAATGTGATATCAAGCTAAATACTGGAACATAAAGGTAAGAAAACAAGTGTGAAAATGTGTCAGAAATTGGGAGAAATTATGATCTGTGAGGGAAATCAGCAGAGGGAGATGAGAAACAAGAGTCTCCTGGGAAAATTCAGAGGTTTAACAAACAAGTTACAGCCTGCGGCTACAACTCAGCACCTCTTCCACTAAATTTTGCAGTTGGCTGGTCTTGACTCTCCTTGGGCTAGCTAATCCAAATAAAAAAGTCTCAGTGGAAAATAGAGAAATTTAATAGTTGCAGCTCTTGATCAATTTTCTTTTTTCCTTTTTGTCCAAAAATGTCTCTTTTGATAGTAAAGGTTGCAGACCCCTGCCCCAGCTGAATGTGCTCCAGTAGATTCTCACTGGGCCTGAACACTCTGTATTAGTACTTATCAGTTCTATGTTGGGTTTTGTGGTTGTTATGGCATTTTTACCAAAACGATATTTAGAAGTGAGCCTGAAATGTTAATTTCATAATTAAATTTTTTAAATCTGTCAAAATAGTATTTAAGATATTTTAAAGCCTAAAAATCAGATTATTTGATTTTAAGGACCTGCATGGACACTAAAACCTGAGATGACAATCTGTGTTAACTTCTTACTGAGTGAGTGTGTGTGTGTGTGTGTGTGTGTGTGTGTGTGTGTGTGTGTGTGTGTGTGTGTTTTTGTTTGTACCTGGCATATCCTGTCAATGTTCTCCTCTGTAGGCATGACGAAGTAGATGGCTGGAACATCTGGGATAGGATCTCTGTCCGAATGAAGCAGACTGAAACACACGCACACAATCACACACTAAATTTAATACTTTGTTTCAATGACAACTATAAAATGATCAACTTTACTTAAAAACACAAACTGCTGTCTATCTTGGTGAGGGGCCAATTTAAGTTTTAGACCCCTCAGAGGGAGGACATCTTCGGAAAGTTAGACTTGATTCATCACTTTACCACTCTCTGCTAATCAACCAAACTCCACTGATAAAATCAATCATTTTAGCTCACAGAATACTGGAGTTGTTGGTCTACTGCTGCCTCCATCTGTTAGTTAGTTTGTGTAATTGTGTCACTTTGGCAAATCTACACTATGCCATCAAAAGACAGAAATCACAGAAAACCACAAACAAACTAACAGATGGAGGCACAAGTAGACCAGCAACTCCTATGTTCTGTGTGGTAAAATTACTGATTTTGTCAGTGGAGTTTGGTTGGAGTGATATTTGTCTTATATAGTGGTGGTTTCCTGTCAACAATATATTTAGTTACTTTCCACTACTGGAATTATAAAGGTGGGTGATGTATTGACGGATTGTTTTTGTGTGTCTCTTACAGGTGCAGGGTGATGCCCATGTCTCTCAGCTCTTTGACAGACAGCAGTGGGGAGATGATGTCCTGACCGAACCGGTCGTAGATCAGCACCTGAACATGACAAAATGAGGCATTTGAGGACGTCATCTTCATCTTTCATCAGCATTTTATTGACTAAACAACTAATCGATCAGTGGAAAAATTATTGCCAGGTTGATCACTAGTTGAAAAGTGGGTCCAAACGTGAAAACAGGTGGAACATATACATCCATGTGAGGACGCCATCTTAGACTTGAGGAAAAAATAAAACAACAAATACAAATGTGAGCAGGCTCAAACCTTCAGCAGAGGACGTTCTCACCTTCCATACTGGCTCAGCTGTCGTGTTCTTCAGAGGAGGAGCGTTGAAGTTCAGCATTCGCTTCAGAGCGACTGCAGGTAAAAACACACAAACACAGTTTAACAGTCAGACAAATCAGACGTGTGGCTGAAGATTTGATCAGAGAGATCACAACAGGCCTTATCAGTAAACTCTGAGAAGAGTACATTCATGTAGAAATGAACATAGCCAACTTCATAAATGAGACAAAATAAGTGTCTTTAGACGGAATTAACAGGCTCCTGTTTTAATTTCTCATCAGTAAAACAATAGATTAGCTTAAATGATTTATAAAAGCTGTACTGCACATATAAATCCAAATCTGCAGGATTTCCTCATAGTGTTTTATTTCTCTGGGGACCCAAAAAAATCTCCTGTGACCCACCTGTGGGTCCTGAACCAGTCTTTGGAAACTGCTGATGTATTTTCCTGCAAGATTTCTCAAAGTGTGAATCTACTCTGAGCAAACATTTGTTTAATTTTGTCATTGTACTGTTGTACTTTGCCGTAAATGAAGTGGTGTAAAAGAGTCAGTTTTAAATGTTCCTACAACACAACAAAATTGTGTTTCTTTCTGCCACATTTTAGAGTTTAATGGAGGGATGATTCAGTTTCTATCAGCTGTTCTGATTAACTCAAACCGAACACATTATTCTAAGGATAAATGATTTCTTCAGGCCAGCTGCACCCAGCTAAGCAAACACTGATACAAGAGAGCTAGCTGCACCGTTAGCTAACAGGCTAATCGGCTGGTTAAGTCTTCAGTTAACTAGTTAACAGTGTGGTTGGTTAATCAGTCTGTATGTGGAAGAGAAGTGTGAACAGTTTGTGCGTCTGTAGTGAAACTGAACCGTCAGTTAATCAGCTCAACTAGCGGCAGCTCAGTGGTTAGTTAGCAGGTTAGCTAGCGGGTTAGAGCGATGACAGTCATTAATAAATCTCTGCTATGAGAACGAGGCTCCATTAAGCTGTCTGCGGCCCGTTCCCGCCGCTGGCAGCTCTGAAAACAACCGTTAACGAAGAAGAAACAGTTCGACAAACCTGTCTGCTTCTCCCTGACGGACGCCGCCATGTTGGATGTTGTTGGTGGTGACGGAGACCGTCATGACGTGGCACTGTTCTCTTCCGGCAGAGAGGAGGGGAGAATGAAGAGGTCTCACTCCGCTGCTTTTTTTTTTTTTTTTACAGACACTAACGAGTCAAAGATGCAGAAAGTGTGAAGAGGTCTCACTCATCACTAGATAACTATAAGCGTTTTCATTTTCTTTTTCACATTTCTTTTTTTGCTTTTTATACAAGTATCTATTTATTTATATTTTCCAATATATATTTATGTTTGCATATAAATTACTAGATTTTCTGTGTATTTAAAAAAAAACATATATATATATTTGTTTTTATCTATTATTTTTGAATCCTGTCAGGATTCATGTGCTCAGAAACTGACTCAGTCAAAGGCAGTTGCAATCTTATTTGTATATAAAGTATTATTGTTTTTTGTTTATACTTAATTTTTAAAAAATCTTTTATATTTTGTTACTTGTCTATATACTTCCATTTATTTTTTCCTCTTTATATTTCCACATTCCCACATTTAATATTCCACAAAATCCTGTCTGAGCAGGTAAAGATCAGTCAGTATTGGTTTGCTCTGTTCAGTTCAAAAAATCAGGACAACAGACTGGTTTGTTTCTGCATTTATAATTAACACAAAGAAGAAAGAGACAAGTCACACTTGTAAAATGAGCACAAACATGCAGCAAACAGAAAGGAAACACAGAGTAGATAAATAACAAGAAAAGGAAACGGACAAAAACATACGTTCAACAACAAAAATCCACAAAGTCTGAAAAAGAAATCATCTGATAAACAAACTGAACAGACAGAAAAAAAGTAATCAACCAAATCAGGTCTGTGACACAAACAAATACTGTTCCTGAAAGGTGGTGCTGAATGTTTGAACAGATTCTTAAACTTTAAAACTTTAACTGATCATTTCCAGAATATTTTATCATGACAGAATTGTACTTTAATAGATTTTAAGAGTTAAAAAAAAATCCAGAAAATCTTTTTCTTTCATCTTATCAGATGAAACATCAATCACATGATGTGTCTGGACCAATCAGGAGCCAACATGTCTGCAGTATCAAGCTCCTTTTCACTCAGTTTGTGGTTGAAAATAAACACAGTGATCAAGATCACATGACACGAGACAACAAACACTGTCAGACAGAAACTGATACTCAGAGTCGATTCGTGCTTTCACCTTCCAAAAGAAAAATATTTTAAAAAAAAGAAAGACAAATATATGACAAAGAAAAGAAGCAAGCACAAACAAAAACCTCAGCATCATTAAAAGCATAAAAAAAAACTATGTACAATAAAAAAATATGAATTAAAAGAAGCTCTTAAAAATCAGCACCATAGTTTTTAAACTTAGAAAACATAAAAGATATTTTATCATAGCACATCTGAGCCAAATGTATACAGAGAGAGCAAGAAAAAAGCTTTCAAAAAGGCAAACTAAAGAGGATTTAAAAGGCAAATTCAGAGTGTTTGAGGTTTTTGCTTTGGCTGCTAATAAAAACATTTGAGTTATCAGCTTCATCAGTGAGGAAGACAATACGTGATCATGTTCAATGACAGCGAAAGTGAAGTTACGGATGTTTACAGATAAACTTGTTTTGGTTTTCTTATCTAAATCAGATTTAAACCTGCTGCCAGTGACTAATGAATTATTATTTTCATAACTGGGGCAACTGATGGATGTGATGTAGCATTTATCATTTATAAAAACATAATTCAGAATGTGACACAGCAGGAACTGTCACATCACTCGACTGCACTCAGGATCCAAAATAAAAGAAACATTTATAGGAAAATAAAAAGCTCCATCTCCACTCAACAGATTTCTGCTCATAAAAAAAAAACTGTTTATCTTTAAATGCAAACCATAAAGTATCTTCTGGCCCAAACTGCTCCTCCTGCTCCTCTAGCTCTCTGTGGGGAGGAGGTGCACATGGTGACTGACAGCCTGCTCCATGGAGCTCTTGAAGGCCTGGTAGGAGGAGGTGACAGGCAGGAGGAGGTGTTTGGAGCCAGGCTCCCTCTGAGGGAACAGCCCCTCATCCTCTTCTTCCTCCTCAGCTCCTGGTGGGGACGAGACGATGGGGTGGAGGAAGGAAATGGAGGGAGGAGGGAGGAAGCCGGCGGCTGGGATCTCCTCAGCTCCTGTGGCGAAACAAAGAAGGTCCTGCAGGGAGATGGAGCTCCGCCCAACTGAGGAGAGGAGGAAACGGGAGGAGGAGTTTATTATCAGGAAGAAGACAGAGTCACACAATTCAGAGTGAAAAAATTTAAAGCTGGTAGGTGACACTGTTTGGCATCACTGAGAAATAATTCCATAATAATCTTTAAACATATTATAAATAAAGTGGTCTGAGACAGAACTAGACTTCTGCTCCTTCTTGGTTCTGTTTTCAGTATTTAGAGAATCTGGACAGTGACAGTAGACTTAAACCAATCACAGGTCATCTCATACCGAGGGCTCCTACTGGCTGTTCTACCGGTGCAGCTGCGTGTGCACGTTCCTTCTGTGAGACCCTGAATCAATGTTGGAAACTCCTGCAGGAAAAGTCGCTCTTAAAAAGAGTCCAGCTAATGAGCAACATGCTCAGCCCAGGAGTTTGTCAGCTCACTCAGTTACTTTTGACTTCACCTTCAGTTGAGTTCATTCACATCTATCGCATGGATTTGCCAAGGTCTGAGAGGGCTGGCGGAGCTTCTGGAGGAGGAAACACCAGATCGCTGTGACTGCTTTATTGGCAGGAGGGGAGCTCAGTGTATGCTTCAAACTTTTGGGATTAAAAAGAAGATCTATTGTCCCTCCTGTTTCTCAGGTCCTCTGCAGCAGCAACCCATGGAAGAGCTGACTCTCCTGTTTACAGTCAGATAATTAGTTTGTCCATGTTGACTGCTGACTGCAGGAGGAGAAAACGAAATCTAACTCACATCCTGGAGATGAGCGTCAACAATCACCCATTTTTAGGCTTTCTACCTACAGCAGCTCTAAAACCAAACCAATGAAATAAAAAATAAATAAATAACAGACTCAGAGATTGAAGACAAACCCCCAACTTTCATTTCTACAACTAGATGGAAACAACTAACATTTACGAATTAAGCCTCCACTGAACCAATCCAAAGTCTCTGAGGCAGCAACACTGTGTATTTACTACTGAGAAGAGTAGTTGAAGGGGTGTAGGTTTGTTAGCTGTCAATAAAATCAGCTGTGAGGTCACAAATCATCTTGTACTGACAAATAAATCACTGTAAAAATGACTTTAAACTACCATTTTTTTACAGTCACTTGACAAACCAAGCTGTTCATGTGTTTGTGTTCATTAAATCGAAGGCCTCTTTGAATGCGCTTCTACAATTGTGGAAAAATTTAAATTTAAAAACTCATCAGGTGAATGTTTTCAAACTCCTTATTTTGTTATCTCATCTTGTGTGTGATTGTATCTGCAGTGAAGCTCGCGTACCTTCGCACTCCAGGAGGAAGTGTCTCCAGAAGGTGATGACGGGCGTCTCTCTGTTCAGTTTGTCCTCCTGCTGCGAGAAGTTGACGGTGAAGAGCTGACTGACCGTCTGGGCTGTGAGCCGAACCACCACGTCACAGAAAACTCTGCCGAACAGCGACGGGAAGAGCTGCACCTGCGTCACATGACAGGACTGTTACTGTGACTGAAGTCTCAGGTTGTTCTGCCTCATAAATCTTCAGTGAGTTAAATGTGTTGAACAGAAAACTTTAATCACCTGATCAAAGACGCCCAACGTCTGCAGACCCTCCCTAAACCTGCAGGAAGAGTTCAGACAGTTAAAACAGACAGTTACACAAAGTGTGGCGAATAAAACATACAAAAATGCAAAAATTTGCCAGCAAAGTTGATGCAACAACAGCAGTGTAAGTTCATAATAAACTCAGTTATTTTATCTTATTTATTTTATCTCAACTCCAGGACATTTTTGAACATGTTAGGGCTGAATGATTTTGATAAAATATCTAATTGTGATTATTTTGACTGATTTTGTAATTGTGATATGATTTGTGATATTAGAAGTAATGACAATTTTTAAGTCAATCTTATTTTGAGTGTAAAATGTTAAAATGACTATAATGTGATTTTTTTTTGCAGGAATCTGAACCAAATGAAGATTTTTTTTAAGTCTGTACAATCTGATGTGTAGGACAGGACATCTCTGTCTCACCACATTCATTCATTTAAACATTTAAAGACACATTTTGCCTTTAACATATATTGCACCTCCTGTGATCTGAAAATTGCAGAAAGCTTTGTTGTGATCTCAATAAAATTACGATTACTTTGCGCAGCCCTAGAACATGTACTGGATTGGCCTGTTGTTAGTAAAGCTGGGTATCATTTGGATTCTATGATTCAGATTCAGATTCAACTCATCAATTCCGGTTCTTGACAATTCTGCTCAGATGTCTGCAAATATAATACTGTCACCAAAGCTCTTTTCTTATAATTACTTTTTAATTTATTTTATTGAATATTTTTATTATAGGCACATCATAGGCAAAGTTCTGTGTCAGTTGATGTTTCTGTGTTTATCTCACATCCAGTCTGAGTTTTCACCATCTTTGAGGCTTGTTCAATGTTCATGGCGCCGTTCCACCACAGTGGGGCACTGTAGGATTCTGGATCGTGAGGTTAACGTGTGCTGCAGACGGAGCCTCATTTCCCATGCATCAGTCTAAGTTTGCTATTTAATGCTCCAGAATATTAATGTTACATATAATGTATACAAAAATATACTACAGTTTACAATCCTACAATCTAGGGATGTGTGCAATCAGTCAACTATACAATTAAACACTGACACCCTCACTAGTTGGCACCAGGAATACTAGTTGGTTAAACTACTTATCGATATTTTATTCATAAACCATGCCAGTTAACTGTTGTGTCTAAGGCGTCATGCAGCTGCCTGCCACTAGTCGGGGCTGCAGCATCATCAGATGGTAGCTTCTCTCACCCAGCTCGTATGCCCTGATGGTCCACCCAACCCCGCATGTTTTTACCTACAAAGTCTGTCAGATGACGGCTCATAAAACCAGCACAGTCTGACAGTGTTTTGATCTAGAAAATGAAAATAGTGTTGAGTGCAGGCTGTCAGTATAAACTTGACTGGAGCAACACATTCAGCACAGACACAGACAGCAGCTCTGCTAGCACTGCTAACGTTAGCCACACTGTGTGCCAGGCTGCAGCTAACGTCAGCTCCAGGTGAACCATGTAGTTTACCTGCAGACTCTGATCCTTTTCAGTCTGAACAGTTGAAGCATTTACTGAGTTGTTGTCATGTTTTGTAGGTTAATGTGTGATGTTTGTATTCCACAGTGTGAAGTGTCACACATTTCAGCAGCATTTACAAAAAAATTTGGTGATTGTAGACTGTGATTAACGGCTTCAAATGATTCTTAATATTTTCAGACAATGTTTAACATCAATTAGGAAATTGTGCTCAATTTTAACTGCTTTCTGGATGTTTTTTAATGTTTGATTAGTCTAAATTAAAATTTGAGTTCAATCGACAGGAACATCCCCACCACAGCCTGTACCTCTGCAGCGGCAGCTGCATCCTGGTGATCAGAATGAAGCTGACTAGGTCTTCCACCAGAGCCTCTTTCTCCTCCAGCCTGCTGACTGGTTGGTTACAGCCAGCCAGCTCCAGAAACTCCAAATTTGCCGCCATCACTTCTTTCAGCTCATCTAAAGACTTCGCCTCTGCGATCTAAAAATCAGTAAATCAATCATCAAATCAATATTCTGCCTTTGATATCGAGATTGTGTGTTTCCCTTATTATCGGTGTGTGAATTTTGTTACTCACCCTGCTGACTTGACGGGTGAAGTGTGTGTTGGGGGTCATGTGTGTGACAGTGAGAGGTCGGTTGGGCGGGTAGTTGAACAGACACTGGTAGAGAGCACGAGAGAAGAAGCTGACAGGAGGACCGCCATGAACCAGAGAGAGCGCCAGCAGGCAGCCGACGTCAAAGTACAGGTCGTCACGCAGAGCTGGACACACACACACACACACACACACACACACACACACACACACACACACACACACACACACATTGGACATGTGACGATATTTGTACCTAACTTGAGTAGGAATTCAGTATATTAAACTTTTCACTTCTCTACATTTGACTGACAACATAGTTTAACGTAGTTATAAAATCTGATTCACACATTTACATACACAGTTTAAACATTCAGCAAGGCTCTGTACACGTCTAAAGGCCAGGACTTTGATCAAACGTGAAATTTGGAGAAGATGCAACAATCTGGAGTCGAGATACAACAACTTCCTGTTTCATGGTGAAATTCGACACCTCGCCACGGACAAAGTGCTCCATGAAAAGCCACAACCTCGACAGTGTAGAGCCATTAAGTTCTCAAGGCTTTTCTGATCAGACTTAAGATCAATCTGGTCAACATATGAGGAGCAGTACATCAAATGATCGAAGACACTTCAATTCAGCTTCAATCTGTCATTTCCTGTTGCCAGTAGGTGGCACTATGACTGTGACTGAATATTAGCATGTAGATGTCTTCAGGACATGACTTTGATCAAACATGTGAAGTCTGAGACAGATTGGACAACATATTAGGGTTAAAACAACTTCCTGTTTCTTGGTGAAACACTGAAATTCGTTGCCACGTCACTGACACGTCCTTCCAACAAATCAAAAAATGTTGCAGTTCAGCACTTCAAAGGTCTTCAGATTAAACTGATTTAATATGAAGTGGAGTGAGTCAGTTCTCCAGGAGGAGTGTGTTAACATACAACATCTGTAAATAGTGAAAAATTGCACACAGAATTCAAAATGGCCGACTTCCTGTTGGGTTTAGCTTTTGGCTCCAAGAGACTTTTTTGTAGGTCTGGACAGGAAATACGTACCTACAGGAGTAAAATAAGGATTCTTACCCTGCGAGTCCAACGCCAGGTTCTTGGATCCTTCTGGTCCCTCAAACACCACAGAGTCCTGGATTTGCTGCATCAGCAGCTTCAGGAAGTACTGCCGCGCCGCGTCGCTGTCCCGGAGGCTGCTGGGAAATGAAGCACGTCGGTGGTCTTTGAAACTGGTCAGAGGAGACAGACAGACAGACAGTGGATGTGGGGGACACAAATGAGTAAATGCGTCTTTAAGTGTATTTAATTTGACTGTGGTGAGGATGGACTTTCTTTCTTTGTTTATTGACATTTGTTTGCTCAGCGCTCAAAATAATAAAAATATAGAGATAGAGATATTTAAAAAAAAAACTCCTGACTTAGTAACTGGACGAGGAGGAGGAGCTCTTGGTCCACTCACCTGACAGACAGGGTGTGTGTGGGGTCGAAGTCGGTCCTCCTCACTAGCTCCACGCCGGCAGACAGAGCCTGATCTCTGCCCACCTCCACCTGGATCCTGCGTGGGCGGAGCTCTGCCGCCAGCGCCTGCAGGAGCTCCTCCGGTGATCCAGACCCCGCAGGTAACGACGGTCTGAGAGAAATGGAGAGACGGAGAGCTTTCATGTTTCATTCCATCAATAACAACAAATGATGCTGCAGATTATTCACCGAAACAAACAACCTGCAGAAACCTCAAACTCAAAAGGAATAAAACAGTAGAAAAGTAATTTCTAGTTTTGGTTGAATTGCAACAGCAATGCAGCCATAAACACAGTGGAGCAGCAGTAGACGGTGAATTAACACTAATACTAAAAACTAAAACACTAAAAACTGCACCTTTCAAATGATTCAGTCAAAAATAACAAGGTGGAGAAATGCAGCTACCACTGGTCTCCACCACAAAGAAATAAATCATTACTGGATTAAATTATTATATTTTCATACAATTAGCGGGTTTAATGACACTGATACAACTCGCTATGACCAACACTACTAATTATATTATTAAAAACAATTTAATTATTTCTCACTCCCACTTAAAAAGTGCAGCTAGCCAACAGAGATTGGTCAGGTGACAAAATCCAAACTGTAAAATTTGTACAGAAATACAGTTTGTCTTTATGGATTATACTGATGCTGAATTGATGGGAAGACTGTGGACATGTGACGGCTTTTATCTCGTGTTTCTGGAGTTTTGTGTTTTTGTGGATGTGTGTTGAATTGTTAAAATGTCATGTTTATTAAAGGGAGTTTGGTGTAATATGTTTTTCTGGAGAGCACAGTGAGCTTCAGTTTAAATCTAACTGCTACAGTATGATGAGGATGTCTGACACTGACTGCTGTTCCTTATCAGTTTTATTAATATTAATAATCATAATAACAGGCCGATGGGGGTCAGGTGCGTTAGGTTTTTGTACCTCTTACAGCTGATGGGGGAGTGGATGGAGGATAGGAGGCGTTTGGACAGCATAGTCCTCCTCTGAGCTGCCTGAGGAGACGCGACCAGGGAAGCTGAAGAAGACAAATACATGGTTCACATAAAAAAAAGAAACCATAAGTTGTTAATGTTAACAAGTTATGATTAAAAAAAAGTTCTCAATCAACAGAAAATGAATGCATCAACTCTGATAATCAATTAATAATCCTTTTTTTCAAACAATAAATATTTTGTTGCAGTTCTTCAGGTGAATATTTGCTGTTTTTCTGATAGTAAATTCATTATCTTTAGGTTTGACTGTTTTCTAACTTTTTATAAGTCAAATTATAATGAAAATAATCTGTAGATTAAACAAACTGATCATGCTGAGATACAGACGACACTGATGTAAAGTGAAAAAAGCAGCAGATGGGTCAGTGGATCAGTCGGTCAGACCTTTCCCATCTGTAGCCTGAGTGCAGTCGCTGCACGCCCAGTCGCTGGTGTCCACCTTCAGCCCCGAACACTTCCTGTGAGTCCCTCTGGATCCACACAGCCGGCAGCGAATCACCTCAAACCAGCTGAAACAAACAACAGAACAACAACATGATCATGGGAGGAAAACAGGAGCACTTTCACACGTCTGATCAGCTCACGTCTTTCTCATTGCACACCAACAGATCCGAATCATTTTCAAACTTGTAGTTTGATGTCACTTGAATTTTGCATCACAATTTTCATGTTCACTGAAAAAAAAAAAACAATTAAATCATCATCATCACGATGATGTGATATTTATTAAGGTCTGAACCAAACAAACATGTTTCCTTTCATCTGGGGAACAAAGATTTTTGGCTCAGGTCATTATTTGCTTCTGCTTCCATGATTTGGCCATACTGCAGTTTTACTGTGGTTGTGATTAATTGTGCAGCCCTGCACCTCAGGATGACAAAGACTGTTTTCTCATGATAATGGGTTGATTTGTCTTGTTGGGATGTAACAATACTGAAAACTCAAGATGCGATAATATCACCATAAAAAGTCCACAATATGTTATTTATCTCAATATTTTTTTTAAATGACAAACATGACAAAAATGTCCTTTATTACATAATAATTATGTACAACATTTGTTTGCATAAAATGTGTCAGTCCTTCTGTAAAACAAGTAAAAATAATAAAATAACAATGTTAGATATATTTTTTTCAATCACAATATTCAATATATTGTTACATCCCTACGTTCTTTTTATCTCAAAGTAACAGTTTGAAATAAATATCTGTGAGTACTTTGGCTCTCAGCTTCCACTCAGATGATTTTAGGGAACCTCTCTGCTCTCTGTCAGGACTGTGGTCGCAGTAAATGCTCCGGCCTCTAGGGGGAGCTAGTGGAGTTTAAGGTTTGTTAAATTCTTTTCTTCTGTACAGACAAAGGTAACAGTTTCACACTGACCATGTGTTTCTGTGTGAATGTGAGCTTTGTGTTGGTATTTGGGGATGAATTGAAAGTTAGTCGTACCCGCTCTTGGCGGAGTGCGTGCGCCCGTCGCTGCAGAGGCAGCTGAGAGCGTCACAGCGCTCATAAACCACCAGCAGCTCTGAATATGCGTTGGCCTCCAACTCCCATGATGCATCTCTGCAGAAAAGAACATATGGTGAATTTAAAAAAAACCTGACTTCTGTGTCCTTCTACTCACCATCCACTGTACTCAGTAGTTATTCCATGAGGTTAAAGTAACTAATTACAAATACTCAAATTACTGCAATAAAGTACTTTTTTGGGGGTAGTAGATTTTCAAGTCTGTACTTTTACTTGTACTTAAGTATGCATTACAACATGTAATCTACTTAGTTACTTTTAAATCCATGGTTGAGTATAATTTGAATTAATATCCAAACCTTTCATCTGCATTTTAGTAACCAATCAGGTGATCTGATCACACACAGACCAATGAAAACAAAGCGCTGCAGCAGCACACATCTGGAGTAAAGATGTTAATGATTAATCATTAATCGATTAACTGCAAAACAGCCCAGATGTTACAAACAGTCAGGGGCACTAGTGTAGAGCAGAGGACTGGTTATCAGGATTAAAGCTAATCAATAACATTTCTAATGAATCCAGGTTATTCTATGTGGACAGTAACTACCAATTATAACTTAATACTATATTACACATTACACGTGTGCAAAAATAATATGCAATATGGGAATTAATAAAAAGTTATCACCACAACATTTACTCTCGTCCATCATATTTCTGCATATATGACTTCAACAAATAACTCAGAAACAACATTTTCTGAGATTTTCCGAGTTGTTCAATTTTCCAAGCTGGTAAATAATTTTTTCCATTATTCCGATGCCACATGAATGCACTATTAATACCGACTGGCTCGAACGTCTTGGCCCCAGGGGGAAAACGATAACCTCATGAGATCAAGGCACCACAGCTGACAGGCTCTGATTGGCTCTTAATTTTGACCACAAACACCACATGCTGTATAAAATCCTAACTTTCTGTGTACTTGTAATATTTAAACACTTGATATAGTCTCATGTTGTGCAATGAAATTCTGATCTGTTAACAAACATATTTTATTCCTGATAACAATAATAATAATAATAATAATAAAGGTTATATATATGACTTATCAAACGAACAGTTATGAAGTGCTTCATAAAGCAGATAAAAGAACAGAGAATCATGGGACAGTAAAAGGATCTCTTCAACTTAAATCAGCGACCAAGAACTCTTCAGCTGTGAATATGGTCTGTAGACTGCAGGTATCTTACAGGTTATCTAACCGGATGTTCGTGTCACTTCCTGTTTATTCTCTGAAAAAATGTCCGACTTGACTGCAGCTTTTTGTCTCTGCCTCCTGCTGCAGCCTCCTTAGGCGTAGTTCATCTTGAACCAGCCGACCGGCGTCGGATGTTTCTGAGCTGTTATGTGTTTGAGGTCGCCATGTGACACACCATAGAGCTCAGACGTGATGTGAACATGCTGGCTGCGGTCGTCTTACCTCTCTGGGATGTAGATTCCCATCCGGAGCATCTCCTCCTGGAAGTTCTTCTCGTTGTTACACAGAGTGCATCTGAAGAAGAAGAGGCCAGCGCTGTGGGCCTGACGCTGACACACACACACACACACACACACACACACACACACACACACACACACACACACACAGGTCAGCTGAAGTACATGACACAACCTGCTGACACACCTGGAAATAAATCAGTCTAATTGCTGTAAATCACCTGCACACTGTCTGCTGCAAAAAAAATCTGTGTCCAGTAACCTGGATCACTTCTGGAGAAAATGTAAAAGTTCAATATTTTTATTTTGTGTTTTATTATAAACAATTGAGTTTTCCTTTAAAGAAAGGTTTGGACATTTTGTGTATGCTGTCATTTATAGTTTATATATAGTTTCTCATGTTCAACAAAGCAACAACTCCTCACATGAGAAGACAGAACCGGCACGTTTTGGATTTTTAATTTAAAAAGACAAATGATTACTTGAAAAATAGCTGCAGATTAATTTCCTGTTTATCAAATTGTTCCTACACCTTTCTAAATCATTTCAGGATTCATGCAGATCGTCTGCAGGACGCCGTTTCTAGAAGGATCTAACAAACCAGATAAAGTCTGTGCATCTCTTTAATGTACAACGTGATCTTATGACTTATTAAAATAAAACACAGCGAGAGTACCTGCACACAGTCCCTGTGGAACCAGCTGGCATGGCAGGATGGACACTTGAGGACGGAGTAGCAGAGGACGGGCTCGATGAAATCCAAACAGATGGAGCAGGTCTGAGGCAGACTGAGGTCTGAACCCACACACAGAGACTGAGTGGGAGCGTGATCCTGACAGAACGACCTGGACGCAGAGACACAGAGGCTCAACGTGTTGTCCAGCCACATCAGAAATCACGGGTGTTTCTAGTCTGAGAAAACAGACTTCTTGACTTCTAGTAAAGAGTTATGTTGTTTATGGTTTTATGTAACGGCTGGTTAAGGATGTGATGTGGTGGCTGGTTATGAAGTTGGTTTAGATTTGTTCACAAAATAAATAAATTACAGTCACGCACTCCCCAAACAGTGATGCATAAAATAACCCATCAAATCAAAATGTCAGATGGTGTAAGAAACAAAGCAAAATGCATGAACCCAGTACAGCAGAATATATAGAATTCAATGTGGTTTTGACAAGTTTAATCTACGCAATTTAAACAATAAAAATGTTGATTTTTATACAGTGGACCAATGAAAGCTATTGCTCTTCAATAAAGGAAAAGTATTTCATATTTATATTATTAATGGATGGAATAACTGGTAGAAAACTCAATTACTGAAATAGTCAGTAGCTCTAGTCAGAACTCACGGGAAGAGTCCAGTAAACTGGGAGATGAACTTCTGTTTCCTCCCGCAGGAGAAATGCACCATCTTCCTGCAGCTTCTGACGTTGCAGCCGACACACGCGCCCTTCTTCTTACAGTAGGAACACGTCTGAAATACACAGAGAGCTTGAGGTAAACACACAGAAAACTCACAGAAGACACACAGTTAACACGTTACACAGAAAACACACAGTAAACTAACAGTAACGAGGCAGAAAGAGTTCAAACGGTGCACAAAATTAAGGATGTCCAGTTAAAATATCACCTGGGACACAAAGACACGGTGACCGGGACAGCAGAGAAACTATCATTACTAATGAAGATGTTACATTTATGCATCTTGGAATAAATGTGATATTAATTTTTAATTGTTAGGTGTAACTGGCACCACCAGATGCTCAACGCTGCATCACACACATTCTTTGAGACTGTCATGGTGAAATAAAAGTGTTTAGGATGAGATGCTCAAAGTGTGTAAATGTCCGACTCAGTACACCAGTCAGAAACAGGTTAGCATTTGCACTGCAGTTTGCAGTGATGCATTCATTGATCAGATGATTGATAACTTAACTAATGACTAAAAGAATAATGATAAAGGGTTGTGACCAAACGCCTACTGAGATGTAGGTGCAGAGAACATATAGCAGAACATTCTGAAGCAAAGTAGATTTATATTTATCATTTAAAATGAAAAAACACCAAATTTGGTTGTTTGAAGATGATGAAAATGGAAATGGGGACAGGGACAAAGGTAATTCAGAGCCCTGACTTCACTTGTCATCTGTGTGTTTAAGATGAAATTAAAGTGTCTCACCAGTCGAGACGACCGGTGGATCTCCCGTTTGATGTCGTCCACCAGGAAACCAAAGATGCCCTCGTTCTCCTTTCCTTGCTGGTAGATTCCAGAGGACGTCAGCTGAGACGCACACACAGAGATAAACACATCAGTCAGAGCCAGAAGAGTTAATATGTGAGGAACAGAGCTCAGTGAGGAACCTCAGTGATGTTTCAGGACGGCAGAAAATCATTTAAACAATACTGTTCATATTTAAATAAAGTTTGATGAAAGTCTGTCAAACCTCATGAAACTGTGACATGTTTCGGAATTAAAATGTGTCAGAATTATATTCAGAAATAAATATCATTGTCAATAAATTGAGAAAAGCTTTACATGGTTGAAACAGGATTAAAAACATTTCAGGAGGCAAATAAAATCAGACTGAGACAAGAGACTATTTATACACACAGACTTACTAAACAGAGGTAGTGGACAGAGAGTTTGTGCTCTTTGAGCGTCACTTTTTCCCCAAACATGGCTGGATCATCATCACTGAGCCTGCAGAGACAACAGCCTGGACACAGGGACACAGGGACAAGCTTTAATTCTACATTACTGAGAAAAAAACCCATCTTCTTAAAGGGAAACTTCACCAGCTTCCATGTGGATGTCCAGTCTGTGTCCGTTGTAAATATCCTCATGCTCACTGTGCATTGCACCTGTACCAGGATGCACTGCACACAGACTTATGACTCCAACGTTAAGGTTACAGTGTATCACCATCCTATAACCTGTAGCTGTGTATTTTGTTGGTCAAAACAGAGTAGAGATCCAAGCTGAAACAGTCTGTAGTTCTTGAGAAGTGCAGAATTTTCCCTTTAAAGCGCCAAGAGACATCTGCACTACACTGCAAACTACAGATGATAATAATTAATCAATGATCAATGAATCGGTTCAATCATGTAAAATTTAATCAATCTACCATCAAATAAAGGTCTGAAATATACTGGAGATTTGAGATATGTGTTTAATATGTAGAACCTTTATATGTTTTACAGGCCACACAGAAATAAGTTCCAAAAGGGCTCAAGAACAATTTGCTTCTGAAGAACATTTTTTTTGGGCGTTTGTCAAGGGTTCTTTGTAAGACTAAGGTTTCTGTTAAAAACCCTTTTCAGGAGAAAGAGTTCTTTCATGAAGGGTTCTTTGTACAAAAATATAAGAGGGTTCTCTGGTTGTAGATAAAACTCATGAAATATAAAAAGCTACTCAGTAGAACCCCCTAGTTAGGTTCTAGCCAAAACCCTTGGTATATTAAAAAGATTAGCGGTAAAACCCCTTGGGTGGATTCTTATTAGTGCTCTAAGAAGGTGGAAAGGTTCTGGATAGAACCCCCAGAGAGGGTTCTGGGTGACCCATTACATTATAGAAGGGTTCTCTGTAGAATCTCTTACAGGGGGTTCTAGGTGAAGCCTTTCACAGATGGTTCTGGGTATAATCCTCTATATTGGGTTCTAGGTAGAACTCTCTGAAAGTGTTCCAAGTGAACTTTTATAAAAAACTTTTAACAGGAATCAAAACTGGATCTCTGATGATGCTGTCAGAGAACTCTTAGACTCTAAGTTTCTATAACATTAAAATTCAAGTAAACCTCCGGTGTCACACTCCTCATATGAACGTTCCATCTGTGAAATAATTCATGACACTCTGCTGAAAATATCAGATATCCCTCATGAGTTATAAAATGCAGATTTAAGACATTTTGTTCTGCTCAGTTTGACTTCTTCTTCTATTCCATCTGTCTGTGCTGAAAACATTAATGGTGGCGTCAGTGAAATATTGATTACAGTGATAATATGAAAAACAGTCAGATGTAAACAACTCACACTCCTCCTGGCTGCTGCTGTCCGTGACCCGCGGCCTCCTCCCCTTCTTCTTCATGTTGGTGTGAAACGAGCCTGCAGGGACACAGACAGGCCACCAGGGGTCAGAGGTCAAATCTATTGAGCTTTAACCAATCAGCTTCATCGTTCATCACCACAAAAATAGTTAGAGATCCTGCAGACTCAGTTAAAAAAAAAAAAAAAAACTAAAATAAAATAAATAAATTGAGTGATGAATTTGAATTGATTTTCCTTTGCCTGGTCCAATACTGAGTCATAAAATCGATCTTTTAATATACATCTTTTCTCCATATATATGTGCGCGCGCACACACACACACACACACACACACACACACACACACACACACACACACACACACACACACAGATTATTGGTTTTATGCCCCAACAGCTGTCATGTTTATAAACCTTAAAAAGAGTCTATATGGTTTCAAGTGCGACAACACTTTTTTTTGGTCTTATTTTATTGGTCAGTTGGTAGGAGAGAATTGCTGAAGAATTTTGAGTACTGAAATTGAGCTAATTTTGATTGATTTTTTATTTAATGTTTAAATTGTGACATGCCCAGTTATTATAGTTAACTCAAACTAAACTAAAATAGGAAACAATTACCCAACTGAAATAAAAATAAAAAGGCAAAATTAAGAAAAAAACGTGTATCTGTTTAAGGCTACATGTCTACATGTTGTATTTGTACTGTAATACTTAGTCTGAACTTGTTAACTCTAAAAACTAAACTGAAGTGATGGTACTGATGCTGGTATCAGTTATCAGTAACACCCCTCCTCCTCCCCTCCACCCGACCAGTTCTTCCTCCAACGTCACGTCACTGGGAGCTTTTTCTTAAAGTAGCTCGTCTAACACCGACGGTTATCTAAACTTTTGCGGCCAGTTTACGACATAAACTGGAGAGGAATTAATTAATAAAAGGCATAAAAAACAGAAAAGAGCTGCCACACAGGAACTACACAAAGCTGTTTTTGGCTAAACTAACTAGTTAGTTCTGTGAAATAAAGACGATAAGATGTGACGTTACGATTAAAAACGGTTACTTTTAAATATATGAGCAATATAAGTTGAAGTAGTACATAGCTTGACTATATTAACGCTATATGTAAAATAAGTATAGAAGTATAAGTATAAAACGTAAAAATGAGCAAACAAACGTTTTAAGTTAAAGTTTTTTTGAAGGCTGATGACACTCAATCGTTCGCGTTTAAAAAACAGTCGGTTTTCTCTTCAGCAGACTTTTAACACGACAAACTGTTTGTTAGCGAAAGGTTAAAATTAAACCTACTTTACATCCGGGGTGAAGGATGTCAAATTTTGGTCATTTTCGAGTCGTTTTTTGAAGATTTATTCTGCTCTGCTATTCTGTTTGAGTTTATTTGATATGAACGTAGTCAGATTTAAATTTCCCTCTTTCAAAACAAGACGTCACTTCCGCTTCCGCTGAGTCTTCTTCTGTTGTATGTCTGCGCTCAGTGTTCAGTCTGTTGCTTCACCGCCTTCCAATGGACGTGGAGTCATGGGCGTGCCATTAAAAAAAGAATAAACGTGTCGACGACAATGATTTTTAAAAATTAAGTGAAATTAAATTAAGAAATTGAAATGAATAAATACGTTTTAAAATCTCGAAATATAAAGATAGATAAACAAAAGAATACATTAATTTCAAAATATTAAAATAAATTAATTAAAATGCTAATAATTATTCCATTATATTTTATTCCCACATTTGTTCAATTCTTTATGCATATTTATATTTAATATATAAATATTACTGTATATACTATATATCTACTATATTTCAGCAGATCTGACCTTTATTTTTTAATGTAATGTAATGTTTTGTTTTTATTTTACCTTTTCTTTTCCCTATTGCTTTTGCTTTTCCTTGAAGGGCAGATGGTTTTGGTTGGGCCTTCCTGCTCTGGAAATTTTCATTCTGAAATTTGCACATTTGACTTAATATCATGTATGTTTGACCCAAAAAAGTAATTAATGAGACTTTTTTATGGAATTTGTTTTTACTTATATCTATTTATAAGTTGATTTTTTTTTTTTATCATAGAATAATTCTGACAAAGTTTCTCATCATTCTAATTTACCATAAGAAGTTTTGCCATTATTTCAAAGACAAGAAAGGACAAAACAGATGGAAAGTTTCAAAGTTGTGACTTATTATTTCATTATTTTGACTATATATGATTTTTTAAAAATGATTTTTGGACTGAGCATGACATCATTTTTTATTCATTTGTGTTTATTAAAGACATTTTTGATTAATGAGGGAAATAAGGTCCCTAAAGATGTAAAAAATATTTTATCTATTACTCCACTGAGTTTACTGAGAATGAAATAATGTGTTTTATTACTTAAAATGTATTCACCTCCTGTGAGAGTTGCAGTTACTGACGATATTTGAACTGTCTTAATCAATGATTTTAATTTAACTGTGATTAAAGATTGCATGTAACTCAAAATATTTAAGTTCTGATAACCTTCAACTTTTGAGTTGATCAACTCAAGAAAATTGTGGCAACTGATTGCCTCAATTTGTTTGAGTAGTAGTATTTACACTGTAAAAGACGAAAAAAGTTGAGAAAACTTAAAATTTCAAGGCAACAGATTGCAATAGATTTATGAGTTTTTGAAAAACTTTACCATCTTATTGAGATAATTACCTTTCCTTTTTAGACTTAACTGAAAAAAAGGACTATTAAAAAAAATCACAAATTCATTGAAGTTAAAGTAAATGTTAAAATTGTAATATTTTCAATTAAAACTATTTTAATTTTCTGGTGCTAAAAAAAGACAAATTAGGTTTACAGCTCACTGTGAACATCAAAGATGCGAGTTTATCTAAAGAAGAAAAATAAATTATCTCAACTAAAAGTTACAGGTCAGCAAAACTTTGTAAAGTTTATTTCAAAAACTTAAGAGTTTGAGGTGGGCTCAAAACTCAAACTGATTGCAGTGCAGTGTTTTGAAATTTTAAGTAATCTCAACTATTTTTTAAATAGTTAGACCCCGCCCTCCATGCTCTGCAGCGGGACCCTCTCTGTCACTGGGTGAAAAGTCAAAAAGAGTTTCACTCGATGAAGAACACCAGCAGAACCGGACGGACCGGCTCCAAACTGTTACTCACCTGCCCAGGTAGAACCGGTTGGACAGGTGAGTTCCCACCAGGTGTATAAAAAGCCCCAGGTGAGCTGCAGAGTCAGTCAGTGATTGTCTCTTCTCGCTCTCTCTGCTGCCTGTTGACATGTTTCAGCTGCTGCTGCTGGCCGGCGTGGTGCTGGGAGGATACGTCCTCCTCACAAAGACGCTCTTCAAGAGGTCCAAGTGTAAAGGAAACTTACCTATGGCGGGAAAAACCGTCATCATCACAGGTGAGTCTATGGAGGGGGTGGGGCTAGCACTGCTTCATCACAGGCAGGGCTGGACGTGTAACTTTAAAAAACAGTTGCTAATTACCTGTTAAAAAATGTAGTCAAAATATTGTCCATTGAAACTAGTGATCAATCTGGTTATAATCTGTCCATTAATTGCTGTTCGGTCCATAAAAGTCCAAGATGACGTCCTCAAATTTCTTCTTTTGTCCACAAATTGAAAATATACTGTCAGAGAAAACATTCACCTGTGCGCTCCACCAGGTAACAACAAAAATAATTTAAATTCTCAAATACAGATACAGCAGAACAGTGATGCTCAACTTGCAGCCCGTGGGCCAAATCTGGGCCTTGATAGGATGCTGGGTGGCCCTCCAATCATTTTCCAGCTCACAATCAAATTAACGAGGGCTGGGTATCGATTCAGATTTCCCAATTTTAATTCAAAAGGTCCCAATTTGATTCACGAATCGATTCAATTTGATATCAGTTCAGTTGGGACACCAATTTTTTATGTTTACAGTCTTTACATTAATCATGCTTTTTATTAAACATGACCTAACCAACACACTAAAATTAGCACAATATTGTGCTATGAGACGTCACGCTACGAGATCTTGTGCCAAAGACTGGTCACGCTAAACTAACTAGGTTAAAACTGCAGGCTGTACCTCACATCCACGGGAGAAAAGACATATATTAAAAGATCAATTTTGGGATTTTATGAATTGATATCAGACCACACAAAGGAAAATTGGTTGAAATGGATTAATCTTTTTTTTTAAATGATTTTTTATGATTAACGCTGTGAAACAGCTGTTGTTTGGTTCGATTTACACACTAAAACTACTTGGTCAGGATGCAGATAAAACCATATTTGGGGTCAGAAAAAGTACATTATGTTACCTACATCATGTGACACACATGAAGCGACTCGTGACACAAAAGTCATATGATGCACATGTACCTTTCAACTTTTAACAAGGTTTTAGTGTCACATGGGATGTGAACCTCAGTCTCCTGGACCAAAGTCCTGTTAGTTTATGAGTCTGTGCCTTTTTTTTTTAAAGGTAAATGTTACATATTACGCCTTTATATGTTGCAAATGTTGTCTATTTTTTGTCATTGAAATGACAAAAAATGGGGGGGCGATTAAAATTTTTGTGATATTTAGAAAAACTGATGAAGAAGAATCTGAAGAATCTACAGGCTTTGTCAAGCTGTTCATGAGTCACTAAAGTTTATCTGTGTTGTTGTTGTTGTTGTTGTTGTTGTTGTTGTTGTTGTTGATGACAGTTTGTGTTTTCCTGCTGCAGGAGGAAACACTGGCATCGGTAAAGCCACTGCTCTGCACTTGGCCAAGAAGGGAGCCAGAGTGATCCTGGCCTGCAGGAACCGGGACAAGGCTGAGGCGGCCATCACTGATATACAACAGGTAGAAGAGGAGGAGGAGGAGACGTAACAACAACAAGAACATAAATCTTTCCTCTGACAAATATCTTCAATATTATAATAAAAAAAACTAATGCTGAAACTAAAAACTAAAGTAAAAATAAACATTTTAAACAATAAAAGCTAAATTCAAACAAGCAAACTGGAAACTAAAAACGAAATAAATATAAAAACTAGACTAGAAAAAGAGCAAAAACTGTTCACTTATTGTGTGCCTGTAAAACTAATTCAAATAAAATAAACAGGTAAGTCTTGGCCCTGACAGATGCTCTAACAGCTGTGGAGAGTGAGTTAAGTGTAAGTGAAGTGTAGGTTAGTGAAGTGTAAGTTAGAAAGAAATCTTTTAGGTTGTTCACACACAGAAGATAAAAGATAGGAAGTGGCTGCTCTTCATCATGAACAAACCTGCTGCTGCAGTCTGGAAATAACTGATACTCAGACTCAACCAAGAGTTTTCACCTTCACCTGTTCAGGACAAGTTTCACTGAGAACACTGCTCTTCTTTTCAGCGACACCCCGACCACATTCACACCTGGAATAAACTGCCCAGGTCGCTCCAGTCCCGTCTCACCCCCACAAAAACACACACTTCACTCCTCTTTGACACTCAACTGAATACCTTTGAGCTGTGAATGAAACAAGACATTTAAGAACTTTGGGAAACAATTTAACATTTTCTTTCTTTTTAATGGAACAAACAACTAATTGATTACTCAAGAAAACAATAAACAGTCAAAATTACTGAGATAAAAAGTCAATAATGAGAATATTTTATAGTTGCAGCTGTTGATCAGATGTTTTTGTGCTTTAAAGTTAAACTGTTCTGTAACAGAATTCTACAGAGGGGAGACAAAAACACAACAAAGTTTCTAAATGTGTCGTCTTCATTTTGTGCATCATTCAGTCAGATAATGAACATAAAGAACATTTCTTCAGTTTTAAACACTTTATCCAAAATCAAAGCATTTTTGAAGTGAAGTCTTGAGCACTTAAGATAATGCTGTTGTTTTTTTATAACTTACTACTACTTTTGATACGATCAAATGTTAAATATTATGATAAAAGGAATAAAAAGATGGAGACACATTTGGACACAAAGAGGAAGAAGATGAAAAATGAGCAAAAGAATGATAAACCATAAAATATCAGCGTTATTTTCATCACAAATTACAACAAGTCTGTGGTCTGATTACAGTAGATATAGTAAAAAAAAACAAACAAACATCGTCTTCTTCTGATGATGTCGTTGCAGGAAACAGGAAGTACTGATGTGCTCTACATGCAGCTGGACCTGGCCAGTCTGAAGTCCGTCCGCTGCTTCACCGAAACCTTCCTGAAAACTGAGTCTAGGTTGGATCTGCTCATCAACAACGCTGGTAAACACACACACACACACACACACACACACACACACACACACACACACACACACACACACACACAGACACACAGACACACGTGCGCACGCACACACACACACACACACACACACACACACACACACACACACACAGACACACGTGCGCACACACGCACACGTACACACACACACAGTGTACTTTACTCTGTACTTCTGTAGTTCTGTTAACAGCAACAGCCTGTGAAATCACATCTCACTCTAACTATGAGGTAAAAGTTTAAAGTGGGAGATACAAATTTGAAATTATGAAATAAAGTCATAATTATGAGATAAAAAGTCAAAATGATACAAAAACTATTTTGACTTTTGACTTTTTGACTCTCATAATTATGAGTAACCATGGGGATATTTATTTATTTCTCTGGCAGAACTGGACCTCCATAGATTTCTGACAGCAGGTGATTGTGTTCTTCTCTTTCTGTCTGTGTGTGTGTGTGTGTGTGTGTGTGTGTGTGTGTACGTACGTACATGGGGAGTTACCCTCCACACACACACACACACACACACACACACACACACACACACACACACACACACACACACGTAGAGATGTTGTACACTTTAATCTGCAGACTCTCCAGGTCACCAAGTTAGATCAAACCAAGTATTTATATTGTTTGAACTGTCCCTTTATTTTGTCTATAAGGCAGAAAAGACAAATATTTTATAGATGAATTGATGTGAAAAACATCAAACCAACCAGGCAGCGCTGAGAGCAACACGTGTTCACGTGTTCACATGTTCCTGTCTGTCTGTCTCTCTGTCTCTCTGTCTGTTCTGAAGGTCTGGTGGCAGATGGGCGGACGGAGGACGGTTTCGGAATCGAGTTCGGCGTGAACCACCTGGGTCACTTCCTGTTGACCTGCCTGCTGCTGGAGCGCCTGAAGGAGGCGGGAGGAGGGCGGGTGGTCACTCTGTCGTCCATAGCTCACCGCTGGGGACACATTGACTTTGAGGTGAGTCAAAGTGCACAAGTCGTTTCCCTCCATGATTTCACTTTAATGTACACTAATATAATACAACATACTGATTAGAATTATTTTCTTATTGCATTTCTTTTCTTATATGTCCTGTTTTTTGAAAGTGGGATGTATGTTTGTTCACTTGTGGATTCCATTTTGTTGTGTTTGTCCACTACCATCTCATTTCTGTTTCATGAATGAATTCATGTGAAGAAGGTTCTTCAGTCTCCTCATCGCTCCGCAGTGACTTTTCAGCTCAGCTTTTTATTTTTTGCATGATTTCTTTTAGTTTTTGGTATTTCTTTTCTGTGTAAATTGAAAATGAGCATAAAAACGTGTCTTGTCTTCCATTTTTCATTTGATTCCTCCTCTGTTTCTTCAATGTCCTCCCTTTAATTGCTTTTTCCATCTTCCTTCTTGTCCTGTTGTGCTGTTTATCCATCGAGATAATGAAGATAACCCACAGAGTTGTTGTGAGCAGTTTCTGGTAGATTCTACTGCAGACTGAAAATAGTTCCTACATAAAACTGCTCACAACAAGCTCTGTAGGTTATCTTGAGTAACCAGGTGTTGGTTTAGGATTTTTCCAGTTCCATTTTTTTTGGTGCTTTGAGAGCTACAGGACTGGTGCCATTTAGTTCTACAAAACTCTGCAACTCACACCAAAACAATCTAGATGGCTCAACAGCACTACAGGCCAGACGATGCGTAAATGTTACAAGCCAAAAAATAAGTACAGGACAAACAAATGATGTAACAAGATGAAAAACCAAAGAAACGAGATGAAAAACGATATTACAAGATTAAAAAAATGTAACAACACAGTATATTATGTAACGACAAAATATACCACCTAACAAACACAATGTTACAGGAAAAAGTTTTTGATTTTGGGGAGAACTGTCCTTTTAACTCTTCATACCTGCAGGACAGTCAGCTGATCCGATCAAAAACAGTTTATAAAACGGTTTAATGATCTGAGGCATCTGAAAACACAGTCAGGTTCTCTACAACAGATCAAACGTCCTGATTTAAGAACAGTCACTGAGTGTCAGAACTGGTTCTTCGTGTTCAGGTGGAACATGATGTCAAATTAACACACAAAGGGATTCCTTCACGTCTGCGTCCTCTCTGTGGAGAACATTCCTCGGCTGCAGCTCGAGGCCTCACAGTCTTTGTCAACACGTGGACGCATGATGTCATCACGTGTCTGTTCATGTCACCTGTGCGCAGTAATGCTGCCTGTCGCTCAGGTGACCCCGTGTTAACTCTGAAGTTGTTGTGTTCTCAGGCACTGGTGGTGAACAAACACCTGGGCACGGGCAGGTACAGCTGGCAGTTCTTCCACGCCTACTGCAACAGCAAACTGTGCAACGTGCTCTTCACCCACGAGCTCGCCAAGAGGCTGAAAGGAACCAACGTCACCTGCTACAGCGTCCACCCAGGTAACACCTTTATAATGTTCTCTGCAGAGGTGTGGACTCAAGTCATGTATAAAGTGGTCAGATTTGTGACTGGACTAAATCAAAAAAGACGAACTTGAACACTAGTGACTTGTGACTTCACTTGGACTTGAGCCTTTTGACTAAACTCTCTGGTCTTCTGCAGCCTCGTCTGTGTTATTGTGAGACATTTGTGTGTTTGTAAAGGGTTCAAATGTCGATGAGTCAGCAGTGGACCAGAGAGGAAAAATAATAAATCACCTGTTTCCGGTGAAACAAAAAGGCTCTTTAATAAAAAGCTCCATGTCTGTAGAGATCCTTTATGTAACACTGTCAGACATATATAAAAGGGTTCTTGGTCAAACCGCCTGGGTGGTTTTACATGAAACCTTTGGACTATAAAAAGGTTCTCTGCAGAACCACCTGGGTGGGTTCGTGTTGGCACCCTTAGAAGGTGTAACAAGAAACAACGTGACAAGACAAAAAAACGCTGCAACACCGTGTCAGTATTTTAATGCAGTCCATTGTCGTATCCACCGTTGATGTAAACATCCCGTCCTGCAGGTATTGTCCGGACTGAGCTGTCGCGTCACGTCAGCCTGTGGCAGAAGGTCTTCATCGAGCCCGTGGCCAAGCTGCTGTTCCTGGACCCGGAGGCCGGAGCTCAGACCACGCTGCACTGCGCCCTGCAGGAGGGAATCGAACCTCTGAGCGGACGTTACTTCTCCTGCTGCACCGCACAGGAAGTGTGCACCCGGGCCCGAGACGACACCGTGGCCCGGAAACTGTGGGAGGTCAGCGAGACACTCTGTGGACTCTCTTAAGGTGGACTGACCACAAAGGACTTCTTTTCCTCTACTTTAAATGGATTGTTCAGTCCATGAGCAAAGACGCGCCTAAACTGTTTCCTCTGGTGTGATACGCTGTCCTCTGTGTCTTTACTGATGTAAGAATAAGACTTTGTGGACACTTAGTTGTCCTGTAGGGTGTCTTTTTATCACATTGTCACTTCACACATACTGGCGTCAACACAGAGGAGCTGAGAGACTCATGAAGCCCCGTTTGGTCTCTTCTGCTTCACATTATTTAAGATTCGTTGTGTTACTAATTACCTGTCAAAAATAAATAAATAAATAAATCTTGTCAATTGAAAAATAGTTCCAAACATGTGAAAACAGGTGGACGTTCATATGCTCCACCTGTTTTCACATTTGGAATTATTTTTCAAATGGTGATCAATCTTGCAATAATGTTTCTTCTAATCAATGGGTTGTTTGTTTCATAAAATTTCATAAAATGTTTAAAAATGTAAAAAAAAAAAAAAAATGTTGTCCTCAAATGTCTTGTTTTGCCCTCAGCTCAAAGATATTCAGTTTACTGTCAGAGAGGAGGAAAGAAACCAGAAAATATTCACATTTAAGAAGCTGAAATCAGAATTTGGACTTTTTTTTTTTTTTTTTTTTTTAAATGACTCAAAACAGTTAAAGGATTTCCACCCAGAGGATTTTCCACTAGAGGCCATGATAATGAGCTAACAGCTGTGTCTTTCTTTGTTTAAAATTTGTAATTCTAATGATCCCTGTTTTTACTGAATATATATGTAACTGATCAAGCAGTTAGCTTCAGTATTTCTCTGAAGTTTACAGAAAAAGAAAAATGGGGTTTTAGTAGAAAAACTTGTGTCACCAACTTCATGTGTGATGATAATGATAATTTTGTCGACCAAATTCAGTCAGGTCTGATTATTGTTGGTGAAGAATTCATTCACTTCATTTTTATGGAGGCAGAGTTGATTAAGGGGATGTGTTTAGAGCAGCACACAGCGGGAAGCAAACACTTTATGATAGAAGTAATATATAAATAAAGTTGTTATTATTATTATTATTATTATTATTATTATTATTATTATTATTATTATTATAGAAGTGAGAAATGTTGTGCCTCAGGCCACATTTGGGCTCATGTGACTACGACCGTGATCCACAGAGTTTAAAAAACAAAAGGTATTTTAAATTTCAGCTCAACTTTCATGATAATATTTTGTGGTCAACAAACCACAAACTGACCTGAATACATTTTCGAGAGACTTTCTGTCTGTCAGCAGAGAAAAGTTGAGCAGAGAAGCAGTTGTGATTTTCACAAAGAGAAATACAAACGGATTCCATTCAGGAAAATGTGATTCATTTCATGTCTAACGTCACCATGAACAGGGAGATAAGTTTGTCTGTCAGCAGTGGTGGGAGAAATATTCAGATCTGAACTAAAGTCAAAGTAACAAACCACAGTGTACAAAAGATATCTGCAGGAAAATAAAGAATCATCTATTTCAGAAACATATATATGAAGGTACATGAAGGTACGATCAGAATTATTGATGCATTCATGTGTAAATCACTTTAATGTTGCAGGTGGTCGGTGTCCTTCAAGTTCATACTGAAAACTTAAAATTAAAAAATTAAAATGAACTTGTTCACCTTCATTTCTTCATCTTTGTATTTATTTATTTGTAAATGTAAAATTACTTTTAACTCAGTTCAAATAATTTAAATATTTAGTCTTCTACAGAAAATAGATACAGACTTTTACTTTCAAAGCAGACGATTTCTTACCTGTAAAAGAAATCAAACTATGTACAAAAAACCCAAGTTAAATAAAATTATTAGATACTAAAGCAGTAATGTGATTACTTTGAGCTGTGCTTCTATTTGATACAACTGCCCCCACCCACTGTTACACTTGACCCCACTGTGAGCAGAATGAAAACACTCTGACTTCTTTCATGAAATTTAATATTTCAGTCTCGTCCTTTATGGTGATGGTGTATTAACTGTATTATTGATTAGTGTACAAATATATGTTTGTCATGTCGAAGGATGGTTAGTTTATTTCAAGTAGTCTGAGTCATGAAGGAAAATTTAATTTAAAAAGTTACAATCGTCCCTGGTCTCCCCTACCTTAATATATCGAGTTAGTATCTGAAAATAATGAGGAACTTTCTGAAAATAACTTCATGTCTCAAATAATGACATAAAATCTTAAAATAATGACTCAGTATGTTTGTCATTTTAATAAAGTTTCTCATTATTTTCAGATATACAGTCAATATTTTGAAATATGAAATCATTATTCTGAGATATTCTGAGACATTATTTGGATAAAGTTTCTCATTATATCGACTTACAGGATCTTTGTTCAGTTTGTGGTGTTTGTTTCCATGGAAACGCAATTCTGCCAATTAGATGGAACAGACTGTGTTGGTTAGCATCAAATTTACAGAATAAATATGGATTATTTGTGTGTTTTTGACAGATGAAGTGTTAATCAGGAGCTGCTGTGTTCATCAGCAGACATCAAGACAAACATTGTTCACTGACGATCAATCAGTTGTTTGTTGTTGGGCTCCAACCGTCACACAATGCATTCTGGGACGTTATGTTTTTAAACCAAACACAAACTGACAGGCTGTGTGTAAGAAAACAAAAAATTCCAATAATATAACTTGATTAATATAAACAATAATTCATTAACAGTGTATGAAAAACATGGAATGAGTTAATTATTGTTGTTGGCAGAAGGTAAAGCAGCTGAAAACAGAATGTCTGATTAATGATGAGTTAACTCCAGTTTTGTGTAGAGTCTACAACTACGCCCTAACAGAAGGGCACCCCCCTTTTATATTTTACCAAGACTACTATTCTTATTTCAATCCCTCCTGATCTTAGTACCACAATCCATATTTAAGCTATTAGAAAAACTAATATCAAAATTCATCTGGCAAAACCAAAAACCAAGATTACCATTGAAAGTACTGATGTCAGCAAAAGAGAAAGGGGGCCTGAACCTGCCTAACCTAAAACTTTATTATTGGGTGGTGGCATGGGTTGTCGGGGACCTAGAGACTGGATGGGTCTCTATTGAACAAAACTCCATGCCAGGGGTACCCCTGTCTAGTCTGCCATTTCTTAGCCAGCAAACCCAGAAAAAAATTCAAATCAATAATTTATGGATCATACACACATTGAAGGTCTGGAATTCAGTTCAAAAACAATTTAAGGGAGCTGTAGCTCTGTCACAGGTTATGCCTATAGTAGGGAATATAGAGTTTTTACCATCCATGTCTGACAGAGCTTATAAAAGATGGAAGGAGACTGGTCTGATAATAATAAATCAACTCCTGGATTGGTATGTATTTAGATCTTTTACATAGAGACAAGTTTGCCTTGTCTTCAACTGATCTATATCGATATTTACAAATCAGACATTATGCCACAAAAATTACAGATTGGGAAAATATACGAAAGGAACCTATAAATATAGAAACCCATTTTATACATCTGAACATTGTTCGTCAACAAAAAAACAAGTATCTCAAATGTACAAAAAATTAAGGCTGGATATGTCAGATAATACTACCTGATACTTCTTGTTGTCACAAGAACCGATATTTCCGATACCAACACGAAAAAAATAATTTGATACTTGCTTTTTTCTGGTACTGTCAGAACTGAATATACTACTTTTCCCTCGGCGAGCCGTGTCGAGCAGCACGGAGCAGTCAGTGGCGCTGAAGAATAAAACCTGCCATCTTAGAAAAAAATGGCTTCAGCAAGTGAGAGTGGTACAACGCGTCGGCTCGTAGACAAGACAGGTACTAAGAGTCGCGTGTGGAAATATTTTGCATTCGAGGCGGATGAATATGGAGCAATTCTAGACTCAAACAAGCCGACATGCAAACAGTGCCTCAGAAGTTTTCAAATGAAAGGAGGAAGCACATCAAACCTGCCCAAACACCTCAAAGACAGGCACCCCGACTTGTTTAGAGAATTCAAGGTGAGTGAGTTTCCGTTTGCTATCACTGTTGTCATTGTCACGTTATACGTTAACCCGAATATGCCTGCTATGTTCCGTCATTTTGGCATGAGAGTCAGCTGAAGCGTAGCCATGCAGGCTTCTACTCTCTCGCTCAGTCGTTCCCTCGTGTAGATGACGTTTAACGTAACATAACGATACGGTCTGCGTCATTATACATAAGGTGTCATGATGAGATACTGTCTGACAGTCTCTTATGTTATTTAAACTAAAAGTTTTTTTTCCTTCACAGTATCAGTGTGAGAAGCAGGAGGATCATTTGAATCAGGGGTGTTGGAGCAGAGAAACATCTAAAACATGCAGCACAGGGGTCCCTGAGGACCAGGGGGGCAACACTGTTTTTACATGGTGGCATTTAAAGCCACATGACAGTGAGGTAGAGGTATATGACATTTCATTTATTTGTATTCATTTCTACTTCTTGTGATTCTTTCCAGAATGGACTACTGTCCTATTTTCCTCCACTTTCCTGTCTGGTGAAGAAGCCAGAAAGGGTGAGTGAGGAGGCGAAGGCCCGCATCATCCAGGCGGGAGGAGACCCCAGTTGCTGGCAGCTGGTGCTCAGTGAGAGTGAGCTCCAGTTTGGCCAGTACCAGGGTCAAACCTTCAGGGGGCTGCTCAGCCACGACGTCAGGCACGCCGCAGCCATCCTGGCGTCCCACCTGAAGGAGAGGGAGGGCCGGGACACCTCCCAATTGCCCCTTGCCGGAAACAAGGATGCCCTCACCTCCTACGCCCAGCTGTTCCTGGAGGTGGTGGCGTCCATCCGGCGGGCTAGGGTGTGCGAGGGCCCCGTCTCGGCGAGGGGCATGGATGACACGCCAGTGGGGTTTGGTAAGCACAAAAAGGAGACTTACCGGTCCTTGTACGGGTCCACCGACGTTGAGATTCAGACATAACACAAGCGATGGTGCAGGTGAGTAAGTGTGATGATGTGTGAGCTAACACTTTGTTTTGTCCTCTTGTGGTCATGTCCTAGTTATGTGCAGTGGCTGAGGAAACAGAAGATCAGGCCTGGGTCCCAGATGCACATGCTGCTGGTGTACATGCTGGGCCAGGATGGAGAGGTCGCTGCAGCCCGGCCATTGGCTGCACCCCCGGCTCAGCAGGGAGCACCGCAGCCTCCTGCCTGTAAGTTGCCCAATTTTACATGTCTCTCACAAGTCATATTCCCAAAAGTGAATGTGATGAGCACACACGCCATCTTCTGCGAACACGCAGGTGTCACATCTGTGGACTCGGAGCTGCCGGACGACGTGTTCCTCGTCGCTGCCATGGAGGTCGACTCTCAGTGTAAGTGTATTTGAATACAAAGGTTTGTGTTTTACCTGTAACAGAGGGACAACCAAGCCTGTATTTCATAGTGCACAGGGACGGCCCACAGGCTGTGACCCCGCCCAGACCACTCCCACCTGGACCCCCTGCACCCCCACCTGGCTGTGGCGGCTGGACCCCTTGGACCCCCCCCCCCCCCCCGGCAGCTGATGCCACCCTGGCGACTGCTGCCTCCAGTGCACAGGTAAAACTAAAGTGATGTGTGTAGACATGTGGTTGACAAAATTTGAATCCTGACTGAATGTTGCAGCGGCTGCCAAAGGGCTGGAGGCAGACGCTGCCAGAGGAGCAGCAGGACTGGGTTGGCTGCGCCCTCTTCACCAGAGGTGCTGGTGGGCAGCCGGTGCTCACCGCAGAGCTCCGCCTCTGGTGGTTCCCCCCCTGGAGACAGGCCCCTCTACACTCAGCCCCCCATGTCACATCACGCATTCTTCCAGTGCTGGTTCTTCCTGTGCCAGTTCTTCCTGTGGGCCCCCTACAGGATGTGGGCATACAGACTGGCGTGCCCCACCTGTAGGCGCAAACTGACCGGCGCTGGCCTGTACAAGACCGTCCGGAGGGTCTTGGACATGAGCGGCTGGTACTTTATGGGCATGGAGTACCTGGAGTGCTGTTCATGTCGCAGGAAGTACGCGGCGTGGGCGCAGGACATCTTGGAGCAGCTGGACCTGGCACACCAGGAGCGGTTTCCAGCTGTTCTCACGCACAAGTAAGCAGAGATGTCAGAAACTTGTGTTACTGGCCTGAGAACAGCGGACAGTGTTTCTCTTGCATACGCACACTCACACGTCCTCCCGTTTACCCTGCATGTCCGTGTCCCCCTCCACCACAGGTTGTCCTGCGATAAGACTGTCATCGGGCTGATGAAAGAGCGCACTTTGGGGAACATTGCGACTCGCCTCCGCACTACCCTGGTGGAGCAGCACACCAGGGAGTGGATGACGCAGTCGATGAGCTAACTTTCCGTGCTCCGCAAGCTCCGGGTACCTGGTGCTGCGCCGTCATGGGAGGCAACACTTCCCACCATGCACCTGGTGCCCAGCGTGACCTGGCTTTTGTCCGTGTACATGAGGGACGCCCTCATGCATCTAGACGAGACGAAAGCCAGGGTCACGTCCATCTTCGGAAACATCCTGAAGATGGATTCCACCAAGAAGGTGAGCTTGAATCATTGTGAATATTGAGAGTCATTAACTATCAGACACATTTATGTACAAATCTGTAAAATACTCTAAACCTATGTGTGCAATATTTATTTTTTCATGTGCTTAACACTGAATATTATCTGTCTCGTGCTCGCACAGGTCGAGAATTTAATATCAACAAAGTCACGTGTGACCTGGGATGACGTCAGACGTAGAGTATATACGTCCCTGTCATCAAGGAGAACGCCCTTGTATCTTCTCGCAGGTGCTACGCACATGCAGGTTGGATTGAGGAACAGTTAGCTAGCCTACTTGTATTTTCGCTGGGAGCCCTGCAACCAACTGGTTGGAGCTACGGTCCCGTCCTCCAAGGGCTGCGATTACTGGAGTACGGCTACTCTCTGGAGCTCTTATCAAGAGGACCGGTGTTTTCGCTGTCCTGTATGGATTCGGAGCAGGAGCTTGGGAGAAGCTGCCGCAGTTGCTAGCTCTGGAGCAGGGCTGGTGAGGTGAGTATTTTCCGAAGTGGTTATCTTTGGAATAAGTTATCGGAAGGAGCCTGTTTTCGGGTCACCTTTTGAGTTTGCCGCTGTGTCCAGTGGACACCCTCAGCTGCTGGGGAAGCTGCGCAGACCCTTGGGTGGTGGCCACGCTTTCCCAAGGGTACAATCTTCAGTTCCGACGCCAGCCCCCAGTTTGCAGTGGGATCAAGTTGACCATGGTCAGCGATCCCGCAGAGGCGCAGGCATTGAGGCAGGAGATAGCCACCCTCCTGGAGAAGGATGCCATCGAAGGAGTAGATCTGCAGACACAGCACTCCCCTGCCCCACGGCGGGTGGAGGCTATACTTGGGCTCCTCCACTGTTTTCGGCTGAACAGAATGCTGAAATATTGCCTTTTTTTCAGGCTGCTGGGTATGCTGACGTCGGTGACGTCGGTAGTGCTGCTAGGTCTCCTGCTCTTGCGGCCCCTCCAGATATGGACCATTGGCTTCCGTTTAGATCCATGGTTGCACAGGTCCAGGAGGGTCAAGGTGTCCAGCTGCTGCTTCCTTGCGTTATGTCAATGGAGAAGCAGAAGTGGTGTCGACCGATGCTTCTGCCTTGGGGTGGGGGGCAGTCTGGCAGCACAGGGTGGTGAGGGGGTTCTGGACTGCACAGCAGAGGGCGGAGCACATAAATGTACTGGAGCTCCGCGCTGTACACTTGACACTCCGCAAATTCCTCCCGTATTTGAGGCATATTCTGGTGCGGGCCGACAACAAGTCGGCTGTCTACCATATCAATCGTCAGGGGGGCACCAGGTCGGCCATGTCACTGCGGGTGGCGCAGCAGCTTCTTGTGTGGGCTCACCCTCGCCTTGCCAGTCTCAGGGCCATGTACTTGCCGGGGCCACAGAATGTGGTGGCGGACTCTCTCTCCCGTCAGAGACCTCTGTCAGGGGAGTGGAGATTCCACACAGAGGTGGTGGTGGAAATATGGTGCAGGTATGGGAGAGCAGGGGTGGATCTTTTTGCCTCAGAAACCACGACACACTGCCCCCTTTGGTTCTCACTGACGGAGAACATGAGTCCGTTGGGACAGGATGCCCTGGCACACCCGTGGCCGGATTGCCTCCTCTATGTCTTTCCACCATTTCCGCTGATAGCAATGACACTAGACAGGGTGCAGCAGGGCAACCACAGACTCCTGTTGGTTGCCCCAAATTGGCCCGGGAGGCCCTGGTTTCCGCTGATGTACAGGCTCCTGGATGGGGTTCCATGGTCCCTGCCCAGGAGGCAGGACCTGCTCTCGCAAATGAGGGGCCACATCTGGCATCCAGGCTCGGAGCGCCTGCAGCTATGGGTTTGGCCCGTGAGGGGCCTGACCCACTCCTAGGAGCTTGCGACCAGGCCGTAGTCCGGACCATTATGGACTCCAGAGCACCTTCCACCAGAGCACTTTACGCTAACAGATGGAAGATTTTTTCGGACTGGTGTAGCGTTCAAGGAGTGGCTCTTGTGAGCGCCTCTGTCCCAGTTATACTGCGTTTCTTGCAGTCCTTGCTGGATAGGAAGCTTTCCCCCTCTACCTTGAAGGTCTATTTGGCTGCGATTTACGCCAGACATGGCAGAGTGGGTAGCCAAACTGTGGGGTCTCACACACTGGTGACCCGCTTTCTTAGAGGGGCCCAGCGGCAGAACCCCCCGCAGATCACCAGGGTTTGTCTGCAGGATTTCAGAAAAAATTCTGGCCTGATTTTCATGAAATTTATTAAAGTGAACCACGAAGTGCAGAAGCAGCTTTTCATTTCCACACACACTATTTTTCTTGTTGCAATACGGCAACTCCAATAAACACTTCCTGTGACATGTTGTACAGATGTAGACACTGAAACTGCAGTGTGACGTGTCCTGTTGCTGATAAAATGGTCACACAAAAGTTTTAATGAATTACACACAGAATTCACAACTTTCTTCAGCAATCTGTACTTTCTCCCCTTGCTCTCCTTTTTGTTTTGTGACTCTGTGGAACCACTGATGCATTTGGACTCAGTGTTTGTTGTGTTGTACGGGAGGGTTAAATCATGATAATTCATTCAAAAAGTCTGTAAATAAAAGTGCACAGATTTTCTTGCAAGGCATAAAATGTCCATTTTCATCAGACAGTTTTCATTTATAAACTGTCCTGAACTTCCTGACATGAGTGAGACCAACAGTAAAATGTCCTGCAGGATTTTTATTGTCTGAGACCTTTTCCTTTTCTCTCCTTCTCTTCTCTAAATGAAATCATTGAGTATAAAATTGGACTTCAATAAAATAAACAATATATTAAATATAAAGTGAACAAAAGCAGAGGTGATGAAGAAAAATGTTCAAAGATGCAAAATTTGTTTTTTTCTGGGTGCAGTTTTGACTCCAACCTCCATGTTTTTATAAGAAATCTGCTGAAAACAAACTGAATGCAGAGACAGAGCTAGGACAGATCACTAGAAGACTGAGGACACAAAGAGACAAAGACAGTCTGACAGGAGGAACAGGTGAGTATAAATGCACGGGGATGACTATGGAGAGAATCAAGGGCAGCTGAGTTAACTAGCGGCAGGTGTGGCTGATGAAGGGCGAGAAAACACAGGAAACTGATTTCACAGCAACTTTTCTGAAAAAAAAAATAATAATAATACAATGCATGTTCTAATGTCCTTAGATGTTTTTTGCAATAAATTTGTGGGACAATGTGACAATTAAAAATATATTTTTTTTAATAATCCAATCAAAGGCAGCTTGTTCCAGGAAGAATATAACAGCTCTCTGTTCTGACTGTTTGATGTATTTTACTGAAAAGACTCAAAATGATAAAAATTCTAACAAAATGTGTAAATAATTAAGTTCACCTCGTGGCATTTTACAAAAACAATAAATGTATTTGAAGCTCAAAAATCAAAAACTATAAAAACTTCACGGAGCAGTGATGAATGTCTGACAAAGACAAACCTCGTTTTGTTTTTAGTGTCATGACAAAATAACTGACAGGAAGCTCAAATGATCGATCAGACCTGCAGAAAAGTTACAGTGACTCAGCAAAATTACAAGGTTGTGCAGAATTCACAGGAATTTGGTTGAATTTGTGTGAATTGTTGTGATTGCAGTTTCCTGGGGGGACTGATTATGAAGATCTTCTGTGTCATGAAGGCTCAAAGAGACGAGGTATTCAAAAGAACCATGTGGAGAACGAAAGGGGCACAGGTGGGAACTGAAGGTACTCAGACTTAAAAATCAAATATCATTTACAGAATTGACAACAAGTAATGAAGAATTTATCATAGAAAGTATAAAGTTTCTCCTTATTCAACAGCTGTCAGAGTTGCACGATTTTTAAGAGTCTGAGGATGTTGGTGTTATTCATTAAATGTTAAAATCAGTTGATAAAGTTTGTTCTCTAACATCTGTCCATCTGTTTTATCTGAACAAACCTTCACGGCCTCCGTTATGTAATAGCTCAGCAGTTTCTTGTCCCGGCTGTGAGTTTTCCTACGTCAGTGATGAAGATGAAGTCGTCTTTGCTTTATCTCAGTTCCTCTGTAACGTTACTGCAAATCAGAAATGATTTGGTACAAAACAGCAAGAGAGCAGAATATTGTTAATAATGTGTTCTAACAATGCACACAGCCAGGTAACAGTCGAGTAACAGTCTGTAACAGTCTGTAACAGCTGGGTAACAGTCAGTCTGGTGGGCATTCAGAGACTCAGTGTGCAGCAGTCAGGAACAAGCCTAGTGAAGATCAGTCGGTGCAAAATACTCCAGGAATGTTGCACCTGTCATGGTTGTTGGATTTTTTGGTTGTTGCTGGGCATGCTTTGTGTTCTTCCCTGGCTCCCCTTCCCCCTCCTTTCTCTCCAGGGCAGTGTGTGTGTGGGCAGCGGCGGCAGTGATTGGCTGGCTCATCTCAACTCTACACACCTGGCGGTCATATACTCATTCACCTGCTATATAAGCCAAGTCAAGACGCCACTCCTGCGCCGGACTATACCGTATCCATTGGTGAAGTAGTGACAGCAACTCTCTAGCGCATTCGTGGACATCTTATGTTTTTGGATCTAACTCGTCTAAAATAAACCTTTCGAACCCTTTCTCTGACTCTGTCTCTGCATCCGGGGTCCAGGCCTTGTCTGAACGTAACAGCACCAACGTTCACTGTAGAGTCTGGTGATTTTACAGTGAACTTTAAATATTTTAATGTTGTTAATAACATGGCTGGAGTCACACAGGAAAAACACACGAAAACAGCTGTGCACGGTTTTAATCATGAATTAACTAATTCAAGAGCATAAATTATTTGTGCTCATGAATTACAGAAACAGAACAGAAGATCAATAATCAGTTTTAACTGGAACATGCAGGCGTCTCTGTAACGTCTCCAAGAGATGAGACCAGCAGGTCCAGGTCCCGTCCTCCGTAACACGATCTACAACCAGAGCTCCTTCACACACTGAACTACCAACATGAGAATAATGACATAAAATAATTGACAAAATGATTTCATCTCACTGATTTTATTTTGTTCAGTATTAAACACAATTATCTACAAACAGAAGTGCAGACAGAAGAAATAATCTACAGACAAGTTTTTCATGTGAAATAAAGAAATCACATTTGTCACTGTAGCATAACACTAAAGTACTGAGGTTCATTTACAACTTAGAATTTATTCTGGTCTGCAAATATTCACGTTCCATCAATCAACAACAAAACAAACCATGAACAAGTAAACAAGACAATTAAAATAAGAACAAAGACAAAAAAAACATCTTAAACACAGTAACTTTCTGTCCCCCGTCCTTCTACGTCGCTGTTACAATCTGATCATCCACGTTCATATTTGATCAACTTTTGTTTAAACTCATATTTTCAGCTCCTCACTACAACTGATCCAGAAACTCCTTTAACTCAAACACACTGTAGTTTGGTGTCGGTCCTCATCAATGATTTTCTGAACAGAAAAATACGTCTCAAATCATTTTGACTTTCTCTCTGTTGAAATAAAAATAGTTTTTTTTTTGCTCTGAACATAATTTGAGCTGTTTCAGAGCCTTCAGTTTAATAAATAATGAGTATTGTATTCAATGCATTTCCTCACACAGTAAGTCAGAATAAAGGAAGAGTATCAGGTGCACAATGATTCAGAAAATCTTTAACTTTATATAATAAGACTGAAGTAAAACAAGACACAAGCAAAGACACTAAAACATAGAAAAAGCAATAAGACACAGTAAAAGAAATAAGAACAGTAAAACTAGAAAAACATGACACTAAGAATAAGTTAAAATGAAGAGGGCAGGGATTACAAAGACATAACATGATGTTGTCAAGTCAGTATAAACAATAAAGGAAGGGAATAAGACAACATCGACATCACATAAAAGCAAGTCTATAAAAATGGGTTTTAAGAAGTGATTTAAAAGATCTCACTGAATCTGCAAGCCTTATCTCCTCGGACAGGTTGTTCCAAAGTCGAGGGGCCCTGATGGAGAAAATGCGGTCACCTTTAGATTTAAGCATCGACTTTGGAACAGGACCTAAGGCTGCGTACTGGCTCAGGGAGTTAACATTTCGGCTATGTAGCTAGGGGCCAGACCCAGGCGGGCTGTGATAAAAGTGATCAGTAAAATCTTAAAATCAATTCTAAAACATACAAGAAGCCAATGGAGGGAAGCCAGGATTGGGGTGATGTGATGCCGTCTGTTAAAACCAGTAAGAAGCCTAGCTGCTGCGTTCTGAACCAGTTGGAGGCGGGAGAGTGACTTTTGGTGAATACCACACAGGAGTGAATTGCAGTAATCGAGTCTGGAGAATATGAATGAGTGGATGATTTTTTCCAGGTCAGAGTGTGGGAGCAGTGGTTTGATTCTTGAAATGGTACGTAGATGGAGAAAACAGGACTGGACAACTTTATTGATGTGTGTTTGGAAACTGAGATCTGAATCAAAAATTACTCTGAGATCTCTGGCAGAGGAGGTGAGATTTGTGGATAGGGGACCGAGGCTATTTGTGATGGGAATGATGTAATTTGGTGGACTGAACAGTATGACTTCTGATTTAGAGTTGTTAAGTTGAAGAAAGTTCTGGACCATCCAACAGTTTATGTCATTGAGGCAGTCTGTCACAGCAGCTAGGCTTCTTGGGTCATCCGGTCTCAGGGGCCTGTATATCTGTGTGTCATCCGCATAACAATGGAAAGATATATTGTGGTGCTGAATAATCTGGCCGAGTGGGAGCATATAAATAGAAAATAAAATCGGACCTAAGATAGAACCCTGCAGTACACCACAGGCAATTTGGGTTTTGGAAGCTGTGTAATTGCCAAAGGTTCTATCTAAAAGGTAGGAATAAAACCAGCTAAGTGCAGTGTCCCTGATACCAACCCAGGTTCTGAGACAGTCAATTAGAATGGCATGATCTACAGTGTCAAAAGCTGCACTTAGGTCTAAAAGAATTAAAACTGCGCTCTCTCCCCTGTTGGCTGCTAAAAGAAGGTCATTGGTTACCTTGAGGAGGGCTGTTTCTGTACTATGTAAAGCTCTAAAACCTGATTGAAATTTCTCAAAGAGATTGTTATGACACATAAAAGCTAAAAGCTGGGTTGAAACCACTTTTTCTAAGGCTTTTGATAAAAATGGAAGTTTAGAAATTGGCCTAAAATTGTTAAGAACAGATGATTCAAGATTTGGTTTCTTTAAAAGAGGTTGGACCACAGCATGTTTAAAAGAAGACGGAAAAATGCCTTGTGTTAAAGAGTTGTTAATAATCAATAAAATACTGGGTCCAACTGTGTCTTTCTCTTTTAAGAAATCTAGTTGGCATGACATTAAGGCTGCACGTAGCTGGCTTCATGAGAGATTATATCAGTTAAAAACAACAGTGAAACCGGTTCAAACTTGGTAAAATGACTAAAAATTTCCCTACTGGTATGTAAAATACGGTCCGGGGGGGTGGGGTGGGGGGGTGGGGTTGTTGCCTTATGGTCTTGATTCTGTTCGAAAAGAATTTTAAACTCTTCACACATGTCTTGCGAGGCATCAGGAAAATGACAGGGAGAGGGGGTGGTGATAGAGTCTATAACCTGAAATAAAATTCTGGGATTAGACTGATTTGCTAAAATTAAGGTTGAGTAAAAGGATGCCCTTGCTAGTAGAGAGGTCGAAGCTGAATGGAATCAGGGGTAGAAGGGCTTCGCCAGAATGGCCCGGAGCCGCATCCTGCAGAATTGTGTAACGTTTAGAGAGATCAAGGGGTGGGTGTGGAGAAATCCCACTTGTATTTCTCTTGTGGTTGCGGCGCACCACCTCCGTCCAGGACGGCCGGGACCCTGGGTCAGCTCGATCAGGAGTAGAGCTGTGAAGCGGAGCTTTTGGCCTGGCTCCGGTGCTCATCCAATGACCAACTGAGGGTGTCTGGGAGGCCAGCAGCGGCGTTGTAGCGGCCAGGTCCTGTGCAGCGGAGGCGGTGCCCGTTGCCCCTACGTCTGGCTCAGGTTCGGGGTACTGACTTTCCTCTGCCACTGGACCCTCCAGGCAGGCCAGCAAGGCGCCGGCATTCATCGAGGCCAGCCAGGGGAGGGTGGCTGCAGAGTCCAACACCATATGGGATACCAAGGAGGAGGACAGTCAGGCTGCTGGGGGAGCAAGGGCGAATGACTGTATATAAGAAATCCACTTTGAATGGGCAGCGGCTACAGAAACAAATTCTTCTATCATCTCATCCCTTTGTTGAAGCTCAGATTTCAGCCGGTGAATATCGTCCTTTAACTGTGAGTATGCAATTTTACAGTCCACACACACACAGCCATAATAGTTCCAACGGTAGTGGTACAGCGGGTTTAGCTCGGCCTGGTGGCGTCTGGCGGGAAATGAAGCGAGGAGGGGTGAACCAGCCACACTGGTGGGTCGAAAATGCTCAGACTTCCTGTCTGAGGTGTGACTGCTTGTACACACTGGAGGTGTGTGTGTGTGTGTGTGTGTGTGTGTGTGTGTGTGAGACCCCTCCCTCCCCCTCGTGGTTCCTGATTATGTTCCTTCAGCTCACCTGAGAACCATCCAGTAATCAGTCTTGCAGTATAAAACACCGTCTCTCCTCTCCACATCTCTTTCTCAGTCATTGTGTGGCAGTAACACTTCAAGCTGCTCTGAATTCTGATTCCAAGCTTGACTTTTTGTGGATATTTACCTTGTTTCTTATCTACCTGCCTGTTTGTTCCTTTGTCACACTCCCTGCCAGACAAACTCCTCCAACCTTTGTTTCCCTGCCATCAGCTCACTGCCCTCAGCCTCCAACCCCTGGATTTTCTCCCTTCATACATTCATTATCGTGAGAATACCCCCCCCCCCCCCCTTTTTTTTTTTTCTTTTTACCACTTGAAGTCTGTTCAGCCTTTAGTTCACCTTGTTGATTGCAACACTTGTGCCTACAACTCTGTAAAATCTCCACACGGCGCTCTGAGTGGATCAGCACACAGGAGACAAACTGACTGGATCTATGTGAATCAACAATTTTTAATCATTTATTTATATTTTAAAGTCAACTGACTGAACAAAGTAGAACATGTTTCAAAATAATTAAAAAATAAATCAAAATTAACAACATTTATTTATTTTCTTTATGTGAGATTTTGTTGTAATTTACTCTTTAGTTCCGGTCCACATACAAAACCTGAGGGGCTTTTCCAGCGTCTCTAATGCTGCATAAGCCTGGTCACCATGGGCAACAGTCTGTCCCCATTGGAATCCGTGAGGACAGACATGAGCATCTGTGCAAGAAAATACAAACACAACAGCCACATTACATCACAATACAATTCTACATGTGTACACGTATACAATAAAAATGGATATTGCACACATTAATACAATCAAAGAGACACATTTCTATAAATATCTGAAAAATACTGTAAACCTGATAGTTAATGACTCCCAACATTCACAATGATTCAAGCTCACCTTCTTGGTGGAATCCATCTTCAGAATATTTCCGAAGATGGACGTGACCCTGGCTTTTTGTCTCTTCCAGATGCATGAGAGCGTCCCTCACATACACAGACAAAAGCCAGGTCACGCTGGGCACTGTGTGCATGGTGGGAAGCGTCATCTCCTGTGGCGGTGCTGCACCCGGTACCTGAAACTTGTGGAGCATGGAAAGGTAGCTCATCAACCGCGTCATCCACTCCCTGGTGTGCTGCTCCACCAGGGTAGTGCGGAGGCGAGTCGCACTGTTCCCCAATGTGCGCTCTTTTATCAGCCCGATGACAGTCTTATCACAGGACAACCTGTGATAGAGCGGGACACGGACATGCATGGTAAACGGGAGGGTGTGTGAGGGTGTGCGTATGCAAGAGGAACACTGTCTGCTGTTCTCAGGCCAGTAACACACAAACACAAGACAATATCTCTGCTTACTTGAACGTGAGAACAGCTGGAAACTGGAGGGTTTTTTCCTGTTTGCTGAACCAAGCCCCCTGGGGCTGCGTTCCCCAGCCGTGGCGAGGCCCAGCATTTGGGCTTGCTTGGTGCGAATGGGGCTTGGGCACATGCGTCAGGCCGCAAAAATGGATAGATACGCGTCCGGTCATTCCTTGTCTGCCCTGGATCATTCCCAAAGCTGCAAGCTGCAAAACCGTGTCCACCCCTCCCTGCAAATTAGCGATGCGGTCGACCTGAGCGGATGTAAACAGACCAGCGAGCCGGCGTCTCTTTTTGTTTGTATGGAACCGTGTGTTTTTGACTTTATTGAACGAGGATAGCCCCTTGAGATGTAGCATCTAATTTTCAAGGGGGTCCTATAAACACGAGTACAGAAAGAGAAAAGAGCATACAAACAAAACAGCCTTACATAACAAACATACCCAACAAATACACAAACAAAAAAACAACTTCCTCACCCTCTCCACAACCCACTCATACCCCTACCCAAAGCTAATGCACAAGAGAACTGAAATTAGATACCATGACCAAAAACAAATCATATCAACTCTGAGGAGTTTTCAATTACTAGAAATTAAAAACAAATTAAAAACACGAGCAGGTTGTTTTTAGAAGAGAATCTAACAAAGTCCTGAAGCAGCAGAAAGAGGTAACAAATCTCAAAAAAAGAGGAAGATTATTCCAATCAGATGGAGCTTTGTGTTGGAATGACCTACGTCCAACTTCCTTAAAAATCCTGGGAACAAAGGAAAAGGGATACCGCATATGTGTAAGTGAATAGGAGGAGTTGTATGGAATCAAACTGTTTCAAATAAGATGGACCATCAAAGTAGATGTATTTAAAAATAAATTGAAGCCAGTGAAATTGCCTTCCAGATTTAGGCTAGGAACACCCTTTTCAACAATTAAGTAATCAGACTGACAACCCTGAAAGACAACACACTGATGTTGATTATGAAGATGAGCATTAAACCAAAGGAGAGCATCTCGATTCAAGCCAACAGAGTAAAGCTTATCAAGGACGAGGTAATAATCGACCATATCAAAAGCTTTGGAAAGATCAATAAAAATTGCACCAGTGAACTGGCCTTTCAAAGGATGAGAGCACATCATTTGTGAATTTTAAAAGCGCTGTGGTTGTTGAAAAATTTGCTCTGAAGCCTGATTGGCATGGTCATGAAATATGGTACAAATTAAAGTACTGTGACAATTGAATAAAAATTTGTTTTTCAAAAAAATCTTGGTGGACAGTAGAATAAAACACGGCCCAAATACATCTATACAAACAAGCTATAGCTACGTACATATTTGTCAATCAGTTGTCAGTTCATTCCCTTCCTCCATTTATTATTTATAATTTACAGCAAGGTTTAAAGGCGAGATTTGGTTCTAGCTGATTGTCTGGATTTGATATAGAATGAATCTGAGGTGTAGTGTGTTTTTGTTTTGTTTAATCAAAGCAATGATCGATTTATTGAGGGACTTTAAACCGTGCAGAAGAGACCAAAAGATTTCTCAAAGAAGAAACGAACAAACAAGTCAGGTCAAATAGAGTTTATTATAGAATATAAAACAATAAAAAGAAAATGCACCCACATAAAAAGATTTAAAAAAAAAAATAAAATAAAAAAAAAATGAGCAAGCCCCCACCCCCTTCACTTGTGAGTCTCAGCTCTGGGCCCTCCTCTCTGCTGGCCAGAGGTCGAGGCTCTTGCCCCTCAAAGGGCACAAAAGTCCTTTTTCCTGCCAGCCCTATTCAGCTGGCTGTGGCCAAAGGCCTTCTGGGCCAGCTGGCCACAGCACTGGCAGATCTGCAGCTTGTGAGTTTTCCTTTTTCTTGTACCTGCTGGCTGGCTGGCTGGCCGGCCGGCCGGTCGTCCTCCTCCTCTTGGTGGTTCTGGAGAGGTCCTCTCCTCTCTGCCAGCCACTCCTGAGGCATCCTTACCCTGGGCCTGTCCTCCATGGAGCAGAAAAACTGCCCCTCATAAAAGGTGTGCCTGGTCTCTAGGCGCCTCAGGTGGCCGCAGATGTCACAGGGGACCCCGGGTGTCCCCTGCAGGCTGCTGCCCATCGCCGCCCGGGTCAGCACGGCCCTGTCCTTGTCCACCCTCTTCTTCCTCCTATACACTGTGCAGCGGGTGGGTGGCCTGGATGTGGTGGATGAGGTGGAGGGGAGACACTGAGTCCTCCTCAGAGGCCGGGGACTCTCCTCTGGGCCACTGCTGCTGTTCTCCTCGCCTGCTTGTCCTGCTTATCGCCTGAGGTGTTGGACACCTCGGACAAGGATGATGAGCTGGAGCTCAGAGGTGCTACAAGACAAGAAGAAAATGTTTTAATGATCATGGAATAACTGAGAGTGGCATCTTATTTCACATTGGACATTTCAAAGAAAATATTTATTTGCAGCAGTATGAGTTTCTGTACACACCCTGTTCTCTGGAGGGCACCTCCTCTTCCAGGTTCTTTCTCTTGCGGAGGGCCTTCTTGTACTCCATTCTTCAGTCAGTGAATGAAGGCATGAAAAAGAATGAAAATCAGCTTTCAGTTTCACACAGTCGGGCAGTACAGTTCAGTGAAACTGTGAGAAAATTATACATGAAACACCAACCTGGAACACTCAGTGAGGTCTTGTTCTCTCTCTGGTTGAAAGACAGGCTAGGCTGATCTTTTCTAGCTGACCTGTACATACCTCCAAACCACCTTCAGCCAATCAGCTTGAGATGCACCACAAAGAATATCCATCATTCTCAATTTTTGAAAGAGACAAAAGCAGTCATGTCATGACAGGGTGCTGTCTCACTGGCCAACACCGACAACCGGCTGTGCTGTTCCCAGCTGATGAGCTGACGGTGCACCCTAGATAAAGGATCTTTCTGCAGTCTACTCTCCACTGACTGTGGTTCAGAGAACTATGACAAATTCTTCCAGAGGCCATTTGTATGGACTCTCTATCGCCCATGGTGGTAGTGCCTCAACAGTAAACACTGCAACCGTGTGCTTGATGCAGATGGATGGTATTTCCTATGTGTGGCACACTTTGAGGAGCTGAATGCAGGGTGATGTCAGCGTTTGGCTCCGTCTTCAAATATGGGACACCAGCTTCAACTAGCTGATTTGATGCATGTGTGATGAAGAGGGACAGACTGACAAGAAGAATTTAGTTTTACTCAGAGTGAGACTATTATGTGAAAATACAAATTTCACTGTGTTCAATTGTATGTTATTCATGTCTTAAGATATAATAATAGGGCTGGCAGAAAAAAGGACTTTTGTGGCTTTTTGAGGGGCAAGAGCCTCGACCTCTGGCCAGCAGAGAGGAGGGCCCAGAGCTGAGCCTCACCAGTGAAGGGGGTGGGGGCTCTCTATTTTGGATCTTTTTTTTATATGCACCTCTACATTATTAAAACCCATGTCAATTAAAGTTACTATAATACTGAAGATAATATCATGTCAATTAAAGTTATACTACAAAAGTTCTAAATGTCCATTGTTATAATATTAATATTTTATTAATAAAGCCTGTAATTTTCAGAGGCTAGAGTCTGTGGTGTTCGGGTCTGGTGGTAGCGGCGGCTTCGGGAGAAGTCGCCTGGTTGGGTGCTGTGTGGCAGGCTGTGAGGCAGGCGTCTGCAGACCACAAATTGAACAAACGGCTGTCAGACAGGTTATTTCCAAATGTAACGACGTCACTGTGCAGAATATCATGCAACTGACCTTTTGGCGGTGCCGTCCTTCTCTTCTCTACCAGCCAGTCCTCCGCCAAGCGTCCCTCAGCCCAGGAGAAAAGTGCTCTCCTCCGAAGCGGCTGTGGCCATATTCTTTCGTTTTGGGCTGGCCACAGCGCTTGCAGAGGAAGTGTTGAAAGCGCCTCCCGCTTGCCGCCACTTGCAGGGCACCTTCCTCTCTGGCCCATTGCTGCTGCTCCTCCCTCATCTTCCTCTGCCAGGCTGTGGAGTGGGGAATGCGAAGGCGAGGAGGAGGCGGCGCTGGCAGAGGAGGCAGTGGCAGTCAGATGCCAGGGCCTCACAGTAGGTGACAGCCTGACCAGAGGCGTCCTCGGGGAGGTTGAAGGCCAGAGGACCGTCAGGCTGCACCGGCTCCTGCCACAGAACCTGGAACGGCCGGACAGGATCTGCGGTGGTCTGCTCAGCCGTGGACCCTGGCACGGCCACAGTTACGGTGTTCGTCGTCATGGCCTTGCTCCTCTTGGTGTGCCTGATGAAAATAAATTCACTCATCATCAGTCCACTATAATATTCTTATAGTCACCGCATGACACACTGAAAGATAAAAACAAAGGGTCTCACCACTGCAGGAGGGTCCGGTGGTTCACCTCGCACAGCTGGAAGGGGGCGGCTGCCAGGAGCTCCTTGTTGTTGTATATGTTGTCTCTGATGAGACTGTAGTCCCTCCTGATGGCGCCCCAGCGGTTGATCCGGACCCCCGCGATGGTACGGCCCTTGAAGTGGATTCGGCACAGCTCCAGAAAGATGGCCTCAACTACCCTGCTGGCATCTGGAGACTGTGCCATCCTCGCACCTTTCCCCAGGAACAAACTGCAGCGAGGGGGTGGGGTGGTAACACAAGACAAATCTTATGTTACGGACTGTAGTCACACACACTCACACACAAAGCATTTCACCTTCAATTACACACGCTACACTCACTGTGTCGCACTGTCCGCACCGGCCGTGTGCGAGCGTTTGAACCGGCCCTTCAGCAGATGGTCCTGGTGGCGCAGGGGGAAGGAGATAGCCGCCTTTTCCCAGTCCGACAGGTTCAGAGCGCGGCTATCTCCCTCACTTGTCACTGCGTCACAAAGGCCTGGTGACGCAGCTTTACGAGGGCGTGGGCCACACGGACGGCGTGCTGTTATTCTCGGTGCCCGTCTGGTCCTCGTACATCCTGCCACAGACAGAGTTCAGAGTTTTAAAAACACAGCCGCTCATTACAGAGACGATTTTACAGGACGGTAGACATTGAGTGCACTTACACCTTGCTCCTCCATCTCCATGGGCTTGGCCGGGTCCGACTGGGATGACGAGGTTTGCCGACCACCTGAGCCAGCTCCTCCAGCCAACACAGCCCACTCCCGCCGCCGCCGCTGCTCCCGGGGCTGTGTTGGCTGTGTCATGAAAGCCCTCGTCGTCCTCCTCCTGCTGCTGCTGCTGCTTTTCCTCCCACTCGTCTTCTGCCTCGTCCATCCCGATGAGTTTCCCTGCACCAAGCGGACAAAAACAGACGCCATGATGATTTTTTTGTGAAACCCTTTGTCGTACTCAGCGGGCCAGGTGTAAGTCCCAGGAGCTCTTGGGTGAGCTGGTTGAAGCCATGCTGCAGCTTGGCACTGTAGCAACGCAGCGTCGACCTGTCGATGTCCTGCACTGCCGACCTGGCCCGGTTTTCATTCCACCTCACCAAGCCCTCCAACAGGTACACCTGAAAATGGAGAGCGTTTGCAGACGTGCCTGTTAGAGAAAAGAGCGAGAGAGAGACAGAGTTAAACACACTGAACTGAACACACTGGTGCACTGTAATTCACACACTTGACACTCACCTGGGATGAAGCGGCACAGGTGGAGGTGGAATGACTCCAGGGAAGTGGACCCCCTGGTGCAGCGGAAGACAGGGAGCTTGACCCCTGCCCTGGTCGCCTCCCCCATCTTGGTGTACAGGTCCACCTCCTCTGGGTCCTGGATGCAGGCCAGGTGGCGACGCTGCATGCTCCAAATAACCTCCATCCTCTGGCGGTCGATGAGCGGGATGCCCAAGGTGTCTGTCGCCTCCCAGAAGGAGTCCAGCTTCTCCTGGTCGAGGTGCTCAGTCTCCACTGCTCCCCTCGTGCGGCGATGGCAGTAGTGGGCCAGCTCCCTGGCCGTCAGGGTGATGTGGGCGTCCCTCCCCTCCTCGGACTGCTTGGCCTCAGTCAGGCACGCCACATCTCCCCCGTCCCACTCAAAAATTGAGAAGGACAGGCATGCCATGAAGAGGCCGTACAGCTGGTGGCTTTTGGTGGTGACACCCCTTGCGAAGCGTCGCATGAGGTGCCACACGTCCAGACACACCACCAACTGGTCCCACTCGCTGAACATGGCAGCGATCTGAAAAATGAAAAAAAGACAGGCATCTCTATGACTGCAGCAGATTACTGAGAGGAGGAAGTTGTGGGAGAAAAGTGTGTGTGTGTGTGTGTGTGTGTGTGGAGGTTTAGAAATAAGAGTCCACACGGCACCTTGCACTGCCTGGTGGTGGCGTAGCAGTCCCGGTCCACGTACAAAACCTGAGGAGGGGCCTTTCCAGCTTCTCTGTAGCGCCACACAAGCCCGGTCACCATGGGCAACAGTCCATCCCCCTCTGAGTCCGTGAGGACAGACATGAGCACCTGCCCCTGCTCGTTGCCAACGTTGGTGACCCAGGCAGCTGTTCCGGCGGTGCCACCCGCAAGCTTCTTCATCATCTGTGCAAGAAAATGCAAATGTGATGGCCACATTACATCACAGTTCCACATGAAAAAATAAATATTGCACACACATTACTACAATCAATGATAGGTTTAGAGTACTTTACATATTTGTACATAAATGTGTCTGATAGTTAATGGCTCCCAACATTCACGATTCAAGCTCACCTTCTTGGTGGAATCCATCTTCAGGATGTTTCCGAAGAAGGACGTGACCCTGGCTTTCGTCTGCTCCAGACTCGTGAGGGCGTCCCTCACGTACACGGACAAAAGCCAGGTCACGCTGGGCACTGGGTGCGGTACCCAGAGCTTGTAGAGCACAGAAAGGTAGCTCATCGACCCCGTCATCCACTCCCTGGTGTGCTGTTCCCCAAAGTGCGCTCTTTCATCAGCCCGATGATAGTCTTATCACAGGACAACTTGTGGTGGAGGGGGACACGGACATGCAGGGTAAACGGGAGGACGTGTGAGTGTGCGTATGCAAGGGGAACACTGTCCGCTGTTCTCAGGCCAGTAACACAAGTTTCTGACATCTCTGCTTACTTGTGCGTGAGAACAGCTGGAAACAGCTCCTGGTGTGCCAGGTCCAGCTGCTCCAAGATGTCCTGCGCCCACGCCGCGTACTTCCTGCGACATGAACAGCACTCCAGGTACTCCGTGCCAGCGCCGGTTATTTTGCGCCTACAGGTGGGGCACGCCAGTCTGTATGCCCACATCCTGTAGGGCACCCACAGGAAGAACTGGCACTAGAAGAATGCATGATGTGACATGGGAGGCTGAGTGTAGAGGGGCCTGTCTCCAGGGGGGGAACCACCAGAGGCGGAGCTCTGCGGTGAGCATCGGCTGCCCACCAGCACCTCTGGTGATGAGGGCCCAGCCAACCCAGTCCTGCTGCTCCTCTGGCAGCGTCTGCCTCCAGCCCTTTGGCAGCAGCTGCAACATTCACATCATTCAGTCAGGATTCAGATTATGTCAACCACGTCTACACACAAACACACATCACTTTAGTTTTACCTGTGCACCGGAGGCAGCAGCCACCAGGGTGGCTTCAGCCGCCAGGGTAGTTCCAGGGGGGTCCAGCCGCCACAGCCAGGTGGGGGTGCAGGGGGTCCAGGCGGGAGTGGTCTGGGTGGGGTCACAGCCGGTGGGCAGTCCCTGTGCACTACGAAATACAGACTCTGTTGTCAGTCTGTTACAGCTGAAACACAAACCTCTGTATTCGAATACACTTACGCTGAGAGTTGTTTTTCGGCAAGGGGCGATTGGGAGGTGTCCCCGCCCTCCCTCTCCTTCAGGTGGGACGCCAGGATGGCTGCGGCGTACCCGACGTCATGGCTGAGCAGCCACCTGAAGGTTTGACCCTGGTACTGGCCAAACTGGAGTTCACTCTCACTGAGCACCAGCCGCCAGCAACCGGGGTCTCCTCCCGCCTGGATGATGCGGGCCTTCGCCTCCTCGTTCACCCTCTCTGGCTTCTTCACCAGACAGGCCGCAGCCGACCCCTGCCTGCGATGGGCTAGGGCCAGCCTTGACGCATCTGGCGATGGTCGGAGGGTGAGCTCAGAGGACGAAGGTTGGTGGAGGAAAATAGGACGATAATCCATTCTGGAAAGAGTCACAAGAAGTAGAAATGAATACAAATAAATGAAATGTCATATACCGCTACCTCACTGTCATGTGGCTTTAAATGCCACCATGTAAAAACAGTGTTGCCCCCCTGGTCCTCAGGGACCCCTGTGCTGCATGTTTTAGATGTTTTTCTGCTCCAACACCCCTGATTCAAATGATCAGGAGCAGGGAAACATCTAAAACATGCAGGACAGTGAACTCAGAGGAACACGGTTGGGCAACACTGATGTAAAACAAGGACCATCACACACACAACTTGACATTTTTCTGTGTAAAATGTGTTACCATTAAATATGAGTTTTAATGTGATTTAATCATGAAATGGTCCTTTAAATAGATTCTGACAAAGAAAGCATGAAAACAATGACAAAGTAACATCAATATCACAGTACAGGATGCCATACTGTACAAACATGAATGAACTATAACTAGTACATGAGACACAAGAAGAAGAAGAAGCAGAAGGGCTTGACACATTAGTTCCTGAACGACATTTGATGGCTTTTTGCTGTCATGAAATTTCAAACGGTGCGGATGTTAACGGTACAGGAGTCTGTGGTTAGCGTCCCTGAGTCTGACAGTACGGACTCAATTCTATCTGAAGGACTTTACAGTCAAGTGATGTAGTAGACAGGGAAACAAAGTTAAAGGGATAGTTCACCCAGAAATGAAAGTTCAGTCATTATCTACTCACCCTCATGTTGACTGAAGGTCAGGTTTAGTTTTTTAGTCCACAAAACTCTGCTGGAGTTTCACAGGAAAACATTACTGCAGAATCTCAAAAACAATGGAAGAGACTCCTCACTGCCTCACAACCATTCATGTCAATGTTTCTGATCGTCTGGATTTTAGGAAATGATGAAAATCATTTTTATTAGCAGAGATGGTTTGGTATAAATTATTAAAACACAAGTTGATAATATAAATAGAAATAAAATCACAATGGAAAAAAGACAAAAAGGACCAAATTAAAGAATAAATTATTCTCTTTTAATTCACAATCATTGCATTTATTGATAATACACAATAATTTGAGATTCCATCTCATTCAGCGGACAGTTATCCTTGATGTTGACAGTTTCTGACCTTTGGGTCTTCACAAATGTAAGAACTGTTCAAAAAAATACAACTATCCCAAAAAATAATCACCATTTCTCCAGCAAATCTCCTTTTTGCCTGCTGCTACATTCCAACATTTTTAAAGCTGCTGCTTATTTTATTCTTGTGTTTGTAACAACAGTCAGACGTGTTTCATTAAAAACAAAAAATCAGGAAAAACAAAGCAAAAACAAAATGACGCTCTCAAGTTTGGGTCCATTTACTGAGCAACAAAACTGTGGTGTGTTCAATGACAGTCTGTAATTTTCATCAACACATTAGGGGCCAGTGTAGGTAAAAAAAAATTACAGTGAAGAGAGAAGGAGGTAAAAAGTCGAATTTCTCTGATTCCAGCCTCTTAACTGTGAATATTTCCTGGTTTCTTTGCTCCTCTCTGACAGTAAACTGAATATCTTTGACGTGGACAAAACAAGACATTTGAACGCGTCATCTTGGACTTCGGGAAACACTGATAAACATTTTTCACCATTTTCTGACATTTTATAAACCAAGAAACTAACCTAGAAAACAATCGACAAATTAATTGATAATAAAAATAAACATTAGTTGTATCCTTAGTTAGAATAGTTGAAAATTACAATTTTTTCTGTATTTTTAATATTTCATTCATTTTCTAACCTACAATGACCCTGACACACCACCAGAATGACTCAACTACTGAAAAAGAAACATAATTCTACAAAAATCTAAAATCTTTTTGTCCTGACTTTCCTTTTCTTTTCCATTTCATGGTTTGAAAGAAAATAAAAATGTTGCTTCCAGTTTCTCAGACGTGAATCCTGGCTGCTTTCATAGTAGTTTCATAGTTTACTTCATAGTAACCTGAAAACTTTTATGTTCCAATGAAACAAAACACACACACTGAAATAAATACAGATACAGAGAACGGTCGTACTTAGAATTATTTTTTTATTCTTAAGATCTCAAGTTAATCATTTTGTTATCTCAAGACATCAAGGCTCATTTTCTTCTGACATCAGGTTCATTTACTTCATTATTTTGATATGTTTTAATTAACTGATTATCTCAGCGCTCTTTTTTCAGCTCCCATACGTTATTTGTGAGATTTTATACAAATTTTGAGAATTAAAATTGATGTTTGGAGCCAAAATCACAGCTTTAAGTTTAGAGAAAACTCAAATGCTTTTAAAAAAGAAACTTAAAGTTCTCAATCTAAATATTTAAGATTCAAAATTAGAATCACTTTGCATTTGCATTTTGATTTGCTTCAATTAATTCTCCCTGAACATTCTTCTTATTATTTATACTGTTTTGTTTTGTTTTTTAAATAAATGCTAAATCATATTAATCACTAAAATCTAAAGAAAACTGGCTGCACATAAAGAACCTTTATCATTGTTCATATTAAATATTCAACTGAACATTCAAAGTTTATCAGTCATAAAATACTTTAAATTCAAACAACTGAAATTATTTTTGCAGCACAAACAAAGTAAAATAGGTAGTTTTTTCATAAAAAAGTGACAAGTTGTTTAGTTAGTTGATTAAGTTTGTTAGGTAGTTAGTTTGTTGGCTGTACCTTCAGCACTACAGCTTGATTCAGTTAAAGGGTAAATTTGGTATTTTTAATAATCTGGACCGTATTTCCTCATGTTTTTGTGTTCATGTGACAACAGTTGGTTCAGCACTGAGTGAGAGCTATCGAATAAAAATACTAATTTTTGCGACTAACAGGCCAAGATTATTAGTGTCTGACAACATTATGAAAGGATCAAACTTTTCTTTTTTAAAAAGATTAAAATCTTTTTTGTTTAACCAGAAACAGCTGTTTTATCGCGCTGTTCAAAGCCACCAGACACCACCGACAAAAACATTTTCACTCTTACTCTTTTATTAAAAAGGTCAGTCTGTAAGGATTCTTTCATAATGTTATCAGACACTCAGAATAAAAATCTGAACCTCTCAGTGGAAAAAACTTTTAACTGCCACATTTACCAGCGATTCCAAAACTTTTTCAACCAATTACCATATTTTTCGGACTATAAGTCGCTCCGGAGTATAAGTCGCACCAGTCAAAAAATGCCTCATGAAGAAGAAAAAAACATATGTAAGTCGCACTGGACTATAAGTCCCATTTTTGGGGGAAATTTATTTTAACCGTTGTCCGTGCTCTGACAGAGAAGCGGTTGCGTTGCATGAAGCGGTAACACCAAGAAGGTCCTCCCGCAAAGTCATTCATATTCATTGCCTTGGCAACTACCAGGGCGTGGAGACGTACCTGTACCTGTACCTGTACCTGCTGCCTCTCCCAGCAGCACATTGTTCAAGCACCCATCTGTGAACTTGTTCCTCCAGCTGTGGCCATCTTGCTTTTAGCCCACGATTAGCTTTCTTTGTTTTCTTCATTGCAGTAAGAGTAACCTCCGCTTTTCGCCAGTCCCTCACAAGTTTCTTGCTCAGTCCAAACTTTCTTTCTGCTCGATTACCGTTTTTGGCTGCATATTTCACTACTTGCAGCTTGTAATCTGCAGAATATGATTTTCTTTTGGGGGGCATTTGTGTTAAGTCTTTCTCAGTTGTCTTTAAGTTAATGTTTAAATAAATTTTCAGTGGTACAGGAGTAGCAGATACCGGTTGTTGTCACAAGCCTAGAGTGCCCTCTCGCTGCTGTAGGTAATGTTTACTCCTTGGTCATGTCGGTCAGTGTGAAATAACATTTAAGAACATGTGAAATTATAAATTTTAATTTATACAAGTCGCACCTGAGTATAAATCGCAAGACCAGCCAAACTATGAAAAAAAGTGCGACTTATAGTCCGGAAAATACGGTAGTCAAAAATATGGACCCAAAAATATGTTAAAAAAGACAGAACCCAGGTTTAAAAATGTCAGAATTACCCTGTAAACTGAAGAACATTTTCTGAGCATTAAAAGTTAAGTTTATATTAATGAAAACCTCTTTGACTATTCGGTCCTGTGTGGGCTGAGAGAAACGATGTGTGATAAACGGGACATTTTACAGGTGAAAACCAACATGTTTGTACTGCGGTTTCTTGTTACTTATCAGTTAATCCCTATAAACAGATATCTTCATGTTAAGGCTGCACAATTAATCACAACTGCAATAAAATTGCAATATGACCAAGTGCAACATCCACATTGCAGAACCAGAACCAAATCGCATTTTTTTGAAAAAGGAAAAAGTGTGTGAGGAGACAGTATTATAATAAGGAACTGTAGAGCTGCAGAGATGACCTGACCTAAAAATCTTGTTCTCCAGATGAAAGAAAACATTTGTTTGGTTCAGAATATGACAAATCGTGCAGCCTTACTATAAATGAGTGAAGAATCTGTACACACAGGACAAGATTTTGGTCTTGGAAAACATCTGATTTCCATTTGTTTTCTGTTTGCAGTCCAGGTCATACTGACCAATCACCTTTCAACGGCCTTTAGTTCCATGACGACAGTCAGTGTGGACTCTTTGGACCCACTGTCTGTCATCTGATGACGATTTAGCTGATATGCAAATATCTGTTTACAGAAAAGCAGACTGTGATGAAGAAGTGCATGTGGATGGTTCTGTTCCACAAAGAATCAAGAGTTAAAACTCAGAAAACAGCAGAAAAATATACAATATTAAAGTGCACAAACATTGACACATGTCAACATCGATGAAAAACTTTGTGTTCTTCTCAGTGTTTGAACTCGTGGGAAGCTACAATAATTGCAGAATCTGCAGCATTGAAAAAAATTCACAGGGACTGGTTGAATTTGCGTTAATTGTTGCAACATCGCAACTTCCTGAAGGGACTGAAATTCAATCTTGAACACACAACGTTTGTCCATTAGACTCACAAGTCAACAGTAACATTTCTAAGAGTGGATTTTTAGCAATACAAAGGATCTTCAGTGCAAATAATGACAACAGACAGCATCCATTTATGGTTTTGCTGTGGTTACTTTCTTGCTAAAAACTGAGCTAAATTATACTGTTAACTCTTGGCTGATGCCAAACATGAAGATTAGTGTCGTCTTGACCCTCAGAGTTTCAACAGTTCGATCAAATTAACTGCAACTACTTCTTAACTAATCAAAAATATTGGCAGATTATTGTATTGTTTTATTCAAGAAGTGAAGAAGTTTCCATCACAGGGACTTTTCTAAAGACATTTCAGTCATAAAGTGACAAAGTGCTTAAAGGACCAGTGTGTAATAATTACAGGAATTTATGTACATAAATGAGATATATTATATATAAGTATGTTATTTATTATTATTAATCAATGTAAACTCATAATCTATATGTTCCCATTATTTTAGAAATAACCATTTATAGTTACATACTGTCGGGTCGATTTACGGAGATCATCATTCTGTGCCGTCTACGGCAGCGCAGAGCGGACAAACTGCACTAACAGTGAGTCTTGGGAAGCCCATGGCGACCTTACGTAGACGCCGCAGCGTAAACACGGAAGTAGACGGGGAGGACAGACGTGGGTGATTGCTGGCAGACCATTTAGCGTTGTGAACCTTGACTGGCACAGTTTTGACAAATGGAGGATCATACATACACTGTACCAGAACAAAAAGCAGCGGACAGTGAATCCCCGTCATCCAAGAAGCGGAGACGCGAAGAAAGTAAACGCAAGCATGACAGGAAACGGCAAAAACACGAATCAACATCGGCATAGCGTTTACACGATGGAAATCACTGATGGAGGACAAACGTTTTCACAGTGATGCCGAGGTTGCCTGTTTTCTGCTGGACAGGTAATTCATCCTACACACATAATTGTAGTTTGTTGTGAGATAGCTTTCGCTTGCCATTTTGTCCGCTGACGGCCACCGTACTCTTGGTGAGCGAGGGGCGGTGTCGGGGTAAATCCTCTTAGATGCAATCTAAGGTTTGAACGCTAGATGCCACTGGAAATCACACACTTCTCCTTTAAATACAGAACCTAACTGGATGATAATCCTCTGCTGTCTGTAGTCACATGCAAAGGCTCATTTAAAATCCTCAACAAACCTCTAAATACCACTAAAGAGACATATGTAAAAAATAAATAAATAAATAAAATAATAAAAATAAAAGTTCATAGGAAAAATACATTTTCACCACCCAAAAAGACAAATTAGTAATGATGGTGGCCGGAGTTTTAAAGGGCTCAGGTGAATCAGAGAGGAGTAAATGTAAAAACAGAAGAAAATAATCCCACTAAAACAGCAACAAGTCCATCTCTTCTGAGAAAAATACACAGGTCATTTCTTTCTGTCTTTTATTTCTATTATATCTATCATACTACAGTTGATTGGTACTATGAGGTTTGTTAATGTTAAATATTTTGACTAGTTGAGGATTTTTAATGAGCATGAACTTTTTTTAATTTAAGCACTGTGTCACTTTATGATTGCTGTGTCTTGAGAAATGTCCTTGCGACCGAAATGTCTGCACTTTTTAAAAAACAAATCAGTGCAGAGGTGGTGATGCACGTGTGCAGGAATTTTAGGGGGCTTTGATTCGCTGCACCACAAACGAGACCGAGCGTGTGGTGAGCATGTTGCCTTCTACTGGAAATCACAACACGCCCAAGTGCAAAATCCAAACTGCAGAAGCTGCAAGTTTTTGATAATGAAAAAATTGTGACAAAGCACCATTACAGTGACGTCCTGCAGTGCTGCAGAGACGTTCTGACCTACAAATCTGCTTCTCCAGATGTAAGAAAATATCTTTGTTTCATACTGATTCTGTGAAATGTCACATACTCATGACAGAGAGAGAAATGAGAAAAAAAGATCATTCACAATAATCATGAATCATCTCACAATATCTGCCAAAGTAGTTGAAACATTATTTTTTTTACCCCAATCTTGCCGTAACCTGTAACGTCTGGTGTTTTTTTGGAGTATGAATTCATCTCCTCCATATTACTCCTCAGATCTGGGCTGTCGGTCTGTTCCTCCTTTGGCAGGTTCTTTTTATTGAGCTGCTCACACCTGGAAACCATCATCACTGCTGAACTTCAGTGCTTCATTTTCAAGGGGTTTTGAACCAAAGCATTGGCTCTAATCTTCAGTTCTACCTCCTCATGATTTTAGACATTCTTCAGCCTCGTTAATTTCTCTCTTAATATCCTTTATTTCTGAAGAGAAGTGGCGCCCTCTCTCATCATCAACAGTCGTCTCCTCAGGTTTTTCTCTGCTTCTGTTCCTGTCACTGGCGGCGACTCGTCTGCTTCTCGCTTCAGGAGGAGTAAAATCTACGTTCCCAGTGCTCTCGTCTTCTCGTCTTCAGTCGCCCTCCCACACACAGTCACACTCTCTCAGCGGGTTCCTCTGACGCATCGTGGTGATGACGGTGATCCTGTTCTCCGACAGCTCTCTCAGCTGGTTGATCAGCTCCTGCACACAGGGGCTGGGCCAGGGGTGACCGTTCAGGTAGTCTCTCAGGATGAACGAGCGCTCCACCAGCAGCTCCAGCTGCACCAGGTGGCGCAGCCGGTGGAGGCTCAGCAGGTCTTTCTCTGGTTCTCTGCGGAAAAACCTGAGAGACAGAAAAGAGAAGACGGGTCAAACTTTTACTGCATGAACACAAAGAAATAACTACACTAAAAATTGTCCCGTGTGTCTCACCGTATCCTGAGCGTCCTGAGCTGAGGGAACAACATGGGGATCCGTCTGCAGAGGCTGCCGCTGGAGCGGTTCTGCTCGATGTCGAGGTGCTCGAGTGCCGGGACTTTCGGGGCGATCGAGTCCATGTCCTTCAGAGTTATGGCCACACGCAGCGTCAGCCTGGTCACGCTGGATGGGATGGTGGTCGTGTAGGCAGCCAGAGAGTTTCCACCTGAGAGGACAGAAAACAACAGGAGGGGTCACATTAAACCTCTGGATGGATTCAGCCATGTCGATAATCATCAAAAGTTTTTGATAATCAATCAATGTTTAAGAGTAATTTATCAAGCAAAAACGCCAAATATTTTCTGCTTCCAGTTTCTCTAACATCATGATTTGATGGTTTTCTGTTTTAGAACATTATAAAATTGAATATCTTTGGGTTTTGGGCTGCTGGTTTGGAAACACAAGTCATCTAAAGACGTCACCTTGGACTCTTAATGATTGTTTGCGACTCACCGATGATCGAGAGCGTCTCCAGCTGTTGGAGAGGACTCAGCCAGGACCGGAGGCGACACTCGATGCCCTCTCTGATGTACCTGTAGCGGACAGTCAGAGACCTGAGTGACGTCAGACTCCTCAGGGCGTTCTCTGGCAGGATGGTTTCTGGGTAATCAACCAGCTCCAGAGTGGTCAGCGCCGGGCCGCCGTACCGTCCTACAGAACCGAGGAAGAGGAGAGTTTGTAACTGACTTTTTTTTCATACACTGTACAGATTCATGAGTTAATGTAGGGTGTGTGAAATAAAACTTTATATGTGGTCCAACTTTCTGATGAGTCACCCTCTGTAAGGTGTTAAAAAGTACTAATAAAATCACTATGTTCCTTTAATCCATTTACTGTCAGAGAGGATTGAATGAATATTAGTAAATATTCACATTTAAGAAACTGAAATCAAAGAATTTTGACTTTTTTCTTAGAAAATTACTCAAATCGATTGATCGATTATCAAAATAGTTGGTGATCAGTTTAATAATTAATAATTGCAGCCCTAATGAAATCATTGTTAGTTGAAGCCATAAGGGGGGCTCAAGGTTGCCATTTAAGTTAATGTGATTGGTAGTTAAAGGGGCAAAGAACCACTGGTCTGATCTCTGGACCACAGCAGTGTCCTTCAGGTAGAGGACAGACAGACAGACAGGTGACAGGTGTCTGACCTGGCTGGTCCGGGTCTGGAGGACTCAGGTAGTCATCGGGCAGCGGCTCCGGCGGCTCCCCCCTCATTCCCCAGGACAGGTGCTTCAGCTTCTTCAGGCTCAGCAGCAGGTTGTGGAAGACGCTGCAGGGGACCGGTCTCACCGTGTCCAGCCCGTAGCCCTCCCCCTGCTGATGGAACAGCAGGTACCGCAGGTTGACCAGGCGGGACACGTTACTGATGAACTCCACGGTGCAGGTGAGTCTGACGTTACACACGCTCAGGTGAGTGAGCCTCTCCTGCAGCTGCTCGCTCAGGATCCTCCCCAGCATCGGCTCGTCCCAGCTGGCGTTCCGCACCCCGAGGTCCCTCAGGTCGGGGAACCGCGACAGGTTGTCCAGGTACTTTTCCTTGTACAGCCGCCCTCCGTCCACGAAGGCGACGGCGGTGAGTGAGGGCAGGAACATGACGAGCCGCCGCCACTCTTTGCGCCGCAGGTGTCGCACCGCTACCCGGGTGAGCTTGCGGTGGCGCAGGGTGTCCCAGAAGCCGTAGGTGTAGCGGCGGAGGTCGGACAGCATCACCACGTCGGTCCTCCACAGGGACGGGTGGTCGACGAGCTTCCTGAGGTACCTGCAGCAGGAGCGGACGATGTGTTTCTCCTCCGTGGTCAGGTAGCTGAACACACAGATCCAAACTTCAGGAGGGAGCCGCTGCAGCTGCTCCATCAGGAACAGGACCGTTCAAAGGCGGACGGATAAAACTCTGAGAAAGAGCCGCGAGAAATAATAAGAAAAAATCTGCTGTAACTTCTGCTTAACGTGCGAATACTACCAGAAGTGTGCTTTTATTTAAAGTGTTGTTATTGAAACGAATATTCTGACAGCGACCGTCACTAGCTAACTGCAGCCGCTCTGAAGCTGTCGCGCGATGATGACGTCATTTGTTATTGTAAAGGTGTTTTTTTTTTGTTCATACGATTTTTAGTACACTGTTAACAGCTAAGACGTGTAATAACGTGTTATACCTTCGGTAGTATTTCCTTTCTCTCTCTGATCATCTCACTTTTTCATCTTTTATTCAACATTTATTTGTATTTTCGATACGAACTTCTTTCGGCGTTGATTTCATTTAATTATTTCCCGCTTCTTGACCTCTGACGTGGATGGACGGATTAATTTGAAAGGATGGAAACAGTGCAAAAGTAAACATATCAATAAACAAACAACAAAGAAGTAATGGGGAAGAAATAATAGCATGGAGACAATCACATTGTAAAGCATAATGAGAACACCAATCAGTTCAAGTAAGTTATTGAAAAAATAAGTAAATAAATAAATAATATATAATTAAAAAAAACTGCATAGTTATAAAATAAATGAATAAATACATAAAATATGCGAGAGTGTTACATTAAATTCACTTTAAGACATCAAAGTGATTACAGATATTGACAGTTTTGATAGCTTTTTTGTTTTTTTGAGGACTCAATCAAAGACCATTAAAACAAAGAATTGGGGTTTTGGTTTGTAAATTTACATTTATGAATATGGAATTTACAAAGTAGTAATATTAGATTGTTAAGTAAAAATGCATTAGCATCTTTTTCTTGATACTTGAAACATCCTAATATAACATCCCTGTAGTAGAGAGCAAAATCTGTGAGAATCTTGTCTGTTATGTACTCATTAACATCTTTCCAGAATTAATTTGTAAATTTACAAGACCAGAATAAATGAGAGCAAGTTTCAGGATGTAATTGACAGAAAGAGCAATTTATATCTATGTCTCTCTTCGGTTTTTGCAAAAAATGCTTCACTGGATGAAATCTATGAATCAACTTGAAAGAGACTTCTTTTACCTTATTTGTTAGATGGTACTTTTGTGGTAGAGACCAAACCTTCTTCCAAGCTACATTGCTCACAAAATTATATCTGGCAAGAAATTCTAATTATACAGTGGACCTTCTTTCTTAAAGACCTGACTCACAAGTACTCGCTTTTCTGTCGGTCCATGATAAATTCAACGATGACAGGAAGCGGGGCGCAAAGGATGCCACAAGGATGACACGCAAATTCGTGAAGCGTTCTTCATTTTAACAAAAATTATGATTTTTGAAAGTATTTCAAATTTTCATTCAATATCATCAGCGGCCACATGGGGCGCTGTGGCCTCAGTGTTGAGAGGAACCTCAGCAGGCTGAGAACGAAGAGGAAACAGAGGAAACAGAGGAAATTTACGAGAGTTGGAACGATACAGACGCCGTGTCAATACAGAAGAATAAAGAAGCAACTGTATAAACATTTTATTGATGCCACGCTGGGGAAATTCACGTTATAACAGCATTAAAAAGGACATGCAGAAAAAGGAGTGAATAATAAATAGAATACAGTTAAAAAGTTAAGAGTAAAATGATAAAATATTTAATTTAACTATACACGAAAACTATATCAACTACTGTCTATGCACCTTTCATACATGCAGTATAATCATTGCAGTTCACACGGGTATTAAAACAAACAATAGATATTTAAAATAAACATCAGTAATTACAGTGGAGGTCATGATGTAATATTATTTAAATCAGTTAACTGTTGAATTGTATGTATAAGTGTATGTCTCAAACTTTAGTTTTTACTTCTTTGAGGACGCTAACTCAAACCCTTTATTTTGAAGGATGTCATGTGTTGCTCAACATTACTACTGGTACTTTAAAATCACGTGATCAGCGACCATCCAATCATTTGATTACTGATCGTGTTTCGACTTTCTACTCATCTTGTCTGGATTTCAAAGTAAGAGCGTAACCGATGTTATTATCGAGATCATACAAAACTGCTGCTTTTAATGAAGAGTACCTGGCTGCAGAACTCCAACCTCCTTTTCTATCAACGTCAGGGGCATCAAGAATGAGGTGGAATTATTTTTATTTCTTCAGAATAAAGGTGGAGATTATTATTTAATCCTAGAAACCCAGTCTTCTGATGTTTTCACACTGGAGAAGTCAATGGGGAAGAAATGTGTGGTTTTCTCATGGCAGCAGTCGCTCAGCAGGGGTCGCCATCCTACAAGGGAAAGATAAATATAAAGCATGATACCGATAGAGGTGACAGATGGATCATTCTGGTGACAAATATCAACCTGTCTCTTGTTATTCTGATAAACATATATGCCTCCAATAGTAAATCTCTCAATAACATAATTTTCTCAACAATAGAAAATAAGGTTAATCAATGGCTGACATTGTTTCCCTCTGCTGGAATCTAATGAGGAGGAGATTTCAACACAGTATTTGATGAAAGCTTGGACAGATGGCCTCCCAAAACCAAACAGATGACAGAATTGGAAAATATTTGCCACAGAATGAACTTGATTGACATATGAGACAAAGACATCCACAGGAAAAAATATACACTTGGAGCAATAAGGACAGATCCCTCCAATCCCGCACAGACTTTTGGTTAACATCAGCAGAACTAGAAAATAAGGTAGATCTAATCAAAATAGAACCCACAATACTAACAGATCACAAAGGTATTACAATTCAATTCCATCTTGGATCTAATAGGCAGAAGTGGAATAGAGACTATTGGAACAAAACGCTGTTGCAAAATAAAGAATTTGTAAAGGACAGACAAAAAATCATTGTGATAAATGCTGGCAACAAGCAAACATGTTTAAAAAAATTTAGACTATATTGGGAATTATTGAAATATGAAATAAGAAATTTAGCCATACGATTAAGTAGAAGGATCAACAGATATAATAAAGAAAAAGAATTACAACTTAACACCAAATCATTCCATTATCAGAGAAAACTGACCCCACCAGCGATGAAATGGAAGAACTGGCTCACTTGCAGACTGAATTGGACAAAATCCATAAGGAAAAAGCTGGAGGTGCCTTCATGAGATCCAGAAGGAAACGGCTTGAACACAGGGAAAAGTGCACAAAATATTTCTTCAATTTAGAAAAAATAAACCATGAAATATCTTCCCTGAGCAAACTTAAAAATAATGATACTATATGTGAGGATGAAAAATGAGTCTCACGACATGTAATGAGCTTTTATGAGAAGCTGTATCTGGCTGAGCCCCTGAACCAAGATAAGTTGACATTCTTTCTTCAAACCATACAACCAGATAGTAGAAAAATAAATGAAGTTTTCCAATTAACGTGATCAGAAAAATAAGTATAACAGGTGCAAAAATGTATTGACGCCCTTAAGGATAACAAAGCTCCGGGGAATGATGGGTTAATAGGGGAATTTTATAAATGCTTTAAACAATAATTTGCCCCATTTTTAGATGGACTGTTTGAAGAGGCTCTAGAAAAAGAGGAACTCCCTCACAATCTGAGACAGGGATTGATAAAACTAATCCCAAAGCCAAAAACAGATAAGTTAAGCATTGAAAACTCAAGTCCAATGAGTTTATTGAATAATGATGCAAAGCTGTTCGCTCTCATCTTTACCAAAAGATTAAAAACAGGACTAGCTGATATTATTGATGATGAACAATCTGGGTTTATGCCAGGAAGGAACATTGTTAATAATATTCCACTGATATTAGATATGATAGATTATAATGAAATTATACCAGATGAGAGTTTTATTCTATTTGTTGATTTTTACAAAGCATTTGACACAGTCAATCACCAGTTTATATTTACAGTTACTGAAAGCTTTGGCTTTGGGAATAGGTTTCTGAGGGCAGTAAAAACACTTTATAAAGGAGGTAACAACTCAATGTAACAAATGGTACAACGCCCAGATTTAATATCAGTCGTGGGATCAGACAAGGATGCCCACTAAGTCCATTTTTGTTCTTGCTGGTCACACAGGTCATGGCAACACATATTAAAAGAAGCAATTTTCAGAGTATAAGGGCTTTAGGTAGAGAATTCAAATTAGCTCAATTAACGGATGACAAAACAGATTTTCTGTCCAATCAAAATGAACTTAACAAAGCTGTGCACTGCATCAAGGAATTTTCTGAGGTCTCTGGTTTGACAATGAACCTCAGCAAACCTGTGCTGCTTCCCCTGAAATACTGTGATCTGGTGGAATTGAGTGAGATTCCCATTAAACAAACTGTGACTTACCTGGGTGTAGTACTCGACAAAAATGAAAACAGGCGCACAGAGGCAAACTTTGAGCCAATAACTCAACAAATAGAACGGAAATTCAATATGTGGTGAATGAGGGATCTGTCCTTAAAGGGACAGTTTTTATTGAAATGTAACTATAAAGTGGAAAAGCTTCCTGTCAAACTTTCACAAACGTTCATTAAGAATCCTAATAATAATACTTAATCTGTTGATTATTTTCTCGACTAATTGATTCGTTTTAATTTAGTAGTTTGGTTCATATTTATATATATTTGGTGACTATAACAAAATGTTATAAACATCAGTTTACTATCAAAGAGTAGTGAGGAAACCAGAAAATATTCACATTTAAGAAGGTGGAATCAGTGAAATTCTGTTTTATCAAAATCAATTAATTAAAGTAGTTGGCAATTAATTTAATAAGTGAATAACTGATAAATCATTGCAGGTCTAGTGGTTATGATTGTATTTGAATGAGAGAAAAGTTTTCACTGCAGTAAAATCACAATGAAGATAAAGAACTTGAAATAATCTTCAGGTGAACACATTTTGTGTTGAGACAAAGTAAATATGTCATGAGTTAGTCCACAGAGTGGAGGTAACATGTTGACTGTGAATTGAAATGAAAAACAGAAATTACGCTTTAAAATAAATCAGAAAATGTATGGAAATAATTAATGTGATGTTAAAACAGACAATTAAATATGTATACAATTGTGGCTGATCAAATATATTTTAATCTTGTTCATTTGTTGATGTAAATGAATACACATAAATTAAAAGAACTCAACAGACATAGCCCCAGTGATTTGGGAAACATCAAGGACAGATCATTTGCCTACAGACAGCAGGGGTCAAAGGTCATCAGACGGGTTAGTAGGAGGTGTAAAATCAGCTGACTGATCACAAACAATCAGCAATTTCACATCACATGACAAAATCATTGTATCATCAGTCTGTGGTGTTCAGTTATGGTTTTCCTACATTTCCCAGAATGGAAACATTAATAGTGCATTCACGTGCTCCTTGGATGGTCCCAGTTTTCTCCAACTTTCATAGTAGTTCCTCTGACTTGAGTGGACGTTAACATGAATTTTCCCAGTCAAGAACTCATTTTTCCGATTATTCCGACACCACCTGAATGCACTATGTCTGCATGTTTCCATGTCAGCATTTGAATATTCGATGAATGATGTGCTAACTCAGCTGTGGGTTTAACATGAAGATAAAGAGTCATCTCCCATTACTCTGAACCCAGACACTTTACTTTCCCTCGTTCCTGTCCAAATAATGTCTCCCTTTAGGATTGTTTAACATCGGTGTAAAATTGTGGCTTCGCAAAGAATCTTGATCTCCTGATGAGTGAACCCTTTACTGTTACTGGTGCAATCGGTCAGATTGCTCCAGGAAAAACACACAAGACAACTTGGTCTATGCTGAAAAGGAGACAAACCGTGGTACTGTCTGTCTCCTGTGAATATAACTCTCTTCTAGGAGGAAGCTCTCACCTCCGTCCTGTGAACTGCTTGCAGTGACTCTCTTGTCACACAATGTAATTACCTGACACAGCGAGTCAACCTCAAAGAACAAACAGAGACAAAGCCTGACTGATGAAAAGCTTTGTGTCAAAGTGAAAATCGCACATGAATGCAACTCAAAAAGCACAGCTGACTGCAGTATGTCTGTGTTAGAGGAAACAATTAGCCTGATAATCAGCCTGAAATACTACTGTTTTAACGTCGCCCTTCTGTTTCAATCACTGAAATAAGAGATGTTGGTAACTATTATGAGGTCTAGATGCAATCTGAAAAACATGACGTCAGTCGCCTTATTCCAATCCAAAATCCAATTTTTAACGTGGGCTGGTTCACTAGAGAGAGCACCGAGGTTTCAAGAATCTTAATCGAACCAGTTCAAGAACCAGAGCTGATTTAGTGGAAAAGGCCTGTCTGTGGAGTTTTACCTCTGGAAGAAAAAGTGGAGGTGAAGCTCACACTTAAATCCACATTATATGCTGTGAGGGTCTATATCGCACAAATTTTGCTATTTGCCATTTCTGCACCGGCCTGGACAAATGTGTAGGAACGTCATCTATGGACTTCCAGACTATATCCAGCCCTTAAAGAAATAGTTTCACATTTTTGGAAGTAATTATTCACTTTCTTGCTGAGAAAACTGATTCCACTTCATATCTATATCTGGTCAACTGATGTTCTGGTTCTTAACCCCCCATAAAATAGAAGACAAATTATGATGGATTATTAAAAGGGATAGTTCTGCTTTTTTGAAATGTGGTTGTATTAAGTAGTTCTCCGCAGTTCTGGTGGGAAACTGCCATTATATAATCTAAATATCGTTCTCTTCAAACCAACCGGACTCCACTGGGAAAAACAGCAATTTTACCTCGCAGAGCCGAGAGTTTCTGGTCTACCACCGCCTTAGTTGGTTAGTTTGTTTGTGTTTTGGTGACTTAGAGGTCGATTTGGATTCACCAAAGTCACACAATTACAGAAACAAACTAACAGACTGAAACAGTGGTAGATCAGCAGCTCTTCTGTTCTGTGAGGTAAAATGAATGATTCTGTCAAAGGAGTTTGGTTGATTGAGAGAGAATGGTATTTGGCTTATATAACAGTGGTTTCCTGTCAGAAAAGGCTGTCAGCATGTTTTTTTTTGGGGGGGGGGGGGGGGGGGTCGTCTACAATACATTTTACATTGCTTAGCTTACTACACCTGTACTCCTGCTGCTTCTCCAATTTGGGGGTCTGTCGACCACCGCCTTCTGTCAGTAATACACTGACTATCGATGAGTACCTCATAGAACATTTCAAATAATCCAAACTATCCCTTTAAGTGACCTTAAGAGGTGCTAGTAAGTGGATTTTGTCACCTTTGGATGGACCTGGCTAACGTCTTCCTCATGTTTCCTTTGTGCCAAGCTAAGCTGTCAAACTACTGCTTTAAAAGGGTGAAATAACTTTTTATAGGCTGAACAGCACATCAAGAGAGCTCTGAACCATGAGACGTCCCACCGTTTAAGATCTGTGTTGTTGCACGTCATTCCCAATTTCTGTCTCCTCTCATTTCCTGTCATCCGTCTGATTAAACACAAAGAATATCCCCTAAAATACCAAAAGAATCGTCTTAAAAAGGGACAACGTGACAGCTGGTCATCAACACCTCAAGGTTCTTAGTCTTAGTTAGTTCTTAGCTTATGAAAAATGTCTAAAAATGAAGAACGTAGTGTGAAAATATGAGTTGTCAGGTCAGTGACAGTTTCCCATGAGTTTTTAAAACGCACCCACAGAGACCAGGAAGGAGAAAAACAACAATCGTAGCCCTGCTAGTTCAAACATTCATAAAGAATTTCTATATACAAGCCTATGGACTTTATTTTTACACAGCTCGTAAACATATCTGGGAGACAAACTGGAAAAATATGAACATATTCATCAGCTTTTTAACTCTCCATCTGCAGCACAGCATCGACCGGACTTTTCTGAATCTCAGTACGAGCCCTTGCATCACCTGAAAGAGTCCGTTTGGAATAATTTTTTGTGTTTCTTGAGTCTAAATTCGGTATCAGAGGCCCAGAAACACTCACAGTCAGTTCAGTAGTCATTCATCTCCATTCAAAGGCAGATACCGGTGTTTGTTTGAGTTCTTTCACTCCACAGAAACCTCCCTCGTCTTCATCAGGTCCATTCCTTCTGTTTCTCCTCTACTGCGGCGTGAACGTCAGGATCATCCACCCGATCACAAAGTAGAAGAGGAACACCGGGTACACCACCAGCGCCTTGCGGTTGGGTGGCTGGCTGTCGGCGAGGAAGGCCGTGGAGGCGAAGGTGGACCAGCCGAAGGACACCGTCACCACCACCAGCCGCACGGCGAAGCTGACCTTCCCCGAGCTGCCAACCAGGACGATGCGGCACACGGCCATGGCAACCGTCAGAGGCATAATGCAGTATCCCAACACGCACAGGCTCTGGAAGAAGGAGATGGTGCCGCCCAGCAGCTTGGAGTTCAGGGTGATGATGATGGAGCCAAACCAGACGATGACGAAGACCTGGAAGACAAAAATAAATTTCAACATGTTGGTGTGAAATCAGAGGGGAGACTTGCTGCTTTATTAAAGCAACATTCAGTCTAAGCCAGTCATTCTAAAAGACTGGGTCGTGACCTACAAGAGGGACACTGGAGATTTTATTTGGGTCCCCAGTTAGTAAAACACTGTGGAAGAAATTTGGCAAATTTAAGATTTATACCTGCAGTGAAAGAAAGAAAATATAGTTGTGGAAATTTCTTGATTCTTAGATGCACTGTGATGTGATTGTGAAATGATCTAAAGATGTCTCCTTAGTCTTCATAGAAACAAATATTCACCACCATGTTCTGTCATTCATAAACCAAATTATTCATTGAGAAATAAAATGAAGATTTGCTGATAACAAAAACAGACACTGGCTGCAGCCCTGTGCAAAGACACACGTGGGGGAAGTGTGCCTGCGGGGCTTTATGCGATAAATAAAATTACAAAATAAACAAGTAAATAAATAAATATGAACGATTTGACATTGCCAGAGAATCTGAGCTAATGCTACTGGGGGTCTCCAGGAACATCTGCCTATTTTATTTTGCCCAGATGTTAATCCGTCCTCCACCCTCATGGCTTTGATTAGGATCAGCATTACTTGGTAAATAAACGGATGGAAAACACAAAGGTCAGTAACGTTACCTCAGCGAACTGAGGCCCCCCCTGGTCGTCGCTGTCCGCCGCGCCGCCCTGCAGCAGCAGGGCCAGAGTCACGCAGAGCAGCAGCGGGCCCCACAGGTCCCAGTCCCGCAGCAGAGCCGAGCTCCTCTTCGGGTACAGGACGTGGATGAACTTGTTCCCCACCGCCCGCAGGTCCCGCAGGATGGTCTCCTTCACCGGCTCGTCCAGGGTGGAGAACTCGTCGTCCCGCCTGGAGGAGCCGACGGGGACAGAGATGTCTCCCTCCACCGGGATGTCCTCCGAGATAGAGACGTCTGACAGCCCGGCGAAGGGTCTGCTGGCCTCCTCCGCGGCCGCCATTTTAATTTACAGAGAGGAGAGTTCAACGAAGCCGTTAAATTATCCCGAGAGTTCAGGCGACAGCAACAGAGAACATTTGATAAATAACTAAACGAGACGCCCAGGTGCTTCTCTACACCAGTGAATTCACTTCTAGTTGATCCAGTTTGTCCAGCAGTTGGTGTGAAGTCTGCTGCTCCACGTCAGCTGAGGATTGTTTACTTCCGCGCAACGTCCGTCACGCACATCCGGGTGATGCGTTCACGTACACCTGCTAAATAAAAAAAGACTTAATTCACTAAAACAAATACATTATTACTCTGTTAATACAAATGCGAGAATTTTCCATAACGACTGAATGATAAATTATTTTTTGCTATCATAAGTCTGATAATGAATAACTATAATATACTGAGGCGTGATCATTTCATAAAGAGGTAATCCTGAGTCTTTATTCAGGACATAGTTTTTCATCAAGGTTTATTTGTCATTTTATAACATTAAACAATAATAACCTAACTGTAAATTATCATGCTTAAGACACGGTTACTAAAAAAAAGAAGAAGAAGAGAAAAAGTTATTTATCTTATGATATCTTAAATTCATCCTTGCAAAACAATTACTAAACCTTATTAGTATTTTTCTATTGTTATAGGATCAAACTGTAATTTTGGCACAAATATCTGCTGGGTGAAAAAAAAAAGAAATTAATGCATAAAAATCTTTCATCCTACGTAATGAAGGCATCACTGCTGCTGGCGAAGACGTCGGGTACTGATGACGCACTAAGTTGTCGACACCGTCGTCGTTGAGTTGTATGTTTACACCATGGATATTTTGCGTGTTTGTAGCTCGTTTTCTGGTAGAACATTGATCAAACTGAATCGTTTTTAGTGCGTTTTCATTTTTTTTTACGTTCAGCCTCTGCAGCGAGATGGTAAATGTAGAAAACAGGTGAAATCAGACTGAGGTTTTGTTTTTAACGCTGAGTTGTGTGAAGAAGAAGAAGCAGATGAAGATGGATTTCTGCAGAACTGAGGTGAAATCAGACTGTGAGGAGCTGCTGAGCCGCTTCCAAAAAACTGATTCTGTCCGCTTCGAGATTTTCTCCAAGATCTGGAGGGAAATGAAGTTCTCAGAGATTTTCTAGTAAGTTTAATCTCGAAAAAATATCACTTTATCGTTATCGTCAAGTAATTGGATATATCTCGGAATAAAAGTGACACATAGTTTAAGACAAAAAAAGCACATGTATTACTGGCATAATATTCTAGTAAATGTAATCTTAGTAGAGTTGCAATGATTAGTCAATTAATCAGTTAGGCCGTAAAGAAAATTGATTTGATTTGTGTAAATCATTTCCCAGCAGAAGTATCAAAACATTTGCTCGTTGCAGTTTATTAAATGTGAAATTTGCTGTTTTTTTGTCAGGTATGACAAATTAAGAGTTTTATGGTTTTATTTGATTATTAAATTAATCTGATAATTGATTGATCAATTTGAGTTTTTTTTTGTAATTCTTTAATGGAAAAAAATCTAAATTCTCTGATTAAGTTTTTTTTTATTATTTTCTTAAATTATTTTGCATTTTGAGCACAAAGTGAAAATGCTGCGATTTATATTTGGCATTAATACTGAGTTCAACTTTACGCAGAACTTTTTTTTTTTTTAAATCATCAAGTGACATTTTTGTCTCAACCATTATTAATTATTTCATAAGTACAAGACATTAGGTTATATTTTCTTAAATGTTTGTCATAATTATACATTTAATGTGATAAATAAATAATTAATAGATAATAAAGATAAGATGAGCCTTAACTCGAGTGTAAAGATGTGAAGCAGAGTCATCTTCAGTATTTAACATAGTGTATCACATGTTGTTTTTCAGCGGCACTGTGAGGCGTCGGAGGCGAGAGTTCAGTCAGCTGATCCTGGAGACGGCGTCCAGCTTCTTCCTGCCTCCATTCAGCTTCCAGATCCGAGTCGGAGGACTTTACCTGCTTTACAGCCTGTATAAGTGTCAGACCGCGTCACCACCGGAGCAGGTCAGAAACACACGGACATAACGTTTGAATAAAGGTAATGCCTGATTCAGCGTCTCTGATTGGTTCTTCCTGTGTCTGTGGCTGCAGATCCGTCTGGCGCTGAAGGACTGGGAGGACGTGAAGAAGTTTGAGAAGGACGCTGTGGACGCTCAGCATATGGACGCCGTTTACATCCTGCGACAGCTGATGTTCCACAAAGCTTTTCACTTCACCGCCATGCCCACTGCTGTGAGCTGCACATCAACACACACTTCTGATTTTCACTTAAATCCTGAATATCATTTAATGTAGAGATATTATGTGTGAACTGTGGAAACTCAGTGTTTGAGAGTCTGGAGAGGAATCCTCCAATCCTCCACTGGTTCTGTCCCAGTTTGACTCCCTTAGTGTTGAAGTATGATGAAAAATAAACAACAGAGTAGGTACATTTAAAAAATGTGGGAAGATAAAGATGAATAACAAAGTACCACAGAATATTAAAAGAAAATTTCTGAGTAATTATCTTCTGAAATAAGTGACAATTTACTTCATGATACGAGTTCAACAGGCAAACTTGCCTTTAGAAATACAGTCTGGCTAATCTGATCTTGTTTATTGATTTATTGAAAATAAATGGCTCCTCTTCCTCTCCTGCCAGCTGGCCTTCAAGAAGAAGAGGAAGGTGGAGAGGTCGGTGCTGTGTGAGGAGTTCATGGAGCGAGCGTGTCGTCCACAGGAGCTGATCAACATGGAGCTGCTGGAGGTGAGCAGAGACTCGACTCCAAAGCTTTAAAATGAGATTTATTAACAAGTTTTAACCTCTGCTTTTCATCATCTTCTCGCAGGAAGTGTCCAACGTTCATGAGCTCTACGAGAAGCTGAAGGCGTCTGTCTGTGCGACGACAGAACTGCCGGTTTCCTCTGTCAACCTGATCCATAAAGAGCTGGTCCCGCAGCTACGAAGCACGGTGGTGGATTTCTACAAGTGGCAGCGAAGGAAGGTGAGACTTGAAATTAAACAAAGTATCTGCTGTAATAAAATGTGCTTCTCCCAGTTTGTAAACTACCAGAGATAACGTGTTTTTTTTTAACATTTTAACATGAGTCTTCTCTTGTCAGGATGGGAATAATGATGAAGATGAAGACAGCGGTGAGGGGACGTCATCCCAGCAGGAGGTGAGTTACAAAACATGAAACTTTGTTGAAGTCGGAGGTTTTCATTTTACTGAAGGGTTCAAGAATCACTGAAGTATGGAGGCTCATTTCTGCCAATATGATGAAAAAAAAGTCATTATAATGAGAAACCTTCTGGAAAGATATGGATGTTCTAAAGGCTGAAACTAAATACATAAAATACATAAATACATAAATAATTATATATTTAAATGCTTTAGTAAACAAAAATTAAATAATACATATAATTAAATACGTAATAAATATGTAATTATACAATAAAATGCATAAATGAATTGAAAAATACAGAAATAAAAGATGAATAAAGTATATTAAATGAATAAAATTCTAAATAGATAAACAAAAACATGATTAAATACATGATAAGCTTAACATTTATCTATTTAATGTCTCATTTAATTTGAGTTGTATTCATTGATGGTGACAAATAAGCATTAAATTACATAATTGTTTATTTCAGAATTTATTTAAGCATTTCATCAAATATAGATTTATTCATTTATTTAAGTGCTTAATTTTGTAATTAGGTATTTATATACATTGTTTGCTAGCTCGCTATAAAGTTAACAAAATGTTACTGTTTTTTGCTTGCTGGCTAAAAAAGTTACATTCTTTTTTTTTTACGTTACATTGTTTGCTGAAAAGTTAACAGTGTTTGTCTTATCTTTTTCTAACTTGCCTCCCTTCAGGTGCCAAAAAACATTCTCACCCCCCCATTATATATGTGTTTATATTTTTTTATTTTGGCCCTTACAACCCCCCATAGAATGATTTAGTGTGAAACCTTCACAAACGAATTACTTAATATCTCAAAATGATGAGGAACTATTTCAAGAAAGTTTCTTATTATAATGACTTGCATGTTTGTTGTTTTTTTCTTTCATTACATTGGTGGAAATGTCTTTCCAAACTGGTGCACCTTGTGTCTCCCGCAGGGTATTAAATACTCAAAGTGAATTGAATCATGAAGCTTTGTACATTTTCTTCAGTTATAATCATGTGTTTGTCCAGAGAGTGGTGCTGTTGACTGGCTGTCTGTTTGTGTCCTCAGTGCTCCAACAGAGCTGAGCTCCTCGCCTCCATCAAAGCAAAAGCGTTCGAACAGGCAGCAGAGGTTTGTGCTCCATGTATTTTTATAAATATTTCCTTTAATTGCGTAAAAGATTTTCTTTGTAGGATCCTTAAAATGTGTATTATGTTGGATGTGTTTCTTCCAAATCGTCAGAAAAATGAATGAATGAATGAATCCATGTACGTGTCTCTCAGGCCTCCAAGTCCCGACGTCATCGTCAGGTGGAGGTGGATCACACGAGTCACGAGGCCGGACCCTCCAACCCGTCAGGTTGCCGCAGAATAAACAAACCGTCACTCAAAGCCAGAACCAAAAAGAACGTTTATATCTCGGGTAAATCCTTCCTTCAATCCCCAAAACTGATGAAAATGGATGAGCCTGTGTACTGAACATGAGCAATATACTGTAATGATTACTTCTGTCTGAATTTATCAATATTTTGCCTTTAAATTTGTCATTTAATCTTGTGTGTAATGTTCAGAATTATTATTATATGTAGAAATAATTTGGTAGCCTCCTGAAAGTGATAAAATTATAACATCACGCTATATAGTTTCCATTGTTTGTTTCCTGGCTAAAAAGTAAACACAACGGTAAATTGTTTGCTAGCTCATGAAAAAAGTTTTTAAAAATGTTACATTATTTGCTAGTTAGCTAAAAAGTTAACAAAGTGTTACTTTGTTTGCTAGCTGGCTATAAAGTTAACAAAATACATTGGTAGCAGGCTAGCTAAAATTATTGGCTGAATTAATGAAGCAATATGGCAAAATATTGATTACAAAAACAGACAAGAGATCAACTGGAGACATAGAAAGAAGAGATACATTACAAAAGTCATTGGTTTGAGTCTGTTCTCTGAGGAACTTCAATTGTTTTTCTCAATTTTTTCTCATTTATTTGTTTAAAGTTTTAGCACAACAGAATTAAATTCTAGGTGGAGAGTAAAAACTAAACTGAAGTTTAAAGAGAGGTTTAGATTTAAATTAAGCTAGTTTTAAAAAATTTAAATCCTTCTTTAGTGAGTAAAAACAGGAATAAAGTCTAAAGACTCTTCCTGGGGCAGGCTGAGGGAGCGTGGGCTCCGGGGATGGATTTTCTTTTCTTTTAAGCTTTAATGTTTAAGTGAAATAATCCTTATTCACTGAACTTCCTTGTCTTCAGAGGACTTGTGGAAAGACGTCACAATGACCAGTCGGATCAACCGTCTCACCTCACTTGTTCCTGAAGGTACATCGCCTGCAGCTACACGTCTTAAAAACTTGTTTCACTCTTACTGCAGTAGTTTGTTCACTGTTCTCCGCTCTATTTTCCTCAATTTCCTGTGTTACTGTCTGACTTTCATGAATCTGAATTAACCTTGTAAAACACAAGTCACACAATGATACAAACTAACTGATAGAGTACAGGTGGGTTTTTTTTTTTACAGTGACAGTATTATATCAGGGTATTACTCCTTAATTCTACTCATCACACTGTCTGCACCACCGTTTTGATTCATCATACACACAGCTGCATGTCTGCACGGGGTCGGTCTTTTATTTTGAAAATTGACTGGCTTCTCGCTGCTGTTTCTATCTGACTTCCTGTCTGATTGATTTGCTCTGTGCTGATTGACGCAGCAGCTGTCAAAAATGCAGTTTTTTGGTTTTTTTTTTACGGCTGCTGGAAATTCTTGAAAACACTTGAATTTTACTGTGGTGCTTTCAAGGTTTGAAAAGTGGTAGGATTTTGGATAAAGTGCTTGAAACTGCATGAAATTGTAATTGCATTACTCTCCACCCTTGAAGAGCAACGCCACTTTTTTTCACCATATGACATTCATTTGCTTTTTCTCTTCATGCCAATACAACATCCACCACATGTAATATTGTTTTCTTTTTCCTCCATTCAGAAAAAACAACAACGCACAAAAACCTCACATCATCATGAAGACAGGAGTCGCAGGAGTCGACCTGTGTCGTGATTGGAGCTGCTGCTTTTATCACTGTTATGGATTCTCTTGAATGTTTGTGCCACCAGTTCATCATGAAGTTCATCTCTCTGTGCAGCTTCTTCTGTGCAAAAGTTAAAAACTGGATTTCGCTCCTGCAGTTTGGCCTTCATGTCTGTTTCTGGCGTTTAAATGCTTTATAAAGTTTCACTGTTTTACATAAAACCTATTTTTTATAGTTGCTATTTTTGTCAGTGTCTTTCTTGTGTGGCATTTAATTCAAATTCAACAACTGAAGTGAAGGGAAATGCTGATGTTAATCTGGTTGTATCGCCCCATCTCTGCAATTTCATGCTTCCAACTGCTTTAAACAGCAGCTTATTGGCCCAGTGTTTATAATTTCAGTTCTAATGTCACTAGTATTTTCTTTCATTTTCTTTGTTTTCCCTTGGAGTGATCCCTATCAAATTACAGCACCAAAGAAAAAGAAATAGATGAGACTTAAAAACTGCACTCCACTCTGCCATGTTCTAATAATTACTGTAAAATGAATAAAATTTGTCAAATTAGTCAAAAGTTCTGCTAAGCTAAGTGAGGTAGCTCATTAGCCAAACCAACGACACTGCATTTTTTCAATGTTAAATCAAATTTTGGTCTCTTAACTGAATTTGCACAAAATTTAGTAGAAGCAGCTCAGGGAGAAAAGAAGCATAGGCTAATGCTAAGGTTAGCTACGGCTACTATACCAGCTAGCTTAAACTGGATTTGATTGTTTTGTTCATAGCTGTTTACTTTGATATTATACACTTGTACTGCAGATTTTGTTTTGTTAAATTAAATTTCAACAATTAGTAAGTCAGATTTTTATCTGTTAAGTGAATTTGAACTACATTTATGTCAAATTTATGTCAGGCAGTACTGATGGATGCACAAGTTCAAGGAGCATGGGCTCTTTGAGTGGAGAGTAAATGTTAGCCTACTGCTTTCTAAATTGGATCAATTTTAGGAAATGATTGAGTGTGAAAAGAATAATTTGAAGGCGTTTTTTTATTAACCAAATTTAGAAAACAAGGTGAGCTTTGTGAGTCTGCTCTTAGGTCAGATATCCAAGTTTAGCTGTTTTTATTTTCCATGACTAGATTTAGCTGAAGGCATCAGTTGTGTGGGGGAAAATTGCAAAGGTATTAGTTCATCATGATGGAAATATTTTAATCATAAGAAGCAGCTATAAAAAAAGTGTAGACTAATGCCCAGGTTAGGTGCAGCAACTGCGCCAACAAGCTAAGTAAGTAAGTAAAGTTACCAGTTGTGCAGAATAAATTACCAAGGTGTTAGATCATTGTAATGGATGTACTTTAAAGAGGACCTATTATACTCATTTTTGGGCCTTTGTATTTCATTTTTGGACGCCTATAGAGCAGCCATACACAATCGCCAAAGAAAGCTTTGTAGATCTTCGGGACTCTTACTCCACCCCAGGCCCTCCTCCATGTATGCTTCCCGCCGAGCCCACTCCACTGTGATTGGTCGCACTCCCGAGGACTTCCGAAGGGCTGGCGAGCGCTGCCGAGCCTGGCTACCAGCTAATCGAGCTTCGTACTGGCTTTTGTTGACAAAACAGCCCCGTGTGAAGTGCCGTAGACAAACACGGAGGTATTTTTCTTTTGCTGGCCGGGAAAAAGCAACTCTATCCACTTCTGCCTGGTGCTTGTCTCTTTAGGAAAGCTAAACAAAGTTAACACCCGAACAAACATTTTCTGGGAGCCATTGCTCAACGTGTTAACACTGAAATTGTTGTAGACAGCAGAGCAGCGCACAGCGATTTAACTTCCGAAGCAGAACTAAACCATTTAAAAAACACTAAGCGTGCAGAGCCTCCAAAACAGCTTGCAGGGCACACTTCCAAATGCATGAACCTCATTATTTGACGCTTTGAAATCGTTTAACACGAGTATCCAACATTGTGACAACATTTATAGGTCAGAAAAGAGGAAAAGCATAATAGTTCTCCTTTAATTACAGGAAATGGCTCAGGGAGAAAAGAAGCACAGGCTAACGCTAAGGCTAGCTTAAACGAGAGTTTTTGTTTTTAGCTTTTTCATTACATTTTTATGCACTTGTGTTAATTTTGTTTATGTTAAATCAATTTTCAACATGTAGTAAGTCAGGTTTGGGTTCTTGAAAGAATTAATGAATACATGAGTTTATTTTATTTTATTTTATTTTGTTATGTCAGTACTGATGGCAGCACAACCAGTTCAAAGACCCTGGGGGATGTACGTGAAAGGTAATTGTTCGTCTATTCCTTCTTAAGATAAATCAATTTGAGCAAATGATTTGGAGAATTTGTGGCACAAATGACTAATTAAACCGAAAAACAATTTATAATTGGAAGGTTTAAATTTTAACGATCAAATTTATAAAACGAGATGAGCATAAATCCACTGACTGCCCATGTTTCCTACAGTACGTGAAGGCGTCTTGGTTCACCGCTGCGTGGCTGCAGATTTGCGGGTCTGGAGGATGAGGAGCGGCGGGGACGCTGCTGCCTCCGCTCCGCCGATCACACACCGGGTCCTGCTGTCAGTGTGAGGGGAAGAGCCGCAGCCATGGCCTCGGACAGTAAGTACAGACCGTCTGTTCACCGTGTGTCCGCCTCTGATGCTGTTTTCTCCCCTGTCACCGCTGCTGATGGAAGCTGTTGTCAGCTGCCCCCCCCCCCTCCTGGTTTATCTTTGGGGTTTGGCTGGCAGAGAGCGGCAGGATGTGCAGGCCAATTTATTATCTTTTTACCAACTACTGTTTGTTATCTACATTTTAGCCATATTAATGATATGTTGGGGCCGTTATCTGTCTCCAATCCAAGAAATATATCTGATTTTCCTTCAGTTTTCCTGCAGGGGCTCTGTGGTCCTCACTGGAGAGTTGATAGTTGCTTCATCATGGCTACTTCATGGAAACCTATTTTTGTATCTCCTGTACCAAATCAGCAGATATTCCTATCTGAGTTTAAATTATGTTTGCAATTAATCATAGTGATTACATCATGTTTTTACCCCCTAGTGTGCTGTTTCATAATACAGGCCTACTGAGAGCCTGTGGTAACTCTATGATGAGTTTAAAGAGACATTGTATTGCCTTTATTCATAATAATGATGTTTGTTTGAAACAGTAGATATCAGCCCTGCGATAACTTGGATGAACACTAGTCTTCATGCAAGTTTAATTGAACAGAAGAGATGCAAACAGTGAGATAATGCCAGACTTAAAGGGACAGGCCACCCCTAAATTCAAAAATATTATTTTATAATTATATTTTTCCTCTTATTTGTAATGGTATTTATCTTCCTAGAGAGTTTGGGGGTGAGTTGCCAAGTTTTGGAGATACTGCCCACAGAGATGTCTGTCTTCTCTCTAATATAATTTGTCTAGATGGCACTCGGCTTGTGGTGCTCAAAGCACCAAAAAATACATTTGAAAAATTAAAAACCAGTGTCTTTTCCCAGAAGTCATGACCTGGTTACTCAGGAAAGATCAGACCAACACATACTACTACTACTACTACTACTACTGCTGTTATTATTATTATTATTATCATCATCATCATCATCATCGTTATTATTATTATTACAACTTTATTTATTCAGCACATTTAAGAACAAAGTTTACAAAGTGCTTTGACAAACAAAACAAGAGCATGGTGCCTATAACAACAGGCCAAATAAAAGCAGGACAAAATTAAGCTACAACTGGCATAAGCTAACATAAGAAAAAGGCACCAGAACATAGAAGAAATAAACAATAAAAGAGAACAATAAGAGTAATAAAACTGCTCTTTTTTTCTAAATACTTGGAAACAAAAGAATAGAAGGATTAAAAAAAGTCAATGTCAAATGAAATAAATACAAATAAAAAGAATAAAATATTAAAAAGAATAAAAAGACAACATCACATGAAAGCAAGTCTATAAAAATATCAGCACTTTGCCAAAATGTTCAGGCTGTACCCCCTTTTGGGGGTATGGAAAACTAGGGATCCCATAGACAACAGTGCAATTTTACTTGTTTTTTTGAATTTCAGTTTGCCAAGTTTGAATGAAGTCATGTCAAATTAAACAAACGTCTAAGAATTATTTTGTGACCTTGTCTGAACCCAAGTGTTCATGATATCTTAATAAATTAAAGGTAGAATCAGTAGAATTTGCCCGAGCTGTTCACAAATGCATGAGAACGTCACATACCAACATTTTAGGTCCTGAGCAGCAAAACTAAGGAAATACAAGCAGAAGGCAGACTCTCTTCAGATTCAGCCACCACCACACACTTCTAGAGGGTCACAAGTAATGACTGAAATGGAATATGTATATATGAGTCTATACATAGTTTTTTGTTTTGTTTTTAAAGAAAATGTTGCAGATTAAGACTTTAAGGTTGATCAGTCAGCCGTCATGTTCCATCAGTCTTCACACGTGCAAATAGATCAATGAGTCAACACAGTGCTGATTATAATAAATTATTAGGGACCGTTTGTCTGAGTGTTGTATGTAAATGACAAAACCTGTTAACAAACAACTGTTAATTAAAGCTCGGCGTAGATTCAGTTAGAGACGACGCTGCGGTACAGTAACGTTATGACTGCACTCCAGCAGCCTCACTCTGGAGCTAATGTTCACTCTCCATCAACATTAACTGTCATCAGCATCATCTAGCTGCTCACCACACTGAGAGTGAATTATTATGTATCTTATGTGCCTCAAATCTCAGTGTGAAAGCCTCAGTTATTAGAACGGTTGTCTCATTTAACAAACCCACTTGATAATCCTAGTAAAAGTAAGATTTAAGTAACAATAAAAATAGAATGCATTGAATGCATCGCATGCGATAGAAAATAAAGCAGTAATAATACTAAAATTAAAGTTAAAAAAAGATTATATAGAATGCAAAAATTCAAGAAAAATGCAACATTTTAAAAGAAGTGCAGCAGGGTGTATATGTAAAGCAGTGAAACAGATTGTCATGGATTTGAATGTTTATTTGTTTCACAACCCGCTACAGCAGATTTCAACACTTTCCCATCTCTTTCATATGAAATGGTGGGTTTTCCCCCAGAAGGGAGGGCGACTGAGGTGACTGGGGCTTCTTTTATTCAGAATACTAGAGGAAAGACTGGGAGGAAGTTCAGAAGGACAACAAAAAGATAAATCAATTGTGGTAAAACCAAGAAATTAACTTGGGGGACAGATGTTTTCCCATTCCATGGTTGTAGAATTCAATTGCAACAATGCAACAATCAATGCAACAATTACAAAATAAAACCAACATGGAACCAATAACTAGAGGCTGACAGGCTGACAGACTTGCTGAATACAGTGAAGAGAGAAAGTCTGACTGATGTCCCTCCGTCCCCTCGTGTCTGTCAGCATGGTGAACTCAGCAGACAGGTCAGGTGGGATGGACATGAGGTTTATAAGTCAGATAGCAGAGAAATGTCTGACATCAGGCAGGTAAACAAGCCTGAAGGGAGAAGAGAGAGGAATGCCAGGGTCTTAATCGACTCTTGAGAAGAATTTCCGGTTTCTTTTGTTTTTTGAATAAGTGCCTAAAATAGTTATTCATAACTATTATTTATAATTATTTATAATTTTCTTCATTCATTCTTGTGTCTATAGAACTGGAAAACCATTTACTTACTTGTAACTGTTTTCCCTCCAGACCTTTTTGAGGATATTTCCATAAAAATGCTGCTGCAGATCAAATAAAAGGTGTTGCTTCTCAACTTTGTTAATTAGTGTCTCGTCCTCTCTATCGACTGCTTTGATGAGGGGAAACAGAAATTTCAAGGAAGGCAGCATCAATTTTGACCAAAGAAAATAGGTTGGAGGTGAAGGAAGTGTGAAAAAATTCTCAAAAATACAGCCAAGGCGTTTTTTTTTTTTGTTTTTCAAATGACATCACACATCACTGATACATGGAGGATTTTAGGACGTCCTCATTTACTGTAAACATGAAAAAATTGAGAAAACTCAAGGGAATGGACTTGAGTAGGATAGAATGAATAGATGTTTGAGATTTGAGTTCAACTCGACTCAAAGTTTTGAAAAAGTTTTACCAACTTCTGATGTTTTGTTGAGATAATTTACTTTTCTTCTTTAGTTAAACTCAATGCTTTGGATGTTAGAAACTCAAAACATTTTATTTGAAGAATATCGAGTAAATTCATGGAAGTGAAAGTAAATGTTTCAATTAAAATTTCGAAATTTTTCAGGCGCTAAAAAGACAAATCAGCTTCGCAGCTCACTGTGACTTTGAAGATTCAGGTTTATCTGAAAAAGAAAATAAATGGTCTCAACTAGAGATTATAGGCAAGCAAAACTTTTTAAAGTTTATTTAAAAACTTGACAGTTTGAACATCACAGTTCTCTAATTCCAGCTTCTTAAATGTGATTATTTTCAGGGTTTTTTTTAACTTCTTTATTGCAATAAACTGATTATCTTTGGATTTCGAACAAAACAAGACATTTGACGACATCATTTTGAGCTGTGAGGAAGACTGACAGACATTTTTCACAATTTTCTGATATTTTATAGACCAAACAACTAATTGATTAATCAAGAAAGTAATTGACAGGATAATCGACGGTAAAACTAATCATTAATTGCAAGTTTTGAATGCTGGTGTGGCTGGGGCTTTAGGTTTCACCTCTGCAGGGCAACAAATAACAGGAAATCAGGTCAACTCAATTATGAAAATAAATAATAAAAGTACACCCCACTGTTGCTGAGAGGAGATGCAAAACAGCATCAAAGAACTCCTCAGTGTGCTCCATTAAACAGTAAGAAGCAGTCAGCCCTGTGTGTGTGATGCTGTTGCTGGTTATTGTGGCCTAGTTACAGCCTGGTTCGATGTCTAATTCATGGCTGCCTCCTCCCCTCTGTGGGCCCAGGCTGCTGGCTGACAGGCTGAGTGAGGAGAGCGCTCTCAATCGGGACTCGAGTAATATTTCATGCCGCTGTGTGTGTGTGTGTGTGTGTGTGTGTGTGAGTGTGTGTGTGTGTGTGATTAGCTGTATCGGGAAATTGAAACTGCCTTGAAATCCATGTTTGTTCCTGTTTATTTGAGCGCTGGGGACGATTGATGGAGCTGCCTGACGGGAAACCAGACTCATTTCACTTTCACTTTGCTCTTTAGGCTGATTGGAGTTGTGTAAAGATTTCTCAGAGGTGTGGATATTTCAATTGGTTAGAATTACGGTGGCTGAAGTTAATCATCCTGCGACAGTACTGTCCACTCGGGGGCAATTTAACTCTCTAACAAGCTGACAAACACTGAACTGTGACATACTATCACCTTATTAACTGTGCGGGTCATGTACAATGGGTTTTCACAGCGCTGTGGCTGAGATTTAAAAGTGGCCTTAATAAAAAATTTTATAATAACACATATGAAATGACAATGTGGTGGTGATGAACCTACAGATAATTAATTATCACCTAAATTTTCACCTCATGAGTTTCAGCCCATCGTTTATCTGTCTGGACACAACTTCACCGTCAACTTGACTATCATTTTCTCGATTAATTCATCCTTTCACAGTCTTATCTATTGAAAAATAGGTTCAGAAATGTTTGAACCTATTTTTCAAGTCTTTCTTGTAATGATCATTCTCATCATTGATCACTCAGTCAGTCTTTTTCACCATTATTGATTGCTTGTTTGGTCCATAAAACGTCAGAAAATGGTGAAAAAAGTAAAGAAACCAAAAAATATTCACATTTAAGAAGCTGGAATCAGAGTTGTTCCTTAGAAATCCTAATCTTGATAACAAGTCTTTAATTTTGGCAGTTCTGGACTTCTTTGTCCCAGTCTGCACTGGATAGCTAGTCACTTTCCCTACTGTCCCCCATGCTGTTGTGTCTTGGCGGCATTCAGGAAAGGACGTCCGCCTCGCCCAGTGGGAGGCAGGAAAGCTGTGCTGATTGACGGTTCACACAGGATACAGAACTGCTTAGACTGGAGAATCAAAGAACAGAAGAATGAAGGAGACCGTTTAGGAGAGCAAGTTTGTTCTCTGCAGGAGTAGGAATCTGGTTCTGGGGAGGAAACAGGAGTAGAAGACAGAAATAAAGAGTAGATTGGAGCGAGGACGAGGAGAGGAAGAAAGAGTAGGAAAGAGGGAGGTGAAGACATGGCCAGTGAAGGAGGAGCTACTGAGACTTCCAGGTGGACGAACGGTGACAGACGTGAGCTTTGCATTTTAAAGTCTTTATTCCTGAAACTAGAAGACGCCATTTTTTTTAATTAAAGTTAATATTCCACCAATAATCGGAATGAAAGTGCCTTGTGCTCTTTCCGATCGGGCCGGATCTAATGAAAGTTTCACTCAGGTTAAAGAGGGACGGTGTTAACATTTGATCTGTTCAACAGGAAAATATTAGTGCTCAATAACCATGTAAATACTTAATGCAATTGTTTCCCTCTGGTTGTAATAAAGACAGTTTCTTTATTCACTGGAGGGACAGAAACATGGCGGTAGCAAAATAAAACTGATCTGTGGCAGATAGAACATTTTTGTTTAAAAGAATTTATGGATTGTTGAACGGTCGATGGTCGAAATGCTCAAATTTTAAAAGATGAACGAAGCCAGAATCCCACAGAACCATCGACCGCATCAAAAACGGCTGGAAAAGTTTGTTTTAGCAGATGGAACCACTTCTTCCCTTTTGTTCTTCTTGTTCTTCTGTAGGCAGATCCACTGATTAAATTCTTTGGGGTGTGTGAACGCACATCTTATCTGCTCAGTTGAAACCTCTAATCAGAGTGGTTTCAGTCAGGTTAAAGAAATGTCCATGTAACTGCAGCTTGATTGAGCCAATTTCCTCCTTTTGTCTTGATAGTTTAGTTTCATCTTCAGTTATTCACAGAGAATTTTGCGTTACGTTTACTCTGGTGTAAACATTTCACTCAGGTGAAAACATACTTTGTTTGGCAAAAATCAAACAATGAAGCATAAATCTGACATCGTTCTTGTTTGACCAAGTGTTGAAGCTAAGCACCAAAATGTTATTGTTATTATTTTATTAAAATTCAGGTCTCACTGACAAACAAGATTAGAGTTCTAATGATTCATAAGTTTGTAGTTTAGTATTGTATATTTTGTAGTTTTATCTGTGCTCTGTATCCTGAAACCTGGATGTTACTCTTTAATTTTTATATTCATAGCAATGTTTTATCCAAAGCTAGTTAAACCTGTGATGTGCCAAATGTGCCTGTGATCCATTTTAAGTCCCACTGGACATTTAAATTTAAAGGATAAACCTGGTTTTCAGAATGACTTGGGGATTTATGGGTTGAAACTTCCTCATCTCACCTCCATCATTGATGTGATACCAGTGGCTTCTGCTCTCATGTGGTACTGTTGAAATGCAGCCTGTGACCAGCAGGTGGCACCTCAACATCAGAATTGAAAACCTTGGTTTTGTGGCGATGAAGCTTTAAGTGCTCCCTCAAGCTCTCTGATTTCCAAACTTCTAAATTGGTAGATGTCAGAAAGTCATCTTTTGGGTTGTAGTGTGGCTGAAAAGCAGGCTATAGTTTGAATTCTGAAATTAACTTCCTGTAAGCTTTAACACTTGCAGCCTCAGAGTGCAAATGACATGCTTCTTGATTGGGGTTGTACTGATGAACTAAAATCTAAACTCTAAAAAACTAAACTCTTACATTTCCTGCTTGGTAAGGGAACATAAATCAGTAATAAACTATATCAAATAAATTATTGAGCATAAAACACAATATCTTACATTATTATTATTTTATATTACATTCATGCAAAGGCTGCACAGTTATGCAAAAAAGTATATTGCAGTTATTTTGACTGAAATTGCGATATGTGATTTGATTAGTGGGAATGATCATTTTTGTACGAAAATTTTCATATTTACTGAAAAAAAAGAGGGAAGAAGGGGTCAAGGTGAAGAATGAAAGGTTTGAGGGATAAAGGGTTGAGGTGAGGGATCAAGGGATCAAGGTGACGGATGAAGGGGTGGAGGTGAGAGATGAAGGGGTAAGGGAATGAAGGGGTCGAGGTGAGGGATGAAGGGATTGAGGTGAGGGATGAAGGGATCAAGGTGAGGGATGAAGGGGTTGAGGAGCAGGATGAAGGGGTCGAGGTCAGGGATGAAGGGGTCGAGGTCAGGGATGAAGGGGTCGAGGTGAGGGATCAAGGGGTCGAGGTAAGAGATGAAGGGGTCGAGGTCAGGGATGAAGGGGTCAAGGTGAGGGATGAAGGGGTCGAGGTTAGGGATGAAGGGGTTGAGGAGCAGGATGAAGGGGTCGAGGTGAGGGATGAAGGGATCAAGGTGAGGGATGAAGGGGTCAAGGTAAGGGATGAAGGGGTCGAGGTGAGGGATGAAGGGGTCAAGGTGAGGGATGAAGGGGTCGAGGTAAGGGATGAAGGGGTCGAGGTGAGGGATGAAGGGGTCAAGGAGTGGGATGAAGGGGTGGAGGTGAGGTATGAAGGGGTGGAGGTGAGGGATGAAGGGGTGGAGGTGGTGGCTGAAGGAGCTGAGGTGAAGGATGAAGTGGTCGAGGTGAGAGATTAAGAGGCTGAGTTGAGGAATGAAGGGATCAGGGTGAGGGATGAAGGGGTCGAGGTGAGGAATCAAGGGATCAGGGTGAGGGATAAAGGGGTCAAGGTGAGGGATGAGGGGGTGGAGGTGGTGGCTGAAGGAGTTGAGGTGAGAGATGAAGGGGTCAAGGTGAGGAATGAAAAGTTTGAGGGATGAAGGGTTAAGGAGCGGGATGAAGGGAGTGGGTTCGTCATGGAGCTGCAGGGCCAGGAACCTGAGAGGTGAGACTCAGGATGGAGGCAAATATTGATGAGCTTCAGTGCTTTTTCTCCTGAGGTTCCTTGTGGAGATCCAAGTGGTCGCGGGGAAGACAAAGGAACTTGAGGTTGAACCAGGAACCTTCTTGTTGAGGGGCCACTGTGCCAATCACTGAGCTGCCTGCAGAACAATGAGAATAGGGTCTTCGGGTGGGAAGAGAACTGAAATGAACTTTATTCATCCTTTTATAGATAAGCACAGGCGGTTGGAGTAGAGAGGTGACTAATTAACAAGGCACAGGTGATTTGAGTGATTTAATTAGCGAGATGCAGGTGATAGAGTTTGGGAGAGAGTGGTGTGGTCCTGATCCTGAATCTAGTTCAAAAACTTAGTTTATGTTTTGTAGGCTATTGGCTACAAATCCATTGGAACATCCACAATGTTCCATCTCGACTCTTATATGGAGTAGCACTTGGTCTTTAGTATTTAAACCTCATTTATAAGCCTTAACAAGTGATCAATTGATGTATGCAGGAAAGGAAGTTCTGACACTTTAAAAGTAATTTTTAGTGTTGCATGAATGCAGCAGTAGCAGCCGTCTGTATATTCAGTGAAGAGTAGACAGGGATTTTGATTCCTTTCTTTCTACTTTGAGCTTCTCTCCAAGTGAAGCCTTCTCCGAGTAGTTGTTGTCTTTTTTTTTTCTTCCTATTCATCATCTCTTCATCTCAACCCTGAGACGCTCTCGTCCTCCTGGCCAATCAGGACGAACAGACAGACAGCGCCATGGTAACATGAGACCTTCTTACATGTGGGTGGGAAAAGGCACACTCATTATACCTTAATAGAGCCACTGGGCTGTTTCCAGGGAAACTATGATTTTCAGGTGTGTGTGTGTGTGTGTGTGTGTGTGTGTGTGTGTGTGTGTGTGTGTGTGTGTGTGTGTGTGTGTGTGTCAGTGGGTTTGAGTCAGACTGAAAACATGATGTGCTGATGTTTCTGGGTTGATTCGACCTCCCGTCCCAACAACAACAACAGCCCGGCTGTTTGTGTGTTTAGTGCAGCGAGGTCAGTGAACGTCACATGTCAGCTCCAGAGTTCAGGGTGTTTTTTAATAGAAATTGGTGTGGATGCAGGTCTGCTCAATCAGTCCTGGGAAAAACACTTTGTTTCTTTTCTTCAGGATGGAGTAATCAGACACCCATCATCAAGCGGTGTCTGTTCATTTTCCCAGAAAGACAGAAAAAGGCTCCAAGTTGTTGTGGGAGGAGATATTTCAGGCATCTCACGAGTAAAAGTTCTTTTCCACATTTTCCATAGAAAATGTGAAATGACAGATGGAGCACTTTCCACCACTTGGATGGACATGAAACTCTCCCAATTAAATTATCAGTACAAAAGATGATAATGTATTTTACAACAAAAAAATGTCAAAAGTACAAGACTGTGGACATCCAAGTATCACAATATGAAAGTAATGTAACTTGATTACTTTTCGTTACTTTTGGATCACCTTAATGTAATATATGGTGACATTATTTGACCTAATATAATGTTTTTAGGGCTGCAACTAATGATTATTTTCATCATTGATTAATAGGTCAGTTGTTTTTTCAATTAATCGATTAGTTGTTTGGTCCATTAAATGTTGAAAAATGTTGATTAAAACTCAATTTTTCAGTTTACTATCAGAGTGGAGTAAAGAAACCAGAGACTATTCACATTTAAGAAACTGAAATCAGAGAATTTTGACTTGTTTTATTTAAAAAATGACTCAAATGATTAATCGATTAATTAATAAAAACCCAAACTATCAATTCAAGCCTGATAAAGTCACATTTTACATTGTTTCTTTTCAAGCAAAAACAAAGTCTGTGGGTGGAGATATTCATAAAACTGAGGGACACATTTATACAAAGTCTTTTAATTCTGCATATTATATAGCATTTTTGTTGTAGGTGTCACAAGGTAGGATCGCAGTTGACAAATCTTTAAAAAATATTGATTACCACTCATTTTCTTAATTAATTGATTGCTTTTTTGCTGTATAAACCAGTGAAAATGCCCATCACAAGTTCCTGGAGTGCAAGTGATGTTTTCAAATGTCTTTTAAATCCATGTATATTTATTTATAGGGTTCCCACACATTTTTATACTTTTAAAACCTTTTCCATATTATTTTACTCAATTTCCATGACTTTATCGAAGTAATTCAAAATAAGGAACTCGATGGCTGCCCAGGACCTTCTTACCAGTTTTGAAGAGCATATTTTGCAGATATATCTTTGACATCCAGCCCTGTCTGAACAGGCGTACGTCATCGTTTTGGAGAACCATTGTTTTTCACACCCACAGCACACAAGATGAGCATTTTCAGATTTTTCTGTGGGAGTGAAAAACGCCTGGTTGAAGTGAGGATAGGAGGCCAAAACAGAGAGGAGAAAAAACAAGTTTCAAAATTAGCATGAACATGTTCTCACTCACATCCAGACGTAATACTACAGAGAGGAGTAATCCTCCTGGATCCACCGGAGTGAGAACTGAGGACTGAGCACTGAGCTGTGTGCAGGGTTGGGAGGGTTAAAATGTAATCTGATACAGTTACTAATTACCTGTTCAAAAATGTAGTCAGTAATCCAAGTATCACAATATATTACCTCAATGTAAAGTTTGTTTGTCCCTAAATTGTTAGAAAATGTTGATCAAAGTCCAAGATGATGTCCACAAATGTCTTGTTTTGTCCACAACTCAAAGATATTCAGTTTACTGTCAGAGAGCCAGAAAATATTCACATTTAAGAAGCTGAAATCAGAGAATTTGGACTTTTCTATATTAAAAAAATGACTGAAAGTGATTAATCAGTTAACAAAATAGATGCAGATTAATTTATTAGTCAAATAAAAATAGATTAATTGTTGCAGCTCTAGGTGTTTTATGTTCATTGTTATGTTTATTAGTTTGTGCACAGTGTATTGATTGGTTGATTGATTGATTTAAAGACAAAAATGTTGAAATTTCCACCCAGTGAATCATTTTTTCACTAGAGGCCATGATAATGAACTGACAGCAGTGTGTCACTGTGCATGGTAGGATATTGTTCTTTATTTTAAAACTAGAATCCCACTAATAATCCACATTTTTACTTAATGTAGCTGTAATCAGATTGTCTTTTTTAATCCATAACTGTAAAGGAATACAGTTACCCTTTTTGTATTCAGATTACATAATCCTGTTACATGTAATATGTTATTCTCCAAGCTTGGCTGTGTGTTATAGTAATAATCTGTAGGCAAAGAGCCAACACACTCACACACACACACACACACACACACACATTGGCCTAGAGTCCTGAAACTAATTACCCACATTAATGAGTGACCTTACAGCGAACTGAGAGAGACAGCAGGGGCTCCTTTTATTCATCGCTAAAAAAGAAGAAAGAAAAAACTACAAAGCGCCGTGTTCGTCCTCTTCATGATCTCCTTGTAGCTCTTCTTAATGAGCGGCAACAACGTGGCCTTCGCCGCCGCCGCCGCTCCTGCTGCTGCTGAGCATCTTCTTTTTTTTTTTTTCTTCTTCTCCTCCATCCTAATCTAACGCTCACATCAAAGTGCTCTCTTTTCTCCTCTGGTGCTACTCACTTCAAAGCCGGGGTGGAAAAGTCAGCAGCTGCATAGTAATCAGGGGATAAGGATTTAGTATTCACACACACACTCACACACACAAACAAACCTTTCACAGCCGTGGCTGACACAGATTAGCGATTGTGAAATTTTTATGGTTCGATCTCTCCGTCTCATTAGCCTGATCTGATGCCTCTCGTTGACTTCTGGGTCACATCGCCGCCCTAATCCTCGTTTGTACATTAATTCATTACAGTTTGCCTGTAATACGTTCAGCAGACTGTTCCATCAATTCTCTCCATTTGTCCTTTTTTTTTATCTCCCGCTGACTCCCTGCTGGTGCAATGAATTAATTCACCTTTCAGAGATTATTTTAGATTTATCTAATCTAATATATTCTGATGTAAAATGTGTTATCTATGAGTGACTGAAAGAAAGAAAACTGATCAAACTGAAGCTAAAGAAAGAAGTTTTGTGTCAAATAGTTTTTTAATTATGAGACAGTTTCGCAACAAAACAACCCCATCATTCCTGTAAGTTAATGGACTGAAATTTGACCGCAGTCAGGAGGTCACAGAGGCACTAAAACATTAGGAATCAACCACAATTATTCACAACAAATACACATTTTCAGTGTTGTGCGTTTGTCCTTCTTAATGATCCAAAACTCCAAGTGAAATTGACCTTGTTTTCTCAACGTGGCGTAAGAGCAAGACTCAGCTTTTAAAGAGTTTGGAGACTGGCGTTTTACTTTTTGTCTATGCAAAAACACAAAATTACACTTCTAGATGAGTCATTGATAAATTTCTATTTAGATTCTGCACAAATTTATTCTGCACTAGTTTTAAATGAAACCAAACTCCTATTCTCAATATAAAAGCTGCCTCTTGGTGACGTCTTTAGAAAACACAGTGTTTGCTTTCATAGTTACGCAGACGACACATGGCTGTACATCTCTGCTGAACCGAATAATCCTGCCGCTATAAACTCCATCACTACTTGTCTGTTGGCAATAAATAAATGGATGAGCAGTAATTAAGTTAAATGAGGACAAAGCTGAAATCCTACTAGTTGGCCCTAAGACGAAAAGAGAAATGCTTTTGAATAATCTGGGGGAATTGACGGCCTGGTCCAAGATTTGTAACCTCTGATTTAATCCAGGGAGTCAACGTTGTCCTCTAAGCTTCCAGTCCCGCATTAACAATGTGACGAAAACATAGTTTCCACCTTAGAAATACAGCTAAAGTAAGACTACAGTGAGTTACATTACTCCCTTGTTCCCTACTTGTCTTCAAGAACACTGCGATCATCTGCAGCTGGTTTACTGGAGGTTCCCAAAAACAGCCAAAAGGAAATCAGGGATGCAGCGTATGTCAGTTATGCCCCGAAGCTTTCGAACACTCTACCTGTAGATATCAGAGAAGCCAGCTTGTTATTTTTTTTTAAAGAAAGCTAAAAACGTATCTCTTCACTTTATCCTTTAACAAGCTCTGACTTAACTGCTTTGCATTTTCCTTTGTGCCTGTGCTCTGCTGCACTGCTTTTAAAATGTTGTATTTTGCAAAAATATGTACACTGTACACCAAACTTAAAAAGAAAAAAAGTTTTGTGCAAGATTGCCTATGTCTATGGCTCGGTGCCTTTTCCCCTTTTCCTCTGAATTTTGATGTTGGCTAATCTTCTTGCAGCTCCAGACAGATTCATTTTGTCTTTTTTTGGGCCAAAAATGTCTCTCTTGATCCTAAAGGTTGCAGAACAAAATGCAGTGGCAATGAATTCCACCTGACCACGGCTCTGCACGTGATTGTTTTCTGCATCAAATTTGTTTTTTTTCTTTTAGTAGCATGAACCTCAGACATCAGATGGAGTGTATGAGACGAGTTTCTCACTTTATGTTTGTTCTCTAGCTGAATTAATTTTGAGACAGGTGTTAGAATGCTTCTTCTGGTGCCTCCTCTGAGCAGTGCATTCACTTTTTCATAATTAAAAGTACTCACTTAATTTAGTGACTTAATTTTATTAGTAAATCAATAGTCAGTTAAGTCAATTGAAATATTTTAGCAAGAAAAATGTTTCTATCTGTGAGGATCTGATGCTTTTCTCTGTTTTTTATCATTATAAATCAAATAACTTTTAGTTTTGATTATTGGTCAGACAAAATTAGTTATTTGAAGACGTCACCTTGTGCTCCGGGAACTGATGGACTTTTACTAGAGTAGACAGTAGTATGAGGTTAGTGTGGGTATAAAAGGTGTGTTGTGTGTTAGAGAGAGCCAAGTAAACAGGGATCTCTGCATTTGGAATGAGGTGTGTCCACGTTTGAGTCCTCTGTGTGTGTGTGTGTGTGTGTGTGTGTGTGTGTGTGTGTGTGTGTGTGTGTGTGTGTGTGTGCGTGCAGCAGGTGTGCGAGGCCAGACTTTGACCCAGGGTTTCTTCCTGTCCATCTGGATGCAGACAGTAGGAGGCTCTGAAGTCTCCAACACTGAGCTCAGTGTCTGACAGTCAGAGCAGCTGAGAGGGGAAACTCCACTTTACAGCCGCACCCGAACACACCATCCAAACATTTACTGTCGCACTGTGTTCATTTCAGCAGGGGATTTATTTTTGCAAATTAATTTAAGTCATATTCGCAGGCTTTTCTTACCTTTTTTTTTAAATCAGACCTTAGTCTTAACATATGCATCATAGCAGTTAGATTTTAAACAAATATTTGTCTTTCAAATTATTTTTTTCAGTCCTTTCTTGTGTCCATAATATCGTCTAAATTTTAGCCGCCATATTTTCGAGCAGCTGGATTAGCAAGATTACGAGATCATGTGAGAATCCGTCTTGTCAAGCTTCAAGTGATCCGTTTGTGTCTGCACCAAAAGTGTTGCAGCCAGTCAGCGTCCTAAGAGGGACCACTGGCAGCTACAGGCGTGATTTTAGGCGTCACAACAGCGTGAGGCGTCCATGCAGCAACTCGTCTTGAACAAACAATGACTCCTGAAGAGGTTAGCATAAATACTGTGATAGCATCAGTTATATCAGAACTTCGGAGAACTTTGTCATTGAAAGAAGAGCAAAGAACGACATTGAAGGCTTTTCTCCATGGAAACGATGTTTTCACTCTTATCACAGACCAACTGCTTACATCAGCTGCACAGACTAACCTCTAATGTTAGCCACACAAGCTAATTGCTAACCACTGAAAGGGTGAAAATCTGCTTGACAAAAAATATTTAAATGTCCATAATTAGCACTATTAATCTAATTGTACATTTGTGCATACCAAAAGAAGGGTAAACCTAACAATGAACATTAAACAAGTAAGTAAGTCAAATTATTTTAATATTGTGATACTTGGATTATGTTACTGATTACATTTTTTAACAGGTAATTAGTCACTTTGTTGGAATATGTTTTTAAAGTAACCCTCCCAACCAGTGTTGCCTCCCTCATGTCATTTTGTTTACGTGGGTAAAAACTGATAAAAAAAATAAAAAATAAAGGACATCAACAAAACACAGATAATCACCTCTTTCAGATCTGATGTGACAGGAGCATCTTCTCCGTCACTGTCGTCATAAGTGTGTGTAGGTGAGGAACGAGGAGGCGGTGGTGATGTTTTTTAAAATGAAACATGGACAGGGTTATAATCAGTGCACAAGCGTTCCCATGCTGCATCTGTCATGTGTTAGCACTTCTTACTTTGTCTCTCTGTGGGAGTAAACAGCAGCCGAACACGAAGAAAGTCAGTCGTCTGTTTACAGAAGTGTTGTGTCAGAGTTTTCTGTGTGCGTTAATGGGAAGAAACATCCAAGAAAACAGAGCATGTTTCCTGAAGAGTTTTACTGAAGAGCATGTTTGAGGCTGGATGTGTGGGTTCCTTTAACACAGACTGGTGAACAGTTTGTAACCAGGATGGTTTGAGTCTTCTGTGATGTTATTACCTCTTCTCAGAGGGTTTAAACACCCTGATGTGAGGCTCAGGCAGTGGTCAAACAGCTGTTGGACCATACTGTCATGCAGTATGTGAGGATGCGCTCTATTGTGTAGCAGTCAGGGTTGGGAGGATTACTTTAAAAATGTAACACAATACAGTTACTAATTACCTATTAAAGAATGTAGTCAGTAATCCAAGCATCAAAATATTAAAGTAATTAAACTTTCCTTTACTTTTGGATTACTTCAATATAAAATATGGTAAAATTGTTTAGCCAAAAACAGTGTTTTTAGGGCTACAACTCATGATTATTTTCATTATCCATAAATTGGTTGATTATTTTCTCAATTAACTGATCAGTTATTTGGTCCATAAAATGTCAGAAAATGGCGAAAAATGTTGATCAAAGTTCAAGATGACGTCCTCAAAGGTCTTGTTTTGTCCATAACTAAAAAATATATCATATATAATATCTACTATCAATCGGACGAATAACTAAAAATTATTAATCAATTAATTAATCTTGTCAAAGTCTTGTTAGTTGAAAAAGACTGTGCTCCTGTTGTTAGGACCTGTTTTCAAATACATGCAAGATAAGATAAGATAATCCTTTATTGGTCCCACAGCTGGGAAGTTTGCAGTGTTACAGCTGCAGAGAGGGTAGTAAAATAGAAAGGAAAATCAACAAAAAACAATAAAAGTAATAAATAATAAATAACAAAGTAAACAAGTGATATAAACAGTAGGAAATATACAACATAGGAACAATTTAAAACAGATGAATATAAAAAATAGGAATAATTTATACAAAAGTAGAAAAAGAAGCAATATAGACAACAGGAAATATAAAACTAGGAACAATATAAACAGGAGGGCATATAAAAATAGATCCATATGTGCAACATAAACAAGTAACAGACTAAACAGTAGAGTTTACACCGATATTTCACCATGAAAAATGATAATACACCTGAGTGAGATGTTGATGTTGCACAGGTTTGAAGTGGAAAACTGATGCTGCATTAATTAGCACAGAGCAGGTCAGAAAAAGCAGAGAGAATGCAGCCAATTTTCAAAATAAAAGACCCTGTCAAAATAAAAGAACCAAAGGGCAGTGATTGCATCAAATTAGTTCCTGATCTAAACAAATGAACTGGACTACAGGTCTGAAAACGCTGCTAATGTTCTCCTTTCTTTTACCTAAGATGCAAACACTGGCGGTTATGCAGGTGAAGGCAGCGTTAAAATATCACAGATGACATTTGATTCAGTTTAAGTGAATGCAGCTGCCGTTGTTGCTCATTATTTTGCCGCCACACGCAAAAACTGTCTTTTTCAGTGTAGATTAAGAGGCACATGTGAACAGTGTGTGAGATTAAATTAAAAAAAAAAATGACAGAGGAAGAGATCAGAGTGAGAAAACAAAAGGTAGCGTATGAAATAAGTAAAACATGATAGTATTAAATCCTGTCACACACACACACACACACACACACACACACACACACACACACATACACACGCACATACATACACCTACGCTGTCGAGTCCTTTCTTTGGCGTCGGCTCTCAGCAGGATGTGTACTCGTCTCTGTTTGCTCCCATTGATTCAGTTCAGCTCTCTGAAATGTTACCGTGGAAACGGGAGATGGCGACCCCCGTTATGCATTTCTATTCATCTGTATTGAGTCTCAGCCGCCTCACTGAGAGCAGAGTAGTACGCCCTCCCTCCATCAGTCGCTCTCTTCCTCCTCTTAGTTTTCCCCCCTCGCTTCTTTTTACTCTCTGTTTTGGTTTTTCACTCATCTCTTTCCTCGCTTTCTTTCTATTTTGGTCCAGATGTTTTTCTGCCTCTCTCCTCTTCTCTTGGTTTCACATCTCTCTCACAAACAAGAAGCCCATTTTCACCAGTGACAGAAAAAATATCCCCGTTGTGAGTCACAATTATGAGGTTAAAAAAGTTAAAATAAGTTAAATAAAATTTAAATAAAAAGTTGAAATATGAATATGAAAGATAGAATTATGAAATAAGTTGTAATTTCAGATTTTTGTCTCATAATTGCAACTTTTTATATCTTTTTATATATATATATATTTTTTATATACTTTATCTCATAATTTCACATTTTTGTCATTATTTTTACCCTTTATCTCATAACTTTTGGCTTTTTATTACATCATTTCAACTTTTTATCACATAATTATGATTTATAATGGGGATATGTTTTTCCTTCCACCTTCTCCACTCTCTGTCCCCGTCTCTTTTTTCTACATTTTCATTCTTTCTCTCTTTCTTCCTGTCTCATGTTTTTCCTATCTTTTGCGATATTTGTGAGATGTTTTCAAATCTCTTTTCTGCAAATGTTTGCCAATGTTCTCTGATCAATCTACAATGTAATAAAAGAGCAGAACCTCTTTTATAATATATGTAATGTTTCAAAATAAACAAATAACAAACATAAACACAAGAATAAATAGGCCTTTTCAGATTTTGTTAACTTGAGTTCGTGAATTAGTGGTTCAGGGTGAGAAGGACGGGGACGATCGTAGTGGGAGGATGTTCTGTTATTCCAGGATTCAATGTTAGCTCATCATCAGTGTGATCCGGGTACTTTTGAGAGGGAAAAAGAACCTGACCTACATAAAAAAACAGCATTTATAATCTCTTAAATTCAAAGTTCGAAGAATACCACGAGGTGGCGTTCATATTGACTCTTACTGTGAACACGGTGAATTTGACCTCATTTGATGGCGGCATCAGTGAACTGCAGGTGTGTTGCTCTAAAATTGGATGTTTGCAACAGTAACTAAGGAGGAGGGGTCAAATGAGGCTTCTACAAACTCAGATTTTTTATAAACTTTGCAGAAAAAAAGTGTCTCGGTAAAGAAAAAATTATGAATATCTTGTTGAACAATAAATTATGATAGTTTTTGGTTAATAAAAGTAACCCTGCAGTGCTCTTGAGCAAGGAACTGAGCTGCTGGTTCAGCCCAGAAACCAGCTGCTGTTTTTATACTGACTCTGCTCTTGAGCAAGGCACTGTGGGTAACTCAAATACTAAAGTATCACTCGTTCTGTCTGTGTGTATCACATGTACCATGCGTACTGTGTGTGTGTGCGTGTGTGTGTGTGTGTATCCAGACTGTCTGTTTGTGTGGTCTGATCAGTGTGTCATTGTGTGTCCCCTCTCCCTCTCCCTCCTCCTGCCAGTCACCCCAGAGGCCATCGGCTTCCTGTCGGCGGTGGGCGTCTTCATCGTGGCGTTGGCCGTCCTCTTCCTCTTCATCAACAAGAAGCTGTGTTTCTCCCGTGTCGGCGGACTGCCCTGTCTGGAGCAACATGGCCGCCGGAAGAAAGGACGAGTGGGAATCCGCCAGGGGCTCGGTGAGTGACCGACAGATGGAGACCGTCCTTCACAGTACCTGACCAGGACGCCTGGTGTCCATTTGAGTCAGAACCATGGCTGCACAATTAATCACGATATCAGCAAAACTGTAGTATGGCCAAGTGCAATCTCCAGGATTCCAGCCTCTCCAGGATTTTATGGGCTTTTTTGGGGGGATTGTTGTGGTCTAAAATGCCTGACTTCACGACAGATTTTCTAAAACTATTTCTCATGTCTCTCTTAGAAAGAAAGACAATAAGACTCTTTCACAAAGTGTTGAACTAAACATGAGAGCGTCTCATTGACGACCAGCCAAACTGTAGAAATCTCAGATTTTTAAAATTTGCTACAAGTGAAGTCTGTCTGCTTTCTAGTGAAGTTTCACCTGTTATATAACCTGAAAGATCTCAGTAGGAAGGAGAAAAAGAGTGTGTGACTCCTGCATGCATTCTGACTCCAATTAAACTGTTGAGCAGCGCAGAGAGAACGTGGGTGAGTTTGTATTTGTACAGTGGTTTCTGTGGGCGAGTTTGTATGTATGAGAGAAAGAGTTGAGTGAGTCAGCCACGTAACTGACACAAAGCTCTGCAGCAGCCGCCGCACGTAATAAAAATATTAACATTATGAAACCTTGAAGAAAAAACTTAGCAAAGAGAAGAAAAAAGTACAGAGAGAGGAGAGAAAAGTGTCTTTTCTTCTCTCTGTCTTCGACCAGTAACCAGTTTCTTTCCTCCCACTTGTCAAACACTGCTAACACCCAGAGCAAAGGTTACTAGAGGTCAACATTTTTATGCAGGTTGTATTACCAACTGCCACAAAAGCCCCCAGGCCCCCTGTGTGTTTGGTTTGTGATCATTTGATTTCTTGTTTTTTTTGTGTGTGTGTGTGACTGCGCATTAAGTCACAATATCAAAAGATAATGTCAACACTGACAAGGACCTGTTTCTAGATAATCTTAAGGTCATGTCTGGTAAAAGAACCTTAATGCCAGGTCTTTATTTTACAGCTCTATAATGTCCTAATAATTATGAAATTAATTAATAATAGGAAGGAACCTGATCACCTGATTGGTGATGATGATTTTAAAAGTAACTAAGTAGATTACTTGTTGCAATGCATACTTAATTACAAGTAAAAGTACAGACTTAAACTAAATAGGTTTACTTACTAAACCTACTCATAAAACAAGTACCCCCCCAAAAATAATAATCATTCATATGAGTACGGAGGTGAGGTCAGGCTGTGGTTAGCCTAGCTTAGCATAAAGACTGGTAGCAGGGGGAAACAGTTAGCATGGCTTTATCTAAACTTGAAAAATCCCCCGACCACCACCTCTAAAGCTGTCTTACTTTTAACTTGTTTCCCCTTTTCTTTAAACAGAACAGAACAGAAATGTAAAAATGACAGTTTGTGATTTTAAGAGTGTCAAACTTAAGGCCTGTGGGCCAAATCCGGCCCAGCACCTCCTTTTATGATGCTGGTGAGAGTTCACAAAGAATATACTATAATTCATGCAAGTTTTTATTTTTTTTACAACAACAGCAGTAATACGCCATCATAGTTTGCCTTTAATTAGTGAGATTTGTGAGATTAGTGAGATTCTGGTTGGTGGATTTTATTAACTTAATTGTTTCCAGTGTTTATGCTAAGCTAACCAGCTGCTCCATATTTACGGGGCAGATTTTAGAGTGGTGTCAATCTTCTCAGCTAAAAAAAATTCCAAATGTCCTAAAATGACAAACTATTCCTTTAAGGCTGTAAACATTTTGAGCGGAGTATCACTTCAGTGTTGACCTGCACAGAAAAAAAAAAGCTTCGACAGTCATGTTTATGTGAGAGCTTCCTCCGTGTGGGCTGAAGAGGGTGAATCCTGCAAACTAATTTAATCCTGTGAGTCATTTTACCTCAGAGATCAAATTCTGTACTCTGGTTTAGCTGAAGTAAACAGAACATTTTTCAGAATTCTGCTGCTTTATCATTAGATTAGAAATTAAAGAAAGAAAAAGTCACGTTCCCAGCAGCGGGACGGTTGAATCCAGGCGGAGACTGAGTCAAACAGTGAACAAACACCTGCAGCAGGTGGAGTCTCTGGTATTTCCACTTGGTTTCCTGAACAAATAAGACATCCTGTTTGGAGTCTGTCCAACACATTCACGACTCACAATCCTCTGGAGCTTCACAGGACGAGGTAGGAGCGCTTACTGTATGTTTTCAACCACAGAATGTAATAAAATATAGTTTTAATATGTAAACTGGAGTAACAGGGCTCATATCATTTTCAATAAATGTAGGTTACTTTTCATGAAGTCTAACACAAAGTGATAAAACATACTGACACGCCTGTCCAAATGTTGTTTTTTTTAGCGAGATAATTCTTCATTCCTGGGGTTATCTGAAGGATTTTTATATTTTAATATGAGATTAACTAGTTGGAAACTAATCACATGATTTTCAAGCTTTACCTTTCACCTGTGATGAATAGCATATATATATATACATGTACTGAAAATGATTATTTCACTTCTTTTTCACTTGATATCTACTGTTGCGCTCGTTGGCGCCGTGCCCTTGTCAATGACTTGATGTTCACTCGACCACCCAGCAGCCCAGATGGCCGGCCCCTGCAGCTGAGCCAAAAAATAAGATAAAACAGGAAAGTAAAAGTGCAATATAAAAGACAGTAGCATACTTAGATATATAGATTTTTATTTCAAACGTGTAAAAAAGTAAACAATTAAAACATCAAAAGTATGTTAAGAATAACAAAATGAAAACAGAAGGTTTTTTTTACTTTTTCCCCGCCACTGACGATATATTCTGTTATTTAAGACCCAACGCTTGCTCACCAATGACAAGATTTTCTGTCAACTGATGTTTTCACTGGAAAAAGAGGAAAACCACTGGAGTTCAGCAGCCAAACAAGAAGATGATGTTATGCGTCATGAAATACATCAGTGCTCAGCTGCTCCGCGGGACAGAGAGCACCGTGACCCGGACGCACAGCGAGGCTGGTGGCGCTGCAGCCGGGGCAGAGAGCGCTTCTCGGACAGTGTTTTGGTGGGGCGGGGGAAACACACAGCTAACGTTAGCCACACTGGTGACAGTGATGTCACACATGTAATATAAGGTGATTAAAAAAAAAAAAACTAAAGAAAGTTGATATTCTGCCTTCACAAAAACAGCTTTCTCCGTTGTTTGCCTGAAATGAGGATTTTTTGATGCAACCAACCAACATTCATTAACAAACTCATAAAACTGAATATAATATGGGTGTTAAAAAAAATCTGTTAATTTTGTCAAAAACGAGAGCACTGGCTGGCAGCTTTTTAAAAAGAACGCTGGCAGGGAAATTAGAGTTAAGTAGGTACAAATGTTTTTGAGCCTTAATGTCTCTTTCTTTATACACATAAATACACATGAAACTCCCCTGAGGAATTATTATTAAGAAGAAAGGATCTCTGCACGTGTCCTGTCAGGTTGTGACATTTTCAGGGAGTCAGTATTCTGTATATGCATGTTTTTCTGCAACCTAATGTACTGAAGTATGATGTTATCTTGTTGAAAAGTAACATAAAGGTGTGTCTTTACAGACTGAACACATGTTCACTTAAACAGGTTGTGTCAGTGTGTAACCCTAGCATAAACACTCTCTGACCTGCACGTCTGGAATGAGTCTTTATATTGACTCACCGCTGGTGTATTTCATCAGTTCAGTAGTCGCGTGACTTTTACTCTCTTCAGCTCCATGACTTGTGTTAATAAAATGAAATTATCTGTCCATTATGGGACATAAATGCTTACAAAGTGAGAAAAGAAGACATGTAAAGCCGTGCTCTCACTCTCTGTCTCCTGTTAGCGTTAGCAGGGTGGAGGGTCGCTCCTCTCACATCATAATTTGACCATAATTGGGTAGCAACAGCTGAATGAGTGATGTGGCGGTGGAGCGATCAGCTCCTCCTCTCTTAAGTGCAGGTCACCATCTCTACCTGAGCGATCGCCATGGTTACCCACCGAGCAGGAAGCTGTTCTCTCTGAGTGGGCGGCTGACGGCTGATTGGTCTGTTAACTTCTGTCTTCCGAAGCTATTCACAGGCGGAAGCTCTCAGACTGGAGTAATGTGGCTCAGTGAACACATGACACTGTAACACACACACACACACACACACACACACACACACACACACACACACAAATCCCAGAGTTAAAATTATTCCATATACAAAATAAATGCAAAATAAATCGACCAGTAAGACATGATAATTAAAACCATTTAAAGGCAGTCACTTTGCAGGATGTTTTGCCACTCAGACACTGACCATGTGACTGTAACGTTCCCATGGCTCACACATCATAGCCACCGCTCTTCTCGAGTCCTGCCTGCTCTCTACTCTTGTCTCATAGACGCAAAAACATAATGAAGCCCAAAGAATATTAAAAAGAGCCCATTACATCATGTTAAATAATAGAATCGACTGACTGACTGCACTTGAACACAACACAGAGGCTCCCAGTGTGTCGAGACCTTAGGAAGTGCTCCAGCCTAAACTCTAAAATCAGTGGAGTACCAGTTATTGCTGGTATGAAAGGTGGCTGTAAAAACATTGTTCAGTCAGAGACACTAACGTCATGAAACAGATCATTTATAGCAAACAGTGCTCTTTAAGGAGGCTCTCAAACAATCTGAGCAGCAGTGAGGATTCTTCGAGGGTTAGGAGGAGGTGGTGGAGGAGGCAGCAAACTGGATCATGAATGAATCAGCAGAACAACTGTGAGGAACGTCAGCTTATAACAGCCTGAATAAGACCAGACTTAAGTAATAAGCTGGTAGCCAAGCAGCTGATGAGTGAGCCAGTGACTGTGAAGGATGAATGAAACAGCTGATTCCAATCTAAACTAATGATGACCTTGTTTGACTGTGAAAAGGGAGGGCGGGATTTAGGAAACAGTTAATTATTTCTGATCAGTAGTACAGACCAATTATATTTATTTAATGCATTTAAGTGTTTACGTGTTTTTGTTCAACCTGAATCTCCTCGCCTCTCCTCTCTTCCTCGTTTCCTCCTCTCCTCTCCTCCTCTGACTCCTTCTCTCTCCCAGTTTTTCCTCTTTGTCACCCTCCGCATCTCCCTGTGTTTCTCTCCCTGCAGTGAACAGCTACGGTGACGACGAGGACGATGCCACCAGCTCGTCTGACAGCGAGGAAGAGGTCCTGAAGCAGTTCGAGATCTCTGTGTCGCGGTCGCAGAGTTTTCGCACGGCGGCCGCCAGCAGCGGCGAGCAGCAGTCCCATCAGACACATCTGGCGTTGGGCCGACGCCACAAATTCACCCGCCTGTCGGACCAGGAGGAGGGCAGCACAGAGCCGTCGGACTGTGAGGGTGAGAGAAATTTAGGGCTGTAGTCAACTAAAGAAAGTCTTGGTCTTAAATTTAAAGATAAAGTTCACCCAAAAATGAAAATTCAGTCATTATCTGCTCACCCTCATGCCAATTGAAGGTCAGGTTTAGTTTTTTTTTTTTCACAGGAAAACAGTGTTGCAGAATCTCCCAAAACATTTGAAGTGAATGGTGACCTAAAACCCCAACATGCTGATGCCGAACATACAGACTGTCTGAACTGTGTGTGTGTGTGTGTGTGTGTGACTGTGTGCACACAAGTGAACGGCATGTTGGGACTTTAGGAGGCTTGGATTACACCAGGAGGCTTTGTATGTTGTCTTTTCGGTTGTTTTTTCCCCATTTGAAAACTCGTCACCATTAACTTCCATTAATTAGATTTAATATGTGCGGGGTCAAAGAGAGCAGATTGGACCAGTTTACAGAGACCCGAAACTCCAACAAACAGAAAAAAACAGCAAAGATCCACCACTAATCCATCCCAGTGTCTGCGAGCCAAAAGGCCACAAATACGGTTTTTGCTGCAGATTAGAGGCTGTAAAGAGCTCAGGGAGGCTCAGTGTGATTGGACCGCTGCGATTGGATGAATGTGGACACACAGCAGCTTTAATTAGGACACTTGTTTGTAGTGAGTTGGTTTCTGGTGTTTTAAGACTGACCTGGGGAGGACGAGAAGGCTCAAAACAAAAAACAGGCAATTTTTGTTCTTCTCTCCCTGTGAAATTAAAAGTGATGTCATGTTGATGGATTAACTTGTGTGTTGTTTAATAGTTATTTGCAGATTTGTTAACTAATTATGGAATTAAGGGTGAGGAAAATACAAGAGGAGATACAAAAAGAACATAAGTAATTTTCCTCTTTATGTAATTTTTTGAAGGGTAACAAAAAGTTGAAGTGGTCATTCGTAATTTGTTGTTGGTTTACCCAAAAAGTCTGGAGCACAGGACCATCATACAGCTGCTCTCATCTAATTTTATACATTTCTGTAGTTCACTATTAATCATACCCTGCCAGACTTTTAAGTAATGTGATTCCTAAAATGTTCTTCCTAAAAATTGTGATTAATGATAATCCCAATATCCAGTAAAACATAATCTGGATTATCATCTGAGTCTGAATCATGCAGTCATGCGGTCGCTATCTGGTGGTGATATTTTCCCACCAAACAACCAAACCAAATTCTCTGACCTCTAACACACACTGGCATGTATAAAAATAAATAAATAAAAAGAGCAACACATCAGGACAAACCCACACAGAGACTTCAGCCACACTGATTTAAACAGAACAGAATTACAAGACTGAAAGTTTTGTGTCCTCTAAATGCAGCACCATATGAAACTGTTAAACATAACAAACAAACAACATACTGATATTTGAGCTCTTCTTACAGCGTTAAAGTTACAAATGTAGTGATTGGCAAATAGCAGATACTTTGTGACTGTACTGTGCACACCACCTTTACCATCAAAACTGATTTCAGCCTAAATCCATGGGACAATAAGACACAGGAGAAACAATTCCTTGGTGTATCCATCAGTGCATATCACACACGACTGACATAACAAGATAATAAAGATGTAACAAGATGGAAAACAATGCAAAAGACATAACAACACAAAAAGGATGCAGCAACACAAAAAAACAACGTAAAAGACAAGACATGGTGAATTGGAGATAATTGTTATTGATTGGTCTGAGGTACAGGCTGTTCTCAGAGTGCTTCTGTCTCAGGAAAAGGTCAAGGTTTGACAGATTGCACAATATCACCTCTGTTAATACACAACACTCCCAAACGAGGTTTAGGCAGCTACTTTTAGACCTCCTGGACTCAATTAAATGGTAAACCAGAGGAGACAGTCCTGTCCAGCCAGGTCAGCTTTTTGTATTTGTCTGTTTCTGCTGTTGAATGATTCATTTGTCATCTTTATGATTAAAGAAATATTGTCTCTGTAGGTTTCTTGTTGGTTTTATAAGTCACAGTTTGTGTTAATTTTGGTAGTTATCTTTATTTTTCATGTTTCAGTGTATCAGTTAATAAAAGGTGCAGCTTCTCAAGACCAACTTAAGTCTTGTCTCTTGTTGACCAACTGCCGGAAAAGTGACAGGGTTGGCCCCAAAGTAAGCTAGGCAGGAGAGGCTATCATTATAAGCAGATCAGAAACTTATTTCAGATTGAAAACACACTCTAAAACCTCAACCATTCTTAAAACGACTGTCCTCACACCCACAGATTTAAACCCGACCGCCAGGGGGCCTAATGCTGACTTGTCTACCCTGTTGCCTTCCTCCTGCAGAAATGGAGGCTCCGAGCCGGCAGGGTTTCCAGGACCCGCTGTCCGCAGCCGTGGAGGAGAGCGAGAGGGCGTCTGCGCTCTCTCTGGACAAACCTGCCGGACTCGACGCATCAGGCGCCAGGGACAGTCCCACCCCGAGTATGAACCGACAGGCCGCAGACGGCAGCGAGGGCACGGAGAAGGCCCTGGACCTGGACAAAAATGATGCAACCGACAGCTCCTCCACCTGGAGCCCCGAGGTACTGCAGCCTGACATTCAGGATCATTTAAGTTTTTATAATTTATAGTTTAGCAGACTGTCTGAGCAAGGGATTTCTTTTGATAGCAGACATTAGCCCATTAACCAGCAACTAAGTGCTTAAAGAAATGCAAAATGATGCCGTAGAGCTGCTATTTCTGTTGGCTTTGCTTAAGTTTATTCACCAGCTTTATCAGCTGTGTTTATCTCACTGACTGACACTAACAATTCGGTACGATACGATTCAGCCCTGTCACGATGCCGTACAATGTGTGAATCTTTACATTTTGATTCTATTAATGCTGTATTTGTAGGGTGCTATTAGTTGCAAGAAGAAATCCTGATAGTTTTACAAATCCAGTAACAGTAGAGACAGGGAGAAGGGGACGTTACAGTGGTCTTAACATCTTATTAGGAATCTCATTTGCTAAATGAGATACTGCAGCCTAAATGAGAATCTGTGAACAACCTTCAAAACTGTTTAAAATGCATTTTTGCAATAATATGATCTGCTGCTCTGTTTCATATGAAGAGTGCTGTGGTTTTGATTGAATCTGACCGTGTGGAGGAAGTGGGGTGTGGAGGAACAGTGATCCTGTGTGTTACAAGCTCTCTCAGTGTCGTGACGTCTCTGTTGGGCGGGAGACTCGTGGCTCTGTACTCTGCTGTCAGACACATTGTTTCTCGTTTCTCTTATAAAACACAAACTTATTCCACATGTGCCTGTTATGAAAGTTTGGTGGTGTGACGTCTGTTCTTTCACTGTCTGTTTTGAGGAAATGACGAGGAGAGACAGGAGAGGGAGGGGGGAGCGCTTGTTTTGTGTGAGCGAGGCAGCAGGCATCCAGTGAGAGCGCTGCAGGCAGAGACAGGGGGAGAGGAAAGTATGTGCATCCTGATGATATCTATCGACACACTAGTGTTGCATCGATTTTTTTCCAATTCACATTCAGCTTTTAACTGAATCGATGTATTTGATCACTGCTGCACACTGCGCTCTCCAACAAGCTGTCAGGGTGTGCAGTTTCTCTCCTGTGTGCAGTATTGGGAAGATCAAGGCCATTAAGTAAAGTGGACGCACTGAGTGTCAGATTAATTATAGTCTGTGGTGGCAGAGAGTGATGGTGAATTCATGCTGAGCGGAATGAAATCTGAGCAGTGAAGTTGTTCGGCTGGCAGTAAATGTACAGTTTAGGTTTGAGTTTGTCAGTGAATAAAAGTTGCAGCTTGTCAAGATCGACACAAAGCTCTTGTGTGTTTTGTGTCCCAGCTCTGCAGCTCTACTGTGTTAAAGGAGACCTACAGAACAGTGGAGTACAGTCGAATTGAGTCATTTTTCACAAATACAGCTGTATACCCCGATAATGCCGATGCCTAGCAGTCACACAGACATTAAAACGTCATCACATCAAGCACTTTTCACAAAATCACTTTTGTTTGCTACAAAGCATATTTACCAGTCTAATCCAAAATCTCACTGGCTATTTGTCAAGGGAACCAGAGCGATGCTGGCCTACAATATACGTCATCCCTGCAGCACGCTATTGCCAAACAAATAAGAGATGTAGGTGGAGATTCAGAAGTCTGGAACCAGGCTTATCTTACTGGCAACACAAACAAACAACTGTCATCTGATTCAGATTCTTACATTGTTAAATTCTGATTGGAAATGTCACCTTTTTCCTACAATAGCCCGCCCACTTCAATCCAGTGAGGAGAACACAAACAAAAGCACAAATACAGAAACCTCTCATGAGAAATTCTAAGTGTTGTTCAAACTTTGGCAGTGATTTCATTTCTATTTTCAGTGCACACATTACCTCACAAACTTCCTGACAAATCTTGAGAAAACTTCAGCAACATTTCACACCTCTCAGCTCACAATCATTGCCAGAAACTCAAAAAAAAGAAAACCAAGGCAGGGATTACTTAACGGGGTCAGTGAGCTGACCGCAGTCCTGCTGTTACCCATCATGCTTGGCAGAGGTATCATCATCATTCAGCTGTGAGAGGATTATCACTCTGCCATGTTATCCTCTCAGGTTCATTTTGGAAGAAACAAACCAAACACGGCCCACCGAGGCCTCGAGGTTTCGTATAAATAGTTGATATCTCCTTCGCTTTCCACGCTGCGTTGGCTAACAAACAGAAGCTCATGAATAATAATCACTCTGTGTGTGTGTGTGTGTGTGTGTGTGTGTGTGTGTGTGTGTGTGTGTGTGTGTGTGTGTGTGTGTGAGTGTGTGTGAGTGTAAACAAAGTGTATGTGCATACATCTTTTTAACGTATTTCTGTGTGTTTGTGCATGTAGGAGAGTGGGAAATGTAGAATCTAACAACCTCTCAGTCACCGAATCACACTTTGAAATTGGGAGCAATCTGTGCAGTAAACACCTCCCACACACACACACACACACACACACACACACACACACACACACACACACACACACACACACACACAGCCATGGAGACACAGGGTGATACTGACATCTAGAAATGCCTCATAAATAACAAATGAGTTTGGATCAGTGGAGCTACAGAGAACTGGGGAGAGCCATGTTGTAACAGTTTATTTATACAATTATGTAACAGCCCTGCTAATGCTAACGCTAGTACTACTACTACAGCTAATAATAATAATACCTCAACAAGTAGTGCTATCGGTGGTCCTACTATAGCCGGTGGTGGAAGTAACTATTACAACTGCTCAAATTACTGTCATTAAGTAGTTTTTTGGGTTACTTTTACTTTTATGAGTGGATTTTCAAGTACTTGTATCTGTACTTAAGTATGCATTACACTACGTAATCTAGTTAATATCTAAACCTTTCATCTGCCTTCGTGTAGCCAATAAGGTTTTGATAACATGACATATGGAGGAAAAACAAAACACTGCAGCAGCATCAGTTTGGAGTAAGGATGTCAATCATTAATCAGAGTATATTTATTTATTTTTGAGGATGATAAAATTACAAATTAAAGGCCACAGTAGAAATACATACCCTCTTTTCTAACTTAAACAACTTAAAAAAAAGAATAATAATTTTAAAAAAAATCACGGTAACTCAGTTCAGTGTGTGGTGGTTTATGTTGATGATTTTACCTGAGATGTTCCTGTGACAGACCAGCATCTGATCCTGAGACTGGCTGTGCAGAGGGACTTCTGTCTATATTATAAGTCAATAAAATCAATATATTAATTAATAAATGATGTGATAAACAGCAAAAAAGAAGAAGGTTCATAAAAGTACAGTCAGACACGATAACCAGGCATAACGAAGAGACAGTGGCATATTAAGCTCAAAGACTTACATGGAGGTGTTTTTTGAGATCCTGGTCCTCGTTGGTCCACACAGTCCACTCCTCAGGGTCTTGACCCCATCGTTTGAATGGTTGGTTCTTGAGCCAGAAGCTTATAGCTTCTAAAGGGAAAAGTTCCAAATTGAAAGTGCGGGGACAGTGTCCGAAATCCACTGAAGAGGAACACATGCTGTCAGAAATTTAGCCAATTAAAAATGTACTCATCAATATTTATGTAGCAACATTAATCAATATTTAATCAACAGTCTGGAAATGATTTGCACCTCATTTAACGTTGTTTTGTCTTCTGGAGCCATTTGTCGAACAAGGAAACTTAAATTTTCAAAATAAGTGTGTGTTTATGAGTCATAAAAAATCATTAATCTTTTAGGAGTATAATGATTAAATTGATCAATATGTTAATGGGATCCAGCAGGCAGTGAGACAGTCAGCTAACTCAAAGTCCAGGGTCTTTATTTTCAGAGGGCTTTTGTTTTCGGGATAACAGATTTAACTTTATATTGACAGACAATATACGGTTATTTACAGCTCGTCGCCACCTGTTACTGTCAGATTGGATTGTTGCATTCGTCTTGTGTTCCTGCAGCCTGTCTGAGCTTCCCCGAGTCTGGGGAGGAGGGGGTGGGGGGAAAGCAACGCACTTCAGGACAGTAGATTAAATAGGATCCCAACCTATACCTGCAGTGCTCGTTTTTGGATGCACGATTGACACATATTGCTCCTTTAACTATAATTGGATGCTAATACTGCTTTTCCTTGACTAGAAATTTGAATGCATTATATGTTACAGAGCATTTCTGCACTGCGGTACAACTACTTTTACTGAAGTACAATATCTGAGTACTTCATCCTCTGTTGCCTGTGGAGTCAGAAGTAGTAAACATTCACAGATGCTGCGGCGTTCACTGTGTTTATCAGATGAGCGTCTGTCTCTGTGTTTTGGACCTCCTGACCCGCACGCTCAACAGACCCGGGCAGCAGCTCTGTCATTATCTTATCCTCTGTGGTTGCCATGTCGACGCCGACACTCGGCCGTGCTCTGTCAACACTCGACACAATCGCCGTTGTGTTTGCCGACTGTAGGGGAGGCTGAGATTGGCTGAAGGAGGCGGATGATGAGGAGGAGGTTTACTTCTCCTTTATGACAGGATTTGTGCTCTGAGCACCTGAAAAAAAAAAGCTTTGGAGAATCATTCAGTGATTGTGAGTCTTTACATCTGACTCTGGTGGAAAGTAACAGAGTACATTTACTCAAGTACTGTATTTCAACATAATTTTGATCTATTTGTACTGACGAAATTCCATTTTATGCCACTTTATGCCTAGTCCACTACATTTCAGTGAAACACTATATTGTACTTTTTACTCCAGTACATTCATTTTACAGCTTTAGTTACTAGTTACTATGCAGATTCATATTATTTGCACCAAATACGATCAAAAAAATATTTTTAGCTGTTAAATACAATAATTAAAATTAGCTCCACATTTACTAACTGCTATATTAGAGCAATGGACACATTAATGCATCAATAATTATAATCCAATAATATAATATAATATACCATATATTCTTTTAAAATGGGCCGATCTGCACAATAAGTACTAATACTCGTGCAGCATGAGTTTGATTGCAAGACTTTTAATTTGAAGAGAGTATTTTTTCATTTTTACAAGATAATCAGACATAAGCTCTGCTCATTTTACTCTGAGCAAACTACTACTTTGCTCTTAAAACACATGTCTGTGATAACATTTATACATATTTTACACTTAAAATGTAATATTTCTTCATTCTAGTGCAGCAATCTGCTATATTTATTCATGTATTTAGCCAAAATGTGAGTTTATATTAAGATATGTGTGTTTGATGAACATATAGACATGGATTTTGTTGGAAGTTGTTTTAGAATCTTCTACGGACACTTTTATTTCTTAAAAAAACTACTCTCTATTATAAACCATTGTGAAATGATAAAATGACTGATATGATAGTGGGGACAGATTTTGGGGTTGAGTATCGTGTGAAGTTATTTACTGGTTAGTTTCTGAAGAACAGAGCCGATCTGTTCATTCAGCTGATAAGATTATCGTTGTGCTCGGGGAGTCGTGGGAGCTGGAAGGAATCGATGTCTAAGTGTTTTTTTGTTTGCCCTCATTCTGCTGCCTTTCTATTCATATCTCAGCCGATTGCATGTTAAGTTATAATTAGACTGCAGCTGCAAGGCTGGAGGCTCAGATGTAGAAATAAGAAGCACTAAAACAATTACGACTCCGCCTTCCAGAGAATATAAGCACCTCTCAGCAAAAATCTGTCATTGAGGACTTTTCCTTAAATTTAATATGAGTATCTATTTCTTCATTCAGCCTCTTTCCAAACCTAACATGACTTTTTGTTCTGTGGGTACCGTATGTTGTCAAATTTAAGTTTTGATTGTTTTTGACTGAAAGGAATGCACTTACTTGCTCTCTGATAAAGAGTTGAGCTGGATTTATAGCTGTCCGGTTTGGATTTTTAGTTGTTAGTTAGTTAGTTTAGTTCTGTCTGATGAGCAGGACAGGACATCTCTGCCTCATGACATTCATTCATTTAAGTTTTTCTGACATACATTTTGCCTTTAATAAATAATAAATATTACATCTACTGCGATTTGAAAATGACACTTTACTCAGTGTCAGATTAGTCGTACTCGTGCGTGAAAATGTGAGATTCCAGGCTCATATTGAGAGAATTTTCCATGATGTAGTTTGAATGCAGTTGAGCTACTTTTTGAAAGTAGTTTTAGTTTACAAAAAACTACTAGCTTGTCAGAGTATTAGAATGTAGTTTAACTACCTTATATTGCGAAGTAGGTAACGGGAGGCAGCTGTGGCTCAGGTGGTGAGGTGGGTTGTCTGCAGTTTGCAGGGTTGGCGGTGCTCCGGCCACATGTCAAAGTGTTCTTGGGCAAGCTGGTCCCTGGTCGGGAGCATTTACTGGAGTCACTGGTTGCCTGGTTCTGACCAACAAATAAATATAAGAAGAAAGAATTAGCTTTTATTTTTTCCTCTTACGATGAATTATCACTTTATTTCCAACAAACAGGGATAGGTTAAAAAAAATTGGTACAATTTGATTTTCCTTTGGATAGTCCAACATCGCTTTATAAAATCCTAAAATCAATCTTTTAATATATTTTTTCTACTGCTGATGTGTGGTACAGCCTGAAGTTTAAACCCCATTAGTCTCACATGAGATTTCGTGGTGCAAGAATTTGCTCATTTTAGTGTGTTGGTCAAGTCATGTTTAATAAAAAAGTGCATCATTCATGTGACTCCTTTGGGGTCAATTTTTAATACAAACATTATTATTTATTTATTTATTTTTTTACAATACACCAGTTTAGAGGGTGTTTTGTAAAATTAACAGTATTAGCCTTCTGAAAATCTCTTTCCTATCTAAGCAGTATCCAAAACCAAATCAATATCGAATTGAAACAAATCGTCCACCAAATAAAATTCGGACCGGGTGAATCGAATTAAATCAGTTTGGGAAATCTGAATGGATACCCAGCCCTAACTACAAACAAAGGAATGAATAAGCTTTTTAAATAAAAAAAAACTTTTTTTTCTCTTGCTATGTTCTCAGCAAGAGCAGCCTCCCAACGATGAGGTCTTCTCTCAGCCGGTCAGCTCCTCCCCTCGACCTCCCATCTCTAAATGTGGAGACCTGGTCCTGTCTCTGGAGTACCGTCCCGACACGGAGAAGCTGCTGGTCACCGTGATCACGGCGCGGGACATCCCCGACAAGGCTCGCAGCGGGATGGACTCCTGGCAGGTGCACATGGTCCTGCTTCCCTCCAAGAAACAACGGCAGAAGACGTCGGTGCAGAAAGGCTCGCTGCCGCAGTTCAACGAGACGTTTCGCTTCTCGCGCCTGGATCCGTCAGAGCTGCACATGTCGGCCATCAGGTTCCGGCTGTACGCGCTTGGAGGCAGGATGTCCCGGGAGAGAATGATGGGAGAGAAGGTGCTGCGTTTAGGAGGTCTTGACCCAGACGGAGGGACGATGGAAACAACGCTGGTCCTGGAGCCTCGCAGCAACCTCAAGGTGACTTTGTTGCAGTAGAAAAAATAAGTGTACATCAAGGACAGATCTTTGTAGATGTGATGTAGAGTTGCTTCTGCTCACTGTGTTTTTTACTCTCTGTCTCCTGTCAGAGTGTGGACTCCCAGCTGAGCCTGTCTGCTGTGTCTCAGAGCGACAGTGCCTCGTCCACTCAGTCTCTGACCCACGGCGGCGTCCCCGAGCTGCTGGTGGGTCTGTCCTACAATGCCACCACGGGACGCATGTCTGTGGAGCTCATCAAGGGCAGTCACTTCAGAAACCTGGCCATCAACAGACCACCAGGTCAGCAGTGAGCCACACACCCACACACACAAACACAAAGTGAGCTGGGTTGATACTAAAAGGTGGATTTAAAACACTGCAGATCACTGATTGGTCAGAGAGAATCGGAGCAACCAGAATCGTTTTTGTCTGCATTCTGATTTAGGATTTCTCAAACTCAGACTCCTTTATTTTTTCAGCAGTCTTTTGTCTTCAAGAAGCAAAGTAGAAGAAGTTGTTGTCAGTGAAGTGAAGTGAAGTTGTCAGTGTGGCAGTAAATGTACAGTACATGAACCCTGCAGCTTCTCACAATCAAGAAAAGTCTGTTGTCTGTTGTTTAGATGTATAAGAGCTCGCCAAAGTAAAGGCCAAACATCTAGATTTCCTCCTGCTGGCTGGCCGCAGTATAGGTCATAAACCCCACCCCCTCCATTTTAACTAAAACATAAAAGTACATGTCAAATAATTTTTTTCCAAAGATGGTTTCTGTCATTTTAGGTCGTTCTTACCACAGTGATGTTTACAAGTGTTCACTGTTCAGATCAGTTCAGCTTTAATTAGTTATTCGATGCTATAAAACACAGGTTTTGCATCATGATCGACAGCTGAGTCCTGCTCATCATTGAGACAGCCGGCAGTATGGGTGGGAACTCAGAAACAAGCCTCCAACACCGGTCGCTACTGTATAGCCTCAGACTGGCAGCACACGTATCCAGGATATTTTAGCTTAATTTTTGCACAGTGTTAGGAAGTGGAGGCATACCTGTAAAAAGCTAGATTTGGCCAATTTATCGCCACAAGTTGCCAGATGATGCCAGATGATGTTGCGTTGCGGCAATAATGAGTCAATTTTCATCCCTGTTCTGCCAAATAAGCACTCAGATCCTGTTTATGAGGATGTTTCTTTTCGATTGTTCACTAATACCAAAGGAAATAAGTAAGAGAGGCCTCTCCGTAGATTCAGATACAGGATAAAAACAAGTTATATACAGTCCTGGCACATTCCAGAGTGTTCTAACCTCAATTTTAGCCTCAGGCTTGCTGGCCCTGATCCGGTTACAGGGCTAAGGAATGCCCATTTGAAATGGGGCTAAAGGCTAAACTGCTAAAGAGCAGTGATGCATCATGCTAGAAAGTAAACATTAGTTGCTGTTACAATTTAACCCAGGGCTAGTAGAAGTGCAGTGTGAATTGTATAGCCCTGGGTTTATCTTAACCTTGGGTTAACAGTGTGTGAAAAGAGGGTTAAGTTATCCCAGGGTTAACTCTTAGCCCTGGGATAAGGATATGCAATGTGAAAAATTCTGCAGATTACCAACATGAAAGAAAAATAAGTAAGAAACTTTCCTTTTTTCCTTCTTGCTTTCTTTGTCCCTTGTCTCCCCCCTCTTTTCCCTTTTGGTCTAGACACCTACGGGCGACTGGCCCTGTTGAACTCGGTCGGTCAGGAGATCTCTCGGTGCAAGACGTCGGTACGTCGGGGGCAGCCCAACCCTGTCTACAAGGAGACCTTCGTCTTCCAGGTGGCGCTGTTCCAGCTGTCAGATGTCACGCTGCTGGTCTCCATCTACAACCGCCGCAGCATGAAGCGCAAAGAGATGGTGGGCTGGATCGCTCTGGGGCAGAACAGCAGCGGCGAGGAGGAGCAGCTCCACTGGCAGGACATGAAGGAGAGTCGGGGACAGCAGGTCTGCCGCTGGCACGTCCTGCTGGAGGCATAACGCCACTGAGATCTAGGATTTTTTTCTTTTTTCGTCTGAGAGTTGGAAAGACAGGCTTGATTTCATCTGCAGACAGGATGATGCATGTGATGGATTCAAGGATGAAGGTTTCTTAGAGTGCACTCTCCGCTGTTGTCACGTCCGTCCAAAGCTGGACAAACATCAGACCTGGCTGGTTATTTAATATTAACAGGAAGGAACAAATTCACCTGCTTTTGGAGGCTGACAAAAGTTCTGATGAACAAGGAAATAAATAAGTGAAAGAAGAAAAACTTCAGCAAGGTCACTAAAAGACATCAGATTTGGATTAATTTAAGTGAGAGAAAAAATATTTCTTTGTCAGGCAAAACCCTGATAAATTTGAAGGCTTCATGCAGAAATTCGCTCAATAAAAATTTCTGTGGAGCGTCCATCTGCCTCCAAGAGGAGCTGAGAATTTGTCCTTCACTTCTAGCTTTTATTGGTGAAACAGCTCCGTTGTGAGACATTGAGGGAGCTGCAGTTTTGTTTTTCTAGTGAAATGCTGTGTTAGACAGTGCACACAAATTAGAGGTGTGTGTGTGTGTGTGTGTGTGTGAGTGTTTGTGTGACTTATTCAAAGTGACGTTAATTCTAAATCTAGCTGTTCTTTTACTGGCTGGCAAATCGATGGAGATGCAAACAAAACTGCACAGCACGGAGACGTTCAGTTGTGAACTAATGCAGACAGGAAACAGAAAATCTAAGACTGAAAATGTGACATCCTCTCAGAGAGCCTGTTTACACCTCGTGTTAACATGCATCTTGGGTGATCAGATCACAAGTGCACCGCGCTAAATACACGTGTAAGCAACCTTAAAGACGCATTGTGATCCGATCACTCAAACCACTTGCTGTGGTGGTCAGGGATGCATTTGACATATTGTTTGTAGTTTAAACAGTATTGCATCCTGGGCCACATTGAAGGACCGTCTGCATAACTGACGGAATCTGCGTAAGTGGAAGTACGCACTCATTTGAACGCCATCTGTGTTTTCTATGTGTGTGTGAATCAAAAAGAAAAACAAAATGGATTTTCATGGATTGGGAACACACAGAACACACTGACTGAGATCCTCCGGCTGCTCTGCCTCAACTGTCTATGATATGCTGAGTTTCCTGATGGACAGATTGCTTTATGTGTTGCTATGTGTTGCTATGTGCTGCTTGCTGTAGCCACTGATACCTAGTTAGCTCAGTTACAGGTGCAACTGGCAGTCCTGTTAGTAGACAAATAGAAGAAGAATAGAAGCTGCCTCTTGTTCTGGGTTTTGCTCTGTCATCACTGCATTGTGGCCAAAAGATGAGTGGAGATTATTTTTAGATGTAACTGAGGTATAAATGGCAAAGTAAAAAGTATAATGGCTCAAAATATATCTGAGTAATGAGCAGGTCAAGTTTTTTTTATTTGTAACTTGTTACTACCCATTACAGATAATAGGGCCACTAGTTGCATGGCTAACTGAGCTAAGTAGCTAAAATCAGCTACAGTTGGCAAGAGTAAACGGTTGACTGTACTTTAGCAACAAGAAGAGTATCTGTCTATCACAAAACTAAAACACAGAGAGTTGTGGCGGAGCAGCCGGAGGACATCAGAGGGAAGACCAGAAACTATTTTCTTCAAAAACATATGATCCAGTTTCACCAAAATAAAGTTATGTTTTTGTACAATAATCAGAGAGTTGAAGTGGTCAAGTCTACTTTTTGGCTTCCCCTGTCAGAAAATTGTGAAAAAAGTCGATCCCAGTTTTTCCAAAGGCCAAGGTGATGCCTTTAAATATCTTTTTTGTCCATCCATAACCAAAGACATTTAGTTTAATATAATAATAAATGTACAAATTGTTTTGTTTATTAGAGGTTATTAAATAACAACTAAGGCTGCAGCTTCTAAAACGTGTCAGAAAATAGCGCAAAAAAATGTCCATTACAGCTATTCAGAGTCTGAGGTTATGTCTTTAAAAGTCTTGTTCTGTTGGCCCAAAACCAAAAAAGCATTTTCTGCCGTTTTTGCATGAAAAATAATTTTAAAGATTAATCGATTACGAAAACTGGTTAATAATTTCTTTTGCCAGAGTTGCTAGATATATTCAACATGGCATTTTACTTTTATGTTGTTGAGCCCTGAATCAGTGAGGCCTAATCTGTGGTCTGATAAACAGTAAATTCATCAAATTCAAGTTGAAAGCATTTGGTCTTTGAGAACAGAAACGAAGTTGATGTTTATCTGCATACAGAGCACACACATACATGTTAATACCAGGTGTAAACAGGGCCAGAAACAGCAGGTTTGTCTCAAACATTTTGAGATCTTTTGAGAATTTGTGTCTGAGAATGGTGGATTTTAATGGATGATATTGGAAACTGTAACAATCAGTTAATGTGAAAAGATAACATTCCCCACAATCTTCACCACCTCATCCTCCTTCATAAATTCATCCGTTAAAACATTTCCAGCAAACAGAGAGGAATGGCGGCGGATGGTGTAATAGTGAAGTCAGCGTTAGTGTTGCCACTGGAGGATCATGTGACCGTAAAACACCGAGCAGAGAAACAAACACGAGAGCAGCAGTGAGGATGTTTTATGATTCGAGTGGAGGAGGAAAACGTCTCATTCATATTCAGCACTCATTCATATTCTCTTGACACATGTGCTACTACAGGCAGGAAGTCTCCAGCAGCTGGAGACTCTTAACCCTGCTGGGATGAGAGCGTCTCCCCACCTCCACCCTCCTCCTCCTCTTCCTCCCCCCTCCTCGTCGACACTGAATGATGTTATTTGGCCTCGGTTCGATCTCCTTCACAGGGCAAAGCTCATTTCAACACCCATCAACGCTGAGCTGAAAAGAGGCTTTAAATATCTCACTGCAGCTGTTAATAACATGCAATGAATTACCCTGGAAGTGTGTTTTTTTCCCCCCTCCACTCTCTCTCTGTGGTAATTGGTAGTTACAGCTGCAGAATCGTACAGTGCGATGACGGTAATGCCGCTGCTAACGCTCATCCTCTTCCAGTCGGAGCATCATTGAGTCATAAGGCAGCGGTTCAGCCCAGAGGGGGGATTATATTTGTTTGTGTAGACAGATACTGTAGCTCCAAACCCCTCAGGGGTTCACACACCGAGAGCAGAGACGTGTTTATTTCAGTGTTTGTTTTCTGTGGTGGTTGTTCTGCGCGCAGGTGACAACGAAGCCTCTTTAGAAACGTTGAACTGCAGCTGCGATCGGAAGAAACTGCAAGAAAAATGCTAGATTTTACAGTCTATAAGGAGATAAGAGCTGGTAATTACTTTTGGAAAGTCAAGCATAACAAATGAACAGAGGGATGATGCTCATATTCAAATTCTTTATGTGAATTAAAGGGTCAGTTCACCCAAATCACAAAACGTAACCCCTTTCCTGCACATACCCTGGAGGCATCCCGAGGTTTTTTGTTTTCTTGCCCTCGTTTTGAGAGACTTCAGCCTCCACCTCAACACAGTGGACATGAATACAGTTTGGGTCAGCATAAAATGCTCTACTATTTTTCAGAATCCTCAGACTTCAAATCTTTTTAGACAAAGATAAAACATTTTATACATTATATATAATTATCCATTTCTTTCTCTGCTTGTTCCAGCATGGTGTTGAAGCTCTGTGCTGCTACATAGACAGGATCTTTCCACCATATTATTTCTTGTTCTTGAACTGGTTTTGTTCAGGATTCTTGCACCTTCATGCCACCAAACTTAACAATCAGTGATGCATCATTATCGTTACACAGTGCACTACAGTAGTGGCCGGATGGTGGATCGCGTTAATACCTGCAAGCTTTTGTTCTCCTCCTGAGTGCTGCAGGAATGAGTCCTAAAACTTAAAAATGAGAAAACCTTTTGTTGTTCCAGCTGGGAGTCAGCCTTTTAGATTCCAACCCAGTTTGTTTTTGACTGAGAAAATGCTCCAAGTGGCTCAAAATTAGGTGCACAAATCAGAATGGAACCCTCTCCATGTCGGTGGGAAAGAGGTATAAGTGAAATATTCAAAACTAAAACCATGTTTTGCACCATTTTGTGCACATGTGCACAAAATTGTGGTGTATTTGATATCTTACATCATCCATTATAGATGTAATAAATATTGGGCTAAACAGAAATAATTCATGACCTGCCACTGCTGTGGTCAAGGTTTGTTTAGGCACTTAAAACTACTTGGTTGAGGTGAAAGATGCTATTGGAAAGAAACCATCATTGACTGTTGAGGTGTCATGTCATCGTTCTGATGACCCATTACTCCAAAACTGCAAAAGTCTGAAAAATGTCCCACTGGAGTGAAAGCCAGTTTCATCAGCCCGTTATCCCGAAAACAATCCCTCGCTGCTCCAAACTTATGTTCCTAATGTAACTAACATACTTAGTTTAACCCAAACCATGATCTTTACCTAATCAAACTGCAGCTGTTTCACAACCTTAACCACGTCGTTATTATTGTTACTATGACAACAAAGAACAAGAAACATTTACACCTCAAAATACATATAAAATAGATATTAAGGGCTCTCCAGGGAGAGTGTGTATTTTTGGTGTAATGGCAGTGGGTTTTGTTTTTGGGATGACGAGCTGCTCCAGTGGGACATTTTTTGGACTATTGGGGTTTGGGAATAATGTGCCGTTGGAACAATAGGCAGTCCCTGGAAGTGAACAGCGGTCCCCAGCGTCACAGTCGGGCTCTTTGTCCTCCCTGTCCTCCTCCGTTAATAGGTTTTGTGGAACAATAACAATGCCTCGCCTATTTCTGGCCTTGCCTCTTTGTGATGACGGTCATTTTTCATCAATTGCCTGGCAGGAATAAACTTAAACAAAGTGTTTGGACAAATAATCAGTTCTGCGTTTTTTCTACTGAGGACAGTCTGTACTCTGGATAATCTATAAACATATTATCTTACAAGAATTATCTAACTAAAGGTGGAAAAATACCGAAAACAGTCTACTATCCATATTCCCTTTTGTTGTAGCTACAACAAGGTTGAGAGGGTTATTTTAAAAATGTATTCTGATACAGTTACTAATTGCCTGTAAAAAAATGTAGTCAGTAATGTAATCCAAGTATCACAATATTAAAGTAATGTAACTTTACTACTTTCTGTTTTTGGTTTATCTCAATATTTAGGGCTGCAATTAACGATTATTTTCATCATTGATTAATCAGTCAGTTATTCTCTAAATTAATCAGTTTGCTGTTTGGTCCATAAAATATCAGAAAATCAAAGCTCAAGATGTCATCCTCAAATGTCTTGTTTAGTTTACTGTCAGAGAGAAGTAAAGAAACCAGAAAATATTCACATTTAAGAGGCTGAAATCAAGAGAATCTGGACTTTTTAATTCAAAAATGACTCAAAATGATTAATCGATTATCAGAATAAATGCAGATTAATTTAATAGTCAGTTAATTATAGATTAATCATTGCGACTCTAAGAGTTTGTCCAGCTGTCCATCCCTTTGTTGTGTGCTATTGATTGATCGATTAATTGATTTAAAGACAAAAAATGGCAAAGTTTCCACCCAGTGAAGCATTTTTTCACTAGAAGCCATGATAATGAACTGTGTGTGCATAGAAGTACATTGTTCTTTATTTAAAATTATAATCAAACTGTTACGGAATAAATTTAAATTTATTTGTATACGGTTACGTAATCTTGTTTCATGTAATCCATTACTCTCCAAGCCTGGCTTGAGGGCATGTTTCTTATGCAGCATTTTATGCATTTTTCCCAAATTTAACCTTACTTCAAGATTAAATTCAGATGAATTTCTGTGAGTTTGAACTGAGCTTGGCCACATCACATGAGTTTAAACTATAAAAGACCACTTACAGCTAAAGCAGAGAAGGTTAGATGTGATGTCCTTGGTTTCCTTGGTTGTTTGTTTTGATCATTTCTCCATAAAATAGTGGATCTGTACAAATTAATACCATGTGTGTATATAACTATAATATATAATGCCATTCATCGTCCAAGGAAAATGGTAATTATAAATCCGCTACAGGAGACGCTCAGTCGAAGGTCGAACTGGTTCAGTAAATATACAGATAGACACTAAACTTTGTGTGATTCACAATAGAAGACATACATTATTCAAAATAGTTTTCATTACAAACCCATCATTTTCATCATCATCATCATCATCATCATCATCATCATCATCATCATCATCATCGTCACACTTCAAACCATAAAGACACACAAGTAGTTGAACTCTGATGTGTACATCACTGTGTTCACTTTGACAAACAACATGTACAAGTGTTTGTCATGAAGAGAAAACACAGAACCACTTTTCTCTCTCCGTTCCAACCAGAACACAGATGATTTATTACGTCGTTAACTGATTCAGGGAAGCTTGCAGCGGTAAAGACTGAAAACAAGGTCTTTAATTAAAAGATGAACGACATGCTGAAAAGGCACAATTAATGGATTCATTCTATATTTGTTAAAAACGCAGGAAACAAGTTGTAAATGCTGTGTCTCATGTTTAAACTGCAGATACGTAATGGCGACTACTTCAGGTATAAACGAAGCCTGAGTGAAGAATAGGAGTGCTGCAACTTGATGTTTTCATTTCAATTGTTAATCATTTTTATTTTTGTATATAAACACTCCTCAAAGACCAGAAAAATAAATTTTTTGAGTTAAAACTACGTAGATCACATCTTAGCTACGGAGACGCAATTTCTGCCCCACTTAGCTTCTGTTTCATTAGCTTGTGTTCTGTTAGCTTTCTCTTCATTTTCCCAGTGGATTTTTCCATATTACAAAGTGAATGGGTATCTAACTACTCTATTTACTAGTAAAATCTCAGCACTTTGTCATTTCAAATCGACCCTCTGCTAAGCCCCTCCCCCCTTAGCTACTCTTGCTACACCTGTCAAGCTTTCTGTCCCGGCATACAGCCTAAAATGACATGTGGTGCATTCCATTTGAACTGGGAAGTCAGAATTTTCAAGTTTCTAGTTGGAATTTTCAATTGGAACGCTCCCAACATCAAAACCCAAGATGGCTGCTACGCACATTGACAATAGTGAAAGCTGTTCATTAGCATCTCTGTCCTTTGTGTCCCATTATGTCAGCCGTACATGCAGTACCGTCCATGTTTGGTGGTGTTTGTAGGCACAAAATTCTGCATAATGCATTATTATCAAGCACAGCTAGCTAGCTAATCGAAAAGAAAAGTCAAAACCAGCTAATTTACATTAGCTTCCTGAGTTGGTTGGAAACTTTATCTACGGCTGATTTTTTTTAAATTGTTTAGTCCAGCTGACTCATATCAAAATGAGAAAAGCTCTCAAAATGTCTTATGGTTACACCATCATCTTTTGTCATGGTACCAAAAAAGCTAAAGCTAACAGGTAGAATACATGCAAATAATGAACCTGCATTGTAGGGTAGAGCTAGCTAGCCTTAGTAGTATACAGTATATTATAAGTTACTTGGAAGCAAAACAAAGGTTAGATTTACCCATTATTGTATTTTCAAATAGTATGTTTACACAAGTCTTGCAGATGATGACTAATCAATGAGTTTGGCAAATGTATGATAGATAAACGGCCCCAAACCAATCAAAGAGCAGGTTAGATACACTAATTTTAGGCTAGTAGCTAGCTACCTAGTGGCGAAGTAGCATTCAGAACTGGCTCCAACGTAAACTCACAAAATCACATAAGTAGGTCATGATAATCACTGTTAAAAATATTGCTGGTTACTACTGCAGGTAGGAAGCTAGTTAGCAAAGCATGCTAACATTAGCAGCTTGCATTATAGCTGGGAAACAACTCTGAACTGAGGACAACTTTGAAAATACCAAAGATTTTCAGAGCTAGGTTGCTAACTATTTAAAGATTTAAAGAGCAACTTGTGCAGTGACGCATGTTACAGCTCTGATTTACCAAACTAAGACGAGCTTGTTCGTAAAACACACTTCAGACTCAACAGAAACACAATAAAACTCAACAAAATGTCTTCATTAGTCTCACTACTGTTCAACAATCATCAGCTCTGGTTTGGTTCAAAATAGATCCACCACGTATATTGTGCATATCATGGTTTGGTGATGTTAGTGGTCACTGTAAGACTGTCGTGGTATGTGTCTTTAAAGTTACTAAACCATAAAACAGAATATTATGATTTCTTAAGTGAAAAAATCAGTCCCAGTCAAATTTTTAATTTAAAAAGACATTTTACTGCACAACAAATTAAAGCTTTATTCCATTTATTGGTTGTAATTCTTGTCAGTAAGTCATCTAAACACTGGTCTTGATCTACTATTAAAACAATTTAATTTGGCAAATCTTATGCCCTGTCACGAGATTTGATATCAGCACTCCTATTCTTCAGGCTTCATACATGCGAGTGTGTGTATAGTGACATGAACTATATTTACTGCACAGACTGATATATTTTATGCATGTTGAGTTGTTGTACAGAATCTATAATATGTATTCTATATTTTTTAAAATAGTAAATGTTTAATGTTCTTAAGTATTTCTATGGTATTTACACGTCTGCATGCTGAGTTTGATCCCAGGTTGTATTACAGATGTCAGACAATCAGATTGTGCTGCAGATGTAATACAGTTGTTAATACTCTGATGAAGTGCCTGTAACATTTCGAGATGAAACATATCCACCATGACAAAAGGGATGATCCAAATTTGCATGAAGCCTTCTCGTTGTTCCCTGTGAATGCTGCTGTAGGACTGCATGCATGGAAGGTGACGACGGGGCCCGACTCCTCACGTCAAGGCCGGGACCAGAGCTGCAGTCAGGCTGCGTCAAGTCGACAGGACGTCAAAACAGAGTTGAAACTTTTTGTTCTAGTTCATATTTAGTTTGGTTCAGTCTAACTTTGGCATTTCATTAGTAGGCTGTAGTCCTGCAGCCTGTAGAGACTGTAGTCCTGCAGCCTGTAGAGACTGTAGTCCTGTAGTGTGTAGAGACTGTAGAAACTGCAGTCCTGTCCTGCAGACTTTAGAGACTGTAGAGACTGTAGAAACTGCAGTCCTGTCCTGCAGACTGTAGAGACTGTAGAGACTGTAGAAACTGCAGTCCTGTCCTGCAGACTTTAGAGACTGTAGAGACTGTAGAAACTGTAGTCCTGTCCTGCAGACTGTAGAGACTGTAGAGACTGTAGAAACTGCAGTCCTGTCCTGCAGACCGTAGAGACTGTAGAAACTGCACTCCTGTCCTGCAGACTGTAGAGACTGTAGAGACTGTAGAGACTGTAGAGACTGCAGTCCTGTCCTGCAGACCGTAGAGACCGTAGAGACTGCAGAGACTGTAGAGACTGTAGAAACTGCAGTCTTGTCCTGCAGACTGTAGAGACTGCAGTCCTGTCCTGCAGCCCTGGTCCTGGCCGTGCATGCTGAGCCCCCGCGGCACCCAGAAAGCACTTTTTGTACCAAGTTTTGTCGTTGCCAATAAAACCCAGAAGATCCCTGCTGTGGGAACGTCTGTCTGCCATCTGTTTTCTTGGGTCCTTCTCTCCGTCCTGAGCTCTGTTCAGATGTCTTAATTCTGAGAATGAGGCCACAGACTTATTGACAACAACAACAACAACAATAATCACAGTTCATCCCTGTCTGATTGGTAGTAGAGATTTCCAGTTTCACACAGACTGGATTAGAGATGAGGGAAAGTATTTCGCAGTTTTTTTTTAAGTGTTTAAGGAGACTTGAGCCTAATCTTTAGTAACAGATGCTTTGGTTTAAAGATGAATTTGCAGTTGTTTGTGTTGCTGTTTGACTTTTATTCTTTCTTAAAGTAAATACTGGGCAGGTATGCTGTAGCCATCATACTGAAACATCTTTTATCATCCTCATACTCAATAATTATCTCAATAATCGTGACTAAATAATCCATTCATCTGCCATTGGACCACTATAATATACAGTTTAATTCCCCATACTTTTTTATTCTATTCTATTTTTTATATCACCACCTGCTTGAGAAGTGTTGTCTGTATGCTCGTACATTGGAGGGAATAAACTTTCAGTTAAGGAGTCAAATCCTCCTTGCTTTAAAGGGACAGTTCACCTCAAAATCAAAATTAAACTGGGTCATAATTTCTGTAAAAAGACATGGCTGTTGAGTTTTTAAATGTATTTTGTGGCTCTTTGAGCACCACAAGACTTGTGTCACCTAGTTCCATTATATCTGAGAGAAAGCAGACATGTCTACAGCTGATATCTCCAAAACTCTACAACTCACACCTGAACTATAGAGATGAAGATTGTTTTGGTTGCTCCACAGGTAAGAGGGAAAATATGTATTTTTCATTTTGGGGGTGAACTGTCCCTTTAAGCTTTCCCTTTATTGCCCCCAAATTAATCGCATTCATTCAGCTTTAGTTCTGCTCTACATTTAACAGAGATTTTTTTTTCAAATAACCTAATGAGTATTTAAACATTTGTATCACTTTTTGGAAATTGTAGGGGAGACCGGGGGCAATTGGAACACATTCAGTTCCTTTAATTAGAAACAAGCTAGAGTGATGACACAGGATGTTTTCAAAAATTTCAACAAAATGCTGATTTTGAGTTATGAAAGTTACTGTTTGGATGTTCAGTATTTTTCCTCTGCTGTCTAAATTTAATATGACTGTGAATTTAAACTCCCATCAATTTTATCTAAAGGTTACAGGCAGCATGCAGGTTGCAAAGGTTGCAGGCTAGCATGAGAGATTTTATCATGGCGGTTTGTCTGTGTTGACACACTTGTCTGTTAGAAGATGAACATATTTCACTTAATTTAAATGTTAAATTAGTTTTAACTCAATTAAAATTATTTATTGTCTTAATTATTATTTTCTATATTTAGTTTCTTTGTCATCGCCAAAAATAGAAATAGACTTTTCCTTTGAATCTACACAAGTTACATTACTAGATACTACAGCAGTAATGTGATTACTTTGAGGTGTGCTTTTATTTGAGATACTGTTGGTTTATACGACTTACTTGTTTCAGTGTTTCAACTGCCACCAACCACTGTAATAATTGCCCCCACCAAGGAGGCAATGGTAACACGCTGACTTCTTGCATGACATTAAATATAACAGTCTTGTTCTTATTGGTGAAAATATATATTCTGAATTATTAATTAGTGTACATATATTTGTTCCTCATATCAATAGTGTATTTTAAGGAGTCGTGATTATTAGTCGTGATTTTCAAAATAATCTCAAAATATTGAGGTAGGATCTCAAAATAATAACTTCCAATCATTTTGAGAAGTTTTAGAGTCATTGTGAGGACGCTTGTCATCATTTTGAGATATATAGTCAATATTTTGAAATACTAAATCATTATTTTGAGATTCCCAGACATTATTTTGACAAAGTTTCTTATATAGAAATGTGCTTCCAGAGACACAGATGTTTGTCTGTGACTCCAGCCTGCAACATTCAAACACTACACTGATAAACCACAGAATTACAGAGAATCATCAGGCGTCACGATCAAATTAAGTTTTTATATCATGTTGACGCTTCTGTCTGCTCACTCTCTCTCTGCGATCTCATTGTTTTTAATCAGCTGATATCTCTCCCAGGAATGAACAACGCTCGCGTTAAATTATTGCAAACTAATTCTTTCAGTTCACCGTTCAACAAAAATATTAGCTCGTTCAGTGGAACACAGACTAGTGCATTTCAAGTAGTCTGTGAGTCATGAACGAAAAATGTTTGTTTTTTTTAATGTTACAACTGCCCCAGGTCTCCCCTATCAATGACTGACGTAGTCTGTATGAAAAAGTGCAGGAGTGGAGTTGATATGTTTATGTAAGAAAAAGGAAAAGCAAACTTCTTTTCTACTTTTAGAGTCAGAGAAGTTGTTTCATTCTGAAAGAAGAGCACACACACACACACACACACACACACACACACACACACACACACACACACACACACACACACACCGTGTAGCGTTGAATTCGGGAGGACTGATGCTGGAGCGTCATCACCGCACTCACTCAGTCTCCTAGCAACAGGAAACATCAGCCTCCGCGAGCACCAATAAGGGCGCGCGCAGAGCGGTGTGTGTTGTGTGTTGTTGATGTGAACGAGATATTTTAGGAGGCTGGAGAGCGGAGAGGAGCGTCTCACCCCGGAGGAGCTGCTGGATCCGTCTGTCTGTCCGTCTGCACGTCAGTCTGTCCGTCTGTCTGCAGAGACCGAGGGGAGGCTGCGTCTTCAGGCCGAGCGGGAGCGTCTCTGAGCCGGTGTGAGGACGGTAGATGTCGCGGCACGGAGCGGGGGACAGCAGCAGAGAGAGAGGCTTTAACTGGGATTTACTCAACTACTGCTGCAGCTGGACACAATTATTTAAAGGTAAGAAGATTTAAATGACATTTAACGGCTTTACTGGTGCAAGTTTTGCATTTAAAACCGCAGCTACTCGTTTCTAACTGGATATTATGCAAGTTTTCTGTAAAGCACCTGTTAAATATTGAGGAAAAGGCAATTAAATAACATTTAAAAGGATAGAAGACAAAAATACAATACAAAAGCAAGAAAAAAGCAAGGACAGGTTTTCAGATCTCAATAAAAACAAACAAGAATACAAAAAAATACAATTATCCTAACTTTAAATATATAAAAACATGTAATTACTGAACATATCTGCACTTTTTTTTTAGATAAAAAAAGATTAAATGTTCCTTTATCATCATCCCATGTTTATTCAGGGAAAACTGACAGAGCACTAAGCTCTTTTACAGCAGTGCACATTAATTTACATTCATACAGGCTTAAAGCACATACAATGCATGATAATAACAACATCAGTAATAAGAATAAAATGGCAAAAATAGCAAATAAAACAAATATCTAGCAGGAATGCCTGGCAAGAATGATATACAGCGATAAAAACAGTAAATATGACTAAAAAGGGAAATAAATTCATAAATAACAAGTCTGCCAAAAAGGATATACATTATGGGCTGGTAAATGCCTCTAATTTTTAACCATTTAAAGTTTCTTATTCTATGCACATTTTGCACCAATTATAATTAAGATAAATGAGGTTTTAAGGTGGGAAATCTATGACCTCTTGAGCTCACACACTTCAGCTTTCAGTGGAAATATTTCCTGCAGAAGAAAATGTATAATGTTGCATCACACACACTCTGTCACTCTCTCTCTCTCTCTCTCACACACACACACACACACACACACACACACACACACACACACACACACACACACACTTCCCACGCAGCCTCTGTATCCATCATCATGCATCATTCTCCCACAGACGAGATATTCGGGCAGCAGTTGGATGTTAAAAACTGTGTGAGTCACTGCAGCGGCTTCAGGGGAGCCGGTGTGAATGTTTCGCAATGATAAAGCTTCCCACTCTGTGTTTATGATTGATTTATGGCATTTTAAACACACACACACACACACACACACACACACACACACACACACACAAACCAGCCTCTTATCTCTCCTCTTCCTGCTCCTTCTTGAATTTCAATGAGCTTTTTGCCCTTTAATGTACCACAGTAAAGGGTCAAATCGGGATACTATATAGAACATATACAGTTTCTGGGTGCTTTTAATGTGGAAATATTTTTTTTATCAAGTGCAGGTGTATTATTAATAGTAAGAAACAGACTAATAAATAAAATAAAACCATAATTCTATTTTATTATGTTCTTTTTTAATTTTTTTAAATATATTGTCTGTCTTTACATTGAGTCATCTTAATTAAATTTGTTTTACTCATTTCTATTTGATTTAATCTTTTATTTTTAATATTAACATTTTGAATTTTCCTTTGCTCATTACTTTTTTTTTTTTGCATGCTTGCAGGTGTTCAGGTTTTAGTGCTTATTGAATGGTGTGTCCTTGGCTGCTGTTATATAAACGCTGAAGGATGCTTTACACCAAAACATGTCAGCATTTTTGTCAGCTGATTAAGTTTAAATAAAAAAAAATAGTATAAAAAGCAGGACGTTTCAGGTTGTGTAATTTTGAAACTTTGGTACTAAATAATCTTCTGAAAAATCACTGTCAGATACAAAAGTCTCACTGTCAGGTGTTCCATTTTTTATTAAATGTACAAACTTGGATCCAAAAATTCAAGTTGAAGACGATCAAAGATCCAATTTAGGCACCAAATCAGAGGCTGGCAGCTCTGACAGATCACAGATCACAGAGTGTAGTTTCTGTGTTGATGCTCAGATGTTTTGGTCCTGTGTTTCCATTTCACTCCTCCTCCTCCTCCTCCTTCTCTTCCTCCTCACCCGTTCCTTGTTTTCTCCTGCAGGAGCCTGAGGGCGATGTGGAGGCTCAAATCAGCTCAGACACACTGATTCAAGGTCCGGTCAGAGAGCTGATCACCGGCTGTGGAGCGTCAGCAGCAGGTAACAGAGCGACTGTCTGTTACCTCATTTACACTCAGCCAGAAAGATGATGTAACTTCATTGCTCTCCTTTAGGCTACAGTTTAACGTGGACGACTTCTTGGGGATTTGAGGGCGCTGTTTGGTCCTCAAGTGATATCTCATCTAACTTTAAACTTGTACTGACTCATTTTTTTTGTACAATAAGCTGTTAAACTTGTTGCAAACTGCAGTAAAGGAGTTTGTGGACTTGTTTTGACTTTGGCATTTTGAGTGTTGCCATCTTGGTTTTTTGGACCATATTTGGATGACCGAGGGGAGCTGAGGGAGGAGCGAGTGATGGACAGTCTGTGGTTAGCAAAGGTTACCAGGCCAGATAACATTAGCAGAGAAAAGCTAGCTAGCTGCAACAAGTAATTGATTATTAATCGATTACAAAATTCATCACCAACTACTTTGGTGATGGTTTAATGGGTTTGGGTGGGTTTGAATATTTTCAGGTTTATTTACTCCTCTCTGACAGTAAACTCAATATCTTTGGTTTGTGGACAAAACAAGACATTTGAGGACGTCTTCTTGGGCTTTAACAAAACTGATCAACATTTTTCACCATTTTCTGTCATTTTACAGGCAAACAATTATTAATCGATTATTAGAAAGAATAATCGCCGGATTAATCAACTCTGAAAAACACTGTTAGCTATTACAGCTATTTAAGTGTATATTGTGCCATAAAGATGCATTGCTAAGCCTCTGTTCAGGTCACTGTAGAAACTTGTAATTGTTCATAATTCACTTCTTCACTGTGTTGAAGAAGATGTGACAGTAGGAACTGAGACCATGAACTCATTAGAAAACTGTTTTCTGAGGTAATAAATCAAATAAGAAGTAGGCTCATTTTCTCATAGACTTCCAAACAATCTGATTTCTTTTTGCAACCAGTGGATTCGCCCCCTGCTGGCCTTCAGAAAGAATGCAGGTTTCATGCACTTCAGCATCTCCTCCATTTTTCAGACTCAGAGGCTATGTCTACTTCTTTTATACAGTGAGCGATTGACATATTGTCACCTCAGAGTTAAAATAATAAACACATTAGAAAACAGAAGCTTTCATTTTGGCTCTGGTTTGGTCTCCACCAACTCCAGAGAAGGAGAGAGATGTTCCGCTGTGTTCGCCAGCTGGTCTCTAATTGCGTCTCTGCTGTTTGCTGCTGGGCAGGTCGTGTACAGTGAGTTTATCAGCCGCCTGCTGCTGCAAGAAACAAAGCTAATGAGAGCAGCAAGAGTGAATCAAAACAGTGAAGCTGCAGGCTGTAAATGGTTCATCACCACGAGTGACACCTTCCAAATTATAGTCATTTGATGAGGATTAATATGGATTATAGCAGCTTTAAAGGTAACCCTAAAAAGCCTCATTAATGTGCTTTAACTGCAGGCTTCAGTGTCAAAATGCTGTTTCACTAAAAGCAAATTTACAGTAACACATGGTCAGCTTAGTAGCTCACAGCAGAAGACCATGAGACGGGGTTGAAAGCTTCAAAGAAAACAATGTGGACCTTTAAATAAGATCTCAGTTTACTGTGTCAAAGCTTGTTTCAGAGACTTGTAAAGTGTACAGTTTTGGAGGAGAGATATAACAAAAAAGTACAGATATGACAGTCTGGTATACAAATTATTGTTTATCCGCCACCTCAATCCACAAATATGGGTACCAGTATCAGCCCTCAAAACCTGAGATTATCTTTGAAAAGGTTTTGTGGTGAGTCTGCCTCAGAGGCAGCCCTTAATATCTCTATAATACAGAAATTAAAAACTTAAAACATAGTACAGTCTCTGATTTTCCTGTCTTCAATTATCTCCAAGCTCAATGCTGATATTTTGAAACTCAAAGTTTAAAAAAAACAAAACAATTTAATCCCTTCAGAGTGTAAAACAGAAATTTAAGCACATTCGCTAATGTTGGACAAGGGTAAAACTCAGGTTTGTAATAATTTAAACAAGTTTCCCAGCATTCACTCTGTAAGATTTGTAGTTTAATCTCTGTTTTTTTTTTCTTTTCCAGCAGCCCCTTCCCTGTGAGAGAGACCAAACCATTCAACAACGTCGAAAGTTGCTTACTTCAAGAGGAAATATGCGGAGGAGGAGGATTTACAGGGAGGCCTACATGGATATTTTCAAAAAGTATGAACCTTTTCTTTTCCTCTTAATCTCTTACATGTTCTCCAAAAGAGTCACTGATAATCCTCCACTCTTTCTCCGCTTCTATGCAGATGAAACCTTTCTGTTTGTGAGAGATGACAGACGTCAGTTCAGCTCAGAATCAAAGGTTTCAGAGCAGATATGCTTCATTAGCTACCAACCTGACTTCATCTTAATTGTGTTTACTGTGATAAATGTACAACAGTTATGTGTTATTAGCTTTTTGCCTCTTAAATTGTTGTTGGAGAAACAAAAAAGCTGATAAGAGAGTTTGTGACTTTGTGTGTGAAATTAGGTTTAAAATTTAATTTGAATAAATTGGCTGAGCAGAAATGTTCTTTTCTCAAAAACCTGCTGCCCCATTTTCTCCCAGGCTGGTCATGTTTGCATGCTACCAACAGAAGCTAGCTAATTTTTGTGAAATCACAAACCTTGTGTTGCTCCTTTCTCATGTTTCTCATAAAGTTTTCACAAAGAACATGCACAAAAATGCCCACAAATGGCATTCTTCAATATTTCAATATTATTATGATGTGTTTTTGACACTTGGAGATCACCTCTTGTCCCATATCTCACTTTCCAAATCTTTTCATGAGATACACGTCATTTACATCCTAAAAACTTGTGGTTGTTTCATAAAGTTTGGAACATCTGGCTCAAGAGGTTAGAGTTACAACAGGGAAGTGTTATTCCTGTGCATTGTCAGGCTTGTATAAGTTGCAAATCTGAGTTTATTCCTCTGATATAATCCGTCTAAAGTGCTTCAGATAAAATAATCAAGTGTCAAGTACAAAATCTAACAGCCCAAACGAACCCTCTGCCTTCGTGTTTGTCCTGTGCAGCACCTGATACTGCAGGAGGACCGGAGCTGCATCCTGAAGCTGTCCCTGGAGAAGCTGAGGTTCCTGGAGGACCCCGAGGCCTACCTGAGGCGCTCCGTCCTCATCAACAACCTGCTGAGGAAGATCCACCATGAGGAGGAGGAGCTTGAGGCCGAAGAAGAGGAGGAGGAGGAAGAAGAAGATGAAGTAGAAGAAGAAGAGGAGGAGGAAGAGGAAGAAGAAGAGGAGGAGGAGGTTATAGGAGAGAGGGGGCAGCGGAGGCTGTTGTACCCGGACAGGAAGAGGGTGAAGGTGCTGGTGATGGACTGCTGCTCTCCGGCGTTCGGCCTGGAGGAGCTGCAGCACTACCGGCTGGTGCCCTGTTACCCGTCAGCCGGATGCCTGTACGGCCTGGGCGCCTGCCCCGGTCTCGCCCCCAACCACCAGGTCCTTCTGTACAACCTGGACGACAACGGCTGACTGACTGTCCGGACCTCACTGTCATGCCTCTTCACAAATGCAGTGTCAGTTCATGTTACGGGCATGCGGGCGAGGAGGAAAGCTCCTTTGGATTTTCACTCCAAACCTTTCAAGGAAACGCGTCGTCGGGTCTGTTTTGTTCGTCGCCAGGATGTCACCTCCTCTCGTCACCTTGCTAAGAGGCAGCGGTGGATTTGGGACGCTGAGAAGAAACCCTGATTCTTCTTCTGCCTCAGGATCAACAGGGTCTCTGATGCTGATGTCAAGCTCCATTGCAGCGTCACTGCCATTTTTAAACTATAATGTGAGAGACTCGTTAATGTCGTGTTGTTGATTTTTATTGTAATTGTTGCTCATGTGAACCTCATGTGAGCATATTCAGGGATCTACAGACTGCAGGCTACTTTTGATGCACCTTGGCTTGCGTGGAGAATATGCGCTGATATGCTTCTGTTATCTTTTTATGCTACTACAGTGTGATTTATGAAATATTCTGTGTAACATTCCCTGGACTGTGTGAATTCTCTGAGGTGCGTTTACTGCCTGTGGGAAGACTGTTTCTCTCTACTTTGATGTCCCGTGTTCATTCAGTATGCTGTTGGTTATTTTCATTTTGCATCACTCTGCTGCCCCCTGCTGGTGGTCAAAGAATTCATTTTGAAGCCCTTGTTAGTGACTGTTGTGTTCAAATCTCAAGATGCAAGTGGATGATAAGAAAAGATGGTAACACTTCATTTTAAGTCCTCCTATTTAGCATTTATAAGCAGTATATGAACATTTAATAAGTAAGAGATAATGTACAGTGAGCAGGTCATTATTGCAAAATAAACCCAGACAGGGTGATGCTTATTACATGGTTACTGAAAAAATCATTACTTTGATACAAAAATATTAATTTTAAAGTGATTTTTATTGATTTAAAAAAGATTTTATTGCTTCTCCAGAGTGTTTGATCAGAATTGTGTCCATAGCAACAATTGTAATTGACCAAACAGAATCAAGTATTTAGCAAAGCCATATAATAAATGTTTTATAGCACAGAATAATGCAGTCGGATTCAGGTATGAGTTTTTATTATTGCAGTGGTTTTCAACCTTTTTCCTTAAAGGACCCCTCAATGAGGAGCAGACGACCCCTGACTAAATTACCTATTTTATGGATATTTCATATTATATTCAATGCATAACAATAAAATTATAGAACTAATAAATTGTACAATTTATCCAAATAGTGAGTACAATATTTGCAGAAGGTTTGAGCAGATTATTTTTTAATCTACAATGATTAGTAAATTAACCAATTAGTCTATTGAAAGGAATTTATTTGCCAACAATTTTTATTAATATTCAGTCATTTTTCAAGCAAAAATGTCCAAAATCTGCTAGTTCCACCTTCTTAAATGTGAGGATTTACAGCTTTTCTTTTTCATTTAACAATCATTTAAGAGTCTTTGGCTTTTGGAATGTTGGTTAGTTTATAACACGCTATAACGCGGTATGTAAGTGTTATTAATGCAGTAGTTTTCCGAATTTTTTTCTCATGGGACCCATAAACCACCAACCCCTGAAGTGACATATGTTACGGATATTTCATATTAAATTAATGCATAAGAGTAACAGTAAAGAACAACTCATAAACAGTACAATTAACATAAAGACAAACTGCAGGAAGTTTGCATGAAGATTCTTGAATATGAGGATTTGCTGTCTTTATTTTGTATTTATGACAGTTAATGAAGAGTCTTCAAGTTTTGGATTGTTGGTTGGTTTATAACACACTATAATGCAGTATGTAAGTGTTTATTAATGCAGTGGTTCCCATCTTTTTCCTAAAAGGACCCTTTTTCTATCATTGAATAAACTGACGATTTCTGACAAAGTACATAACAATAACAGTAGAGAACAACTGATAATCTGTACAATAAACACAAATACTAAATACAATAACTGCAGGATGTTTTTTTTATAAAAAGAGCATTTTTCAGGAATTTTGAGCAGGTTATTTATGAAGCTGCAACAATTAATCGATTAGTCGATCCAAAAGAAATTAGCCGCCAACTATTTTTATAATCAGTTAATTGTTTCAGTGAGGATTTCCTGCTTGTCTGTGTCATTTCTGACAGTAAAAGAAGAGACTTTGAGTTTAGGAAACCGTCTCAATTTTATGATATTTTATAGACTATGTCAGAGTTTCCCAAATAATTTTATTTAGATATTTTTATTTTTAACCGCCTTTTATTTTTAACCGCCTTTTATTTTTGACTGCCTTTTATTTTTAACTTCTACCGCTTTTGTCCACAGTATTAATGTATTTGTCAACAAATATAACTCATAAACGGAGGCTGGTGTATAAACATAATGAATGACAATATTGTAAAATACAGATATAATGATGTAAAATATGTCTTCATAGGATAGTTGTTGACAAATGCTCAGTGTCCTTACAGCTGCATACAACTACATTGTAGTGTGTTATAAACTATATATTAAAGGTTTATATACTGCTTATAATGCTAAATAGGAGGGTTTAAGAAAAGTTTTACCAAAAAAAACTAATAATCTTTCATTGTTGGTTCCCTTTTAGGTGAAATAAGTCATGTTTTGGGGTTTAAAAAAAAGGAAGATGGCATCTCTTTTCATTCTCTTCAGCTCAAAGAAGACAACTTTTTTTTCTGCTACCAAATAATTTGTTTGTGAATTATTCTCTGTTTTGAAGCTGAATTCCAGAGAGCAGAATATCTTTAAATTGACATTATACTCCATATTTTCTTCCTCTCTGTCCTGGCCATCAGATCAGTTGAAGTGTTGTCACAGCAACAGAGTTTTTGCTAAATTGTCAGAAGATATTTTATTATTTCACTTGGCAGGAGGCGTGCTTTATGAAGCTGACTAATCTGCTGTTAATGATTCATCCTTTTCCAGAGTCTCTTTCTGTGTTCTGAGTGTTTTCAGTCTTTGTCCAGGAGTTTCACTGGCTTTGAAAATTTGCATCTTGATGATAACAATCACTACAATGGAAAAACAACAACAACAACAACAAACTGCAGGCAACTATTCAAGAGAAGTTTGATATTTTAAAACAAGAATTTATATTTTGATGAAAATGCATATTCCATATTTAAGATAAACTATTTTGAAAAAGGGCCATTCAACTTTTTTTCAGGTGATTGATTATCAAATAAAGTATGCAAGGTGACAATGTTTTACGTGTTTGGATCCATCTTTATCTATCTATCTATCTATCTATCTATCTATCTATCTATCTATCTATCTATCTATCTATCTATCTATCTATCTATCTCATATAATTATACTTTTATCCAGTGTTTCAGTTTTAACGTCTGTTTTGTTTTCTCTTCTATTAATAATGTAAATTAATTTACACGTCTTTACAAATTCAAGACTGCTATTAATGATACGGGCTACACACTAAGCGCGGTCATGTTACGTCGTGACGTCTTGAGCGCGTCTTCTGTGCGTGCGCGCCGGAACTCTTGTTGCCTTCAAGTGCTTCCACCAAAATCAAATTTTAGACGCTCAAGTCTTTGAAGACCCCCCCCCAACCCTAACCCAGACCCAAAAACTCTCTGGGATCAACAGAACAGTGGCTACTTTTAATGTTCTTCTTTCTTCATCGTAAGACGTTTTCAATATATCATGTTTAAGTTGGTGTTTACATGCCCTTCGTCATCAAAATAGTTGAATGTCACTATTAAAGAAGATTAAGTCAAACAAGAAGAGACGTTTAATACAGTATATATGCAGCATATGATATAGTTTATAATAAATAAATTAAAACAATGGATCAAATCTGAATCAGAGCTATTAGTTTTATATTTTTCATTCGTACTTTTTATTTTTATATTGCTTTTCATTTTGCTTTCAACGAGATTCAGTTAGTTTCCAGAATGGTTATGCTCGTTTAGGTTTAATTCTATTGTTTAAAGATGTTTGGTTTTAGTTTAGTTTGTCATAGTTTCAGTATTTTTTATTATGAAATAGAGGCCAAGACTTTATAATAACCCTCAATAATAAATGGTAACTTGAGAGTTAATTATACTTGGTTAATAGCTATTTTACTGTTCGCAAACGACTAATAAAATTATAATAAGTAATGTTTACTAAGTGTTAGTAATTTTATAATTTGTTATTTTATCATTAGTTTGTGTAATAGAAAATAAAAATTATCATCGCTAATAGGAGATGGTTAATTACATTCTGATTACAACTATTTTATAGTCGCATACACGACAAAACATCTCAAACAATGTCAGTTAGCCTATAGCATTACTAATGATTAGTGAACATGATCAATTATCGTGTCATTGTTTGTTAATGGGGAAATAAGTGTTTAATGAACTATCAGTTAATAATTATTTATGATGTTATTATGAAGTTTGGGCTCTAAATAAATCTAGGATGGTTATTATATATATTATATTATATTATATTATATTATATTATATTAGAATATATGTTATACTATGATATATGAGTTAATAGAGAAGTGAGAAAGGGGTCTGGAAACACGTTTTACGTCTACTTACTTTTTCGATACTGTTACTCTTGTTTTGTCTGCGTCTTATATTTTTTAATATTTATTTTGTGTTCGAGTTGAAGTCATTCATTATGGTTACCACATTTCCTCCACATTTCCATCTCCTCCCAAGATATTTTTTAGGTAAAATTTCTAAGTGTCCTTTATATTTTCAGTTTTTCCTACAATATTTTAAATGTTAAATTATTTTACTGTAGTTTCAAGTGAAATAATCTAATCCTGATCCCGAATCTGCATCCGTTTGAACGGAACCAAAGTCGGGCTCAGAATGAGGCGTTGCGAAATTTCCGACAGTATATGAAGGCAACAGCAAAGGCGCGCTCCCCGGACTGCTCCGCTGTACATCTGTCAGAGGATAGTAGTCAGGCAGCGGGACACTGAATGTTTGTGGACGGCGGTCGAAGGAGAACCGAGCCGCTTAGTTTATCCGTTGTGCTCTGACTGCAAACAGCAGCTCATTTCTGTTTGAAATAATACAACTCGCCGCCATAACTTGTCACAGTTTAAATACGGTCTGGGGTTCACTCTGCCAGGATGCACGGGTCGGCTAGCTTACGTTAGCCGCAGAGCTAGCGTTACACCGTCCGCTGTGTGGGGAAAGTAGCGGAGTCCGAGCACCGTCTCTCAGCCGTGTGGGAGTGAAGAAACCGGAGTAAACATGGAGAAAAGTAACCGTTTTGTTGAACTCTTCCATTATCTGCAAGACCCGCACCTTGTCGCCCGCTTTCAGCACATTTGTGGGGTACGGGGGACGTTTTCGAGAACCGTCTCTCTCAGCAGCAGCGGCAAAGAAGCGGACCGGGCTCACACGCACAACAACGGGGCTTGTCACCATCGCATCACCGGGGAAAACGACAGTGAAAACCTGGCCGTTATCGGAGCTGGAGAAGGGGAGAAAGTACAGAGAACAGCAGCGGGTGTTCGGAAGAGGATTGTGAGAGATGAAAGTGAAGATTCTCCCCAGAATGGAGCAGTTTTGTCCGCAGCTCCAGCCCGGGGAGAGACGGTCGGTGCGGGGAGTAAAGGTCGCAGCCTCCCCGGGGCCACCGCCGCCGCGGTTCAGGGCAGTCTCACCGGGTCAGAGGAGAGGGGAACGGAGAAATTCAGTGGCACCAGCACCTTGAAACCCCTCCGCAAAAACTCTCTAACAGGTGAAGCCGGGCAGGAGTTCCTGATCGAGAACCGGTTCTTGTACTACCTGTTCACTTTCGGAACCGAGCTGGGCAACGAGCTCTTCTACATCACCTTCTTCCCCTTCATCATGTGGAACATGGACGCGTTTGTGAGCAGGAGGCTGATCATGGTGTGGGTCTGGGTCATGTATCTGGGGCAGTGCACCAAGGATGTGATCGGCTGGTCTCGGCCCGCTTCACCTCCTGTGGTCAAAGTGGAGATGTTTTACAACTCGGAGTACAGCATGCCCTCCACACATGCCATGTCAGGCACGGCCATCCCCTTCTCCCTGTTCTTCATGACCTACGGCCGCTGGGAGGTACAGTACAGTGCATCCATCTCAATCTCTGTCAAAAGTGTTTAACATACGTGAAATGTGCAACAGGAGCAGAGAAGGAGAAGTTGTCAGGAGTTACATCCTCCTGATTTTCACGAAGGAAACTGAGAAAGTTCCTCTTATGATGTTTCACAACATTAACCTGTTCAGAAAATCAAAGGAAAACTGAATCACTGAAAGCTCCACACACACACACTGCTGACCTGTTACCTCCTTACTAGAGCTGTGCAGCATCAAAATATTACAACCAAAAGACATTTGTTTAATATTTAGAGCTGCAACAATTAGTCGATTAATCAGTTAGTCTATTTTGACAATCGTTTTGAGTAATTTTTCATGAAAAAATGGCTGGGAAAAATGCAAAAACTAAGATGATGATGTGATTTTTGATGGGGTCTGTACCAAACAAGCATGTTCCTTTATGGAGATAATGAATTGTGGGTCATGGCATCTCTGTAGTAGAGCAGCAACACTTACTTGATTAATGGATTAGTGCAAACTATTAAATCAGTTGCAAACTATTTTTAGAATCTTTTTGAGTATTTTTTTTTTTTACAATAAATACCCAAATAATCTGATTTCAGCATCTCAAATGTGAATATTTTCTGTTCAGTGAACAGTTCAATGAATATATTTGGTTTGTGAACAAAACAAGACATTTGAGCTGTTCATCTTGGGCTTTGGAAAACACTGATTTGAACATTTTTCTGACATTTTTTTGCATGGTACATTATCTGTTAGGGCTGAACAATATGCAAAAGAAGCATTTTTCCTTTTTTTTAGCATTTTATAGACTAAATAAGTAAAACATAATTGCAACATTTTTTAATTAATATTGAAAGTAATCATTAGTCACAGCCCTAATTGCAAACTAAAGCCTCTAAAAGTCTATAAAATTGAATCAATGCCTCTCCAAAAAAGTTACATCATAAATAATAAAGTATAAGTAAAAAACTAGTAACAAAGTGTGAGATAGCAGTACATTTTGGACAATAAAACTCACTTGAAATTAAATTGTCAAAAGTAATAACTAAATTTAAACAAATATATAACAAAAATTAACTACACTGAAATTTTGAAAAGTATGAAAATGCATACACAAAAGTGCAGCCTGTAAATCATTTAAATACTGTAGTTAGTTATTCAATATTATCCAGCATATAAGGTAATACAAGTGAATGAATGACAGAATTTCCATTCGTCTCTACAAACCCTACAGCTTTTAACAACACAATAAACACGTTACATAATTTATTATGTCCCCTGAGATACCCAATAACGGAAACTCACAGTATTATATCAAGATGAATATACAGTTATGCCTGAGATAAACCCTTATGGTTTGTAAGATCTGCCTGCTTATAGATTTTTCAGACTTGGTGTCCATATTCTACATAGTGTAAGAAGGAATTTTTATATTTATTATATTCTACAGAGATGTACACATTATCACAGAGCACAGAATCAGCCACTTGGCTTTCACTGCCTCGCTCAGGAACAGTGACCATGTGGCAATGGTTGATTTAGGGTCAAACCTGTGGTCTACTACTGGTGTACACACAGCCCATGGTCCCCCCCTGCTATGCTACAACAACAAAAGCAAACATGTGCAACGTGCCAGCACTTGATACAGGATCACTGAGACTTTGCCCTCTGAAGTCCGCCTTCTGAAGCTGCATCATTAACAATTAATGAGTGGTTGGCCCAGTGGATACAGTGACAGAAGCCTGGGCGGCTGTTCAGCTGTATGAGCACATTTGTTGACTATTTACTGCTTGTACTACAATGAAATCAAGCTCACTGTGGACACAACAAGCCTTAAAAAAAGTCTCCCACCAAGTGACAGAAGTCCTGTCATGACAGAATAATGCTCATTACACAACAGAACATAATAAACAGGCCAGATAAACACAATAATCAGTTGATCAGTTAATGGTCCAGTGCGCAAGATAAACAAGAATTTATTGGCAAAATATGGCAGAAATCTAATGTAAAATTCATCTGTATGCTGTCATTAGTGTACAATTCCCTAAAAGAAGAAGGATCATGTTTACATTACTGGAGAAAGAGCCTTTTATACATTGCAGGTCCACTTCCACGGGCTCCATATGACACCACCATGTTTCTATAGTAGTCTAGAACAGACAAACCAAACACTGGCTCAAGACAGGGCCTTTGGTGTTTTTTGAGATTTTTGTGGCCTTCATAGTTTCTCTTTCGTGTTTGGTTAAGTGTGTTTGTAATCATATTTTTTGAGGGAAAATGGTTTCAGCATCACAATTTATTGTAGTCTTCTGTACTAATAAGAATATCTGACTGTTAGACTTTTGAACAAATTATTTGTGTCAATTTGGACATTTTTCATAATTTCCTGACATTTTATTGGCCAAAAAAAGATGACTGATTAATCGTGAAAATAGGTGGGAAATTAGCTGATTGTGAAAATACTTAACGTTGTGCTTTTGACTCTGAGCTCTGCATTTTAAGCTAGCTTGTTGTCATGCTAGCATGCATGTTTGCCAAACTGTTTGATGTCATCATGGTGACATTTGACATGTAATAGTCATCAAATTAGCACTGACAGCTAGGGATGGGAACTGCTGAGATTTTATTGACACCTAGGCCATTATCGATTCATAATCATCGCTGTTTAGAAGTAGCCACGAAAAGAGTCTCTCCACCCCGAGTCCTTCTCGTTGACACTTTCCAGCAGCATAGATGCACTAGTTTGATATTATTGTTTTACATCAATAAAATGAATTGATAAGCTTGGAGGCATACGATTCTGATGGACTGGACAAGTTGGATCTGGTTCTCATCTGGAAACTGTTCTTGATTCACATTCCTATTAATAGCTCAATAAGGAATTATTTGCATGCTAACGTGTGTGGCTACTTATTCAGACAAACTCAACTTTGGTAAGTGAGCGTCTCTTGACGTCACCTCATGTTCTACCTCCTGTTTTCCATCTTCGTTTAAGTTCATGAAAAATAATTCATGTGTCCCAAATCATTGGAATAACATGCCTGCAGGAGTTTTGTTTTAACAAGCCATTCTCTGTTGTTCTTTGCTTCACCTCCCATTCACTCAGGAGGAACAACACTCCATTGTGTCCAGTCTGTAAAAGCCAACAAAAAGTCTGTGTAGTCCACATCCATTGTCTTACTGTGCATCCACACAGTGAGGAACATGATCAGGAAGTCTATTTGATTTTCATAGAACTGAGAGACGAGGAAAGCTCAAACAATATGTCGATTCTTGTCACGCTCATCAGCTCAGACTTAATATGGCAGATTTCTGCTCGTTGTTGTAGAGCTGATTATTAAAGTACAGATGAAATGTTATTTCGAGAGTATCTAGCTACTGTGTCGTGACATATATACGTAAAACATAATTGGAAGGTGGTATAAAATTACATTGTGAGGAATGTTGAAAAGTGGATGTGTCATAAGCCGACGAGCCATACTTTTGCTAGCTGGCTAACAAATGAATCTTAGCTTTGTGCCACTAAAAGTTGTAGATTAATTGGTGGGTGAATATAGAAGTAGTATTGGATGAAACTGGTTGGTTCAAGCCTACGTAAGCATGGCGTGTGCTTATTTTATTTTACAGAAAGAAACATTAATTAGATGTTGATATGAGAATGCAAACAATGTTGTGACCATGGTTGTTTCTCCTACACGTTTGAAAGGGGAGAGTGAGAAAGGTGTTTGCAATCTACAAGCTCACTGCTAGAAGCCACAAAATCTTACTCACTTGTTCTTTAACGTGGACAGTGGTACAGCGGCTTCAGCAACAAACATTTTCCTTCCTGGTTCAGGGACTCCTCTGCAACAGTTATCTGCAATTGTAGGCTAGTATTGCTCAAGTAGTCTGCACTGATTACCACTTTTGTTCAGCATATACTGTTATTGCTGCTTTAGTGGTGTTTCACTACACTTCGTTCCTGTAATACCATCATTCTCCAAAAAGTTGCTTGATGCTCAGCACTATTTACTTTGGTGTAGGTGGGAAAAAAAGCCCAGAGTTTTGAAACAACAAATGCGTGGGATCCCAGTATTGTGTTGCTTGAATCACAGCAGGCGAGAGCAGAGGTGGGATTGATTTACGACACTCTACCTCCCCGTCTGTCTGCCAGAGCACGAGATAAGAGAGTCGACCCCCCGACCTTCGAGTGTGGGACTCCGAGATAAGACTGATTTAGCGTCTGTAGCACTCTCATGTCTCCTCACTGTATCAACAGGCCTTTCTTTGCTTGTCAACCTCAGTTAGAAGACACACAAGTAGAAGAAAATTTCAGAAAAGCTCTCAAAGTCTGCAAACAATTTGTTCTTTACACTTACTACAAAACCATCTCTACAAAGCGTTAAAATACAAACACCTGACCTGCTTGTGTGGAACAGCAGATAAGACTGTCATCACATTTATTTTGGTCAGAAGTGGCACTCTATCTTTGCCCTAAGACTTAAAAAATAATCAATATGCTCACACCTCCAATGAACACTGACAAAACTGGACCCCTTGAGTTTTCTCAAGACTTAAATCCTCCTTTTAGCTTTCTGACTGCATGGAAGTGACAATACAGTTTGTGAATTAGATTTTTGTGTGTGGTCCAACCCACAAATGGTCTCAAATATAACACTAAACAAACTCTGGCTTTGTACTGGGTAGATGTGATTTGTTTTTCTTACACTCAATGTAGCTTTTTGGGAAATGCAAATCTACTGTAAAGAAGACGGACCCCTTATCACACAGCCATCGCATTCTCGAGAGAATTCTGTTGGTTGTGTGATTATTCTTGAGTCTAGAATGAAGCCCAATTTTATATTCCTAAAAAACACCTTCAGGCTAAATGCCATTGTGGTGGTGTTTTCTGATCTCTCTCATTGTCGTCATTATTTTCTCTCTTATGCCAGATTCAGACTACACAATATTACACTGAGTCAGATTCTGCTTGTTAATCCGTTAATTAAAACACTCAGTCGGCTCCATCGATGCATGCATGCTGTTGAATATGTTTTAAGAAAGTAAAGCAGACATCCGCATTTTCTGAATATTGTTCTGAATATTTTAAAAAACGTTTCCAGATTTATATTTCCCAGAAAATGGGACGTGGTTTTCCAGCACATTCCCAAGAATCCTGTTTCCCAGGGGCATGTTTTGGGTGAAACTGACCAATATGCAACTGACCTTGTGTCTTATTTCAACACGTAGAATTTGTCACACTCGGCAGGAGAAGACCTTTTGATCTTCTTACAAGCTTGTCTTTCTATTGGGAAATTGTGAGGCTTCCAAGATGCTGTGTTGGTTGTCATCCGCTGTGATTCACTATGGGGCTGCCATTATTTTCATAGTCAAGAATTTGGTTGATTCATATTTGTTTTCCTATAAAATGTCAGAAAACTGTGAAAAATGTTGATCAGTGTTTCACAAAGCCTAAGGTGATGTCTTCAAACAACTTGCTCTGCCCACAACTCAAAAATATTCAGTTTTAATTTCATAGAAAACAAAAGAAACCAAAAAGTATTCACATTTGAGAAGCTGGACCTTACAAAATTAATCAAACAGATTAATCAGTAATCACAATTGTAGGTAATTAAGTTAATGATTAATAAACTGATGAATTGTTGCAACTGTCATAAACTACACGAGATAAAACAATCCACTGTCGCACCCAGCACTCATTTTCTATGTCTGTTGGGTCAGTTGTTGGGCTGATATTGTGTAGTCTGAACTAGGAATTACTGCGACTTATGATTCATTATGAGTTGTTGTTTATCTCTGACCTTCTCTGGTGTTATCACTTTGGTGGAGAACCTTTAGAAACACCGTCTAGACAGTTGATGAACTACCCTTTTTCTTAGTGGAGCATATCATTATTACTCATAGCAGTTAAAAACTCTCATGTGTACCAAGCATCGTCATTGTTTCTTTAGCAAACATTTTGGTGATCTAAATGACAGATTTACTGAAATTACTGTACACATGATTTATTTACTTTTTAATTTTGTGTCAGGAATCACAATTCAAAATGTTCAAAATAAACTTGAGAGGCTGACAGATTTTTCTGACCAGAGGAGGATATTAGAGCCGTCATGCAGAAGGCAGGTTTGCCCTTCACATCCCCTGCTGCTTGCCGTAGCTGCTCTGTAAGGCTTCCTGCTGGATCATGGACTCAGATGACTTGTCTGAGCAAAGCAGGAGTGTTTGGATTTGGACGGTCCTCCTCCCAACCCACCACCGCCCTCCTCCAGCTCAGGCAGTAACTAGAGCCAGATGTCTCTCTGTGGAAGATTCTGTAAGAGTGAAATAAGGAAGGGCACAAGGCACCGAACAGAAAAGAGCAGCTCACGGAGGGGAAGTAGGAGAGAGAAGGCGGAAGAGAGGAAGGAAGTAGAGAAAAGATTATGAGACTAGATAATAGATGTGAGGAGATTAGACAAGATGAGACTAGAGGACAAGAGATGGGCAGAGGTGGTCAGGGGCATGGAGTGAAGAGGGGATCAATACAGAAAAAAGATGAGGAGGAGGAAGGATAAAAGAGGACAAAACAGACTAAAGGCAAAGAGGCTGGAAAAGGAGATAAGAGAAGATGATGAGACGGGATGAAAGGAAGAGCTGAGGTGATGCAGAGCATTTTAGACCAGAATATAAGAGCTGCTCAATTGAAAATTCAGACCACATTTTTATCAGACTGCGACATAAAATCTGATTATGTCGTCCAATAGAGCCAGAGCAGAAAGCATTATGGTAAACAGGTTTTGTGTGAGACTTCCTCCCTCGAGCGGGAACGTTAGGTGGGAGCGGTACAGCTTTTCCTGCAAGCATGAATGACTTTAACAGTATAGCATTTCCTAACTCCAACTCTTGAGTTTTCATTCAAATTGTAGATGACTATCAACCAAAAATCTCATCTGTTGCATTCAAAGGAAGACAAATAATGTCTGTTAAATTTTTGTGAGTTGCAGTAGTTTTGAAAGAGCTATAGTAGTCAAGATTATTATGATAAGGAGGAGCTGCAAACAGAAAACAGCAGCCAGTTTAATTTAATATTTGATGAAAGGTCAAACTTATGAGGCCAAATTAAATTCTAATGACTGCAGCCTTTTGCAGCAGCTGTGTGAGTTAAATCATAGCTGCGATTGAATGTAGTGAGGGACTTCTGCTAAAACACAGTAAAATGGGTTGTTCAATAGTCAAGCTGCGACAAAAGTGAGTAGTTAAAATAATCTTTTAGCAGCTACAGTAATGAAATTTTGTTCTCATGTAATAGTAATAATAAAGTCCCTCCAGGATTTTGCAGGCTGTTTTTGTGATTGTTGTTGTTCCAGGCAGAATAAAACCTCACTTTATTCTGAGTGTTCTAAATTACCTAATCAAAGAGGCCCAGGATTACAGATGAAGAAGTGCACCTGCGGCGTACAAAATTATAAAATAATAGTGAACAGAGCATTGTTAAATGTCAATAACAGTGACATATGTGATGTTTCAGTTTTCAGTACTTGTGATAAAATAAAATGTGAATGAAAAAAAATACAGAATAAGAAAACAAAACATTGAGCTGGATCACTGTCATCATAAAATTAAATTAAATTAAAACCTCAGACACAAAAGAGTTCCCTAAAACTTCAGTGAGTGAGCATTTTTAAAACCTCTTTCTCTTGTTGAAATGTAGAGCTGCAGATGTGTGAAGCTGCAGTTTGCAGTTACCAAATTAAACATATCGTAACAGTGATTACAAGTAATTCAGTAAGCGCTCAGTCTTTAGCTGTGGTATCATAGACTTCCAACATGAGAAGAATTTTCACAACTTTGGTTTGTTCGTACCCACAAACCCGATTAGTTTACATCTTGGCAGTGTTGAAAAGTGAAATACAGCACACCCTGAGAGCGGTGTGGTTTGGGTGTGTGTATGTATGTATAGTATGTATGTCACGTGAGTGAGCACAGAGCAATCTCTACACTGAGGCTAACAGTCAATAAGCAGTGTGCAGAGAACCACAAGCCACACAAAAAAAACACCATGTCCATAAAACTTTGCACGAGGCGACTGCCGCAACACCACCGTGGTCACGGGCGTGAGGCCAGAGCGAGCAGGCAAACATGGCCGTGGGACCCGCCGACACATGCTCTGTTTGCTCATGGATGGAGGACAGTGTTTGGACAACATCTCCACACGGTCTCCTCAGTCACTCCTCCCTTCTCTCTCCCCCCTCAAGACTTGATGCCGGTTTTCCCCAAACACAGCGTTGGTCTGAGCATGTCGGGCGGCTGCGTCTGAGCTGGCCTCACGGCTAATCCACACACACATAAAGACGCCAGTTTTCTCAACCAAAACCTCCCTCTGTGCTGACCTCATTTTTGAAAGAGTTCTCAGTCTATAATTGACACTCTAAAGAGCAGCCTGGTGGTTAGGGAAACACCTGTAGGAGAGTCTCACAGGAGGTATCTGACTGAAGTGTCTGCTGGAACCAGACAGTCACATATTTGATGCAACAGCTTGTGATCAATTGTTATGTTTTGTCCATTGAGTAAGACGCCTCTGCCTGGTGATTCCTGATCTCAATGGCTAAAATGCTTGGAAAATCATGAAGAATAGCACTAGCACACTAGAACAAGCTTTGTTTGTTTGTTTGTTTGACAGTTCATTTAAAAGGACTGTTACATTGATGCAACATCAAGGATAACACAAAAACTCAGGACATATTTCTAATGTAGTCCTTGTTGTAATTAATGGAATAATGAAGCATGGCAATTAGCAGCATTTAACAGCAAGTACAACTTTGATATTGAAAAATATTCACATTTGACATAAAATGTAAATATTCCAACAACAGACTAAAATTCATAATTACTATAATACTAAAATTGGTCCCATAAATGAGCTGTCTTTACAAGGTTATGTTGTCTTAAATGTTTAATGCTGTTAGGAACCTTATTCCCATCCTGGGCACCTGAGTATCTACAAAAACTTTTACCCATCTGGCAGCAGATTCTTACCTGTGTCAGTTTTGCTACCCTGGACCTGTTGTTGTGCTCGTGAGCCTCTCTGACTTGTGGGAAAAAAGGTTAAAAAGTAATTTGGGGCTGAAACATTTGCAGTTTTGTGAACCTGACAGAGTTTTAATTGTGTCACTCTGGACTCCACGGGGAGCCAGTTTAGCTGCATGAACTGGTTGGTAACTTTCTGAAGGGCAGAGGGAAGTCTGGATAAATTGTATGCCAGTGAAATATGTGAATGACGCACACTGATATTTATTTACTTTTCCATAAAGCACAAGCTGTGAAATCAGCACATGCCCCTGGATAAACGCAGGTAAACTTCAGCTGTGGTTAGCTTGTCTACTTCACCAAACAGCTACTTTGGCAGATAAGCGGCCATTGTTTGGAACAAAGGTTATCTCTGTGCTCCAGAAATAAATGTGTCCAATAAAACACTGAGAGACTGGAGTTCAGCAGCCGCTATTGGCAGTGAGCACAAAACAGCTTTCTATCTTATTATCCATCAGGCTAATTCAGATTGTAAAATGGCTCATATACATCATTGTTGTGGCCATCTTTCGATTTCTTGCATGTTTTAATTCAGTTACCTTGAAACGCTGGCTGCAAGAGGAAGTCTTATTGTTGCAGCAACATTTCAGTAAACCAGATAACATGAAGGACACATGACAGGCTGATAAATTTATTACAAGGACAGCAGGGATCATTAAGTGCAAGTTTAGGGTTTAAAGTGATGTGTATCTTTAATATGATACAGTGCAGCTGAGCCACTTGTTTCTTTTGTGTCCTCAGTGGTACATAATAATATAATAAGATCTTTTAAAAAGTTAGATTTTGTTTACAAGTCACTGTTGGTGCCTTAGATTAGATTAGGGTTGCAACTAACCATTCTTTTCTTTGTTTAAAATATTTTTTTCTCAATTAATAGAGCAGAAGTTTGGTATTTAAAATGTCAGAAAATAATGAAAAAATGTTGATCAGTGTTTCCCATTGTCCAAGAAGTTTTGATATTGCCCTTGGCCATATTACGATTTCGATAATATTGTAATTAATTGAAGACAGGAGAGGGAGACATCAGTCACTGTCTATTCCATCCCCACCTGCAATGCCTCAATAACCAACTTGGTGAGCATGTAGGGAGGGTCTGTGCTTGGGCTCGTCTTTGGCTGCACCTTCGCTGCCATTCTGGTGCAGCTAGGTAGCTATGGTTTTATCAATATATCTGTTGAGTAAGACTCCACTCGTAAGTAATGAGTGCACGCGCACATGGTTAGGCAGGTATGTGGGAAGACTGGTAGGTAGATCCTGAATGAAATGATTAGATGGGCTTATTACTGTGACAGTTACAGACACAGATACTGGATTTTTTCCCCTCTTTTTTTATGTTATTTGATTTATTGTCAGAGCATTTGATTTATTGATTACTGTCAGGATGCAGTGTTTCCTCAGACTCCTGTCAGGTACTTGCGAGCACTAAGGTAAACTGCAGATAACTATCTTGCTCAGTATGGAAATATACTTGCGCATGCTCATTTGCATGATGCTAGCATTGTTTGGGGGGCGCGGTCGTCAAGCACGTCAAGCACCTAGGCGACAGGGCAGAGTCAGAGGAGCGAATTCCTGAATTACAAATAAACAGTAAAGCAGCGAATTACTGGCCGGAGAAGAGGTAGACGTAAGTTATTAGCTTGAGATAACTCGACATAGATTTTACAAGTTAAACAGACATTCACAATATGTTGATGACCAGCTAACGTTACGTAACTTATCGGTAGTTTAAGTTAATTTGGTCTGGTGCCAACTCAGTGTCGCTAACGTGAGTAAACTAATTGATAGTATTAGGCTAACGTGAATATCTACATACCATTATGTAACAACTGACTGCATTTTTCAGATGAGTTTATTGAAATATTTCTCTAAGAAGAGAAACGGAATGCCTGCCCCCGCTGCTGAAAAAAATCCTAGAGGAAACACTGGGGTGTAAAGAGAATTTCAACAAATTTAATTTAAAAATTGCTTCTGAAATACGTCACCTACTCTGGCTTCAAAAGTAGAGTCAGTAGGATTTGTCCTAACTGTTCATAAACGCATCAGAATGTCATATACCAACGTTTTGAGTTAGTAAAACATCCTGAGCAGAGAAAAAAAATTAAAGAATTACAGGCAGAGGACAGTGTCTGTACAGATTGAGCCACCACACACTTCCAGTGTGTCATAAATGAGATTCTGTTTATATGAGTCTATGCATGTTGTAAATCATACCTTTGACTTATGGCTTGGGTAGTGCTTTGACAAGTATTACATTATTTAATTTTGCAAATCTTCTTCATCTCTAGTTTCACTATAAGATTTGTTTGTGTAAGGTAGTGAACTCAGCCACCTCCCTAACAGATATGCATGTTATAAAGTCTTAAAAATGACCCTCATTTATCAGCTGTTAGTGGTGTCACAGGCAAATCCACTGGAAATCAGTGTAAAGTGAGGCTGCACCATAAAAGAGTGGCTTATCTCTGTTTAATCAGCATCCAGCACCATCAAACAGCTCTGATGCGTCACCTCTCCCTGTAGGCTTGAGGTGTGGGAGTCGCAGTGATGGTGTGGGTTCTTGTCATGTAATTCTGCTCTGTGAGAAGAAATCTGAGCCATCTCAACAACAAGAGCCACAATGAAGAGAACAAAAATGCTTTTAGTGAGTGTGCACACCTCAGCAGCTGTCATCTGTCATCTGTCATCTCTTTCTCGCTGCTCTAATGAAAGTTCATACATTTTCAGTGTAATTGTGTGACCCAAATCAGAGCTGAAGAACAGTGACACAGCACAGCACAACAAATAATCTGAGTCACATGAGTGAAAAAGAATTTGACTTTGGATACTTTGAGCTGCAGTGTGTGAACGCAGCCTTTCTTTCCCTCTCTCCCTCCTCTCCTCACTATAGGCCAAATGCATCTGATAAGGAAACAGCAGAATTGCTGAAATATTTATGAGGCCCTTTGAGTCCAGCCCATATGAGCAGATAATCATATCCACCAGGGCTTGATACAAAACTGTACATTGAGCAAAGTGGAGCTGATTGTCACGCAGTCATTTATTGTCATCTTTAATCATAAGGTCACAGCAATCAACAGTTGATATATTTGCTCTGATGCAGACCAAGTACATCGTATGTATTGCATAATGTAAGGCATAGATTCACTGGCTGCAGATCAAAGGCAAAGTACAGTGAGAGACATACAAAGCAGACTAGACTTTCTATGCATTTAAATGAATGCAGCTTTAATATTTTTAAAGAAATTTGCACTCTATGCACAGAGGTGCTCTGTGTACATTCAGTTTTACTCATCAAACCTCATTGTGTATCGATGATGTATCTGAGTGTGTTAATTACATTTCCCTCCTCACAGAATATGTGCAGCCATTTTTCTTTTTTGACTGCATCTTTTCATCACTGTGTTGTAGACATTATCAAGAAAAAAACAGTGAACATTTGTTGGCTACAGCTTCTCAAATTTGAACATTTATTTTCCTCTGTCTGTTTTATATAACTGACTTTGGTCAAAGAAACGTGATTTTAAACCACCACTTAGAGCTCCAATTAGGGGTTGAAGTTGATAAAATTATATTGAAACCAGTGCCATTATCAGTTCTGGTTATTGGTCCAGTTCCTTTGCTGATCCCTGATAAATTTTCTGTGTGGGGAAAAAATAGGCCGACGCAGCTTTACAGCGTCATTACAGCTGTTTTATTATCTCTGAACACTGTGTGAACGGTTGTTTCTCTTTGTGTCTCTGTCTGTAACTTTGTGTTTTTGCTGCTAACTGTCTTGGCCAAGTCTCTCTTGAAAAAGAGGTTCTTTGTCCTAGTGGGACTCCCTGGTTAAATAAAGGTTAAGGTGGGTTTAACTCCTACCTGCTAAGTCTTCACCCTTTCCTGTCCTCCATTCAGCTGGCCTATCAAATTAAATTACCCAAAAATATTTTAAAATGAAATTATCATTTTACAGACTTTACAACAAGGACTGTCATCTTTGGACAGTTTCTTTTTCTCTGCCATCACTCACTCTTGTTGCAGGTTTCCAGCAGTGAAGGCAGGAATTTGGTAACATTTTTTTTTGCAATACACTGTCAGAAAAACATGTTAGCATTGATAAAAGGACTTGATCAGTTCAGGGGCATACAGTTACAATGGATCGGACAATTTGGAGCTGTTTCTCATTTCACCAACTCCAATAACATTTTATGGCAGTATTAGTTAGTCAATTCTGCCTCTGTGACTGAATAAAATATTCATCACTGAATCTGAGCTGCATCAAAGCTGTTTGTCGTAATGCTGCAAACTCACTAGTTTAATCTCTGAACATTACAGATGTGTGAAGGTGTTGTGTTAAAAATTGTCTCTTGTCACCTCCACAGTACCCGTTCTCACTGGGCTTCAGCTTGGCTCTCTGCTGGTGTCTGGTGGTCTGTGTTAGCCGAATCTACATGGGAATGCACTCAGTCCTGGTGAGTCCACACACACACACACACACACACACACACACACAGAGAGAGAGACAGAGAGAGAGAGACAGAGAGATGGTGCCAGCCTTGCCACCTGTAGTGCCAGTTTGGAACCGGTGTCAGTCTGAACATGATATCTGACATCTGGGAAACAGTATCTGGGTGAGGTGACCAGCAGTCACCTCAGCTCCTGAACTGGGCTGGCATCAGGTTCTGGTGTCAACAACACAGTCACCTGTGTAACTGTAGAAGTGCAACACACAGAACAACTACACATATCTACAGCACAAGTCATTTGTGTAAAAAAAAAAAAAAAAAAGGAAATATGTAGAAAAATGATGAGTAATTTTACTGGCCATCTTGACAGCTGCACAAAAAAGTTTTGGAAAACTTGATTGTAATAACAGACATGGAACTGTGTATTTTCTGTGGCCTCAGACTTTAAAAGTCAAATGTGAACAAATTCAAACTAACACTTGAGTTGTAATCCTTTCTAATTAATTAGAATGCAGCCAATTTAGCGTAATGCATGAGTTTGACATGCAGCGAGCTGTGACTGTCACATAAAAACATGTGACCAGTGATGTCCATCCGTTGGCGGTCAGAGAGGCAGAGTTTTAAATTTCAGTACACTGTACTCTTTTGTATTTTCCTGTGTAGTGTCCTACAACTGCATTATATCTGTTTTATTGCACTTATGAATAATGAGGATTGTTGTTGACTACAGTAAAATGTATCCTTTAGTCATTCATTCATTCCCTCTGCTGTAGTGAAGTTATGCTGAAGCTGTGTTCATTGCGTGTGCGTGCGTGCGTGCGTGTATTTGTGTGTAAGAGCTCTATCCCGCCCTTGTGTAAACAGCCAGTGATGCAGAGAAAGAGCAGAGGCAGAGAGGCAAAAGTTACTCTTGTGCCCCGCGGCTCCACTCATCTTTTTTCCTCTTTTTCCAGAGGAGGTCCACTTTCACATCCACTTTCTTCACCAGTAGCTTAAAGAATGCTTTGCAGTAAGAACTGGGCGTGTGCTTTGTCATGCAAGCCAAAAAACTGCAGACTGACTGGCTGTTGTCATGTTTATTTCTGCTGTGTGACAGGCTATGGATCTATCCATAAAGTAAAAAATGTCCATGATTTATCATCAGAATTATTATCACAACCCTGTATCAAAACCGTTTTATCATCCAATCCTAAATTAAGTTCTAAAATATTTTGAATTCAAAACTGTAAAAAAAAAAAAAAAAGCTGTGCCAACCCCTCAGAGAACCTTTTACTGTTCTACCCTTTTCAGACATGTGATGACATAAAAATACTATGTTTTGAATAATTATTACTTAAATTACATTCAATTTTCTTGTTCTCTTTCATTGAAAATCCAGAATCTATTGATGTCTTTCAATTAAAAAAAAAATGCTGGAAAGAATCTGTCTTTCACTTCTGTGAAAAGTCCATTGTCCTCCTTCAGCAGATGAATGTGTTGAACTATATATCGATCTTTCTGTACAGTGAAGCTCAATCATCCAAGTGAAGTAATAAGATTTTGAGTTTAAAATGCCCTAAACTGCCGGTCTTTGCAGTGTTGTTTATGTGATGCGATTAGCAGGCAGGGTGTGAAACAGGAAACCTTTACACCCACTGATTTTGACCAGGAGGTGGAATCTGAACTTAAGCCTCCAAACAATAGTTTTCCTGCTTTAGAAATGTGGAGAAAACAACCCAACTTCACCAACATATGCCAGTTGTGTGCTGCTCATTTACACCCAGCAGGGGTTGTTGTCATTAGAGGAATGTGGCTGAGATGATGAACCTCTGTACATCACTGTGTTTCTGTACAATGTCTCAGCAGTCCACTTTTTAGCATTTTGTTTCCTGTTACATTTTGGACCTCTATCTTCTCTTTCTTTTGAACCTTGCCAGCTTCTACCTGTGCTATCTGTTCCAGCTGTGCAGCTTATCTGGAACATGCATCATGTCCTCAGCATGCTCAGGCCTGTAGGCCTTTCCATGCTCGGTGCAGATGTAAATGGGTAGTACAATAAATGGCACAATCTCACACTTCTTTCTGGAGAACCATTCAGGCATCCGTGCCTGCAAAAACTTGCTCCTGCTCCTTTTGTCTGCTGCGGTCACGTCAGCAGATTATTTTGCCGACAGCAGAGCTTTGGCTAGATGAGATCACTGCTGCACAACACAGGTACAGTCATGAAAAAACATAATCTAATACCATCAGGTGGGTGTGTTTACCCCCGGTGCCCTGCAGTATTACAGAAAGTCTGGGTCGCAACCCACTCATTGATTGTGAGAGACTCTGGATGGGTTTAGGGGGTGTGTTCACTTCAGTGAATATTAAAGGGCTGGGTATAAACAATTTAAAATCAGTCTTCATTTGAATGATCTGATACTGATTTAGTGAAATACCAAGACTGACCTTTTATATATTGATCTTTTTTATATATCATCAGTCTGGTAGGAGAAACATCTCCTGATATCTGATCTGCTGTAGGTGACTAAAGTAGGCTATGACAGCAAGGCCATGGCTGTCTATATGGCAGTCTCAGGTTGAATCTGACCTGTGACTGTTGCCCATCAACATTACAGGGGCAATTATAATATAAGCATAGATATTTTTAATGGACCTGCTTACAGGGTTCCTGGTACAATTTACAACTTAATTTTTCTCAGAATCTCTTTTGTAGCCAAGCAAAATCAGTAATGTAATTGAAATTTCCAAAATCAAATGGATAAAAGATAAATTAAAGTAAAACTGCATTAGTAAAAATACTTATGTAATACAACTTGGCACCTACTTACACAGAACCATGCAGATCTTGCTCAGGCATCTTGCTGGTGAGTTAAAGACCCTGAATTCAGAGGGATTATTTTGGCTCATAAATGACGTAAATTATCTGGAAAAAAATTCAAACAGTTACCACATATGTGTGTGTGGGCTCTTCTGTCCACGCGCTAGTCGCATTAACCCTCGTTTGGGGTAATTTCACTCACTGGTAAATGATGTCAGTCCCTGCGCACTGTTGGGGTTAAGCTGTCTGTTGCCGTGGCAACAGCGACGGCTGTGTCAGAGGAACTGATGGATGGTGTGGGACCAGCAGACATTACAGTGTGCTGGCCATCCTCCCAGACAAACTTTAGAAGGTAATTCCACATCAGAGACGTTCTTTAAGGACTTTCTGTGGCTGCCCGCAGGCGGTGTCGCGGTTAAGACCTCCACCTCAGAAACCACATGCACATCTGTATGCTCACACCACTTTATATCTCACCAGGACTCTCAGCTCCATCTGTGACCATCTCAACAGGAAATATATTCTGTTTTCTCCTCAGATAAACAAGGCCTGACCTAGAAAAAGTATTTAAGATGATTAATTCGCTCAGAAGTTAATTAGATGTACAATTCTCAGTGAGTAAATTATAGGACAGGTTTGAGTCATCCTGCTGAACTGAGCAACAACTTGAGGAACGCCTGATTTGTCCTGGCATTTAACCAGCTTCAAGTACATCCCAGCACTAACAACACCACAACTGTCAGACATAAGAAATCCTCACGTTCATTTAATCAGTGCCTGAGAGAGAGGTTATTACTATAATTATGGTTTTGACAGTGAAACAGCATTTAAATTCTCTACTCTGAATAAATAATATTCCCAAGAGTAAAGTTTCACATAACAGGTGTTTGTAAAAGTTCTTCAAAGTAGTTTCAGAAGTAGAGAAACAGGAATACACACCCAAGATGGCTTCCTTGGTTCAGTGCTTTCAGAACATCAAATAAGGTCTGGACACACATTCAGTAAAACTGTGAGATGTGTGTGAGCGAGATTTTATATTTTTGACTTGTGTGTTTTAAAAAACTACATGGGTGCATGCTGTTGTAAATAAAGCAGCTAATGGCTTTGGTTGACCATGAGGACTTGAGGTCTGGTGTGCTATAATGTTAGCTGCTAACATTAGCATCATCTTGGGTGAATAATGTAAAGGTACCATGTGAAGCAATTTACATGTATAAATCAGTTCGTAATACCAACATGAACATCATATCCTAACTTTCTCAGTTGTTATTTTGCACGCCGTTTCTCACGTTTTGATGAGGCAACCGAGCGACACTGATTAGCTGTTTGGGTATGACAGGCTGTTTATAAGCCGGGGCGCAGCCATTTCATGCTTTGATTGTGGATTGCATTTAATGTATTTAAGTGTACTTAACTTTTTAACATTTTATTGAGCTACTTTCTTATTGCTGTTCTGGATGTGTCTATCACTTATAGATATCGCTATCATTCATCGCCCAAGCCTAACTCGATACTGACCCCAGTAAGGAGGATTTCTGGCAGCAGTGATGTCAGTCGAGGCTCACATGTTTTCCTCCAAAGTCACAGAAGATTTATACAGCTGTTTCACTGCTGTCACTAGTAGTTAATTGACTGACTGATTGAAGTAAAAAGTGTTTTAACTATGCAAAGTGTAACACTTACCATGGGTTTATACAGGGACAAAAGTTCAGCTGTTCAGAGGATGTTGCTCTGTGCAACTAAAAATATAACACACCTGACTGCAGTGTTTGTCTGTTTACAGTAAGGGATCATTTAACCACCTGTTTCCTTCCTACAAAGTACTTTTACTAATTTATCCTGTTACAATTTGTACTCCACATGTCCCTGTCCGCTTCCTCTCACACAGCCCTTTCCTCTTCCTCCTCCTCCTGTTCCTACATGTCACGTGACTGGCTGTGGCCACTGGTCAGACTGTCAGGCTGTCTGGATAAAATCATCCGTCTGTAATGCAGAAACTCCCTCTGCTCCTCCTCATGGTCATGTTTCCTTGCACTGAATCTCACAAAGGCGTAAATAATGTCTGTAACCATGGTAACCTTTGTATTTGAGTCCAGGCCTGTGTTTAAATTTACTGTCAACCAGTAAATACTGATGTCACTTTATCTGTGACATCTCAATAATCCCTTAAATTCTGATCTTCTCTCAAATGTCCCCTTAAGTAAACTCAAAGAAACCATTTTTCCACAGTGCATTGCAATGTCACAAACACACATAATCTTTATCTGATTCTTCCAGCTATGTCAGTCTTCTAATGGGTGATATATTAAAACCAGATATGCTATTTATCGTGCCAATATGATTACCTCAGAAGGGAAAAATCTGGATATCTTGTCCATCGTTCAACACACATCTCTGTGATTCAGAGACACTCGGGATCTGTGCTGGACTTTAAAGTCCAGTGGGATGGAGCAGTCATTTACGGCTAGCCCTTTTGGTTCAACTTTTTATTTAAAGGCTTTTAGCAGAGTCTCTACAAGTTTTATCCAAACATGCCATATGTTATTTTCAGAATGAGCAGCCAGCCAAATGCTGATTAAATATGCATGTGGCTGGTAGATTTGCTTCACTCACCAGCCAAGAAAACAATGGTTATCTATTTTGAGTGACTGATGAAATTTTACCATTGACTAGCCCTTTGACCGGTTGACATAAAAAGTTAGTTCTGCACACTGGTCATCAGTGTTTTAGGACTGTTTTTATGCAGAAGTTCTTTGTCTCTAGTCTGTATTTATATGAATAGATCTTTGTGTGTCAGCACATTTTTGTCAATTTATGTCAAAAAAGTTTTGATAGTTCATTGTGAAACATGTTAATATTAATGGATTTTAACACTGCTATTGTTATTCTTTCTCCTACTATGTATTTTTGATGCTACATTTCCCATAATGCTTTGGTAGATTTAAACAGGAAGTGTGACATTACAATGGATTCATTAAATTATGCTGTCAGCTGCAATTTGAACCCTTTGTTTTGATATTGGCAGTACGTAGCAGCTATCAGCTGCCCTGCTCTCTAAATATCTGCATCAGCCATTTGAAAAGCCATATTGGTCTACCACTATTTATCCTATGTAGTATTCTGAATTAGCTGTTAGTACTTCCTTTTTGCAAACCATTACTTTGATTCTGAAGAGAAATTTACAACATGATGATTCTCAGGCAAGTTCTGGAGTCAGAGGAGTGCCTTCTTTCTATGATTTCTAAGGGGATTTATGGATGTTTAGTGGCACTGACTGTACATCAGAGATCATATATCCTGCCAACATATAAATCTCACTGACTCTAAAAATATGTGAATCATGCGCATGTTCAGATTTCAGTCCTCAAGAAGAAGGTGTGTTTTTTTTTTTTTTTAACATAAACTGCAAGAGGTTAAGAGCGTGAATCACCAAAGGCAGCAGCTTCATGTTTTTGTTAACCAGCACATGAACAGAATTTGTTAAAACAATGATCTCAGAAACACAACATGTGAGTCGAGACCTCAGAGCTGAATTTATACGAGATGGATCAATCTGTAGGTCAACAGATTGAGAGTTATATAACAGTCTGGTGTCTGTTCTGAAGGCTGAAGGCTCCACAGTCAGCCCATGTGGGGACTGTTATGTTTCAGGGAGTGGAGCTGGGACACATGGTGAACCATTAGTGGTCTGCTCTGCCAGGCCTGCCGGGCACTTAATGTGTTCTGGAAATCATCACGCCCAATGAAACTACTTCCTCCTCCTTTGTTGTGCAGGAAGAGCTCGGAGATAAAAAGCTGTTCTGCTGCTGCTGATGATGATGTTGTTGACATCAGCTAACCTTTTACCAGACTGCCCACTGAGCACTTTCACTCAGATTTTTGTTGTTCCTCCTTTATTTGAAGGCTTAATTTAAAAGTCTTAACATGAAGTGTATTTTAACCCCTAGTTTTTTCAGTGTTTGTTTGATGAGCACGACATCAACATGATGCTGGCTCATCTACAAACAGTTGTACACATTTCTTGTTTTGTAAAGTTTCTCATTATCCAACTCAAAGGTCTAAATGAGTGTTCAAGTAGAAAGTGAAGCAGATTTCATTCCTGTTTATTCACCACGAACATCCCATGTACTGACTTTATAGATGCTAGCTGTGCGTTAGTTAGCAATGTACACATCAGCCGTGTCTGTGTGTTTGTGTTCACTTCAGCCACTCTCTCTGATCTCAAAAACTCTGAACAGACTGAAATTGCGATATGCAAAGCGATTAATCATTTTGCATCATTCATTCATTCATTTTCTGTAACCGCTTAGTCCGTAAGGGTCGCGGGCTGCTGGAGCCTATCCCAGCTGACACTGGGCGAGAGGCAGGGTTCACCCTGGACAAGTTGCCAGTTCATCGCAGGACTGACACATAGACAGACAACCATTCACACTCACATTCATACCTACGGGCAATTTAGAGTCACCAATTAACCTAACATGCATGTCTTTGGACTGTGGGAGGAAGCCGGAGAACCCGGAGAGAACCCACGCAGACACAGGGAGAACATGCAAACTCCACACAGAAAGGCCCTGCTCCAGCCGGGGAGCTGGGGGATCGAACTCAGGACCTTCTTGCTGTGAGGCGGCAGTGCTAACCACTGCATCACCGTGCCGCCCATTTTGCATCACATATTCTAATTTTCACTGAAAAAAAAATCTATTAAACATTACCAAACATTGACATCAATAAAAGATGGAATCAAACACTCAAGTGTTTCAACAATTATTCCCAATTTCGATGTAAAATCTGCCACTGTTCTCACTGATACCTGCATCTGTGCAGTGTGAGAATGGAAAGCTGGACAGGCGTAGCAGCAGTAACTAAGGAGGCTTAGCAAAGGGTCAGTTGTGATCAGCTGCAGCCCTAATAAATAAAGTTGATTTGACTTGATTAAATGTTTACATCTTGAGGGAGAAGAAACTTAGTGTCCTTATGCCCACGGCTGGTGCATGAACTGAACTTCAGTGAACTTGTACAGTCTTTTAACAGATCCTGATAGGAGGATCCATTAAAGATTCTAGATGAACTGCAGGCAGGAGGCTTTACATACAGTGTTATTAGTTGTTTTGTTTCCACTGATACTCATACACACTCATTTATTCTCATTGTAAGACACTTAAGATAAAAGCATCTACCAAACATCATATCTTGTAGTTCCCTGAGGGCGCTGTGCCTTTCACTTGTCCTCTTTCTGGACATTTTTAGCCCATTGTTTCAGAGCTCCCTCTAGTTGTGTCAGTTGAGGAGAAAATTACAGACAGCTGAAAGCTTTCACTCACTCTGGGTGTGTGTGTGTCATGAAGAGAGAGAGGGCAGATAACAGTTTTGCAGCAGCAGCAGTGAGTTGATAAAGTCACAGTGACCGTCTAAGAGGTTTCCCGCTGGTTATCTCTCTGCTGCTGAGTCACCTTTAAATGGTCGGACAGTAAAATGTGTCCTCGCAGTGGACCATGTCCTGACACCCACATGTGACGCAACCTCTGTGGCTCAGCATGGGTTAATGACTGACTGTGAGATCAGGGCTTATATGTACTACAACATGTACTTAAGCTGCCAAATAGATATTTAAACTGTAACAGGACCTTGGTTTCTCTCCAGTGAGGCCATCCAAGTGGGCTAACCTGCCAGGCAGGCACAGCTGAAGTGCTCCGGCGTTTGGCTGCAGGATGGAAGCTGGTGTAAATTTACAGTAGCCTCATTGATTTCTTGTCCAGGGAAAGTGGACACTGATTACACACCTGCTGTCAGACTCTGAAGAAAAGTAAATACTGTACACACCCAAATGAGCCCAAAGAGGGACTGTTAACTGTTGATTTACACTCTCCACCCACTGTGCACACACACATAATGAAACCCCTACAGAGAGTCTCTGCAGCACACATGCACACTTTAAAAATGTAGATAAACAAGTAAGAAATCAAGTTTCCTCAGCAGAAGTTTTCCTTCTATCCTTTAAGCTGATATGCTGATATGCTGTTTGAGTTATGCTTTACTTCATGAAAAGAGCTAAGGACAGAAAAAGAGGAGATACAGAGAGGATGAAAACACTTCATCACAGGTTAGTTAGTGATGTTATTGATGTGAGCCGATTGTCCCCGTAGATCGAAGTGAGTCAGAAAACAGTCTTAGTGATGCCAGCTGAATTTTTTACTATGAAAAAATATGGCCTCACTATAAAACACCTGATTTTACAATGAAGTTTGGTTTAACAGTCCACCTGAAAGGCTGCCGACAGCACAGCAGGGTTCAACGTCATCCATGGCCTTGCAGCGACTGAAGCATTGAATTTACTTGATTAAGATGCTGACCAGATACAAGATGTTATTCTCTGAATCATCAATTCAGAAATAGTTTTGGACAGTTCAGCAGTTCTTCCTCAGCTTTGTGGACACAAATATGATGTCAAGGAAAACTACACATTGAGTAAGCACAGGAAGTCTGTGAACTGTCAGTTTGCAGTTCAGCATCAACTGTGATAACCTTTGAGATTGAGTCCAAAGTTCACTGCCATGTTGAGCTTGTTGATTTCCTATTTCCTATCAACACTCCACTTCCTGTATCCATCAGCAGAAAACATACCAGTAAATATCTGTAGAACAGAAGTTCTCTGATAACGATGGTGTTTATTATTCAGATGTAATATCCAGGGCATTTTGACACATTGACGTCTTTGAATGAAGCTTGTGAACTGTATTAAAACTGAATGAATGAAATTAAACTATAGTATCAGCTGGGACAGTTTTAGACTTCAGGCCTGCTGTGTGTGCACTCTGGATGAAGCAGGATATGAACCGTGCTTTGGGTAAAGGTTAGAGGACAGGTGTTTTTTGAGGAAACAACCGTCAAAAACAGTTAAAAAAAAACAAAAAAAACATGAAACAGTGTGGAAATGTCATATCATGATTATAGTGACCAAAATGATCACACATTTTGAAACTGTAACACTAATCGTCAGTTTTATCATGAAACCAGTGATCATTTCATCCCTACTGTACAAATTTGTGAACTACGACCCAGAGAATCAGAGTCAGCAAGAAGTTAATACTTGACGATCAGGTAATCAGTGATCTGTTATATTGTGTCCTGCTGTACGGCAGATTACATTTGAATTACCCGTATATACTATCTGCAGCGTCCCTGCATCTGTCCTTCCTGATGCACAAAAGCTATCTCATCATTCAGATCAGCTATGATCTACACAAACAACATCCTGATTTGGATGAGTTGATAGTTTACCGGTGACTAGTGAGGTTGGATCAGAACCTTGCAAAGTGGCAAAAAAATGCTGTTTTTTAGTGTTTTTTACTTGCAGTTTTATGACTTTATAATCTTGGAGAATAATCTTTTTTTTTCTCATAAATTTACCACGTCAGTCTTGGAGTTCTTTCTCACATTATTGCCCCCTTCCTCTTAATTTTTCTCTGTTTGTTTGAGCACTTTTTAGTTGAATTTGTTCAGTCAGTAGGCCAGCAGTTTTTTGCCTACATAACCCAGGTGTTCTGCCCCTGAACATGACCCTGAACTGTTCTCAGTACTGTCAGATGAAAACAGTAACAATAACATTGTTTCTCTGTTCATTTTTCTTCCAGGATGTCATCGCTGGTGTCCTCTACAGCATCCTGATCCTGCTCTTCTTCCTGCCAGCGCTGGACCTGATCGACAACTTCAACCTGACCTGCCGCTACGCCCCGCTCATCATCATCTCCTTTCACCTGGGCCTCGGCCTCTTCTCCTTCACTCTGGACACCTGGAGCACCTCACGGGGCGACACCGCCCAGATCCTGGGCACGGGCGCTGGCGTGGCACTGGCCTCCCACGTCAACCACCTCCTGGGTCTGATGCCCGACCCTACGCTGGAGCAGCTCCCCTTCACCATGCCCGCCCTCAGCGCTGGCCTGGTGGGCTTGGCCATGCTGCGACTCTTCGTCGGTGTGCTGGTTCTGATGGCCACGCGGGCACTGATGAAGGCCGTCACCATCCCGCTAGTGTGCCGTGTGTTCGGGGTGCCCAGCGACGACGTGAGGAAGGCCAGGCAGCACATGGAGGTGGAGCTGCCCTACCGCTACATCGTGTACGGGACGGTGGGCTTCAACGTGCTCTTCCTGGTGCCGCTGCTCTTCAGCTACATGCAGCTCTCCTGATTGGATGTTGGGTGAAGTGACCTCCAAATGCTCATCCAGAACTTCTTCCTTTAGCCCCCTGGGTCGGGACTAAGCTGAATTAAAGCCTCAACACTGATCTGGATGCTGACATGTTCCGTTTTTTTACTTTCCTCCATTATTGAGTTCAGGAGGGATTCCTATCTGCGTCCTGAAGGCCGGGAAATCTGGATCCACATTTGGCCTCAACTGTTATCAGAGTGATAGCTCTCTGCTCTGTTCCTTAGATTTATTTAAAATCAGACGGCTCCTCCTGATCGCAGGACTCACTGAGCTGAACATCCACTCCTCCTCCACCAGCTTCATTCAGATTACACGGCAAAAGGCCTTTTAACTGCGGCCTCTGAAAGACTAAATATGCAGCTGATTGCTACTGATAAATTCCCTGTGTCTTAGCATTTACATTTTTATCATTGCTATAAGTGTTATTAAGAGCTCAGACAAAGAACCACACAAGTAGACAGGTTTTTTTCAGCATCTAAAGGCAACATGTCAGAATTTTGTGCAATTGAGGGCAAAGGTTAACAACTCCAGAGTGATTTCACAGAATGCAGTCAGTCTTTAACCAACTGAAAAGTCTTTAGTTACTCATTTAAAACCTCATGGATGAGTACTGACACAGCGTTTCATGTAGGGCTGCATGTGAGTATTAAACTGGGCATACACTGGACATTTTGAGCCAAACGACTCATTTTAGAGTAGGGCCGAATTTCAGCTTCGTCTGGCTTCAGCTCTGTTTGCCACACACAGGTGAGCAAAGAACAATTTAACTGCCTTTGAACATCCAGTGGACGTTCGGAAGAATTTCAGACACAAGTTGTTTCCCTGAGGTCAGGGCCTTTTCTCTCTCTGCCCCTGGGTAAAGTGACAAACAGATCATCTGATGGCGACATGAGGCATTATGTGGATGGGAAATATGGATATTAAAATGTAGCTACCTTACCTCAAATTCTCTCAAGTCATACTGTCTTTCTCATCACCTGTGAGTCCAGAGATGATCAAGGCAGCTTGTTTCTGCCTTGTTAGGATTATTTCTGGTAAATGAGCTTCTGCCTGCCTCAGAGCTTTGAAACAAATCTTTAGTAACACTTGTCAAAAGCCAGAACAGTCCACAGGGATGGACAAGATGTTTTATTTCCTACTTTTTCTGTCTAGTGTCAGCACTCAGGCTGTGGCTTGATAATCACACTGTAAGAGTGAGCACATGAATCGGAAGCTTTGGCTTTACCTTGTAGACGATTTACTCATAAATTTAGCTGAAGAAGTTGGAATTAGAAAACAATATTTCTTAAATTGTACACTGTCTGCCCAGCTTTATTTTCATCATCCAGGAATCTGCCAATAAAAGTCAATAAAATGTCAGACAATAATGAAAAATGTTTAGTCTGACTAACAGTCCAAAAGCCAAAGATATTCAGTTACAAACAGAAGGAAACAGCAAATCCTCACAATGAAGAATCTGCAACTAGAGAATTATTTATTTAATATTAATTATTCAGTTTAATATTAAATAAATCAGCCTGTCCTGCAATTTCATTTCTTTAGATGATGAAATGATTATCAAAATAGGTTGACTCCCTACTTGATTGATTGACGAATAAATTCACTCGTCATGTTTGGTTTTTAAAGTTTGTGTGGTTCTTTGTCAGGAAGCTTCTTAATATTAATATTTGATCTTCCTCTCTTCTGTCTCAGCTCTCAAAGCAATAAGATCCTTTCTACACTTTTATACTTCCTTATTCTTATATCAGAGTTTATACTGACGGAGAAAAAGGCTTCTCCTTCACCTTTGACCCCCTGTGGAGTGGACACCCCTGTGGTTTCATGTTTTTGAACTTTGTTACCTGTCTGACCGAAACAGACTGACATCAGTCAGAAATGAGAATCGGCTCATTTTCGAGGTGTTTGATCACTTGTTTCCTAAAGGGCTCTTCCCACTCTGTCTGCTCTGTTTACTGTTTCGCTCTTTACAAATGAAATCGTTTGTTGTCTGCTGAAATCGATTGCTTTTCCTGCACAGGATCACCGACCGGGCACATACTGTATGATCCAGGAGGACAGACGGAAGCGTCACTTTGTTGGGGAAACGTACACAGAGGATTTTTAATAGTTTGACGGGAATTTGTCCACTTGGCTCAGCATTTTTTTTAAACACTGTAAACAGACTTCCTGTTCGAGATGCTCTCGATGGCACGCAGCCACTTCCTGCTCAGGGGAGTGTGTCATCGGCTCGTGTCAGGAGGGAGGAGGTGGCGTAGATAACGGCCCTCTCAGGAGGGAGGACACGTGGAGCAAGAGACCAGAGGGAGGTCAGGATGATGAAGGGAGGATACAGCTCAGGCAAAAAAATCAAACTCTGTATTTTGAACAATATCGTTCTGTATGTTTCTCAGTGTTAGGGCCACAGATTTTAGACTAAAGTGGGAATATTTTGAAAAAAGTTGTAATTTTATGAGGAGAAGTTAGAATTTTTAGAATATACTGAAAATTTACACTAAGAAGTTGTGATATTTTAAGAAAAGCATACAGAAACCAGGAACAGACGTGCTTGCAGTGATTTTTTTTTTAATGCCTCAAGATCATGAGAAATCATTTTGTTACTTTGAGATAACAAAGCTCGTGTTCTCAAGATAATTAATTGATGATCTCAGTAACAGCATCAAAAAAGATCATTGTAAGCACCGCAGTTCTCGTCTTCAGTAAAAACATGACGTAATATTCGAATGTTGTAGTAAAGAGGTGAAAGCTTTTACATGTCATAAAATCCTGCACTCAACATTTTCTTTTCTCAAAATATGACACCACACAGTCTTCAGATCAGGGCTGCAGCTGACGATTATTTTCAATTAGTGTGATGATTATTTTCTTGACTCATTGATCCGTTTCTCCCAAAGTCCAACATATTGTCCTCAACTGTCTTGTTTTGTCCACAACCCAAAGATATTCAGTTTATTTTCAGAGAGGAGGAAAGAAATCACAATCAATGAAATCAGAAAATTTTTACTTTTTGTCCTGGAAAAAAGAGGTTAATAATTAATTTTTAATTAAAACGTTGTTGCAGCTCTTTCTAAAATATCCTGACTCATAAAAATACAACTCTACTTTGGAAACGTTTTACTGCCGAGAGAGAAGAGTTAAAAAGCAGAGCAGTCTAAGACTGTGGCTCCAGTCCAACTTCTCGAGTCTCAACACAAGAACAACCAGAAAGTCAATAAAACTGAATTCATGAATAAGTTTAATGAAACTTACAATGTCCATTCATTTTACTGCTAAACTCAACTAAAAGACCATTTGAGGACTCTGTCTGTCTCCTCCTGGTGTCCTCCCACTCTACAGCTGAGTCACTAATGAATAATCAATAATGAATAAACCCTTCAGAGCGCTACACACCACCTGAACCTTCAGTGTAGGTTTACTGATCGACGCCTGTGTGACCGGACCAATCTGACAAGAAGGACTTCACTTTTCCTCTGTGCCTGTTTCATGAAGAAGTGACCGAAGTTGTCTTCTCTGGTTTTTACTTCAGCAGATCACGTCGATCCAACTCTGCTGCGAACTGAAGGTTCTTCTGGAATGAAGACATTTTCTATACGTGGTTCCTCATGTACTTGGAATGAAACAGGACGTCCTGTTTGGGCTCAAGGACCCTGTGACCATCATTATTGTTCATTATGTGTTTGACGGCAGCAGCAGAACAGTTCTCAGTTTTCTAAAGAGTCCTGATGCTCAGTGGTCAGTTGAGTAACCCTCGACATCAGTCAGAAAATAGTTTGTACATGGAGTTATACTGTAGTATTTAGTTTAAAAGAAAAGATGGGTGGAAGAAAATAAGAGTGAAAGTTTATTCTTAACTTTGGAATAGTTCAACAGAAAAAAATTCAACACAACGTCCACTTAATAACTTTTTCTGGACCTTTTGAGGGCTGCAACAAGCAGTTATTTTCAGCATTTGGTTATTTTTCTGATTAATCGATAATTTTTTGGTCAACAAAAAGTCAGAAAATGGTGAAAAATTGTAATCAAGTGTTTCCCAAAATCCAAGACGACGTCCTCAAATGTCAAACAAGAAAATATTCACATTTAATGAGCTGGAGTCTCCAAATCTTAGCATCATATGACTTAAAGCCTTGTTGTTTGCTTTTCTTGTATCTGAAACATCTTTTTGTTTGTGTTCTCTCAATTACTTGATACTCAGTGGACTTTGTGTGGAGATTTTTTCTTATTTTTCTCAGTTTTGGCACCAAACGTCACCCAAAGCCATATTTGGAAGCATTTCTCGTGCGATTAGTTTGTCATTTGCTTCTTTGATTTCAAGACAAGAAATAGCAGCGAAAAGATTCAAATTTCAGGGATGTTAGACTGTTGTAACTAAAGATCACTGAGCATCTTTCAAAGTGCCGCCTCACCAGAGTTTTATTCTCGTGTGCGTCTGAAACATTTCACCGTCCGCGTGTTTGAACTGAATCTCCTCGAGGCAATAATGACTGAACATCTGGACTGATGTTTCATTCACACATTCCTCCTGCAGCAGTTGTGGGTGAAGTGCCTTGCTCGAAGGCACGCTTAGAGTTTTTTTTTGTTTTTTGTTTTTTTTAACCAGCGGGTGGAGCATTCAGGTGCTGCCGCCCCCTGGTGACCTTTCACCTCTGAACTGACCAACAAAGTCCTGAGAAAAACAAACTTTTCCCGAGTGTTTGTCGGTGAGAGCAGCAGGTTGAGAGGCTGACCTGTTGTACATTGTTGTATACGGTACTGTCCTAATATAAATGCACTGTTTCCCAGAATGCACTGCCCCCCCCCCCCCCGAGCCGGGCAGAAAAGGTGAAGTTGGTCCTAAATGTTGATTTGAGGAAACTGAATTGAAATAAAATCAGCGTTCAGGTCAGATAAATGTTTCTTCATATGTGGTTTGTGCTCTTTAATTTGTCACATTTTTGTCACACGATGTTTTACCTTTTTGCTTTAAAATTTTGATTATTTGGTAAAATACTAAAAGCAGCTGAGAAGATTAAAGTATTGCAGCTGTCATAAAAAAGTGGAACTATTTAGGGCTGTAAATAATTATTCTATCCATTATTTCCTTGATTTATGGATTAACAGGTGATAAAATGCCTTTGGCAGTTTTTCAGGGTCCAAGTTTGTTTCTTCAGTTGTGTTTTTCTTTTTCTTGGTCCAACCAACATTTTAAATAGAGATGAACAATTCTGAAAAAACTGTTCTGACTGATATTGATATTGCGAAATGATTTGTGATATTAGAAGGATTTTTTTTTTTTACATCATTAGTGTTTATGATGATGTGATTTTTGTTTGGATCTGTTCCAAACAAAGATGTTTTCTTGAGTTTGTAGAATATGACGTGTAGTTCAGGGCATCTCTTCAGCAAGATAATATTTCATTTAAAATGTTAATTTTACTGACTTTATTGTCTTTAATAAATATCACAACTCCTGCAATTGAAAATTGTGGTGAGCCATGTTGCATTTTTAATAAAATTTTTATTGATTGTTCAGCCCTAACTCAAAGATATTTGATGTACAGTGATATCAAAAGAGAGATCAGCAAATATTTGTATTTTTCTTGTCAGTATCACAGCCGTCAGCGGTGGAAATAACTAACTTTACATTTCTGAAGTCACTTTATGTGACTATTTCCAGTTTATGCTGCTTGACACTTCTGCTCCATTGCATTTATCTTACAGTTTGTATTTACTTTGAGGACCAAGACTGTATCATCAAATCATATTATCATCTTAATAATTATGATCCATTGTTCTAGTGCCCAAAAATATATAAATGAATCCATATTTGCTTCACATAGTAACTCAGCTTACACAGCAATGCATCAGTAAAAATAAGCCAGTTAATTAATTCAGCATTTTAAAAGGAGTCAATCTGCCTCCTTTGTGTATTTTTACTTTTGACACTTTAAGTACATGTTGCTGATAATACTATTATATTTCTATCATTATCAGTCATTTATATTGCAGTATAATAAATAATTTCAGCCTGAACAAACAGATTATGACATTTAAACAACAGTTATAAACTTGAACTTTTGTCAGACTGAAAAGAAAATACAACATGACGGGACCAGCTTCACCTGAGCGTGTGTCAGCCTGTGATCAGTCTGTTTAAAGCCGCTGCCCGGCTCGTTTCACTTCCTGTGGCCTTGCCTTGTGCACGTTTTTTTTTTCCTCTTTTTTTTTTTGTCTTGAATGTAGTTTCCTCTCTGTACCAGTAAAACAGGAAGCTTATTTCTGTTCTCTTTCTGCTTTTGTTTCTTTGATACTGATGAAACTTGTGTTATTCCTGTGGTTGGATCAGGTTTGTCTCAAATGTTCCAATAGATTTCAATAAGTGCTTAAATAAAAATATTTCATTTCAAATTAAGACGCAAATTAAAAGTTAAATGTTTCTGTGTGTCTGTATGGAGCTTCCAAGGAATTTACATTCTTCTGTGTTAAATCTGAACCTTTTCCTGTCAAAAGACCAAAACTTTCTCATATTAACTCTTGATATTCAAATGATGTTGAAGATTTAAACACGTGTGTGTTGGCCGTGTTATTTACATCCCGGCAGGAGGAAGTTTCCTCTGCAGATGGAGCAGCGATCGAGGAAATGAGATAAATGAGATTAAACTAAACTTCCTGACGCTGATGATAATTATTGTTTCCATTGTGAGGCTCCACAAGACCTCCACCACCCATATGTCAGGTCACCAGCCTGTTAACCTGTCTGTGTGTGTCTGTGTGTGTCTGTGTGTGTCTTGGATTAATGGCAGATCTGTGGTAACTAAATCGGGACCGACCCAAAGACCAATTACTGATTGTTACAGCAGCACTAAATCCTCCAATTTTCTTTTGAGATACTGAAATCAGTCATAAGTTCAGATTTAGTTCTGGTTCTGATACCAGTGTGGTAAAATGCCTCAGATGTATAAAATGCTGGATCAGGTATCGACAGTTATGTGAGCCTATATATTGATCTGATATCATGTCATTTATTTTCCTGAAAGGAGACTCATGTTCATGTTTGACTTGAGCTCAGCCAGACAACAATGACAGCAATCATCTCACCTCCACACAGGGTTAGTATTGAACAACTGTTCAAAAATAGTAATAATAATAATAATATGTAGGCATCTATATTTTGTCAGTAGCTACTCCTTATAGGCCAATAAAATAAATACAATTCAGGTAATGTATCAGGAAGAAAAAAATTGCAACATCTCTTAGTTTTGTAAAAAATTACAGATTTTTTGCTAATCCTAAATTTTGGTTGTAATTGTCCTTTCAAATTTTACTTCCTTTGTTATTAAGTAGAAGTTCACCATGTGTGAAAATCCAAACTTTTATTCATCATAATCTCTTCTAATTTTTATTTTTTATTTTTGTGATTTGGTAGGATATCAGCTGTAGTAGGGCTGCAACTACCATTTATCAATAGGTTGATTAATCGATTAATAGTTGTTTGCCCGTAAAATGTCAGAAAATTACGTCCTCAAACATCTTGTTTTGTCCACAATCCAAAGATAATAAGTTTACTCTCAGAGAGGAGCAAAGAAACCAGAAAATATTCTCATTTAAGAAGCTGGAATCAAAGAATTTAGGCTTTTTTTGTTTAATTGTTCATTTTATCTGTTATAATCCTGCATTTCTTTATTTGATGGAACCTCCAAATTTATTTTAATCCTAAATATTATTTGTATTAATCCAAATTTGATTTGATATAATTCGAGATGTGATATGACTGCTCTCATTATTTGGCCTGGCTCTGGTTAATTTGATGCACAGGACACCGCTGAGGTTTATTAATTACAAGATTTCAGATCAATACATAGATTTGTTTACTCACTAATGCCTGATTCAGAATTTTAGATCAGAAACGTCTCTGACACAGGCGTCTGTATCTGAACAACTCTAGTTATAATCCCAAATCTTAAAATACAATCCCAAAATGTGCTATACTCCTAAATATTTTAATCCCAAATTTTGTCAACTGATAGTTTCAAATCTTGTCACCACGCCCCTGAACTATGACCCAAATTTGTCGTGAGACCAAATTTTTTGTTGCCGCGGCTCAGAAAACCCTCAAACCCCAAATTCTTTTTACACCCAAATTTCCTCTCAATTCACAAACACGATCAGGGAGTTTCGAAATAAACACATGAAATATAGAAATATTAGAAACATCTCGCCCCCAGCTCCTCTGGGGCCCCCGATGGAGGCCGAGGGCCCTTAAACAACAGGAACATGTGGTTGTTTATACTGGATCTCTTTTTCTATAAAAAATCTTTAATACTTTGGCCAAATATAAAATGTTTGAACTTGTAGCTCAGTCAGATGAAGTTTGCTCCACGTTGCCCTTTAGTGCCTTCGGTGTCGTTCAGGAAGATTCATGTGAAAACTCTGATCCTGACTCTTGTTTTTATTCTCTTCGGTCCGTCCTGTCGTGTCGTTGCCTTTTGCACTTTGTAGCTGCGTTAATGTTTCCCTGCAGGGAGGGAAAAATGAAAAAAGACTGACTTAAGTTTGGTTGATAATTAAGTTTTGTAAATTCAAACTAGATTTTAGTTTCCTGCACTGTTTCTTCTTTATGACTGCCTTCACTCGAATTAACAAGTGAGTCACTGTAGAGTCCATTTTTTTCACTGTTAAATAAATTATAAAGTATTTAATCTCACCCTTTGTTCATATTTGTATTCACAGACTGTTTGCATGAAAAAATGAGTTTGTCTGTTTGTCCAAAAACCAAATAAATCTCCCGATGATTCATCTGTTTGGTTAAACTGACAAGTTTCAGTCAAATATGCCACAGATCCATTTCAGGAGAAGCTGATGAATTATTTAAACATCTCAAGAGCTTCATTTCTTACTCTATTCAGTAATCCTTCTGTCAGAACAGGTGTCATGTTTTTCATTTTGGATTTGAACTCTTCATGTTTCCGTTTTGATCGTAAACCCAGTTTGAGTCCTGATGTGACGGATGTGAACGTTAGCAGATCTTTATGCAGTTTTACAGTATTTTTTTTTAATATCTGAGGATTTTATTGTTGGTTTTGATCTTTGATTCAAAATGCAGATCAGTTTTTTTTTTGTCTGATTATTTGTGTGAAATTAACTGAAATAAAAATGATGATAAAATAAACACATGCTACTCTTTGGTTATTTAGCTGACATAGTGTGCACTTTATTTAGTGTATTAATATTATTATTATTAATTTGATACATCATCATAGGGACTTCCAGTACACTTCACAAATTATGCAGCGATCCACAGATTAAGTTAAAAATCTGTTTCCAAATTTGAAAACAAACATAATCAGAGTGAGAGACGTACCAGTGAATGTGTGAGCCTGTATTTAGGCATCGTGGTGCTTTTAAGCTAAATGCTAATGTTGGCTAACATGCATGTTTACTATCTTCACTGGTTTAGCGTGGACTTTTTAGCAAGAAACACAAAGTAGAGCTGAGATCATGATATCAAGTTCTCTTAATAAATGATTAATAAATTAACACAGCCAAGGTGGGAGTGTTCGGCTTTCAGTGGCAGAATAAAAATGATTAAATTATTATTATCGCTTCTGTGGGAGACGTTAGATAAGTTAGCTGTAGCTAACCACAGCCCGAACCTGAGGTGGATGGCCCATCATTTCAACATCCCAAAAGTCCAAAAAATGTCCCATTGAACCGAAGTTTATTAAAACATGTCCCACTGGACTGAAAACCTGTTTGTCTGTCCTGAAACCAAACAGTCAGTGCATGGAGGGCCCATTGCTCCAAAACCTCTCCCCTCTGTTTTTGGGAAAGGATGAAGTCAAGTGACATCAAAACTAAGAAATGTTCGTGGTTTGGGTTCAAATAAGTATGTTAGCTATCACTCAGTTAGGTTCTGAACAGGTTTGTGATACCAGTTTGTATAGTGAGTAATTTCAGAACAATGGGCCATCAGAGCGATGGGGATTTGTTTTCAGGACAACAGACTAACAGACAAATAGGCTTTCAGTCTAATTTTTTTTGACTATTTGTGTCTCAGATTAATGTACTGTCAGAACAATGGAACTGCACCAGCCTCAGTACCCATTCAGTAACTAAAACTGATGCAGTTAGCTGATAATAATATTGTGAATATTTCATTTCAGTTTTCTTTGTCAGCAGCTTTAAAATTTGTGTTGTGGTTTCCAAAACTCATGGCTGCAGTATTTAAATTTTTGAGTCACTAACTGTTATTAGCTTGTGTATTAACATTAATCAAAATATATGTTGGTGCTCATCCACAGTGACCCTCAAATAGGAACCTTGAGGAACATTTGGGTTCATAAAAATATTGGCTTCACACAGGGTTCCACGTCTAGACTGTTCTGAAATGGCATTGGTCCAAAAAATAAAAATACCTTTGGCCTGAAAGCCTGTTTGTCCAACAGCCTGTTATCCTGAAAACAAACACACCTTGCCCTGAAATTTCATCATCTCCCAGGCAGTCAGACAAATACACTTTCAGTCCAGTGGGACATTTTTTGGTTCTCAGAATAATGGACCATCACAACATTGACATTGCGCCCAGTAGAACCTATTTGATAACTAAAACTGATGAAGTTAGCTGATAATAATATTATGGATATTTAATTGCAGTTGTCTTTGCCAGCGGCTTGACATAAAATGCCCCATTGGACCCTATAGCCTGTTTGTCCAACAACCTGTTGTCCTGAAAACAAATGCGCATTGCCTCCAAAATATATGATCGCCCTGCAGTACAAACCCTAAACCTAAATCAAATTAAAAAACTGGGTTGATGGGGACACTACACTAACTGAGGTAAAACTCGTGATTTTAATCCAACACTGAAAATTTGTCCGCAACAGTAAAATTGAAGTATCACTCTGTTTAAGGCCAGACAGATCACCTATCCAGGACAAAAAACCCCAGTGATTTAGTACCTCCGGTTGATATAAAAGCTCATTCTAAGATACCGAAAAGAAGAGATTTTCAGGTGATTACACACTAATGAAAACATACTTCCATTTCTGACCAATAACTCCCTGTAAATCTTTCACACTGGAACTTTAAGGAGTGTCGGGAGAACTCACTGACCTCTAAACCATCTGTGACCAAACTGCAGCTGCACCAACCAGAAAAATCCTTTCAGACGTCAAAAAAACAAAAAAAAACAAAAAAAAAAAAGTCATGACAACATGAAAGTAAAGAAACAGTTTCAGAATTTACTTCAAAGTTTAAGACCCTGTTTTCATTAAGTGTTTGTGTTGTTTTGTCTAGAGCTCCTCGGACATGTTATTTACAGTGACAGTATTATCTGGGCCTGAATGAAACCTATGCAGCCTCCTCTAACATGCCACAGAGCACGTGTGCTGCTCATCACGCTTGAATGAGCCTGTGAGGGGTTTAATGACCCTCTCTCAGTGTGTTTTTTTCTGCTGCCGCTGAGCTGCTCTCCGTCCACAGATGGTGATGTGGTGATGTGGTGTGTCACAGGACGACCGGTTTTCCACTTCGCTCTGCCAAAGCTGCAGCACAGAGACAGACTGCAGCTGCTGGCCTCGACATTAGAGACGTCTCTCTTTGTTTTTTTTTCTTCTTCTTCTCCTTCTTCTGCCCGGTGGCGTGTCAGGAGAACAGAAGTGAAAGCACACAGGACTGTGGGTAAACGTCTGTCAGTGTTTTGTTGGGAATGACTAAATCACACAGGCTGGTCTGAAGACACCTGCTGTCACTGAGGACAAAGTAAACATGTTTTTGCTTTTGTTTTCATCTCCGTCAGTGTCTTTGTCTTTACGTCTTTTTGTCTGTTTGTAAGCAGGACATCCCTGTTTAACACTTAAAAGTAGAATCAATTAGATTTTTCCGAGCTGTTCATAAACGCACCAGAAAGACAGTTGATTGTTGAGTCTCATTCCCAGGATGTCAAATGGTAAAACGTCCTGAACACCAAAAAATGATGAGAAGATAAGAAAATGCAGGCAGAGGACACTTCAGAGGACATGATGATTTGGAGGGATTATAAAAGGAAAAGTTGCACATTACAACTTTAAAAAGACTTAAATTCACATTTGCTCCCTCAAAATGTTGAGCTGTCACAACTATTTTTTACAGTGTCAAAAATCCTAAATCAATCAATCAATACATAAGACTTCAGGGAGAAGAGAGAACTTAATTGTTGTGACTTCAGACAGATTTTTTCTTCTTAAATGGTTCTTTCGATCACAAAGGTTGCAGACCCCTGCTGTAGTCCTTAATGCACAGAAACTGGGAGCAGCCATGCTTCCAGTATTTTGTTTTCTAGTGCTATTATCTCAAGAAAACAAGATAAGAGTTGCCATGTCAGCAAACATAGATGTGTCTTGATCACTCACTTGTGTCTGAAATGACAGTAAAAGTCTCCTCAGGTTCAGACAGTAAAAAAGCTCCAGTGTCTGTGTTTGTTTTATCTCTCCAGTCTGGAAGATCGTCCTCTTCTTCTCTCCAGGAGTCATGAAAGTCTGAGGTTTGATTTCGTTTGTCTGTGTGTGACTGAACTGTGCCACTTCAGATCTGGGTCAGATGGAAGACTTCAATCCAAACAGAAAACTAAAAGTTGCTGCTGCCCCCTGCTGGACAAGAGAGGACTCACATCTCACCTGAACTCACCAGTATAATTAAATATTCTGAAAGATTTATTTTTTATTTTTTCTATTTATTACTTACCTCTACCTGCCTTCACTTTTTAACTTTAAAGTTTGGCATCAGTTTCTTTTATTTTGAAGAGCCTTTTGAAATTTGTAAAAGAATGGTATGGGGAAAAAAGTATTGATTTATTGATGAATTTATTGAGCTATGAATTTTAATTAATCTGATTAATGTTAAGAATCTCCCATGATGGTGCAAATGATGTTTCAGAGGATGTTCGTGCTGTCAACGACAACAAAAATCAGGTAAAACAACTAATAATTCAAATAAATTAAAAAAATTTTTTTTTGCACTATATATATATTGGATACTTAAACCCTTTTAGGATTTACGTCTACTATAAAAACATTTTAAGACATCTGAGAGTTTTAAAAGACCGAATTTCCTTCAAGATACAATTATAATATATAACAATATTTTTCCAAGTCTGTGTCTGTGATAATTCTTCAGTTATTTCTTATTTTACGCAAAATATGTATAAAACAAAAACAAAGTAATATCTTACAAAAGCCAAGGGCATCGCTGATGATTTCTCTCTGAAATTAATAATAAATTGCACAATGTTTGGTTAAACAGCGAGCTACATCAGTGTCTGAATGGTTGTTTCCCAGCGAAAGCGGAACCATTTATTGAAGGAGTGTTCCGGTCCGGCTGTCAATATTGTGACACATAGTGTGTCCCCCATGCGTGTTTTGAGCAAAAGTAATCTGATGACATTATCGGTGGTTTTTGAGAGGATTTTGATTGACAGTTAAGTTTAATTCGTTCATAGTATTGGTTTATTGCTGTGTTGTTGTTGTTTTTTTTTTTTTCAAAATGGCGGCAGACGTGTCGAAGTGTTAGCCAACAAAGTAAACTGGTGTTTTTCCTTAATTTGTGGAAAATTCTAGCACGTAGGTAAGTTGAAAATAACAACACATAACACATTGGTAACAACACATGACCCACAGAAACAATGACTGATAAAAACGGTGACTGTGACCTGATTTCTGCTTGAATCTCTCAAAGGTGCAGAAGCCAAAACCAAACTCCATGTAAAAATGTGTATAGTTTTTGTTTTCTAGTTTAATGACAAACATAAATGTAACTTTATATATAAATTATAACCTTTACAAATGTGTGTGCTATTTTGCTTAATTCGGCAAAAGTTGTATTCACCAAACGACATGTTGTACTAGCTTATCAAATTGTAATACAACTTGCAGTGAAAGAAACGGTGAGAATAACGAAGATAAACTATAAAAAATGTATTTATTGTTCGTTTTTTTGTTGCACTGACTGTATGCCGAATTGCAAAATGATTTATAATGATTTATTAAACATAAGATTTTGTGTGCTAATATGCACATGACTATGGGTAAGGAGCAAGTATAGGTTTAAGGATCAGAATTTGATCAGAGTCTTGCTATAGAATAGGAGGCAAAATTAGAACTTTATTAATCCCGAAGGAAATTCTACTGCCAGAGATTGCTTAAAATTTACAGTATCAGAAAAAACAAACAAATATAAAGATAAATATAAGGTATAAATATAAAATGAGTATAGATGTAAATACAAAAACAGTGCCTGAAAGATATGAATAAATGTCAGATAAGTAATAAAGTAAGCTAAAAATAAACAAAAATAGAAAAAGTAGAATTTGCAATGATATGCAAATATTGGCAGAGATATTGAAAAATAATAAGATATAATATTGCTCCTATTATTAAACACAATATTGTACACTCAACAAAAATATAAATAATAATAATACTTTTGTTTTTGCTCCTATTCTTCAGGAGTTGAAGTAAAAGACACAAGACTTCCTCTGTGCAAATAAAAGGTGTATTACTCTCAAAATTTGGTATCTGTAGCTCTGTGTGAAATAGCCATAGTTCAGCGCATAATAGATTGTTTTGGGTTTTTTTTTTTCAAAATAAAACATCACATTTTAGAGTGACCCTTTATTGTGACCAATACAAGTGATTCAGTAAAATTAGGGAGAAATAAACATTTTGTCTGCACAGAAAAAGTTACTTGAACTCATGAAAAAGGGGAGCAAAAACAAAAGTGTGGTGTTTATACTTTGTTAAGCGTATATGATAATGATAATGGAAAGTAGTACTGAACTTGATGTCAGTAGAGATTTAATGTGACAAGAACATTCACAACTTTTTTTTTCTTCCAGTCCATTGGGTAAATCCTGTTTCGCTGAGCTGACATGGACGGTTTGGAGGAGAAGCTCAAAGGTCTGTCCATCGCCCGGCGGTCTCACCCAGAGGAACCCACCTACCTGCTGGACGTCGCCCTGCAGCCGGCCGGCCTGCTCGCCGTCTCCTGCTCCAACTTCACCGTCCACCTTCACAACAAGGACACTCTGAGCCTGGTGGGGGAGTACCGGGGCCACAGCGGGCCGCTCTGTGGGGTCGTTTTCTCCCACACCTCTTCTGACCTCCTCTACTCTGGCTCTGCTGACGGGACGGTCCGGGGGTGGGACGTGCGCCGCCCGGGGACAGATGCAGTCCAGGTGTTTAAAAGTGACCCTTCACACAGCTTCTGCAGCTTCGACCTGAGCTGTGGCGACGCGCTCCTCTGTGGCGGCACGGAGCAGGTGAATGATGAAGACAGCTTCCTGGTGTTCTGGGACGTCAGGAAACCAGGTGGCGCGCTGCTCGGGGTGTACTCTGAGTCGCACAGTGATGATGTCACACAGGTGCGTTTCCACCCTCGAGATAAAGACCGTCTGGCGTCAGGCTCCACAGACGGCCTGGTGAATGTGTTTGACCTGAGCCGGGGGGCGGAGGTGGAGGCGCTGCTCGCCACCTGTAACAGCGACTCGTCAGCTGGCTCCATCTGCTGGTCAGGGGCGGACTACACCCAGCTGCTGTGCCTCAGCCATGACGAGGGGCTCCACCTGTGGGATCTGAGTCAGCTGGACACAGATGAGCCTCTCACCATCTTCAGCACATCTGACGCTCGCAGCCTGACGCCGCTGGCTGACGGGAGTGGCGTGGATTACCTGGTGGGGGGGGGGTGGCTGGAGGAGGCCCAGAAGCTGCTGGTGGTCGGAGGGAGGAACAGCGGGGAGCTCCACCTGATGGAGTGTGACGGCGGGGGGCTGCGCCTGCTGAGGAGCCTCGAGGGCGGCCACACCTCCACGGTGCGCTGCTTCCTGTGGGACGCAGCCGGGGAGGCTCTGGTCACCGGGGGAGAGGATGCTCAACTGTTACTATGGAAACCAGGAGGGGAGGAGCTCACGGCAGGGAAAAGAGAGTCGATGAAGAGCCAATCAGCTTTGAGACTCAAATCCAGGCCTCATAAAAAACATGGCTACCAGAGAGAGAAGAAGACGGCGTAGCAAAGACGAATCAGACTGACTGCCTCCTGCCAACGTTTTATATTTAAACTTTTCTACACGTGAAGAAAAGTCTGTACACAGGAGAGAAAATCTGAAAATGTTTGGTCACATGACATCTCGGTCCTCTTAATATTTGCTTTTGTTGAACTCCTGAACAGCGGACAAATTCAAGTTTCCTGTTCCTGTGAGATCTTCAGCTGCTCCGGCAGACTTAGTGGCCAAACTTCACCTTTGATCAGGTGGATGTGCTGATCTGGGCCACTAGAAACACTGATGCACTGAGTCAGGAAATGGTGAAATTATTATTTTGGCTTGATTTATCACCATATTTAGTACATTATCATAATATATACACTGTCTACAGTCCCTGTGCACATTATAACCTTTATTAACCTACATTCTTCTGTATCCAGATAAAATATCCACGTACAGATTGAATGTTAATACAAGGTGGAAATGGGATCTCCCATTCAGTAAACCAGCTCAGTCTCAGTTCTAAGGAGATTTTGAGTATGTAAGTGCTGGAAAAGTGACAAAACTTATTTTTATACTCAAAGATGTCTGACAAAGTCTCTTTGATTTCTGAGTGAGCTGTTGATTGGATTTTTTTCCTTTAATACAGCGCACAAAGAAAGAAGAACTACTCTGAGCAGCTCCAGGAAGATCTTTAAAAACAACAAAAAACACTTTATAAATGTTTTGCAAAAGATGAGTTTTCTCTTTGTGAAGTGTGATTGCAGTGTTATTCTGAAGCAGCAGCTGGATCGATGGTGTCTTACACATCTTAGTCCTGTTAGTACAACACAGTGAAGTGCATTGATTTTGTTGAAATCAAACTGAAAAAACAAAACACTGTTATTGTTGCGTACTCTACGCTGAGTCATAACTGAGGTTCCTGTTTGTTGTTAAGTAAAAGATTTTTACCAGTTTGTCAAAATGTGCATGTTTGTGTCATTTTATTGCCATAATATTTGTAGTTTGAAGCTGCTGCTGCATCATGACCTGAAAGTCACCTGAGCCGCCCGACACAGCGGGACCACGCTGAGGGAGCAGCTCCCACTCTCAAATGGCAAAGAGTGGAATAACATGATTGGCAGTGCAAGTGTGTTTGTTAGTGTGCGTGACTGGAGAGAAATCCTGCAGTGATTGAATCAAAATCTCATTCACATTAGAGACATTAAAAGACTCTGATTCTTCGTGGTGACTCATTGATCTCTGTGTGGGGTTTTTATTTATTGAGTGAAATAAAATGGTGAAGAGACGAGCTGAGTCATTAGGTTATTACATCCAGATGAACAGAGGAGCTTCACACGAGATTCATTCGAGAAATGATGACCCAATATGATTTTTTAAAGGGATACTTCACCCCAAAAAATTCAAATTCAGTAATTATCTACTAACCCTCTTGCTGATCGAAGGTCAGATTTAGTTTTTTAGTCCACAAAACACTGCTGGAGTTTCACAGGAAAACATTGTCGCAGAATCTCCCAAATAATGGAAGTGAATGGTGACCAGTTTTCAAATGGAAAACAACAACCCACAAAATGCCTCCATGCTGCTCGTCTGGTGTAATTCAAAGTCTCCTAAAGTCCCAACATGCTGTTTGTACACCGTCACACCACACACACATCCATTCCAGACGGTGTGCATGTGAACGTGTCTCTAAGCTGAAGGATCTACAGTGAAGATTAAGGCCAAAAACATGGTGGAAATGACGACTTTCACGTCAGCTTGGCATGTCGGGGCTTTAGGAGACCTGGATTAAACCGGACAAGCAGTATGGAGGCTTTTTATGTTTTTATTCTGTTGTTTTTCTAAGTTTCAAAACTGGTCACCATTCACTTCCATTATTTGGGAGATTCTGTAACACTGCTTTCCTGTGAAACTCCAGCAGTGTGTCGTGGACTAAAAAATCTAAACCTGACCTTCAATCAGCATGAGGGTGAGTAGATAATGACTCAATTTTCATTTTTGGATGAAGTTTCCCTTTAAAGCAAATATCCAGTATTTTACCACTCATACCAGCGACAAAAGAATTTAGGACCACACATATTAAAACTGTGGTTTTAAATCCAGTCAAGGTTTTCATGTATTTAAAGGCAGTTCAGTGTATTTTTAATCCTTCCTTTATGACTGATTTCACTGATTTTGGAGAGATCACAAAAAACAGTCTGCACTTATTAGTAGCAAAGTAAATAAGAATAAATTTTGAACTACACCTGCTGATAATTAAAAGATATATATTTGAATCTCAATTTTTAATCAAATTGTCTTCATAGTTTTCTAAATATACTGTTTATATGGTGCATTGGTTTTCCATAATAAATGGTAAATCTCATGACTTGTGCTGCAGGAGACCAAACTGAGTGATAAAATTATATCAAAACTACATTTTGCTTTGCACTTATGCACTGCTGCAGCCCTTTTAAAATGTTGGATTTTCCTTGGTTTTGTGCATTCTATATACTCTACATACTTTAACCTTAATTTTATTATCTCAAAAGGTTTTACTTTCCATCTTATGCATTATATATTTATCCTAATTTTTATCTCACTTTACTGGTACTATCAAGTGGGTTTTATCTACGTAAATATGCATTTTATGTATTCTACTCTTATCCTATCTTATTTTCACATGTGAGTTTTATTTTACATTTTACATTAATTATGGCGCTATATTTCTGTTTTTATGTTCTATGTCTTTTTTATGGAATTTTAAAAAAAATATTTATATCAATTAAGTTTATTATTATTGTTTAAAATTAGTGGCAATTAAAAATATTTGAAAAAATAGTGATTTTTTCCCCAAATATTTATATTGTGTATCAATTGCCAGAATTGAGAAGAGGGTCTGTAATTTTTAAAAACAGCAATTTTTGTATATTTTTTCAAATACTTAAATAATGGCTTTAGTCATTTTACCAGTTTACTTAAGAACATTTCTGAGATACTTGATTACAGAGAGAAATATTGTACTTTCTGCTCCACTACATTTACTTGGCATCTACACATAAAGATGAAAGCAAGTACTGCAAGTCAGGAAACATAAATAGAAACCTGACAATAAAATTAAAAATATAAAAACAAAAGAAGATATATGTTTGTTATTTAAATGAAAGAGCTGTGCCATGTTGACAGTATGAAGTATGAAGAGTATTTAAGATGAAGTCCCAGTAGATGTGTATTGATAGGTTGTTCCAGGCCTTTTTGATGAGGCCGTCTGCAGATGTGAAGAGACTGTTGTTATGGCGTGAACTTTCAGTCCTGATGGACCAAAGCCTCCTGCTGGAGGGACGTGTCTCACGAAGTTTGTGTCCATGGTGGGAGAGGTTGACCACAATTTAACCTGCACACCTCAGGGTCCTCAAAGACTACAGCCCCTACAGGTTAAAAGGATAACTAACTACTAACTACAGGATTATAAGATATTAAATATGAGGTGCTCTTTTAAGGAAAATTAAACCACCCAGCTGTAAACAAAACAGGCTCCATCACAGCCAGCTATTATATCAAAATGCTGCTTACATGTTAATGCAGCAGTGATGATATTCTGAATGCATAATATATAATTATCTAACACTGAGGCAATATCGCCTTATAGTATATAACAGCATTTTCAGGATTCATTTAATTTTCTTTTGCAATATTGGAAAACAAATGTATTTATGAACAAAACTATACAGAAGAGTATTTGAGCCGGACGTGGAGAAAAAAAACATCAGAATATTTATTATTTTGCATTTCAAGAATAAAGTTGAAATGTTGAGAGTGAAGTCAAATTTTTAGCATTAGAAAAAGAATAAAGAAATCACAGGAGGAAGATTTTTTGAGCAGTCACTAGTATTAGTGTCAGGCATAAGAAAAAAAAAATCAGAAGAGGAATATTTTTTTGTTTTCGTTTTGAAGAGTCAAAATATTGAAAAAAAAGTTGAAATACCATTTTAACTTTATTCTCGAGATGAAAAAAAAAAACAAACACAAAATATTTCTTCTGACACTGGTATTGAAAGTTTGACTTTATTCTCACATTTTGACTTTATTCTTGAAATGCAAAATGAGAAAGAAAAAAAAATCCCAAAACTTCCTCCTCTGACTTGTGCCTGGCACTAAAACTGAAACTTTCTCACTTTCTTGTTGATATTTAGAATTTATTTGCAGAATGCAAAATGTAGAAAGAAACAACAAAAAAACAACAACAACTTTCCTCTTCACAATGTCCCTCTCATACTCTGTACAAAACATCTTATTAGAGAAAATTTTGAAAACTGGGAACAGCCACCACTGATCAGATTAAGGGAACATCCCCCCCTCCGATTGCACGCCCCTGGACGTGCTCTAGCATTAGCTTTATTCATAGTAGACCCATATATTACAGTTATGTAACTGCCTTCCTGTTAACATATCCCTCTCTAATCTCGGAGCTTGAATGGAAATCCATTCTCCCTTCACACTGCGCTGCTCCGGTGCTGAAGCGGGCCGGACTGTAATAAATCTGCAGTCAAAGCTGGGTCAAATGGGCCGTCAAAGTGCGGGTAAAGAAGTGTGGAGTCGAAGGGCTGGGCCTCGGACAGGTTTAGCCTCATTCCAGCACGCTGTGTGGTGGAGAGACTCTCCGCACACACAGCTCTCTGCCCCGATCTCTTTCCTTGTCCCTTCTCCTCCACCTAACCGACGGATTCAGTCTCATTTCAATCTCGTTTACAAGGGAACCCTTAATTTGTAAACTCTCGCGAGAATTGTACACATTATTTCTTCTTTGTGCACTTTGTACATACTAATTATGTCTTATAACTTAATAACATTGTAGTTAAGTTTCGGGTATGTTTAGAGAGAGAAAACAATTGGTTGCGGTATGGGAAAGATCTTGCTTTGGGTTACAATTGTCACTCTCTCGAGATTTTTCGCGGGTATAGAGTTCCCTTCCAGGCACAGCCTATTTCCTCGGTGTGATTGACAGTACCCGCTGGCCAATCACAGCGCTTGACATTGCTTCTTTCAGCCAATCGCCGTCGTATGTCGATCTTAACCCGTCAGCAAGTTACGGTGCGTCTCTGTTATGTGTGCCATGGTCTCAACCCAGCAGTGTTGACAATAGGGTGAAAAGAAACAGCCCCGAATCATAAACGAGCTAAGGAAAATACCAAAATCCAGGGGTTTGTTTGGGGAAGACAAGCAATTGAATCAGTAACAGGAATGTAATTGCGTTAACCTAATCGTTTTATATAGCCGTATTTTGTTATTAATGGGAGTTTGAGGATTATTCCGTTGGAAGGAAAAAAGGTACTCGTGGGTTTGGCTGTTTCAGGCCAAATTTTCCTGCTGCTCCGCCGCTGCTTGGGAAAAGCTGGAGGTAGCCCTAACAGTTAGCCCGATAGATTTCCAAACATAGGATAACTCCTCGCCGCCGTCTCCGTTGCGAACCGCAAAGGATCAAGGTAAAGTACTACCATTGGAGGGCTAACAGCCACTCGGTCGGCTGCAGCTTGTCGGGCTCGGGTCGGGACTCGGGACGGTGTGTGTTTCTCCTCAACCCTGTCAGTCTTTGAGCGCTAGCTAACGGTAGCAGCATTAGCACTGCCCCTGTATTTACATCTGGGATGATGGGTGATCGCCCGAGCCCGCCCAGGTAACGTTATTTCATTAGCACACATGTAAAATCAGATTTGATCTATTCACTGTTTTCACATCAGCTTCTTGTGTCAATGAGAGCTAAGCTAGCTGCTGGCGGCTAATGAGCTAAAGCTACATGATCAACTTGAGCTAACCCGCGATAGCCGCAGCACTGACGTTAGCTAGCTGCCTAAAATGACATTTTCTGACATAAAGCTTGACAGCTTTGGTAAAAGCATACACGGTCTCCATGTTAATAATATTTAAGTGTCTTGTGTACACCGAGGAGACAACTAGCTAACGATATATGCGTTAAATTCACCGGGGAATTTGTGACGGTTAATCGGGCAGCTATGGTTGCTAGCTAGCTAACGTTAGTGAGGTGATCGCGCTGTCAAGTTTTGAATATTCTGCTGCTGCTGCCAGGCCCAACATGGCCAAGCTAACGCCACTGTTAATTTTAACAGCAAATTTTGGTTTACTTTTAATCATGGGCTTTTAAATCATATTTTAATCATGTGAATTGTTTTAGATTTAGTTGATTAAATCTGCAGTACATTTAGTCAGCTAAAATCTAATGGGGTTTGTTAAAGTGTAAGGTAATATTTAGAAACTTATTATATCGTTATATTTTTTATGGAAACATCTATTAACCTATTATAAACATTAACACTAAGTGCACTTAATTTCTGCTCCTTTCTCCCATCTTATGTTTAACATTAAGTATACTACATTGCTTCAAATGTGGATTATTCTTTTTTTTTTCTTTTTTCTTTTTTTGCATATTTGTTTGGATTTTAGGACAGAGGCTGCTTTTACATGTGCACAAGTGTCCAGATTTGATCCTGGTGTCTTGTTTTATGTGTGATTTTATCCTAGTTTTTTTCTTTATTATTATATTCAGAATATGATGCCTACATGGAATATGAGAAACCTGGTCATTCACATGTGTGTATGCATGACTTTATTAAACTCCAGGTTTCTTATCTTCTGTGTACAATTATATATTGATCTCTGATCATCTCAGCCAGTCTAGGGTTAGATATTTACAGGTCATAGTATTTTGTGGACTGAGTACTCAATTTTTCTCCAAATCGGGACAAGGCCCTCATATCAGTGGTGCAGATTTCTCTGTCATGGCACTAATGAAGGAGTATATTATTTTATCTATGTTACTGAAAACAAGACGAGACATTTGCATGCACAAAACACTACAAGAGTGTGCTTAGTAGAGTGCAGATATCTTCTAGGTAACTCCAGAAGAATATTCAGATGTAACCCTTTTGTTATCACCAATATTTTGATTAGTAGCTTTAATCAAATGACATTTCTTTCTCAGTAACTGTAGAGGATTATGATTGTCTTTATTGACTGTAAAAAAATAGGGCTGATGGGTTCAGTAGTATGTGAGATAAGCTGTGGACAAGCGCCAGGTCACTCACACATGCACACGCACAACCCATTGTACAATATTCTCCTAGCTTACGCTGAGAATGCACCAAAAATTTGATCTTAACCATGATACTTGTGCACATGTGGTGCATACAGTGAAACTTAGCTTATTTCCCCTGATTTATTGATACAGTTGATTGGAAAGTTCACTGGGCTTACCCCTGACTTTGCCCCTGTTTACAAGCTTTTGTGTGTCAATCAATCTTTTAATTTACGATCTTAGATTATCAGCTCTAGATCAGTCACTTCTCTAATCAGTAAAAGACAGCAGATGTTTATTTTAGCTTCTATTATATTTCAAGTTTAAAGAAAACATCTCAGGTTAGCTGATAAAATAATAGCTTGGAAAACAAAAATATTACATTGAGTTTCAGGATGACTTGTCTGCAAATATTGCCTTAAGTTTGTTGTGTTGTAACTAGTGATTGTGGCTCCTTGTTTTCCCTTGACATCAAATTCAAAATTTATCCATATGCCTGATTTTGCTGCACAGTTTATAAGATGATGAGTGCAGCAAGTGTTGACCTCTTGGTTAGATTAGCACTGTCTAATTTTGTGCATTTAACTTCCTTATCACACAAAGATGTTGGAGTTCAGCCCAACTTGTCTCCTCCTTCACATTTATGTCTCGTTTTTATTTGTTGATCATTGTATCAGTACATTTGTCATAGTTTTTGTCATCATGAAGTACTTTTTATTCAGTAACTGCCTCATTGTCATCAGTGAAAAACTGTGACGCCTGCTCTCCTAAACAGCTTGATTTTTGACCTTATGCAGTTGTTGGCCTACTTTGCTGCTTTAGCTGATAACAGTAAATATGCAACAATAAATTACACTGTAAATGGATATAATCTTTATTGTGTTATTTGGCTTAGGTGGTGGCTTAGTGCCTGATGTTTCCAGGCAGAGCTGATGTCAGGGAAGCATTGGGTCATGAGCAGGTTTGCTTAAAAGTGAATGCTGATGTTTAATCCTCATGGGGTTGAAAAAGCCCTGTGAATCTGGTCTGAGACAAGTTTAGCTTTGCTATCAAGTGAAGCCAACTGTCAAATGTGCGGTGATAATCTGATATGAACTTTGACTGGCTTAGTTTGCAGTAAGATACTGTGTCTGACAAAGTCCTACTCTAAATATGCCTCCAGTCTGTCATTTTTTCTTGTGTAGACCAGCATTGTTAGAACATGTTGTATAGTGTGTATAAGACCAAACACAGAGAGATCATTACCTCTGATGACACAGTAGTGACATGGATGATGAAAGGTAGTAACATAGTGGTGACTGAAAGACACTCTGACTTTCTTGTGTGGAGAGAAAAACAAGCTCCTTGCTCAAACTTTTTACCTCTGCCCAGTCAGTCGTGTGTGAATGACAGCAGCATGCCAGAGGCCAGGCGTGGTGTTATGCATTACATGTGATGGCATTTGCAGTGCCAGCGTGTGTGTTTTTGTGTGGGCGTACATACTCATAGTTTTGGTTCTGTCACACAAGCTCATCTTCAAGGTTTCTGAATGTCACACCATGTTGAGGGCAGGTCTGCAACTGAGATAGCTTAACATCCAAAGTCTCCTGTGTTTATGATGACTCGGGTGTAGTAACTCCCTCCTTCTTATCAGCTCTGTGTCCCTTTGTGTGTGTATGTGTGTGTGTGTGTGTGTGTGTCTGTGTGTGTGTGTGTGTGTGTGTGTGTGTGTGTGTGTGTTTGAAAGTTGCTGAGTTCATTTGTTCTGGACTGTGTGTGAACAGCAGTGTAATTATACCATGAACATATCACACCAATCAGTGCTGTCAGATTGCAGCATTCAGTCAATAGTGGCAACAGGAGACTTTCTAAAGAATCGACTGGTAGAGGGATATGAAATAGCAGATCTGGGATTCAGACTCATATAATTATTGCTGGGACCACTTATTCATGAGTAACTCTTAGAGATTGATATGTAAAATAACCTGTCTTTATTTCACATAAATCATTTGTTGCTATTATAGGCAAGAAACTCACTCGGGTCTGCCTCCTGGGTTCAGTAATGGTTGCCAATTAGTTACTAAAAAGTTGAAGGAGTTTTGGCTTGAACCTAATAAATTGCTTTAACTTTCTTGTATCCATCAGGAATGATGCTCTGTTGTAGAGCGGAACAATTAATTGATTTTTTTTTATTGAAATCCCAATATGGTCTACTGTGATTTTCAAATTGCAGGATGCACGATATTTGTTAAAGGTGAAATGTGTGTCAAAATACCTTTTTATATTTCATGTTGTGGTGCTGCAGAGGTGTCCTGGCCAACACATCACTCTCTAGACTTCAGAAAACATCTTTGTTTACTACAGATTCCTGAGAAAAATAATACACCATGAGTGTTTTTCAATGAAAATAAGAATAATGGTGTAAAAATGAGCCTTTCCTCAAATATTGCAAATTATATCGCAATTGCAATGTCAGTCAAAATAATTTCAATTACATGTCTTCAAAATCTTTCAGCCCTTTTTTGTAGCCAACATCAAATTTTTTAGGCAGATAATGAATATTGATCTGAGTGTGTGCACAGTTTACAGAGCTGAAAACGATAAGTTGATTAGTTCAAAAATTACTTTGCAACAGTTTTGATAATCAGATGATTCCCCAAGTCAGTTTCAAGCAAAAGTAGGAAGGGACAATACTGGATTCTTGCCAATATCCAATATTTTCCACCTTATTTTTGCTGATTATCAATATATGCTCATATTTTTCCACCTAATTGCAGAGAACATTAAGTTTCTCTTTTAGTGAAATTAACATTTATACTTCAGGCTGAATGATTATGAGACAAATGTTTAAATTGTAATTGTTTTGACTGATATTGCATTTGTGATATCAGAGGGAATTTTTACATTATTATCCTCATTGTCACTGAAAAACATTGTTAATGATATCATTTTTGTGGGGATCTGTTCCAAACAAAGATGTTTTCATGAGTCTGTAGACTATGATGTGCAGGCCAGGGCATCTCTTCAGCACAAGATCATTTAAAAGGTAATTTGACAGATATTTGGTGTTTAATGAATATTGCAACCCCTGTGATTGGAAATTGCAGTAGGCCATGTTGCACTTTGAATAAAATTTTGATTAATTGTTCAGCCCTGACTACGCCTGCTCTTATCATGATGGCCCACTAGCAGATGCAGACATTAAGTACAACGCTCTTCAGAATGTACACATTCACTGGTCAAAATAAGAAATCTACTGCTGACAGTTTACTTTTTCCTGCCAGTATGTGTTTCTCTTTGATCTTCACAGATTCAAAAAAATGATCACAGGGTTCAACAATAAGGATTCCCTGCTTGCCAGAGGCAAAGTCGGGCTGGTAAATCTAGTAGGGGCAAGTGGGAGGAAGGAATTAAACTATTTTGATTATTGATTAATTATTAAAGTCATTTTAAATGAAAATATACTGTGTTTTCAGCCTCAGAAACATGGAGACCTCCCACTTTCTGGCATTCATTATCACATTAAAGCTTTGGTTATGAACTAACAAAACAAGACATTACCTTAGATTTTTTTTCAAAATTTTCTGACATTTTATAGATATTGCAGCCTGTGAGTAAACATGAAGTACTCTAGTCTGTTTTATTTATTAGCAGTTATAAAATAATGAAGTTTGTACTGACAAATGTCTGACCAGACAAGAAGGAAAAAAAAGCAGAAATATAAATTTCAGGTTGATATGATATCGGCTTTAGAAAACTGTGATGGGCATTATTAACCTTATTCTGACAAATACAGCAAACTGTTAATCATTTAATTGGGAGAATAATTGGTAGATAAATGGATCAATATCTGTAGCCTTGGTTCAAGGACACTTATGTTTAGTCATTATGATTGACGCTTTGTAGATCCTCTCTGTAGATACTTACCACATGGTGTGAATGCAGATGTTGAATGTTGATTTGTTGAGTGTCTCCAGTTTATTATTAGAACATTAATAATATCCATAGCTGGTGAGTTAATTATTAATAGATTGGCAGAAAATTAATTGGCAGCAAATTTGAGAAGGTGTTAATCGTTATACTAAATTTTTGAGTGAAAAAACTGCTTGATTCCATTGAGTACAGCTCTGTGATGTCACGTCTGCAATGCTGTCTCGATCCGTCCTCCACATGGATTCATTTCTCACCAGGAGAGTTTCAGAAGTGGAGTGTTTTGCAAGATTTAGTTGACTTGCTCAGATTTAAAGTTTTGGTCATTTTTCCTTGCAGGTTGTGATGATACTAAGAATATTTAGGCTATTTAGTAAACTAGTTTCTTTTTTTGCCTGCTTTTACCGTTGGGAGTTGGCACAGGTTGTTTCATTTTGAAAATTGATTTTCTATGCTGTTCCTGTGTCTGACTTCCTGCTCGGCCTGATCTGCTTTGTGCAGCATCAAAAATAGACTCAGGTTCTTCGCATAGCAGATTCCTGGTGGAATCACAAGCTTTGTTAAGAATGGCTGCGTCCAGGTCTGGTGGCCTCGTCACAGCTGAAATGTGATGCAGCCATGCCTGGTGGAATCAACATGTTTGTCCTTTATGATAACAAATTGAAATCTTTGATTTTCTGCTTTTCATGCAGATCAAACATGACATTTGAAGACACTGTGGCAACTTGAAATAATTTTACCTTCTTGTGTTTAGCCATGACTAATGATGCTTCATAACTCCACTCTGCAGTTAAACTGCAGTTAAAGACGTTTAATGAACTGAACTTAGTTGCTCTTGTATTTGCCTTTACCCCCTTTTGGTTGTTATATTCACATTAGTGATGACTATTTATCAAAAATCTCTTTGTGGTAGGGGTGGGCGATATGGCAAAAATATCATATCATGATTTTTTTTATTAGAAAATCATGATTTCGATTTTATCACGATCCTACATGTATTTATATTATGTATTATGCTATGTATTTAGATTTACATTTACTGTTCTTACTTTACTTTCTACTTTTTTTTCAAGCACAAAGGTAAAAGTAAAGGTAGTAATGTCTGCAAAAACCTCAAACAGAAGATGTTACTAACTCTTTTAACTGAAACAGTCACCAGAATGTTTTGTTAACATGTTAAAATCACAACATTTTTCTTCTGGAGCAGGACAGACGCTCCCAGACCCCCAACAGGGGACTGGTTTACCAACATGCCACCTTTTTCTACTCTTATGAGTTTGCAGGTCTGTATTTAGTAATCAAAAAATACCAACAAGAATACCATTAAAGTACAACAACAGCAATGAAAATGTTGATTTTTCAAAAAAGGAAACAAAAACATGCAAGGTTTTTAAATTGTAATTAAGTAAAAACACTAATACCACAATGTAAAAATACCTAAGTAAAGAATCTGAGTATTTTTTTCATCACAGCAGGTCAGTGATCAGTGTTTCAGTGACTCTCTGTGGATCAGTGAATAGTTTTATTTATGGTGGCCCGCCACATTAAAAACATCGGCACCATGACATGATTTTCTATTTTTGGAGCTGCGCACCTTTTTCGCTCGTGTCTAGAAGGTAACTCTTTATTTGCGCAACTCTCGCGAGATTTGTGTCCGTTATTTCTACTAAAATAATCAAACTCGCGCGATCTTTCGCAGGTCTAGGGTTCCCTTCTAGACACGACCCTCTGTCTCTCTGTCAAACTAATGACAGCAGACTGTCTTTAAACAGCACGGTGTTTCACTCTGCAGTGTTTCACACAAAGACTTTATTTGTGTGGACATCCAGGTTTGGTTTGTCACCAACTTTGACATTTTTATGTTTTTTAATCAGTCCAAGAGGACGACGACATCCGCGATTGATTAGTGATCAGTCTGCCCTCCTCTCCTCCCTCACCTGTTCACTCTGCTGTGAGAAGGTCTGAAAGTTTCTCACAGAGAAACACAGACTCTCCTGTTTTACGTATAGACAATTGTTTAATTTTATAAGAGCATCTGGTTGGTGTCGATGTCATTAACCATCACGTTAGTTTCTGCTGTAATAAACTCCGTCATTAACAACAGTCTCCTCCACACGCAGCTTCTCTGCAGTTGGTCTGTGTGTTTCCTGATCAGATAAACCAGCGCCGGAAAGACTAGAAAAGTTGCGCCAGTTTAAATAGAAGCGTCCCGTCAAAATTTAAAATCTCTTAATAGTTTATTGGTTATAGGTCCGGGTCCGTATAGGACGGCGTGTGGGTCCGCCTGTTAGGGACCCCTGAACGATCCATACGATCTCCTCACTTTGGCAGATCGTCTACACGTTCTAATCCTTCACGATCTAATATCGTCATATCGCACACCCCTACTTTGTGGTAATATTTTGTAAAAGCACCAACAGTCATGCCTACAATATTGTTGCAATATAGATAAATCAATATTGGGGTATTTGGTCCAAAATGATGTGATATTTGATTTCGTCTGTATTGCCCAGTGCTAACATAACAAACTTATTTGATCACCTTTGCTGTTTCCAAACTTGATCATGTTTTTCTGCTATATCGCTGAGGCCTAAGATGATAATATTCAGTGCCTTCAAAATTGACCCTTTTTGGTGTTTTATATTGAATTTTGTCTTTTGTACTGAAAAGAGCACATGGTTTGTCATCATTATTGACATTTATAATTTTTCAATGCTTTGTGCAAGGTTACTTGGAAAGCTCAGAACAGAGTGTGGTTTTGTTCTCTATGGAACAAGTTGTCCTAGATTCTTAATGAATCATACAAAAAAATCACTACTTCTTAAAAATTTCATTAAAAAAAAACACCTAAAAACATTGCAACAAGTGTCACAATTTTTTAGAAAGACTGCCATGAAATCAGGCATTTTCAGCCGTAACAATCCCACAAAATCCTGGAAGGGCTGAATATCCATCAAAACATGAAGCTATATATTTTATAGCTATAGTATATAATGTTGTGCTGTAACTTAAATATTGTCTTCCTGGACATAAATGCTACATTTCTGATTTCATGAGTGAAATGAGGAGTGAGAGCCCCTACTTACTTGTTTATAATATTCACCAAAAAATGTTCCCTATAAGTTACACCTGACTTTAGTTGAAGGATTGCAGTAAAGGAAATAATGTTCACACCAAAGTTTAGTCAAAAATCCTGCAACGTTTGATTTTTGCAGCACTTGTCGGGTTGGACCACAGGCGAGATCCTAGAGCTTTCCTCCTGCCATCCTCCTTTTTATCTCTCGTGTGTGTGTTCCTGTACGTGTTTGTGTGTGCATTTTGTTCCCTCATTTCAGCTCCTCTCGCTCTGCCTTGCCTATTTGTTGACTTCCTGTCGAACAGCAGCTCCCTCCCTCCCTCCTCTTCCTCCCTTTCTGTTGCTCTCCCCGTTGTTCGCCGTGTGCCCCCTCCTCTCTCCTTCCTCCTTGTTCTTTAATCCCACCCTCCCTGAGCCTGTGTGGATGTCATCTGGTCTCTTATGTAAGAGACATGGGAGGGGAATGGCTTTGGTGCTTGGGTGCCATACGCCCGACCAGCCACCGTAGTCTTGCTCTCCCTCGTGTGTGTTGTGGTGGCACTGGAGTGTTTTTTCGCCATTAGCCGGCTAGTCAGAGGCAGAGATAGACTGTGAGGGACTGATGGTTGTACATGGGGATTCCAGTGCCCCTTTGCACAGGTAAGTGGAGCTGTTTGTACAAATTAAAGATTTTTTTTAAGGGATAATGATTGTAGTTTCTTCACTGGTGGCATTCACCAGGTGGCGAATGCGTAAAAGCATTGACAGCTCTTTGAATATTCATTGTTGCCCTTGGTGATGTAGCAGACAGAAACTGAGAGTCGCCTACTGATGATAAATTTTTTCCTCGCTGCTTATCGAGATGTACAACTTCACAGATGCAGACGGAGTGTGTTTAATCGGAGCTGAATGGAGCTGACTGCCTGTATTAAGTCATCCTTGCAGTGATAGAAAGTTTAAGTAGGATGCGGCCTGTATATGTGGATAGTATTTCAAAACCTGCTTTTTTAGCTCAAATCACAAATTCAAAGGGATTTACAATCTCTGCAGCACACAACACTAGAGCAGTAACAAAGATTTATTTTCATTATTGATTAATCTTCACATTATATTTCTGTTATGCCTTTTGATGTCTTCAGATGTCTTGTTTTATCTGACCAACTGTCCAAAACTCTGAGATATTCTGTTTACAATTATTTAAAACAGGCAAAAAGCAGCAAATATGCACACTAGAGAAGCTGCAACAAAAGAAAAATGCTCCAAATAAGAGCAGAACGATTCTGTCAACTAATCAATTAACCAGCTAATTGTTGAGCCATACATTAGCACCCTCTTTTCTTAGACCATTACCTCTGATTAGGAAAAAAATGCCCTGTGAGTGAAACTTTTTTGGAATATTTGTTGGAAACTAGGGCTCCTCACTATCATCACAACTCCTGGAATTTTGGATTTTACAGAAATAAAACCCGATCATCACAACGGTGTCAAAGACTGTGTGCGTCAGAGCTGTAAGCCATTAGCTGGAGATAATCTCAGAGTGAAGGTGATTTTCAGAGGCCCTGGCCTGCTTTGTCTGGTCTTCGCAAGGTTCGGCGGCACACGCAGAACAGGTGCCGAGGTGTCAGTTTGCAGCTTTTATTTGTGTTATTTTTCTGAAGCCTACGATAAGGTTTAACTACTGTCGGGACCCACTTTGAATGACATTTGAATCGTCCTGTGTCAAAAGTTTGTAAGGCAGAAGTGTCAGCGAGGGCAGGATATAAACATTTTAGTTCACATACTGTTTTACAGTCTCCATTAGCTTTGTATTCTGCCACAGTTGTATTTGTAGAACGCAGCAGGACTCAGATTAATGGTCAGTTACCTGCCAGACTGGAGGAGTGGAGGAGTTAAACATAGCAGCCACTGATGAGACAGATCAGTGTTCAGCTGGAGGTATTTTCTCACCCTGGTGATGATTCTGATGCCCAGCAGAAGGCATTCATACAGCTGGATCGCTAACAGCTGTGTCATTATGAAAGACAATAAGCAGTGATGTAATTGGTGTTGTCATGTGTGAATCTGTCTCTGTGTGTAGTAGTAAATAAAAAAAAATCCCCTGAGCTCTAGTTAAAGTAAGTTTATGTAATTGGGACTTGGATTCTTTTTTTCCAGACGTGTTTAGTACTGTAACTAATGATTACTTTCATCATCAATCAATCTGGCAATTAGTTTTTCTACTGGTTAATTAATCAGTCATTAAATATATCAGAAAATAGTGCAAAATACCCGACAGCCAATGGTAACATGTTATCTTGTCCAACCAAACGGTCCACTATATGAGGAGATATTTAACCTAGTGTTTAACATTGTTTTTTGAGGACAGGGTTCTGCACAATTAAAACACAAAAGACAAAGATGGTAAATGATATACAGTGCAGGGAAGGGAAGAAAACCCAGAGGGCTTATCTGAAGCCTCCAACTAAATAAAAACTTCACAAAGTTATTAAGAACTTAAAAATACGAATACAAAGTGATGGCAAACTAAGAATAACAGAACAGGTTTTGTAGCAACAGCAATAAACAGAGATAATAGTATCCATCTAAAAGCAGAAAATGTGAGTATGATGTGTGTTGTCAGGATACTGAAATGTCTGATGTCAATACAATACTTTGACAAGTATTGATATGTGATACCATTTTCAATATCATGGAGGAAAACTGACACATTGAGTACATAGAATTTTACATAGAAGTAAAAATAACTGGGCTCTAACATGACAACAATAAACTTAACCCTTTTAGAATCATTCTTTATTTTTCTTTTTGGATCAGGCCTGTAAAAATAACTGAATTATCCAATTAACTAATTTTAGAAAATGAGTTAAGTTAATAATACTGCATCTAACTTAATTTACTTCTAACCAGCAAGAAAACGCAGATGGTACAAGTGTATCAGTTAAAATATGCAGAGTCAAAATGTATTGATGAATCGATATTTTAACAACACTAATTTAACATATATGTTACATATTAAACAGAAATAAAGCTGCAAATCTTAGGGCTTCATTTCAGTCAATATTGATAAATACTGATTGTTTTGAAGGATGTATTTTTAATAAAGACCAGGAGAAAAACGGTTACTAACCAGTACGCTTTTGTGTTGGATTATGTCCTTGCCCTGTCTGGATGTCATGTCATGTGGTGTTGTTGCTGAGTGTAGGTCGTGACTGATGACCTGATGTTGTTTACACCAATTGGGGAAGCGGTTGAGGTGATAAAAGTTTCTTGTAATCCTGCTCTTGGTTGGGACAGTTTTCTTGCACAGTTTACACACAACTGTGTTCTGCCTAAAAAAAATAAAAAAAACTAGCACACTGCAGAGCTGACCTGTCCTTCTTCTATTCTCAATTTCTTCACAGTTTGCACTCGTTTTCCACTTCATTTTGTTTCTATTGGTGTCATATGTTGTTGTCAAGGGAGCCACAAATTATCGTTATCTGCTTTCATGGCGGTTTGCATTTAATGCATTCAAGTTAAACTATGGAACAATTTTGTTATGCTGTTAATGAAGTGTCTGTCGCTGGTACATGTCCTTGTTGTTGTCCTCACCTGTGAGAAACTGAACCCAGCTAATGTTTGGCGGGTTTTGCCTGATCATTTATTTAATTGACTGATTGAGCCCCAGGGTAGGGATGAAATTACTACTGTTTTCATGATGAAATTCCTGACAACTAGTGTTACTGTGTCAACAAAAAATCAACAAAAGTTCATAACAGTCTTTCAGATGCAGGCGTGGCATACAGCGTGCTTTCGTTTATCAAGGCTTCCTGCAGTGTTTTTTAGTGCCTCTCTTAAAATAAAGAGCACCTCTGCTAGCATGTTCTATATTTAGTACAAGTGTAATATTAGGTTTATTAAGTTTTGTTAAAAATGTCTGGTACTACACATAGCAAAGGTGTTTGAGTGAGAATATTTTTTTTTTTAATGATGATGAGAAAAGATTATTTAGCCTTTATTTAATCAGAAAGGGATTCCTGTTCAAGATGGGCAGCAGAAAATAAAATTAAGTTCCATGTAAAATTACAGATGACAGACAACAAACAGACAAAAAACATACATCACAAAGACATACCGAACCAGATACAAAATATATAGGGATCAGGAGCTAAAAGAATCATGGTAAATAATGGCACTTATTAAAAGCAATCCATTTGTTTTGTCAAAACTGATGTAAGGTGTTTTTTTAACATGGCAAGAGCTCTGGAGGAAAAATTTACCCAGCTTGGTTGAGACCATGAGGAGACTTTTCTGTGGTCTAGTTTTATAGACTAGCTGCTGGGTTAGCTAGAGGTAATTTTCCAAGTGATTAAAAAAATATCATAAGAGTTAGGGTTAGGGGTTAGGGTTAGGGTTAGTCTTTACTTAAACACAGTAAAGACCATTGAACCATTGCATATGTTGCATTAATGTATATAGATGCTTGCACCAGTTACAGACAGCAAGACAGCATGATAGACAACATCCATTTTCTTTTTTTACATGTAGATGTTCATGTCACAGTAATTAATTAGCAGCATGATGCAATGGGTGGAAAAAAGACAACTTGTAATAAGTTAGGAAAGTAGGGCACTTAGCACTTTCACTCACTGGTTTCCTGAGTAGGGTCTAGATTTGAGCTCGGAATAGAAAACACCAAGGATCTGCTCATTTCTAGAAAGGGCTACAACTAATGATTATTTTGAGAGTCTGTTAATCAGTCGATAATTTTCTCAGTTAATAATTGTTTGTTTCAGAATGTTTGAAAATGGTGAAAAATGTCGATCAGTGTCTCCCTCAACCTAAGATGACCTCCTCAAATGTTTAGTTTTATTCACAACCCAAACATATCCAGTTTACTGTCAAAGAGGAGCAAAGAGACAAGAAACTATTCACATTTAATAAGATGAAATGTGAGAATTTTACTTTTTTCTTAATAAATTACTGATTAATTGATTATCAAAATGGTTAGGGTTACACCTCAGTTTTCTTTTGTCTTATTCTGATGTCTGTCACTGTTAGTCATGGTTAGTAAAGGCAGGTTGATGTAAATGTCGTTAAAATACCATGAAAATATGAAAAAATACAATTTAAAATGTTTAGGAGCTCTGCTTATTAATCAAAGCTGTCAGTCTTGATTATTATCTCCATCCACTTACACTCATATTACATCAGCACCCTGACGGTCTCTAACCACAGATGGTAGCGATGCTGCTCTGCAGTCATTAATCACTTTTAAAACTGCAGTATACTGTATATGATGATGGACGATCAGCTGTTCAGCCTCACAGAGCCTGTAAAAGGCTTTCTCTGTCAGCTAGTGCCGTCCATATCCTCAGGCAGCAAGAGTGGTGTGTGTGTGTGTGTGTGTGTGTGTGTGTGTGTGTGTGTGTGTGTGTGTGTGTGTGTGTGTGTGTGTGTGTGTGTGTGTGTGTCCTGGTGCCTCTCCTCTGTCCACAGTTATGTACGAGGCCTGGTGGACATACTGTACGGCTGCCTGTGTGACTTTGACAGAGCATTAGAGATGCAGCCAGCGCAGAGTTACGGCCTGCAGCGTCTCATTCACGTCTTATTATGTAACGATTCTTGCTGGAGATCTAACTCATTTCTTCTCAGGCCTTTATGTCATCCAGCCGAGTTATTGTGTTGACTGGATCAGGACCTCTGTCCTTTCATGACATCGGTGTCTCCAGTTAATGTTGTTTTTTATGGCAGACTAGACATTTAAATACTTAAATAAAAGTTAATGACAGGCAGTAAGTAAAATTACTTAACTGTAAAATAAGCCCCAGTCCATTATAAGTAAGGTTTAATGGCTTTTGAAGGTTGATATTTTTACCAGTATTTTAAATCATGTACTGGTGTAGCTTTGAGGGTGGTAAGGTCAGCCTTCTCTTTTAATCGAACACTTTGATCCAGAGAGAAAAATTTCAGCAGCCATTGTATGAATTTCCATAAACTCTCTCTTACTTTTTATCTTGTGCCATCAGTAGGTCAAAAGTTACACATAACTAATGCTTGGAGAGTCTCTGCCCAGTGGGTTAAAGTTTCCAAAACTTCAGTGGGCTGAAAAAGGCAGATTATTGATCCTGCAAGCTTTAATCGAAACAACAGGCCAAAATGATATTTATGATATTTTGAAATATATTTTGAAATTTAAAATAGTCTTAAAACACTTGATTAATAGAAATGATTTGTAATTACTAGGAGATGTAAATAGTGAATTAAAAACTAGCCTGTAAGATAATGACTTTAAAGAGAGTTTTGCCACAAAAGGCTTTATGACCTGAATGTTTAAAAGCTTCTGCTGTTGCTGCTGGCAACCAGCGTCCAAATTGGTATTCAAATGCTTCAGTTTTTTGAAGAGAAGAAACAGACATTGCACCATCTACACCGAAAAGAGGCAAAGACTGAAGAGCGAGAAGTGCAGCTCCTCAGTGGCGTTAAATTAGTCTTGAAGCCAAAAACAGGCGTGTGCACGAAAATATACAAGAGAGCTTGTATATTTCTGCTCCGTGTGCTTTGAATATTCGTAGGTAATTCTCACTGAAGCTTTGAAGCCCCAAAAATGGTGTTTGCGACAGGATATACAATCCTCATTGATCCCATCTGAATTCCCCTCAGTCTGATGTGTACTTTGTGGTCAACATATTGACATTGTAAATGTGATAATTAGAGCCGCAACAATTAATCGATTGTGAATCGCTTATTAAATTAATTGCCAACTATTTTGGGCACTGACTAATAGGTTTGAGTTTTTTTTTTATTTTTTTTAGAAAAAACGTCTAATTTCATCTTAAACGGGAATATTTTCTGGTTTCATTGAATTTCATTGAATTATAACTGATGTTTACTTCTGGACTTCTGCATGTTTGTTAAGTTAACTTAGCTACATTATTACATCACATTTCATTTCACTTCAATTATCAGGTAGATAAGTAAGCATTAAAACAACTCCATTTATATACGTAGATGGTACCTTGATTATCCAAGCAGAGACACAAAGAACTATGTTCGTTCACAGATGTAACACTCTGGGGAAATACTCAAAAAGCCATCCAGGATAATAAAAAACTCACAAGCTAAAATGTTAAATGTTGTAGTAGAAGCTGCAGAATCGCAATTACTAGTCACTGTTTCAAGGTTATGAATGGACTTTGATCCACTGCTTTAAAGCCAACATGAGCCTTAAAGTCAGATGTTTGCACAGTAAAATGTTAATTGTCACACAGGCATGTTAATTATTAATTAATAGGTGTTAAACATGCACCAAATTTCTAATAAAAAAAACTTGTGATTTTGTTTGTGTAGTGTAATGAGCATCACAGCTGCTCGTGTCTCAACTAATCAACAGTATCCTCAGATGGTTCCTCATACCCTCTTCACTTTTATTTTTTCTCCTGGGTGTGGTTCAGATAAGTAGTTTAGCAGTATTTTGCAGTGAAAAATGTGACTTCTGCTGAGCCCTGTCTTTGTTGTCGCTGTCTGAGCAGCCAGTTTGTTAGAAGTTTTTCAGATGTAATCAGCAGCAAACACTCAGCAGTGGACGCTTCCTCAGCTTCCTCCCACTGTGGCGGCGCCTCGCAGCCGCAGAACCAGCTCCATTGTTGTGGGTAGACACTGGTGTTTTTGGCGTATGTGTGTGTTTTTTTTGAGTGCGATGGTTGGTTGGCAGGTAGAAAGGCGGTGTGTTTGTGTTCTGTAACCAGGCCTCAGCCGAGGCCTAAATAGTCTCCCATGCTGGGAAAATGAGGCCGTCTGCTGTGGCTGTGCAGGTTTGTTGTGAGACTAATAAAATGCTGGAGAGCTAAAAAAGTCGGTGGGGATGTTGTTTATTTTGTGTTTGTTTGTTTTTTTGCTTTCATGAGCTCACTACTAAAAAAAACATGGCTGTGGAGCTGCATGGTAATGGCAAATATAACGCTTTTTTATGAAAGGACTTGCATGATAAACTGACTTTTAATAATTTATTAAATAATTTCACAATCTATTGGTTCTTTCAGTGATTCTGTTTTATTCGTATTGTCTTGATTATTTTAAAGCTACTACAAGGAGTTTTTAACTGGTTATGAAACAGTCACAGTTCAATACTGATGTCTTTATATAGCCTACATAAGTTAATGAGACAATCGGAGAGGAGGTCGACTATTTCTGCACAATTATTCTTAAAGGGACAGTTCACCCAAAATCAAAAATATATTTTTTTTTTCTCTGGCCTGTCACGCTGTTTATACATCTAGATTATTTTGTGTGAATTGCAGAGTTTTGGAGATAACATGTAGGAACTATTTTCTTTCTAGTATAAAGAAAGTAGTTCCAGTAGAGCCTACTGCAGAAAATAATCGTTTGAGTATCGGTCATGAATCATGGAAAGAGAAATTGATGTTGACTTTTTCAGTTGTATTTTTTTGACACTTTGAGCACCGAAACCCAAGTCCCATCTAGTTCTATTATATGTTAGAGAAGACAGACATCTTGACAGCCAATATCTCCAAAAGATCAATAAATAGCACCGCAGGATTTTGGGGTGAACGCTGCCTTTAATGCCTTCCACCAGGTTTGAATCTCCTTGAAATCAGCTCAAACAAGCTTATTTTTATGTTTTTTCAGCCAAAGTTGCAGTAAGTGGTACATTAGTCAGTTAAAAAAAAGCAGGAGGAGATTTTTTATTTACATAGTTTTATTTTTGATGTTATATTTGGTGTTTTTTTTCAGTGCTTCCAGGGGCCTCCAAAATTTACACAATATTAAAGTTCCTTGTAGTAGCTTTTATCAATGAACCCTTCATACATTCAGAGGATCATGAAACATCTTCAATCTCAAGTGGTGAAATTTCAAGGCATTTTGATAATGGAATTTCTTTTAAAATAAATTAACCTCATTGAAATTCATTGAATTTAAATTCACGGGATTAAAGGGAAGTCTTTAATGATTACCACTTGATTTATGCGCCACATCAGTTGAAGCCCAGTTTCAGTTCTGTAAAAAACTGGCGATATTCTGTGGTTAATCGTTCTGCCCTCAGAGTGAACTGAGAGCTCTCTGAACGCATGTCTAATGTGATTGTGTTAACCACTCGCCCCCCCTCCTTTGTGTTTCTCCCAGCAGGGCTATGTCCTCGGCAGCCACCACATCTCCATCTGTGGACAAAGTGGACGGATTTTCACGGAAGTCTGTCAGGAAGGCCAAGCAGAAGCGGTCGCAGAGTTCGTCCCAGTTCCGCTCTCAGGGCAAACCCATAGAGCTCACGCCCTTGCCACTGCTCAAGGGTAAGAGGGGAGGAGGGGATGTTGTGAATGTTGGGCTTGATCATGTGGGATCCTGAAGGGGTGAAAACACTGACATTAAGCAGCTGCTGAAATCCACTTTGTTTCTGTGAAAGCAGTCATATTCAGTTTATCAAGAGCAGATCACAGATAAGAGGGGTGTTTCACAAATGAGGCTTGTCTGTGAAAGTCTTGCTTCATAAGGCGCTGCTGACCCCGATGTAGATCAGTTTCATCACAGTTTTAACTTTTGACTTCTCCATTTAGGATTATTGAAATCAGGCATGTGCTAACAGACAGAGTTGACACTTTTTCAGCCTGTTCAAACACAAAAAATGTTGGGTAACTCTTCTCTAAATTTAGCCATAAATTATTAGCAATTTCAAAAAATGTTTAAAATAATTTTGTGTTTTTTTCCTGCCCTTTAACAACATGATTAATAGATTTTAATTAGGGGTGTAAATCACTATGTGATATGTTGTTTTTTTTGTACGACGATACGACAGTGATTTGCTGATATCACTGCCAGGATACGTCATGAGTCATGATGACTTTTGTGACACAGACATGCCATGGGAATTTCAAAATGTATATCTTAAAGATGGCAATATAGATTGATATTTTCACGTAGTATTGATTATATTGGAACATTGAATTGCCACATCAATCCAAATCAATGTATTGTTACACCTCTAATTAAAATATGCCTTTTGCTTCTTCTTTGCCTCATGGTCCGCCATGCTTTCTGAAAAAGGGGGCTTGGCTCTGCTGCAGTCCACTTTAGATGATGTGAAACACTGGAATTTAAATTAGTAAAAATTTGTGCTTTCAGGATCTGAATGTGTTAGAAATCCAGGTTAGATTAAAGATGGCTAACAATCTATTTTAATACATTTGAATGCAACATATTTAGCCTCATCTTAAAGGTTGAGTAAGCAGAATTTGTCAGTTGCTGTTTGTAAAAACACCAGAATGATAGTTGCTTGTTAAATGTCCTTCCCAGCACTCAAAATACTGATTTTTTTTTTTATTGAGCATAGCAAAATAATGAGAAAATATGATGGTACAGGCGAAGGATGGACGATGATTGAGAGGAATTTATTTTTGTATGAAGCTCTGCATATTTGGTTGGAAGAATCATGCATAGTTTGCCTTTAAATTACCTTGTAGAATTGATATTGATTGCTTCGTTCATTCATGGTGCCTCCACCAGCTCACTTGAGTGAAAAGCTGGAGTGACTGTAAAGCACAGCCAGTTTACTTCAGTGAATATAGCTGCAATTGGCCCTGTTTGCTAATAGAGCAACAAGGCATGTAACAGATCAGAGAGCATTTCAAATAAAAGGTGACAGCCTCATCTTGAATGACCTGTTTGCTCCAGCGAGCTGTAAGCAAGCCGAGTAGGGGAACTCAGATTATACGGATGGCAGAAAGCAGAGATGTCAGTGTCCAATCACAGTAGTCACACATGTAAAATCAAAGGAAATGGATTTGAAAAGCAAAATTCTGCATGCAAACTGTGAGTTTTGACTAAAATAGAAGCTGAGGTTGGCATGTTAACTGAGGTGAGTTCTATCTTTGGACAACCTCATAAAAAATGCAGTCTCAAAATCCTAATTATTTAGTCATCTGGAATGACAGAAAATGGGTTAATGAAGCTATTTAAGTTGGACTTAGAGGTTTATGGTGGTGAATGTGTTTGCAGCAGTATAACCTTTGTTGCATGTCTGATATTCTGTGTATTTCTACCACATTACACATACGTCCCTGAAATTAGAGCGAGACATATTTGATGTCTTTGAAACATTTGGATCTTGACTCAAATATAAAATGAAGGTCTTTGGGTTTAAACATTTTTTAGCTGCTCAACATGAGCTTGTACTCACGGAGTCCAGATGGACCAGTACTTATTTTCCTCAGCTTTTGCCTTGTGGTGTCGGGATTCTGCAGTGAATTTTTCGACTTTGACTTCACCTCTACCCCAGCTCGTCTTTTTTAACATGTAAACCACGCACAGAGTGTGTGCGCGTCTGTCTGCTCTCTGTCTCCTGAGCTCCTCTCTGCCCAGAGATGCCTTCATGAAATTTTGAAGCCAGAAATGATTGTGAAACTGGTGCAGGAGCTGCTAAACTTTAAGCCAGTTTATTTTCCTGCTTTGCTCGTCTGTCTGAGTGCTGTTGTTGTTGTTTCCATGCCCATTCCTCTGTGTGTGTGTGTGTGTGTGTGTGTGTGTGTGTTAGCTACGTGCCTAGACAGGTAGATCATTGTGGTGATCACACAGGGCAGGTCAGTGCTGCTTGTCTGTCTCGGTCTCTGTCGCTGGTGTAGCTGTCTTCAATCTTATGATTCCCTGATTGTTAATGTTTAGAGAAAATTTGTACATATTTCATATAAAATAAACACGCCATGTACATATGTTTGCCCTTAATGTCTGGGAGTAATTGAAATGTTGAAATAATTATTCTGTTGGCTCAGTTTCCTGTTTAATAAACTAATTTCAGCATATTTTTATTTCCCATCAATAAAAAACAGTTGCAACTTCTACAGTATGTTTAAGATAACTTGATTCACAATGACGGTATTAAAAATCAAACCTTCAGAATTTCTAAATACCCTGGTAAATGGTATTACCTTGATACCGCTCAAACCTAAATACTAGTATTAAAAAAATATATATACTGCATACCTCTTTACCACGGTAAAAAGAAAAATAGTTTTAGGTAGGATTTAAGAAAGCATCTGGCACACAGTACTGGAACAGAAAAAGTCACTGGACATTGTCTTGAATCACTTAGAACTTTCTTTTTTAAGTTATGGTACTTTTAATACTATCTAATGTTTGTATTGTATTGTTTTTGGTATTGAAAAAGTATCGATAGTTCAGTACTTTTGACAACCTCATGGAGATGGCATCAGCCTCCTGACACAGTGCTGCATTGTCTCTATATTGACTTGGTGATTAAGGAATGGCAGTGTGTTATTAAGCAGTGGAGTGTATTCACATGTGACACTGCACAATGTGTGTGGTATGCAGTTGGGCGTAATGATACACAACTATGTTTCACCTGTGTGAATCTAGCAGTGGAGTGGTTTGGTGGAGACAGCAGGAATGTTGCCATGCAGAAACCAGACAGATCCTCCACCTGCCAGAGTTTAATGGAAAACCACTACTTGGTTTCTCCCATGGAGACTACAAAAAAAGGAAGGGTCATTACATCATTGTAGAAAATTTTATGCTCTAAGACTTTGGTCTCAGGTTGATTGTAATGATGTGAGAAGCACATGAAAACCCAGCATGTCTATGTATGACAGTTCCCTCTTAAAAAGTTTGAAAAAAAAGAAAAGAAAATACACTTAAGAGAATAACACATTCCAGATTTTTCCAGCTGTGCCCATTTGTTTATTTGCTGTTCTCCAAATAGCATGATTGATATTGGATCTCCTGAAGGCTTTAATAGAACTGACACTAAAGTCTGCAGCACATAAAGTTCTGTAGTGATATTGTGTACCTTCATTTTTTTTTTAGCTTCCTTGGTTTCTTCTCAGGCCAAGGCTCCGCCCTGCTGCCTCAAAGAGGGTGGGGCTTTACATTCGGTACAGGAAAGAAGCCCTGAGTTCTCCCTGTGTTTATATGTTAGAAGTTGTGTGTGTGTGGGAGTCTGCATTCATGCTCCACTTACAGTTGTTGTCCTTATGTAAACATCTTCATGCTACCAGCACACGGCAGCACACCTAACCTCCACCTTCGTACACAGACTTGGTGTTAAACTGCTGACCACATCAGTAAAAGTGCACACAGTTTGTGAAAGAATGAAATACCCAAACAACATCAGGCTTGTTTGGATTGTTTCAAAGAAAAGCAGAGCTGAGGTTCCTAGAAAGCAAAAAGTCTCTTTTCTGTTCTTCTTTCTACCTGGAAACTGCATTATTACAGAAAAAAAACAACATGGAAAATAAAAATCCAAACTCTTTATGGCTTTATGGCACAGCTATTTATCCAGCTATGTGCAGGATGTGTAATTTAAGTTCCCCTGTTTGTTCTCAAGTCACACTTTCTCCAAACACAAAACAAAGATCCACTTTTAATCCATGAATCTTTTTCATTTTCTGACTCAGGAGAAGAATTTTCCTTTCACTGTGTCAGCTGATTCCTTATCTTGTCATCTTGTGTTGCTCTGCGTCAGATTGCTGGCGTTTTATTTTAGTTGAATGCTGCACACTGGGCCTGTTTCTTTTCATTTAGAATTCAGACTACCATTCAAGTGTGTGGGGGAAAATAGCATTTAATCAGTAATGATCTGTCTGAATTCAGAATTCACTGTGTATCAGTGCAACAGGCTGTTCTTTGTACTCCAGCTGGGCGACATTGATAAAATACACTCATTCTGTTCTGTTGCTGCCCTGCTGCCTTCACTAAACTACATCACTGTAGTGAGCGTAAAATGGAAGGACCAAGGGAGCTGGAAAAGATAAATTGTGAGGCCAAATATTTTGAGATGTTACTGTAGAAGGAAAAATTGTGAATAAAGGTAAGGCTGTTCACTTGTTTACATTGCAAATGTCATACTGTAAAGTTACCGTGACAAATCTGAAGTCACCTATTCAGTATCCTGATAGTCAGACTGAAGTGCCATTTATTTGCCATTCTAAATGGATGAACAAATGGTAGATATGAACGGTGATTCAGAGGTCTGGAGCCACGCTAAACCTGTTAACTTGTGACTCTGGTGATTTTTATTGGTTGATTTTCTTTTTTTTCCCTTTTAATTGACACCCTGTTGTTCTGTAGAAGTTTTCATGGGAAACAGAATATTACAATGGAATATATACTGATAATTTCCCTGTTGTGGGACTAATCTTACATCAATCAATATCTTAGATCTAACATGTAAGCTCGTAGTTATGACGTGGGACGCCGTTTACACAATATGTTACCACACAACTCCAACATGATCACCTAAACGGTTGAAACAGTCAAAAATTTATCAAGACTGTGATATGACCACAAGGAGGCACAGTATTTGTTGAAAGCAAAATATGTGTCAGAATACTGTTTTCCATTAAATATTGTTGTGTTGCAGAGTCCTGGCCCACACATCATATTCTACAGACTTAAGAAAACGTGTTTGCTACAGATCCCCACACAAATCATACTGTGATGTAAAAATGGTCATTCCCTCTAATATATCACAATTGCAGTATCAGCCAAAATAATTGCAATTGATATTTTTTCAAAATTGTTCAGCCCTTTTAACAAGGCAAGTCAATATTTCAGCTGTTTTAGTGTGAGAGACCCATAGCAGCAGAACATATTGTGCTTTTAAAATAAACACTTTTATTAATTGCAGATGTACTCACAACTAGAAAGTAAATAAAGCAGTAGTACAGTATTATTATAGTCCAGTACAGTATTATTCTAATGAGGTTATAGTTATAATGGTGTAATTGTACAGTGAGTTTACCAGCTACAGGTGCCGTATGTGTAAAACAGTCAGAATGTACTCTCCGTTCTTGTCATTGGTTATTTTGGCTCATCTTTTATGGTCGTACTGTATTTATCTGTGGCTCTGAGCTGACTGAGCCGGCACATGGTCGGTCTGTTTCTGCACCTTCGTGCTGCAGTTTCACACACTCACTTCACATTCACACCTCCCTGGTACAATCACAGTCTGCTGCTCCCGAACCGCCGAGTGAGCGGCTCCACTGGAGCTCCGCTTCCAACCCTGCACACTCGCTTCAGGAGGCGCTTTGCTTCCAGTGGAGTCTGCCCATCCTGAATTAGAAACATAGTCGGACACGTCACAGATAACAGATTTCATCGCTAGCTGTTATTCCCTGTCTGCTGCTCTTGTACGGTGTTCTGTTCCTGCAGAGACATACTGTACTTCATGAATCAAAACACATTTTTAAATCATGGTTTCAGTACATGATTGATGTGTAGTTCTGGTGGAGAGTGGAGCCGAGTGCACAGACAGGCAGGTGGAGGGTCTGACCACAGCACATATGAAAGTTTGTTCATTAATTTGAAATATATGATCATATTAATCTGCATGAGCATGATTAGAGTTTTGGCTGCAGGACTTTGAGGAGACTCTTTGGTATTAGCAAATATCATCACTATACTGTGGCGAGGGATTCTAAGAAAGCTTTCAAAGCTTGTGATGATTGGGGCTGCCACTAATAATTATTTTCATTATAGATTAATTTGCAGACTATTTTCATAATATGCTCATCACAATTTCCTGCGATGTCTTCAAATTGCTTCTTCTGACCAACCAACAGTATAAACCCCAAAGATCAGTCATTCACTGTCATAAATGACAAACAGGAATTGTAAAGGTGCTGGAAATTCTTCAAAACAGATTTTAACAGGGTTTTTTTTTCAAGGTTTGAAAAGCGCTTGCAAGAAGTGCATAAAACTGAATTTGTAGCATGCATCTTCTCACCTGTGCTTTTGAGCCATGTAAAGGGTAAGTTCTCATGGACTTTTTGATTAGGCTCATGTTGCACTAAAGCCCCTCATTAGTCGGGAGAAAAGCAGTAAAGATTTAGTTTAAATTGAAGTTATTTCTGAAACGATTTTGTCTCAGGTGGGTTATAAAAGTGAACATGAAACTTTGTTGTGCTTTCCTTTGCTTTATCACTCTTCTGTTGAATGTCATCACAAAAATAAATTTGATTGTTTATAGCACAATAACATCTGATTTAATGTGATGAAGAAGTAAAATACAGTAATCATTTAGAGTAAATGCTATATATGTATGTAAATATTTAATTTACCACAGCTTTATGATGCTTGAAAAGTGCTTGGATTTGGTTTTGGAAAAGCTGTAGGAATCCGTATATTTAAGGCGCAGGAACCATCGATTATTAAATTAATCGCTATTTTGATAATCAATTAATTGATTAAAAAAAGTGATTTTCTTTTGTTTCTTTACTCCTCTGAAATTAAACTGAGTAAAATGAGACATTTGAGTATCTCATCTTCTATTTTACACAAGTTTCTGACATTTTAAAGCAGCTGTTAATCAATTAATCAAGAAAATTGAATGATTGATCAACTATGAATATGAACAGTAGTTGTAGCCCTAAACATTTTTGCTTCAAAAATTAATGAAACGATAAATCCATAATCAAAATAGTCGGCAGCTACTCTTTCTTTCATTCGACTGAACGATTGAAGTCTGAAGTAATTTTTGCAGCTCTAGTGCTGATATGATGCCTGTTCTTCAGATTAATACCAAAATGATGATTTTAGTCCCCTCTTTTCAGAAATACAGACATGCTTTTCAACAAATCTCTCAGCCAAATTCTGCTTTTCCGCCATGTTTCAGTGACTTTGGGCTCAGTCTGACATTTCTCTTGCACTGACATGGTGTGGAAATGGTTTTGGCAATGTGAGACCAAAGTGATGCTAATGTTTGTTGTTGGCTTGTGAGATAAATGTGCCAGTTTTAGCTACTTAAAAGCGTTTTGCATAATGTTACTAAATATGGATGTTGTAATGGGCCTTAATGTCAGCTGGCATCCACTGAAAACAAAGGAAAGGTGGTAATACCCTGAAGCACGGCCACAGTCCTGCTGCTGCTGCTGTAAATTGTTAATTGTTGTTTAATTATACTAAAAGGGATAGTTCAACATTTTGAGAAGTAGGCTTACTTGCTGTTTTAAAATTTTATTTGTGAAGATTATCTTTTGGGCTTTTTAGCCTTTATTGACAGGACAGCTGTGGAAGGACAAGAAATGGAGCAGATAGAGAAAGTGGGGAAGAACATAGCAAAGGGCCACAGGTTCGAATTGAAATCACGGTCACTGCTGAGGACTCAGTCTTCATAAGTGGGGCTCATGCTCTCCTAAGTGAACTACCATGGCACCCCCATTTTTTTTTTCTTTTTTTGAGGGACGAGAGTGATGTCTGTCTTCTTAGCTGACTGTGTGTTGCGTATGATTGAAAGGAAAGGGAAGGGTGCTATCCAAAGTTCAAAACTACATTTGTTATAGCGTTCAGTGTTAATGTTTTTCTACTTTCCTGGTTGGGCAAGTGGGTCAGAAGTCCATTTTTACATCCCCCTCTAAAAAACATTAAATATACTTAATAGGTCAAGTCAGGCAAGTGAGTTGCTAGATTTAGTGGCCCAACATGGCATTTTACTTGCCCTGGGCAATCCTATTGTTGAGGCCTGTAGATAAACACATTGTCTTTTCTGTTTTCTTCACAAATGCAACAACTTACAAAAATAAGAGCCATTTTTTATTGAAGGAAACATGTTACAGGCTGGTTTTCAGACAGAACCACAGTGAGAGCTAGTTGGACTTGCTCATGTACACTGAAGATGCTTTTGTGTCCTTTTGTTCAACTTGGGCAGCTCAAAATGCAAAAGCATACCACAGCCCCATAGTGTGTGTGAAGGAGCAGGAGTGTCTCATTAATTTCCCAAGATTTGGATCAGGATACCTTCCATCTGGTCACAAGACAACGCTCTAACCTCCGAGCCTCCCTCCACTCCCATATATGTCTGTGCAAACCAAGTGGAAGAACGAGGATTAAGTTTGCCTCTTCCACTTGTCTGTTTGAACTTTAAGCCACAGATAAACAGTAGACTCTCTGTGACGGAACGCCAAAAGTCCCGTGTTAAACCACCAACCAATGAAATTGAATTAATGAATGCAATCAGCCATTGTGGTCCAACAGAGAGAGAGCTGACCTCTGACGGCCATAACACATGCGCGGCCTTGAGGTACGCCACACAATGACTGCCTTTTGTCATCTCTCTTACTCACAGGCCCTTCTACCTCTAATCTCTCAGCATTATATAACAGCCAGGGAGATGTGTGCTGGGCAGTGCTGTATTTTATTAACTGGCTGGCAGTCTCTGAGGCCACCCCAAGGCTCAACCCATTTGGGAAATTTTTACGCCAGTGTTCCGAGAAAGAGGTCAGGGATTCTGTTTTTTAAGATTTCAGATAATTTTCCTAGCTTTTTTTTTTTCCTTTTTTTTTTTTTTTTCCCTACAATTTATTCTATTTTAGGTGGGGTATTCTTTGTTTTACAGATTCTATTTTTTCTTTAAATGCTCTCTAGACACGTGTGCTATTCCTTTGAAGTCGAAATTCCTATTCCCCTGCTGTGTATATATTGTGCATGATATTTCAGGATTGTTTGTTTTATATAAGATAGAAAAGGGGAACAACAGGTATTTTTTTGTTTCTAGGGCACTTTAAACACCCCAGCTTCCTCTGTTTTTGATAAAGAATTTCCTGTTTTCTTGCTTTCTATTCATTTTTTGATACCCATAGAGGATGTTATCATGTATTGTGGTTGTAGGGATAGGATATATCTCTTTTTTTTGTATTTTCAGGCCACAACTCAACAAAAGCAAACTTGTTCCACTGCTTGTCCTTCATTTAACCTTCTCTTGTCGGGTTGCTTATTTTTAAGGTTCCTTTTTTTCTTTCTCTCTAATGGAGGAAGATGCTTCGCTGTGTTTCTTTCCTCCCCATTTCCATAATCTTTCTGTGTTTACCTCCCGCCTGGAGGCACACATGTACACAGCAGCAGCAGAGGTGGGCGTTTATTCTGGACAGCTGTACTCTGCTAAAGCACATCATCAGGATGCACAAATCATATCCTTTCCCCCCTCCTCCTTCTCCTCCTCTTTTTTTCTCCTCCTTCTCTTTGTGGGTTAGTCACCATCACAGGTCAGGCTTCAGCCAAAAATGACAAGCGGGGTCTCGGTAAGGCACGGTGGATTACATAAATCCCGTCGTTGGCAGTGCAGCTCATTCCTAGATGTTTAGAGGAAGACGAGGAGGGCGCAGTTTCCTCATGGGGATCCCCGGGCAAACGGATGACGCAGGCAGTAGGAATTTTCACAACAGACCTGGTAGATTTCTCATCATAGCCAAAGCCACGCCCCTTTTCAACAGACAGTGAGGCCTTTCCCTTATGCTGTCAGTCAGCTCCAGCTACAAGTTTTGTAGTAACCTTTATTTGAAAAGCTTGATGAACCTGCAGTGCAGTCATTCCAAAGGCACTCTGACGTCATGCTTAAGAGTAGTGAACATGCATGAACATGCATGAACATGCTACTCTGTGCCACAGGTTTGGTGTCATGTCTAAAATTGATAACCTGTTTATAATAGGGCTGCAACTGATTGTTTCCATTACCATTTATTTTCTGAATTGAGTAGATGTTTGGTTCATAAAATAACTGATTAATGATCAATTAATTGTTTCAGCTCTCATTCATTCTGACAAGTATGCAATTAAATTTAAATAACATGTAAAGAAATAATAAAAAAGACCTGAGAGGTTTTTTTGTGTGACAGTGCTTTACAATCACTGGAAAGTAGAGCTGCAACAATTAAATGAATCACCAGCTTTCGGATACTTGAGTAATCATTTTGAGTCTTTTTTAAAGAAAAAAAAAAATCCAAATTCTTTGATTTCAGTTTCGTCAGTGTGAATATTTTCTGGTCTGTTTAATCCTCTCTGACAGAAAAAAAACATCTGTGTGTTGTGGACAAAACATAATCTGACATTTAACGGCCCAAATACTTAAACAGCTAATGAAGAAACTGATCAACAGGTTAATCGATAATAGTGCTGCTGTAAAGCACTTGATCTTGATTGGCTGAGAGGTGGCGTTCAGTCATAGGCTACAGCAGTAAATCTGTTATCTTAAACTGCTGTCTGTCATTTGGAATTAATTTAGTGCCACAGTCAGAGTCATGGTACACAAAAACTACAGTTTGGCACATATTTGTGTTTATGTTTTTGAGGTAAGGAATATGCCGAAGTTATTGTTCTCTTTGAAAAATGTTTGATTTTCACCATAATCTTGTGTTTCATCATTGATGAATCATTAATAATGAATACAATTCAAAATGCATGTTTTTTTTCTCATTTTAAGTTTTATTTAAACAATTCTAGCAGCAATTTAGTTGTATGAAGCATCAATTCATGAAGCAGAAATAGTTTAAGTGAACAGAATAATTTTTTCTCTTAAAGGCCGCTCTTGCCCTTTTTCAGTGAATGGTGCTGCCAAACAAAACCATGTCAAAAGGGGCGTAATTACTGCCATTTTTAGACTAAGAAGGCAGACCAAACCAAACCATGAGAAAACCTGCAAGCTCTGGAGAAATGGTTACATACATTATTGATTAATACGTTTTTATTTGGATAAATTCCAACTGGTGATTAATCAGTTCTTCCACCTGTGGTTTCACATCTGCACTGGCCACAGCGTCACTCTTTACAGTTTACAGGCTATAAATCCAAAGGTTTACCTGACAGGCAAGCTTTAGACAACAGAAAAATTGCCAAATACAAAGATTTTTCTTGGCTGAATTGCAGTTGAAACTTTATATTGAGCACATGCTTAGACTTAAACTTAATTAGAGTGAAGCAGGCTGATTTGACAGTAAATATTTTTTTTCCACAGGGTGTACAGAACCAAAGAAAAGTGTTTATAGAACAGAACATTCTGTACCAAAAGGTTCAGGGCAAAAAACATGTACTGTTGTACCTGGAGGTTACTGGTTTGAATTCCATAACAAAAACAATAATCTGAATATTTATGAGAAGAATGATGCTATTCTCACCTCCCTCAACAAAGACTGGCAAACTGTCGTTGAGCAGGGCGCTTAATCTTCCATCATATTGCTCAGGTTGTATCACACAGCTCCCAAGTGGAACTATAATGCAATTTTGTGAACGTGAAGCAAAAACAAAAAACATGGACACCGCGCCAGAGTCTCCTGAATCAATAAAGGTTAAATAAAAAGCAAAAAAAACTGAAAAATTGAAAGGGAAACTGGAAACATTACCTGCTCTTGTTGGCTGTAGACCCCAAGGGTTTCTTTTTTTTCCCCATGATTTTTGTGTTCTGCGGTTACTCGTACATGTAAACGGTGAAACTTTTCCCCCAAAGTCATAAAGATTCATAAGAGGAGGGCAGGAAAAATTGCCAGCGAGCTCCCTGGTTACCTCCAGAGTTGGCATAGCAACAAAAACTATCACATTGCCTGGATGAATCCACCCTTCATGTACGGCGGTATGAAAAGAGTCTTCAGTAATATCGTAAATATACAGTAGGCATTATATAATCTCATTTACATACATGTTACAGTTGGTGCACAGTTTAAGCTTCCTTTAGTGTTTCCACGGAGATGTTCGCTTTAGGTGGTAGAATCGGGTATGCAAACAGAGCGGAGAGAGTGTGAGGTGAAGAGACTGCCGGGAAACCTGGAGGAAGGATTAGGAGTCCTTTAATGTTCTGTGGCAGAGGAAGGAAAGAAGGAGGAAGAGGAGGGGAAAGAGATGGTTCCTGTCAGGCAATGGCGAAGCATAAACACAGCCTCAGCTCCTTCTCTGTTTGGGGAGTCAGTCCATCCCATTCTTCTTTCTTTCCCCTTTCTTCTTCCTTCACTCGCAAATTGGTTTAACTGAACAAAGAATAGGACATTAGAGGAAGAATAAAAAAAATATTCATCCAGAACAGATTCCAAATAAAAACTGAAAAGGAATCATGAAGAAATTTAGATGTCAGTTGAATGCAACCATGTTGTTTCCTGTGTCCGAATGAATTTGTGTTGTTAGATTGAGAATCCAGCATTCTTCATTAACCTACTCAACTGTTGCTAAGTTGCTCTACAAGCAGGTGAATTGCACAAAATGTGCAAGTCCTGTAATGATCACCTAAATTTAGCAAATGCTATGTAACAAAATGTTGTACAAGGACAGGATACTCTGTACTGTTACAGTAAAGTGAGTAAATTAACCTCAAAATATTAAAGAAACTAGAAAAGAGGCTACTGTTGTTATGGTTATCCAGCTAGACGTACCTTTAACCTGTTAGTTTGGTGCATTTAGGAGTTGAGGTGGTGTGGATTCTTCACACGGTGAGCAGGCACCATTCATACCAGTACAATATTGACATATGTCAGGACTCCATAAATTATATGTTTTGTCTATCAAAGAAATTATTGAGACACTTTTTGAATCTTAAATTTTATTTGTTGAGGTCTTAAAAAGGTCTGAAAGACACTGATGTTACACTAGAAACAAAAAGTAGCAGCGAGCCAGACCCTTCCCTCCCACCAAAGTATGACATTTTACCCTATATAAATCGTACATAAATTAGTTGTTTTGTCCATAAATGTCAGAAAATGGTGAAAAAATGTTGATCAGTGTTTCCTGAAGTCCAGGATGACATCCACAACTGACTCCAAGATATTCAGTTTCCTGTCAGAGAGGATTAAAGATAGCAGAAAATATTCACATTGAAGAAGCTGAAATAAGGGAATTTGGGCATTTTTTATTAAAAAAAAAAAAAAAAAATCATTAATCGATTGTCAAAATAGTTGGCGATTAATCTAATACTCAATTAATAATCGACTAATCGTTGCAGCTCTGCAATACTGAAAATAACCAGATTTTATAATCAGAAATAAAACTAAAAAGTAAGAAAATGTCCTTTCCAGAAAGTAAAAACTGTTATCCAATATTTGTTCACAGAGGGAAAAACGACAATTACCATCAGCCAAAATCGGTACACTTGCCTCTTAAGTCTGGCTGGTAAACCCAAAGTAAATTTATAGTCCACAAACGTCCGCCTGAGGAGAGGAGGAAAAAGATTAGTGAGTAAAAATCAGGTTTCCTGTCCTCCTCCTGCTCCTGTGACTTGAGTGTTTTCCTCCTCCCAGCTGTCCTGGAGGTGCTCTCCTCTCTGAGGTTAGCTGTTGTGACATCTCACAATCGTCCCCGCCTCCTATCACAGACGCTGTGGCATAAACGGGGAAAAAAACATGACAAACGCTGCCTGTTGGGGCTCGTATCTGATTTCAGGAGCAGCCCAGGCTAATGTGGGCCAAATCCTCATGTGGCTGAGTGTGTTGTTGGCATTTTTCAACCTGAATCGGGTCCCTCTCAGGCTCACGTCCACCTCGTTGTAGGAGGACCGACGGGTCTCTGACCTCTCTGGCCAGCGTGCTTTCAAAAAAAGAGTCGAGCAAAAAATAGACTGAGATGTACAATGCTGCGCAGCCCGCCCCTGTCTCTCTCTCTCTGCGGCTTCCTCTGGTCCGGCCAATGAAGCCCACCGACACGCTGCCTCGTCTTCCACGTCCCCCCCCCCCCAGGAGAAACCCGATCCACGAGGTGTCTCTTTACATTTTTCCAGCCCCACTCGCTACAAACAAGCCACAAGAGGAGCGTGGGTCAGCTAAACTTCTGTTGTCCACATGTTTGGCTCAAACCAGCTCCCACGACAACGTTCATGACTGTTGTTTTCTACTGTTGGTGCTGAACAGGGAGTGGAGACCTGATTAAGTGAGTGACAGTATTCATGAATGTGTATGTGTGTGTGTGTGTGTGGGGAGGGGGGGTGTTGCTTACCAGCTAGCATAGGAGCACTGAGTGTTAAAGTTAGCCTCTGCTGTCACAGCCTGTTGCTGCTACCAGCCGGCACAGCCTGTCATGCGTGTGTGAGGCAGATGGAAAGGTAGACTTAAAATGGACCGGGAATGGTAACAGAAGACGCGTGTTTTCACTGGCTGAGAGGACGATGGAAAGTTCACTGGTGGATTGAGTACATTTTATCTTTATGAGTCCATGTGGAAGAATGTGCTGCTTTGTATTCGAGCTTGTGTTGACATTCTTCGAAGGTGGATCCGGTCTGTGGTGGGGTATCAGACCTGTTCTGCATTGGAACCTGTTGCAAAGAAGAACCAGAAATTCAGTAAGAAACTTGCGATCGTGCTTTGATATTCTTTCAAGTGAAGTTTGGGCTTGCTGAGCTTCCATCTCCTTTGTTGTTAAGCACATGCTTATACACGAGTTTGGGGTTTACTAGATGGGGTAGAGCTGCAGACATAGGTCCATTAATTGAGTAGTCGATCAAAAGCAAATTAAATTCCAACTGTTTTGGTAATTGATTAACCGTCATTTTTTGATAATCCATTAATCATTTAATTTTTCCAAAAAACTGTCAAACATTTGCTGCTCCCAGCCTCTTAAAAGTGCAAATTTGCTGCTTTTTTTGGTCATTTTTGACAGTTAATGAAGAGTGGATTTTTGCTTGGACAAGGAACACAATCTTAAGACTTCACTTCAGGCTCTGAGAAATAGTATATTTAAAAGCTAGAATAATAAAATTGAATCAAATAAAAACTAGACTAATAACTAGATTAAAGGGACAAAACAAAATAAAAACAAATAAAAATCGATAGCAGGGTTGAAAAGAAAACAATGTTAATAATAAAGCAATTGATAAATAAAATAGACCACATAAATACCTTATACAAGTCAATAAAATAAAGTTAATAATGTCTATAAAACATGCTTATTCTTTTCTCTTTAGTATGCCAAAACAAGTGCTTTTAATTTTGGCACTTTTTTTTTTTTTAAACATGATGGTAGTTATTGGGGTTCAGCTGCAATCAATAAAATCTGAACAAACCCAACAAATGAGCTTGTACTGATGGAGACACATCTTCTCACATGTTGATCAGTGTGTGTTTTGGCTCTTGTGTTTAAAAAGCTGCAGCAGGAGGAGATGATTGAGCCGATGTGACTGACAGGTACCTCCTGTGTTGTGTTGAGTTTGATTCACTGGAGCTCGTGTGATGGAATTCCTGCTATGTGAGTCCTGTGAGCGAGCCGGCGCTCTCACCTGGACTCGTGAACGCCGTCTTTGTGTGAACCGTCCCAGATGATCATTCCTGCTGCCGCCTCAGAGAGCTGCTTTTTACGTTTCAGACTTTGTGCTGATGCTCTCAGAACAGCGTCTTACTCAAGGAAACTTTTGACATGACACATCAGCTGTCAGGGGGCTCAAACCTGTGACCTGTCAGTTATGTGAGGGTCTGTACAGCCTGGTGCCAAACAACGCTACACTGCCAGTGTGGATACTAGTGTCTCAGAATTTAAGCAAAATAGAACATTAAAATGATAGAAAATGTGGCAGAGTGAGAGAAAATATTTGCCGCTTCAGTATTTATTATAATCATGGATGTTCATTATTGGAAAAATGTTAACATCAGTGCTGAAAAACTATTAAAATGACAAGTCTGTCAATAGCTGATCAGCATTTTAAGCAATTTTATGAATGAAAATGCTAGAAGTTTCAGTCCCTCCAATTTTGTAGGTTTTTTTATCATGTCATTTAATGTGTATCTTGTGGGGGTCAACTGCTATTCAGACAAATTAAAGAACTAGAAGAGATTCCTTTTTTTCCCTATTGATCTGTCAGTATTTTGTCTGTTTCCCAAGCTGACATCTTAAACTTGCTTGCTTTGTCTGACCAGAAATCCAAAATCCAAAGGTATTGAAATTAGGGATGTGTGCGATTAGTCGACTATATGATTAAACGTCCCCACCCTCGCTTGTCAGCACCAGAAATACTAGTCAGTGAAGACTAGTATTCGATGTAGACTGTGACAGAATAATCTGATATATATTCACTTGACTGGAGAAACATGTGACCACATTAAGCACAGACAGACATAAACCTACAAGTGGAGCAGCTGCTGCTGCTGCTGCTGCTAGCACTGCTAACGTTAGCCTCACTGTGTGGCAGGCTGGCAGCTAACGTTAGCTCTGGGTCCTTTACCTGTATTGCATAGTGCAAAGTAGCGTGCATTTCTGCAGCATTTAAAGAAGGATTCAGCTTCAAATGGCTCTTAATACACACAGTACTTTTTGGCACAGTGTTTAACATTATAAATTAATAAATTCTGCTCAGTTTTAACTGCTTTCTGAGTGTTTTCTTAGTGTTAGACTAGTCGACTAGTCTAAATTCAATTTTGCGTTTCATCAACAGGGAAATTAGTCACCAGGAACATCCCTAATTCAAATTACTGTCATAGAAGACAGGAAAATATTCACTTTTGAGGAGCAGCAACCAGCTAAATTGTGAAAGTTGTTATTGAGTGTTCATTTTCTTTCAGTTGCTTAATCAAACAATCCTTTTAACTCTGTGACAGAATAAGTTCAGCATAGCTCTTGACACTAATTTCATTCGACACTCCTCCCTTTTTGTACAATCCCTGCTGAGCATGCAGCCCTTGATTGTAAGCAAACAGGTGATCGGCATCAAATGGCATTTTAAAGTATCACTTCAGTTACTAGTCACTGCAGAGTGCTGATGTAGTGCAAAATAGATAAAACTCTACAAAAATACATCGAGTTGTCTTATTAGACTGGTGCATAATTAGCAACTATTTTAAAATGTCTTCTGGTGGAGGTCTTTATCCACCAACACAGCAAGTTATCATTAGCATGTACAGCTGGAATACACATGCACATGAACCTTTACACTGGAAGGGTTTTATTTATGTTTACTCGTTGGACTGTACAGGGGATGTAACCCATAACCCTGAGGAGTGTTAACACCAGACTCCAGCAACAAAAAGGAAAATCTAGACATCACTGATTCAAAGAAGAGAAGGACAGAGTGCTGCTGTTGTGTCAGGGCGTTTATTGGAGCTGCTTTTTGGTTAAGAGTTACCGAGATTTAAAATGCCCCAAGGCACTCTTAAAGTGGAAAAAGCCAACTCTTTTGCTTTAACTTATCATTATAGTAAGCATTGATTGCACAGTGTAATGGCTATAGAATGACACCATCTGTGTTCACGTTCACTTTGCAAGTGTCTGTCTCTCACTGGGCAAGTTGATGTCTCCATCACAGGCTAGATTAATGAACAAATTCAAGCCTTTTCTCTGAATGCTCTCTTCTAACCCAGACTCCAGCCCCTGTCTGTGCAAACTGTCAACAATAGCTTATCACTGTTCCCAAGTTCAATATAAAATTTGTGACAATTTTAATATACCTTCTCAATGAATATTACATTTCTTCTCTCTTATTTCCAAAGTGATGCTGATCATTTCTTCACCCAGTGAGATTCTGATTCTGAGGAAACAGGAAGCAATCCAGTGTTAAGTCGAGGAGTGCTCATCTGCAGATGGTGATTTCCCTCTCAGCAGTTGAGGGGTAGGTTATGGTTAGGCATAGCAAAACAATGTAAGGGGGAACACACATTGATGGGGAAACAGATTTCAACATTTCATCTGTACAAATACCATAGGGGTGTCAAGATTCTCCAAATCCACGATCTGATTAAATTTTAAGGTCATGATTCAGTTTGACATTTTGATTTAAGCTCAAAAAATTGGAAGCCATCCTTTCAGGCAGAGTATTTTAATGTGTAGCTCAGAAGAAATACAGACAAACTCAGTCTTCAAACTGCATTGATTGTCTGATGAGCTCATAAGTAGCCTAATAAGAATAAGACAAAGATCTTTGTGATTTCGTTGCACATCACTGATGAATCTCTGCTCTGCTTCCTGGAGTGTTTGCTCTCATTAGGAGCTTGCAGGAGTCTTGTAGTTTGCCTCAGTGAGATATATAATTCAGACGTTTAGTACCTGTGGCACGGTGTAGCCTAAACACCGGAGTGAAAGTGACTTGGGCCTCTGCAGGTCTGCCATCTGCCGTGCTGCTGGCTACAGTAGCAGGGAGCAAAGTTTACCCGGAACGACTGCATGTGTTAATGATTGACAGCAACCTGGCGCCTTGCAGGAACGTTTATATGAGACCTGAGAACATGGAGATACTGTAGGGCCTCGGGTAGTTTGTATCGGGGTCATGAATATATATTTATATGTTGGAGTTTTTCCATTGCACAAATACTGTCCTGCTACCTATACTAGGCTGACACGTGTATGTGCAATACATACGTGTACTGCATGTATAATACTGGTCAACAAGTAAATTGATTACAGTACAGTTTCAAACCAGGAAATAACATCAGATTGTGTCGCAACACATACTTGGATTACAGCTATTAGTCGATTAATTGATTAGTTGTCAACTGATAAATTAATTGGCAACTATTTTGAACTACTAACTATCATTTAGATTTTTTTAAAAATAGATTTCATTTTCTGATTTCAGCTTCTCAAATGTGAATATTTTCTGATTTCTTTAGTTCTTTGTGACAGTAAATGGAATATACTTGGGTTGTGGATAAAACAAGACTTTTTTTTTTTCACCATCATCTTGGACTTGGACGTGATGTCATTGGACTTTTTTAGTGACTGTATGTTGTTCTTTACTTTAGGCTAATTGTCATTTTTGGCCATGATGGCATCAACAGTGACTTACACTCATTTCAAGTTATTTATCAAACAAAACATCCATATTATTGGAGCCGGAGTAGATTTGGGCCTTGACCTCTTTGTTGGACATAACAAGCAGTTTTAAGGAGTTGCCTTGGACACAGTTTTCTATTTTATGGTATTGTGTAATATTTAATGTGAACAAAAATAAAGTCACTTGCAGCCAAAGAGCTCTGCATTGCACTACCAGCACCAGATTTGGTGCACTGTGATCAAGTTCAGTATGTGTTTGACTCTGTTGCCATGGTTACAGCTGTTTTGCTCTGACAAGTGCAGTCCACTTTGCTCTCATTCATTTCCTCCTTAATTTATCTGTTCCAGCCTGCATGTTTACATCCTTAAAGTGACATTATAATGGAACTGTGCAGCTTGCTGAAAAATCATGAACTCTTGAGTACACAGTTTGAAAAAGTTTCAGATTTAGTTTTGAAATTGAGGAGATCACAACTCCTTTCACATTGATAGGGGCTCATCTTTGTTCTTTGGTGCTGAACAGTGTTTTCCTCATAAAATCACACTTTGAATGTCCAGATGTCCGACTTTTCTGTATGCATAATAGTAAGACAGAAAAACAAGGGGTATGTTTTCTTTTAGATTTATGAAAGTGAAATTATATCCATAAAAACAAAAAGGTGAATTTGACAGATGTAGATATAACAGCAGGCTCTACCATCACACATCACAGTTAAATTAACCTTTGTATTGAGCTGTGTATCTTTGGCATTGGATGCTGCTCAACTGTGACAACCATATGTGTGTACATGTGTACATGCATGTGAATGTCAACACAGTGTATCATGAATGTGTGGCAGCTTCCTGTAGAGATTTGCATCCATGCACAGCTGATGACATGTTGCTGGGTCACGTCTGTCTTCCTGTTAGGGTTTTTTTTTTTTTTCAACGACCAAACAGAACAGATGTTATGACAGTCAGCGTTTATCATCTCTCCTCACTGTAATCCTTTATGTAATGTTTAGCCCCAGTGGCTTATAGGCCCAGTAGCAACTGCAGTGACTGCTGGGAAACCGTTCGGCTCAACAAGAAACATGACATGCAGTTTCTGGTTTGACAGAGGTGCTTGTATGGGTGACTTTTTACCCTGGAGACACGCAGGGAGGCGAATGCGCTCCATCATGTCAATGCTGGAGTGAGCAGCAGCCTGGCTGACATTTCTCCATGCAGGTCAACCTGCGATTAGGTTCCTCTGCTGTTTTCTAACAATGTGTAGAACTGATCTTTATAATGACCTCCTGAATTTTCAGCTTTTTATTTGTCCCTGGATAAACAGTGGACCATTGGCTTGTGTGATGATCTGTAAGTGGAGGCTTCTCTCCTGTCTGTCTCTTTCTTCTGTGTAGACAAAACTGAAAAATATTTAAAGTACATAATTTGAAAAAACACAGCACTGATAGTATTCCTGGTAAATGTAGTGAGTGGGTTGATTTTAATAAGTTGGAAGACTTGGAAAACATGGGAGGCATATTTCATCATTTATCAGAATCAGATAATTTATATCACATTTAATTTAACATTTATAGTGGGTTACCTTTGTGTTTTCGTGACAGATTTGCTCATGGAGCACGGAAAAAATAGAACAGACACTGAAACCGTCAATTCAGATTATGAGCTCTGTGGCACCCTCTGTGTGTAAAGTCTAACTGATTAACATGGGCGTCCATTGCAAGGCGGCAGCACTTCAGGGCACTTTGCTGTACATCAACATCCTGTGTATCTCCAAGGTTAGCTTGCTAACGTTTGTTGCCACAGAAGAAAAGTTTGGCAGAAAGTTTAAATTTATTTTGCAGTGCCACTTCAGGGACTCCATGAGCTCCATAAAACTACCAAAGACGGCAGCAAGATTTCGCCGTCGGAAAGGGCTGTCTGATGGCAAAAGTGAAAATGTTCTAACTATAGCTACACATAAACTGATATTAATTTTTGAAAGGTAAAATTACTGTTAATGTCAAAGAAGCCTGTAGAGATATAGCAGCTACAGCTCCCCGTTGTTGAGTTGGCTCAGACTCAGAATTGCAGATTAAGCGGGAGCAGAGAAATTGTGTTGCACCCGTTTGAGTAGAACAACACAATAATAAATGTCCGAGCACAAGCATGCCCAATTAAAACCCAATATCAGGAAAGTGAATAACTGTATTTTGAAAATTTAATTAAAACTGGTTTCTTATACTTTTTCAGTGCTTACCATTATGTACATGAGACCCTAAATTACATAGTTAGAAAGGTATGGTTGATTTGAGTTGACTTTAATATTCCATAACTCTGACCTGACCAAATCAAAACCAAAACCAACACCAACAGACTGATGATATCGACCAAGTGATTGATCAGTCTGGCTCTAGTTCTGACTCTTCAAATATTCATGTATTTTTCTCTGCTAAAATACATCAGAAAACTTCACCATGCTTTTTATAGAACATTTTGCCCAAGAATTACAATTAAATTCTCTGACAATCCATCAAATCACATCCTTTAAAGGCCACTGTTAATTGTTTATAATTTCGTTATTGCTATAATAAATAATAATATACATTTCCCATTATTGGCTGTTAATTTATCCGCTAAGATATTTATTGTGCGTATCTGTGGTAAAGTTCAGCTTCCGGCAGTTGACATAACTAAAAAAATGAATAACTAAATGACATCCTTCATTTTTTTATTTCCTTTTTTCCTGCATTAACTTTAACTAAGACATTTGTGTCGTGCAAGTGAGACTTAACTCGTGACTGAAGTGTTTTGCATATTGTTGATAACAGTTTGTGAGGAACTTAATTATGTTGTCTTTTTTTGGCTTTTAACTTTTGCTGTAGCAGCAGAGGGCAGACACGTTCACTCCCCAGTGGGGGAACAAACGGTTTATTATGTGTTAATCATTGCTTTAATTTTATGGGTTTATCAGCTGATCTCATTTAGAGTCACAAATCAGTCACTAAGGAAGCTGCTGTTAAAGACGACAAAGTGTCAAATAATTTCCTCAATAACTATCCAGTGACTAACAATAGATGACTGGTTGGCAGGTGAACCAGGGTGCGGCTGAAAAGCAGCAACTTTCTCTGAGTAAATAAAGTTAATTAGAAGCCACCAGCAGCGAGGAGAGCAAAGGTCACACCCATGGTGCCTTGACATTCCTCCATCAATAGCTCTGCATGTCTGCCTGATTGTTCTGCTAATCTGCGGTGCACCTTAACCTCAGCTGTTTATACCTTTATGACGGCTGTGTGCGGTGGTGGAGAACCCTGTGAGTGTGTGTACATACATAACATCCTCATAGTCGGTACATAACATCCTATGAGCTGACCTTCAGGCGGAGGGGTCCCGTCACTGAGTCCCATCTGTTGGAGCTGCTCAGTCTCTGTCCTGCAGTAACTCAAGCCCACTCGCCCGGTCACACACACTCACTGCTTTTAGTGACAAGGGGCTTTCCCCTTTAAACTCAGTGTGTGTGTGGACTGTTCTTAAAGAGTGTGTCGCCTGGTCATCTTACACCTTCCTAGACTTGTGTTTCCACTAAAATCTCTGCAGTGCTGCTTGCAGAACAGTCCAACCTAAGAATAGTGAAGCACACTAGGGAAGCTTTCTTTTTCATATAATAAACAAGAAAGGCGACCATAGAATCTGTTATATTCTTAAATCCAGTGTGCAAATGTTGGGGGTTCTCTCAAATAATGAAATAATAATAATACTCAGTGGAAACCATTACCTGAAATCTGTCGTGTTTTTGACAGTCTAGAACACCTATATTTAACAAATATTGTATTTTTAATTTATGATTCAATTTAAAATGAGGTAAAAAGAGAAAAAAACATGCATTGTGTATCTTATTAATTATTAATGATGTATTGATTGTTAGCGTTTTCAAGTATTGGTTTATAGGGATGTAACAATATATTGATTATCACTATCGCAATGAAAACAATTCTCAGTTCCATATGGGACTGTGACAACACATCTCATGATATTACATAGTTAATTATTTTATTTTATAATATGATGGCTACTGACTGCTGCATTGTTTTGTTTTGCAGTTGTTCAAGCATTCATTGCCAAAGACAATTCATGCCATTTTCTTTTGCAAAACTGTAATAACGGTAAATATTTAGACTGTAACCTTTCTGAAAGCCATTTTCTCTACATATCAGCTCTGTTACATTTTATCGATGTAGATTTCACATTTTTTAATAAAAGTAATGGCTGGCTGCCTTCCCAAACCGCCGCTGGCAGCAGCAGTTGGCACCACAGTTTACAGTATATGGAGTTTGTGAAGTGAAGAAGGCCACAGCTTGTGTTCTTGAGAATGGGAGCTTTGGCCACAGCGTCCAGCTGAGTCATTGTCTGTGAGATTTAAACTCCTTTTGTCAGTTAGCTTTACAGCCTCTTGACTTAAGCCCCAAACCCCAAAAGCTACACTGTCCTGTCAGTAATTGTAGCGTGTTTTTAATCGATTTCCTTGCAGCAGTGACAGTGGACAGTTTGGTTCAGTTGTAGGATCCATGTTGGCTCTTTCTTTTATTCTCTGTGGGGATCTTTAGGGAAAGATGGCAGGTCAACAGTACACATAGAAGCGCTCTACATCAGCTGAAAGGAAGATCACTTTTTGCTGCAGCTCAGCACTCTGTCAGTTTTTCTGGTCATAAATCTGTAATAAACAGGGCTTGTGGTATAAGTGTGTGTGTGTATAAGGGCTTGGGACATTATGGTAGAAATACATGATGGCCATTCCCGTGATGCTTTATCTTGTATCATATGTTGTTGCAGCAGTTTTTGGGTTGATACCATTTAGTACAAAGAATTGGTGCAAAATTTTAACCATGTCTGACCATCCGAGAATTGATAGAAATAGCAAAAAATCCCTCCAAAGATCTTGAGGAACACCATGGAAAAATCCATGCTGTCATTTAGTATAGAAAACTGGGGAGCACGTCTGTGTTGATAATTGCCCAGAGGCCCCCTTATTTTCAGTTTACCTAGGAAAGCCATACATCCTCCACTCCAAGTCTTCACTTTGTGGTTGTGAAGTTTCATGAGGCTGTGATTACCCCAGACGTCACAAAAGGTCATTTTATAAAATGAGGGTGGTACCAATGAATGCCTTAGGTCTTGTAGTGTCATATGATACCAATATTGTTGCTCTGGCTTTAAAACTGAGTCGCTCCAGTCTCTGAGAGACACTGAAGTTGTCCACGTCAATGCACAGTTAAAGGTGTTAAAAACATGTTTTTTTTTGTGTGTGTTAGACTTTTTTTTCACTGTTACAGTTTATGCAGTTTTGGAGCAGGTCTGCACTTGATTTGGATGACTGTTCTTTGCTGTGTGCCCCTCGTAGTCTCCTTGAACACTGCTAAATAGTGTTTGGCAACTAAAATAATCAGCAGCTGACATAATCTGCAAAAGCTTCCCTCTAGAGATCATGTTAAGGATACTAAACAACATTAAATCAACAGATTTTACACGCTACTCCTTGAAAATTGATGCATGCATATGCAAGCTGCTACATCCTAACCCTGTGTTCAATAGGTTGATTCTGTTATGTAATTAGCCCAACTTAAAGGAGTTCCTGTGGTGAGCCATCCGACTGCTCTCTCTCTCTCGTGCTGCGAGTCGTTAAGCTTTTTTCCACCATTAATTAAGCAGCAGCGACTTCTCTCTTCCTCTGCCAAGGGAGCCCAGATGAGAGTCTCTTCCAGAGCTGAGAAACAGAACAGAGCAGAGCAGGAAGGAGTGAAGCAGGGTGAGGCTGAAGCCAGAGCAGAGCATCAGTGTTTCCACAGGCCAGGGCCGCACTCATAAACTATCTCAGAATAGTTGTGTTGATATGAAATCAGTTTGCTCACAAGAAGTAGTGATGCTTTTATAGTTTCTCGGGACCTGGTGTCAGCAGTCAGTCTCATTTCCCAGAACACAAGTCACTACAAAATCTGCACCATTCTGCAGGTTTTTATATACAAACGGACGTTTCTCATCCACACTTCAATCATGAAGATTTAGTCTGATGCCTGATGAAAGTTTGGGTTGATATGTATAGTTTGCCAAGGCTTTGGACAAATGAAAAGTTAAGTTGGGAAGTACCTCAGAACTGTGACTGACTGATTATGGACCACATCAGTATCACAGCATTTGCATATATAATTATTTTGTCTGTAAAAATACAGTATTTCTTCAGTATTGTTATGTACCATGACACAGCAAATGCATGCACATGAAATAATAATGATGATATTCCACAGTTTTCCATCAAGACAAAACTCAACATATGCACAAGAGAAAAACTTAACTCAGTTTGTTTTTAATTAAAGACGTGCTTTAAATCATTAATTTGTACAAGAAATTAAAAAAATATATTTTGATATGAGAACATAGTGATATTGATTGATATCCCAGCTTTTAGTAACTGAAGTCAACAAAACTTCTATTGGATATACTCTTTGTGGCTTAAGACAGTGCTCTTAAATTTTTTCTCCAAGATCCCAAACCACCCTGATGTGGTTAGAGTGGACATTTCAATTATAGAATGTCTCTTTTCTACAAAATTATTAAGACAAATAAAATGGGTAAAATACCATGGAAATGATTAAATCATAAATCAGCTCACATTTTATTAAATCATTTATTACATCTACATATACATTCACCTGACATTTATTCAATTATTCATCAGCAGGTTTTACTGTAACATCTAAACTTTGTGTTAACATTTCTTTTGCATTTGTAAACACTGTGTGTGTGTGTGTGTGTGTGCGTGCGTGCGTGCGTGCGTGCGTGCGTGCGTGCGTGCGTGCGTGCGTGCGTGCGTGTGTGCCTGTGTGTACATGAAGGACTCCTGTCTGGCATTCCAATGTGAGGATGTTATGTAACCTTAAACTAATTCACACTTCCGACATCCCTCACTCTGACAGAGAGAGAGAGACAGAGAGAGAGACAGAGAGAGAGAGACAGAGAGAGAGAGACAGAGAGAGAGAGACAGCGAGAGAGAGACAGCGAGAAAGAGAGAGTTTGTCTCGGCCTTTGTTCACGTCTCATTCGTGGTACGTTTTGCTGGTGTGGCTGCCCCCCGACACCAGAAATCCCAAAATCCAACCATTGCTTAGCGTATTCTTTTTAGGCTGGTTCTACCCTCCATCCTGCAACTGTGCCAAAGTTTATTCTTTATCATCTCTGATCAATTTGATTTTCTGACAAGATGACGGATAATTTCCCATTTTTGTATTTAAAAAAAAAAGAAAAAGTTTTTGTCAGGCATCATCCGTAATCGGGGAAGCAACTGATAAATAATACAAAACATGAATTTTAGTGAAATAAAAGTTAGCATGATAGCATCCGCAAACTTTTGTTTGTGTATTTCCCCTACACAGATCATATTCATTCATCTTTGTTTCACTCTGTATTTCTCCCCTGGTCATCCACGCTTCCCCAGGTGAGCCCACCCTCCAGTTTGGGAGCCACTGATGTAGTTTCTGCTGCACACCTGAGAGTAAGAAAGGCTGTGATGTAGTAAGCAAAGATGAAGTATCTTGCCAAAGAATTCAGATTAAAAGCTTCAACATAATCTGTCAATCAGATAACACATTAGCCTATATTTATTGGCTATATTTGCATTTTTGGAATAATAAATAATAATGTCAATTTCCCATTATTGGCCGATGGTTTATCAGCCCTAATATTTATCATGCATCCCTAACTTTTCTTGCTCTATGACAGGGAAATAAATGATGTATTTCTCCAACTGTTCAAATAGCTGTTAATGAGCACAACACCAGACCAGTTTAAACTGCTGAAAAAAGTATGAGATGTAGGCAGCAATTGTTGTGTGTGAACAACATACTGATTGGATGGGACAGATTCCCCTTCCAGTTTCTTAAATATCCAAACCAACAATAACCAGCAATCGTTAATATTCACTTAAACATTGCCAAGTTACCTTTTGCTTCATTTTAGAGCTGCCAACGTATCCAGTGCTTTTATGCAGCTTAAAGGCAGAAAAACGTGACACAGTTTCTGTTGGACACTGCACTTCACTTGCCACACTGCCTCCTTGTCCTGGCTGCTGTCGCTGCTGTGATGCAGCCATAATCATCCTGAAAATGATGGCTGGCTTATGCACAGAGAGGCTGACAGAGTGGATCAGCAACTGCCAAACACTCATTTCAACTCTGATTTCATCCACTGCCTACAGTGGCTGCTGCTGGATTAAAAAAGATCACATTTGTACCGGCTAAATGGATTTGGGGATAAAGATGGATGGTTAAAGTAAATGCCCTCAATGATATGGGTACTTTGAAGCATGAAAGAGCTTCAGTTGAAGTCTTAGGACAAATTGGTCTGGTCAGTGTGTCCATTTGACTGAATTTAAAAAAGATTATCTGGATTTGTTATGAATTAAACCTGCATTAACTTACAATAATATTCATGAGCATCAGGTTGTAGCTTAAGAAAGTGAGCAGATTTGTTTTAATGGAGTTGTTCTAGTAAATCATGCATGTTCTCTATTCACTGTGGTCTGGTTAATTGATTATTTTTCCCCCTTGGTTTTGTCCTTTCACTTTGGAATTACTTTCCTGTCCTTAGCAGGGGCATACAGAGTTTTTGTGATTCGTAAGAAGCTGGTTGCCTTGACAACAGTCGGCACTTTGCTTGCGGCTGATATTTATTCCCCTTCTGCTTTTATGCTTGGTTCTTGGTTTGAGCATGAGCAACAGCAGTAACACCAGATCAGGTGTTTTATGTGTTTTATGGTGACATTGGGTTGCAGAGCTGAGAGTGAATCCACATGACAAACCTGGTCAGGAATGTACACACAAAGTTCTTTAAATGTTTAACTGTTTAACGTGTCCTGTTGTCCTTTATGTGTGTTTTAATTGCTTCTGAAGAGGAAACATTAGCTGCATTGAGGTAAACTGTAGCAGAGGTGTTAAACCTCCACCACCACCAGACTGAGCTTCTTACAAACCACACAAAAAAAATATCATTTGCTTGCATGTTTTGGCACTGACACTTTCAAGGTCAGATGTTTGATTGATGCATACAAACACTATATGTATCCTCACACTTCTTCTTGATCGATTATAGAAAAACATTCAACAGCAATCCTAAGAATCGATTAATCATTTAAGGCAGTTGTTTCCAGCTACCAGGCCACGAGGAAATCATGGGATTTGGTAGAAAAAATTAATATGGCAACAGTCAAGGTACTAGATTTATATTTTGTTTGATTTTGCTGGGGTTTTTTTTTTTTTTACCTTTTTGATTTTTTTTTCTGCTCCACACCTACCCTAATGTTGGCTAACTTTACTTTTTTTAGTTTACAAGTATATTTTGCTATTATATTGCTATGACTAGTATTTATAATATTCTTTATAATCAGATGATCTCCTTAATGAAGTAGCCTTAACATAGGCTATATGAAGGAAAATGGGAAGACTGTATAAGTATGTTAGGTGAACATGAAGGCGCTCAAATGTGCAGACTTCGCCCATCTTTATTTAAAACCATTTTCTTACATTGTGTAGACAAAATGACAAACAACTATTGATCATTACACTATTTATTTGTTGCTGCCTCAATAATTATTTGGCTTTATAGGTTATAATAGGCGATCACTATCTTGACTGGGGCTGCATGATATGTTAGTTAACTGAAATTGAGATATGATTAAACTAAAATTTTTGCTGAAAAAATAAACAGCTATTAAAATTGTGATGATGCACGTGACATTTGTTTCATCTTTCATCTGGACAACAAGATTTGTTAACCAGGGCATCTCTGCAGCACTACAGTGCATCAGAGTGCTGTTTTCTCACACGTTTCCTTTTCATAAGATTGTGATTTGGATTTTGCACTTGTCCTCAGTTGCAATTAATTGTACAGCCCTAATCTTGACCTTGGCACAGTTGGTGATGTCTTTTTCCTCCTCTCTCTGTAGTGCTGGGCAACATATCATTATAAAATTGATATCACGGTATTAGACTAGATATTGAGTTGGAGTTTCGCCATTGTTATTCAGTGTAAGTGTTGCTTTTCCTGGTTTTAAAGGCCAAATTTCATTAAAGTGGTGTAATTTTCTGAACTCTTCAGACTGTTCTAGCTGTTGTATTATTTGCCTTTACAAACTTAGTCATTCTATCCACATTGCTGATGATTATTCATCAAAAATCTCATTGAGACATGACCACAAAGTTAAGTTTTGGATTGGAGGATTTGTTGCCGTTCTCAAAAAAGCTACAGTTTAGTTTTCAACTGTTGGTCAGACATAAGTAATTTGAAGACATTTGGGGATGTGTGATGGACATGTTTCACTTTTTTTCTACCATTTTTAAAGATAAAATGATCCATTGATTAAATGTGAAAATTGCTGTTGTAGTTAGGGTACATATCACATGAACACAAAGTCTACAGTTTGATTCCCAGGTGGGAGGCCTGTGTGGGTTTTTTTTTCTTACTGTTTTCACTGGTTGTCAAATAAAGGCAAAAATTTACATTTGCAGCCTTGTTAATAATAAATGTGTGTGTGTGTGTGTGTGGTAGTGTGTAGTAGTGTGTAGTAGTATTTCCGTTCCAGGGTTCCTCCTTGTTGATGCATATGAAAGGTAGTTTCTGGGTTATTCTAGGCTACACACACATTCCCTCACACGTTTTAAGTACAGTCACACACACTTTCATGCGCACACGCCGGCACAATCGCGCTCTCTCTCTGTTCCTCTCCCACATTCACACTCATACTCTCTCGACCTGCTCCAAGCCGGTTAGCTGTGCTCTCTCTGTGTCTCTGTGGAGGGATTACTGTGTCCTGTGTGATTATCTGTCTATTAATAGCTTCCTTTAAGGCTGTTCACATGCTCCTATAGTAGCAGAGCTGCAGAATCCCGAGGCCCCGGGCTCTGAAACACACGCCGACCCTCAATCCTGCAGCCAGTAATTACTGTAATGAACTACAGCATACTGTAGGCTACTGTACTAACAGGAAGACACACAAGTACCTGTGTACACACACACACACACACACGCACACACACTGTAGATGACTACAACAAGTGCACACACACGAAACAAGTGTGCACATATCCACTGCACCACACAGAGAGGTACTGTATGGATGTTCTTATGATATTATTCCAGATATTATTTTTCAGATGCTCTTCCAGCTTCTGCACAACGCCTCCGTAACCACAACACAGAGACACACAGATGTACTGTAGCTTGTTTCTTCAGGCCAGTAGGATGGTGAATACTGACCTCTGACCTCTGTACTGTACTCAGCGTTGTCTCCTCCTCTGTCAGTATTCTGCACCACCCTGCAGATCTGCATACTGTACAAAATCTTATCGTGCAGTTGGCTTTATAGTAGTGACATGTACTTTTTCTTTTCTAACTGCATGTTACATACAGATGGCTCAAAATATTTTAAGTTAAGTGCACTCAATAAATAGAATATTGAAATTTGAAACATTTTCAATACAAGGGGAAAAAACTGACTCAACATTTTGGCATTAAATGGTAGAATTTTAGTAAAAAATAAATATAACAAGGCTTTAACATGCACTGAGGAATGTAGAGGAGGTGGGACTATGTGGACCCAATAGCAGTGTGTGTGTGTGTGTGTGTGTGTGTGTGTTTTGACTCACTGTCAGAAAGAAGAGAGAGTGAGAGTGCAGCTGGTAATGGAGTGTCAATACTGCAAAACATGAGAACTGAAAGCATTTCAAATATTCATCACTATTTATTAATATTTTGGTACTTTTAACAACACCAAACACTTTAAACATTTGAATCTGCTGCACCAAATCCTGTCCTGAGTCACAAAATAGCCAGAGAAAATGATCAGCTCATCTTCACACCAGGCCTGCTTACCCTTTAAAATCTTACTACCCATATTAGATATTTTATCGTTCATTTTTAGCCTCTACCTTTGTTTATCTAATTCTCATTTTAACTCTTAATGTTCTTTATTGCACAGCAGTCTGATAGTTCAGTCAAAAGAGCAACCATCCTGCGCTTCACTGCACATATTATACAAGTATGTGACAAATTGAACCTCTTCAGTCTTGATAAATGTAAACACCTTTTTGTTCATATTTTGCAATACATAAAAAGGCACATTAGGGGGTGTGCTGTGGTGCAGCGCCAGCTGTGGAGGAGTGATATTATTTTAAGGTCATATCACCTACCACTAATGCATATACATTTACAGGCAAGAATGCATTTATAGACATAGCCTTGCAGTGTAATGTGGTCTGGGCAAACAGTGTTTTGAAAATCCAGCTCTTCGATTTTTCTCAGGCATTTAGTCACTTCACGTCACTTGATTTTTATACATATACATGCTTTCCTCTTATTGTTCTTTTTTACGTTTGCTTTTTTTGATAGCTGACAGTGTGGAGATGGTAAACCTGATTGGAGAAAGTCCACATTCATTCTTAACTCTTGTTCTGTTGGACAAATGGGTCATAGAACGTGGAGCGTGGACCATGTTTTCTTTCGAGTGCTGTCAGATCAGGTCTAAAGGCAGAAATGTTTGTAACTGTTCCGAATGGCCTCGCTCGAAGGTGGGGCAAAAGGCTCGCTTTTGTTAAGAGGGACAAGATGCAAACGGGGATAACAGGACACTGTCAGTGTCTTCTTGAAAACTTTAGTGGTGTTTCACTAATTTGTACAGTTGCCCAGAGGTAGCAAACAATCTGTATGTCTAAAAAGCTTTGCAAATTCAAAAAACTCAAGTGCATCAACAGAAAACATGAATGCAAAAGTTACATCACTTGTGTTCATCATTTGTGTTCATGTTTCTGTTAATATGCTTGTGTTTTTTGAATTTGCAAAGCTTTTTGGATAAGCAGTTTGTTCAGCACCTCTGGCCCACTGTACATTTGTACACAACAAAACCTAATTTGTTTTGCATGAAGAATGAAAAAAGAATCCTGGCCAATCATTGCATAAAGTGGGCATGATTGTCAGATTTTCTGTTTCAGAAAGCTTGAAGCATTTCATTGGAAGAATCCTGAGGCAATAAGTGATTTTCTTTTTTTTATTTGGGAGCAGTGGAAACAAGCTCTAAGTACAACATGATCACATATTATCACCTTAAAATGTTGATTCAGGGAATTTCTAAGCAAAACGTTGCATATTTACACATGGAGCAACATCAGCATTCATTTGGAGTTGTTTTTGTCTCCATCTGATGAATTTAAGTTAAATATTCATTCTCCTTTTGGCTTTGGTGTGGTCTCCACTAACTGAGAGAAAAATATGTCCCTTTGGCTGCTAAATATTTACTTTCTTCACTGGCTAGTGTCTGACTTTGTCCGTCTGCTGTTGGTGCTGGGTTGGTAGTGTAGCTACAGTTTGCTAAAAACGTTTGTCTGCTGCTGCTGGAAACAAACCTATGAGAGTGCCGAGACTGATCCAAAACAGTGAAGTTGTGGGCTATAAAACCAAAATGACACTACTTCTACATTATATGTATTCATTTGATCCTTCCTTCTAATGTAAAAATATTGATTGCAGCAGCTTTCTTGTCCAGATTCTGATATTTAACAGAATTTTTGATGCTCTTAACCAGAATGACTTCAAAAGAAAGAGCAGGAAAGACTGAATATGTTGCTCAAGGACATGTAGACTCTGCAGTCACCTTAATATTCTGGTCAGCACTCTTTTTTAGATATTTGGAGCACTGAGTGATCATATCACATGCAGGGCAAGGAGGAGCTTCTTTCATCACGTTGGCAGCTTAACAGTGAGGTACTCTCCACCACAGATTGTAAATTATTTTCTATCTTGGTTACATATGATTTAACACTTCAGTTTGACATGAAAGTTTCCTGAAAGTCAAGAGAGCCTGATGCTTTTGCTTTGATTGACCGGGTATTGTGGCAGCGAGCATTGAGCTCTGGGTTCTTCCGTCCTCCAGGTTTGTGGAGCGGGGATTAAAGTCTGCAGAGCCCAGGACTCCTGCCAGTCAATCGGGGTTTGGGTTTGTTTGTGACTGGCCTGGTTGGACTCGGCCTCAATGAGCTGAGCTGAAACAGGAGGCCAGCAGGTCGTGAGTAACTAGTGGCATTTGGATCAAAACATGTTTGGAATAATCACTTTATATGCGCTTGATGAGATCAGCTGAGGGTTGTTTCCCAGGACAGGAAACTGCACTTTGTGTTTGAATGGTCAGAGCTTCAGGAAGAGAGGATTTCAAGAATTAAACAGTCATTCATTCTGACCAGCTGCTCTGAATTTAATCAAAAAGAAAGTTACTGACTGAATCAGAGCCTCCGACTGGCCACAGAACGGTCGATGTATTACAGAAAACATATAAAAATAAAATGAACCTTTTTCTGAATTTTGATTTTTTCCAACAACAAGGCATGTCTGAAGTCACAAATCGTCTGTTTTTTGTGACATCCAGTTGTGAGTCTTAATCAAGTCAAGTGGCAAACAAGCAGAAATAATCTGTGATCAGGCTCTAATGTAACCTGCTGCACGTTAATGAATGAGAGGAGCACTAATGAGCATTAGCCTCTCCTTCTGGCTCGAGGCCTTCCCGCTAAACCTTTAGGCCAAGAGCAGAAAGCTAAACATAGTTCAGTCTCCATGCAGCAGGCACTCGCTGATAAAGCCTGAAATGTAAATATGCTGTCTTACATTTCACTTTACTGGGTCTTGACTTGTATAAATTATCCAGTGTTACTTCTCCTTGTCAGAATTTGTCTATTTTAGGGCAAACACAATATCACCACACGTTTATCATGGCTGAAATAAAATAATTATGTGTTTTGCCTCTTTTTTGGCAAATGAATTACACTCAAAATATGAGGATAAGGAGGTGGAGAGAGTCTGTAACCATAAATGTACTAAAGCATACAAAAAGTAGTATTATAGTGTAGTAGTATTACTGGTTCTCGTATTATCATTTGTCTATTATAAACATGATATTAATATTCTATATTATTATTTTTTATATCATGGTTATCATTAATCCCAGTATATCGCAACACCCCTAGACTTCTACAGATAATTCATAACTTGTGAATACCATTATAATTATATTTGACACCCACACTGATCACTAATGTACTGCACCTAACTGCCACTGGTATGTGATTTTCAAGATATGATAACTGTCTCAGAAAATATGACATTTTCACACTATTACTCTATATTTGGTACTGTAGAATTATTATTATTATTATTATTATTATTATTATTATTATTATTATTATCATTATTATTATTATTATTATTATTATTATTATTATTATTATTACCATCAGTAACAATGACCCTGAGAGAAATGAAAAAAATAGTTTTAAAGAACAAAATTTAACAGTCTTGGTATCTTGAGCCACCAGGCATACAGTTTAAGGAAGGATTTTTTTTAATTGTTTGATCAGTGAAACAGTTAACCGTAGGTCCAGAGCTCCTACAGTGATAGAAAGCAATGTCTGTGCCTGGAAAAATCATAAGATTAATCCTTTTTAGTTTTGCAAAAGTCATAGAATTTTTGGCAGAAATTTACTGTTACAGTAATCACCTGTGGATCACATTCCACTTTAAGGTAGAATCAATAGGATTTGTCTGAGCTGTTCGTAAATAGACAAGAAAGATAGTTGGATGAATATCATATGGCAACAATTTAGCATTCAGACACAACAATGGTTGTGAAGTCTGGGACAGTTGAAAGTATTTGGAAACGTTGCTGGACAATGAGAGAAAAAGTTGATTTCAGTCCCTGCTTTTCAGGTTTCAGCTAACATTTATTTTCATTATACATTGTGCTACCAACTATTTTCTCCATTAATAAGTTAGTTATTTGGTCTTTGGAATGTAAGAAAATGGTGAAAAATCACAATTCTTGACAATTGCAGTCTCCTAGAGTCCAGGGAAATGTCTATAAATTAATTAAGCAGCTAATTACTCTAATCAGCTGCATGTTATGAAGAGGTGAAAAAGTCATTTCATTGTGACTCGAAAAGTTTCTCAATCATTTATAAGCAGTTTGTGCCTCAACATGGTAGTGCAGCAGAATTCCAAATGACAAATGAGCACTTTGAAGTGTAATTTTGGGGCATGCTCACACTTCAGACACACACACACACACACACACACACACACACTAAGCGCTACTGGTGTGTTGCCTTCGGAGCAGCTTATCTCTTACATAATAATGGCCCAGTCCTGCTGGGATCAGGTCTGGCAATCAGGGAAGAGCGCTGTGCATCTCCCTGAAGGTCTGAACTCTGCGCGACCCTCCGCCATGTCTGTCACTGAAGGATCAGAATAAAGACACCTGCCGACTTGTTCTTCCTGTACATCTGTACGGTGTGTGACAGCTCAGCCTCAGAAACTCTCACTGCTGGATAATGAGGCTGTCGCACTTCTCCTCTTCGAACACAGAGGGTTTGCAGAAAAAAATGAATAAGTAAAAAAGCTAATGCAGAGCAGGAAACTGACTGTTACTTGCGGCGTGAGGTTGTAACATTACTGTTGTAATACAAATGTAAACACCTCTGGAGAACATAAAACAACCTCATTATGCTTCTCCTTAACTCACATTTTTGGAAGGTGTAATGTGAAAGATCCTTTTGTATTATTTTTTAAGTTACTTTGGCTATCCCCTGTTCATGCTAAGCACCCAGTTTATCTTCTGTTTTTTTTTTCACAGACAGACCCTGCTGCCTCAGGAAGTTTAAAACATATCACTTTATGTGTGTCAGGAAACTATTGTTGGCACCAGGATAAAAAACTTACTGAAAATATCAAATTATTTTTTGATACAGAGAAACTACTGAATGATTGCAAAACATCTCCCAAACAATTTCATTATTAGCTTGTAAACTTCCTACGTGTTTTCTTTAGTTAAGATTTATTGTAGAGCTGCTCATATGGGTAAGAACTTTTTGCCATAATGATGTAATATTTGTTTGGGTCTGTACCAAATAAAAATGTTTTCTTACATCTGTTCAAAAAGTCACAACTTCTGTGATTTGGATGTTGCACATTAAATTTTTTTTTTTTGTGTTGGTCAGTTTGTTTTTTAGAGAACTGATTATTAGGAGTTTGTATGTTGTCTCCGTGCCTGCTTGGGTTTTCTCCTCGTCAAAATACCTGCTGGTTAGATTAATCGGGAACTTTAAACACTGTATAACTGTGAATGTGAGTGTAAATGGTTGTCTGTCTCTCTGTGTCAGCTATGTGATTGACTGGTGACCTGTCCAGTGTTTATCCTGCCTCAAGGACGATAAATAGAATCAAGGAGAAAATTATGACTAAATATTAGGGTTGGGTCGTATATTAAAATTTTCTTACTGGTCACCATTAGCCCATCAACTGTTGATTACATTACATTACTGTTACCATTACATTACCAAAATAAAATACATATATTGCCCCAAAAATTTAGCCAAAAAAAAAAAAAAATTCTAGCCATTATTGATGCTAGACTGTGTTTTGTTTTCGATTAATCTACAGATTATTTTCTTATTGTCAAATCTATAAAATTGCCAGAAAATAGGGTGTCATTTTCAAAAAGCTCAAATATGTCTGATAAACTTTTCAGAAGCTCAAATTAAAATTAAATTTTAAATGATAAACGGCTAGAAGCAGCATCTTCACATAGAAGCTAGATACAGGGGCTGTCTGTGATTTCATGTTTGAGCTTTGGAAAGCCATCATAACCCAAGGTCTACCTTACTAGCTTTTGTGGAACTTTAAATTGCATCTCATGGTCTTCATCTCCACATGAAGTTTGTAGCCGCACTTAAGTTATGTGATAACAGAAGGTCATATGTAAGAGAAGAACCAGTACCTGTTATCATGTGACTGAAGATCTGTACTTGGGTCTGATGTTGACAACAGCAAACCAGTCACTGATGAACGTGAGATGTGGTTGAAAGCTCCGCAACAAGCTAGTATAAATAAGTGGATCTAGAGTAAGATTTTTTTGTCAAACCGCCAACACAAAGACAAGAACAACATGAATGCAGGAGCAGAAGCACAAATATACATAATGAAACCAACAGAACAGAACATAAATTACAGTGAAGCGCAAACAAAAATGGAAATACTTTAAACAGTAAACCAGTAAATAGCCACACAGCTGAAATCAAACCAGTGACATCACATTTACAGTGTGTCTCAGACAGGGGTCGCGTTAACCGAATATTTTCCGTCATTGACCGTTTTTTTAAAACGGTGACAGAAAAATCTGAAGGTCATCTGTCATTTTGACAGGTTGCAATTCACACCCCTGACCACTTGATGGCGAGTGAGCATATTAATTAGCTATTAGGTTCGTTTGAGATGAACTGTGCCTCGCCTGGAGAGTAGACGAGATCAGGCAGCCGCAGCAGGAGGTGGAGACAAAAAGCTGCAGTCAAGTCGGACAGTGTTCAGTAGACTTACGAGAGAGTAAAGGAAGAGACACGAACATCCTGTTAGATCACCTGTAGGTTACCTGTAGTCTGCAGATCATGCTCATAGCTGAAGAAATAAAGTGCGTTCTTGATCGCTGATTGAAGTAAAAATAGAAGAGATCCTCCTTTTGACGCATGTAACATCTGTTCTTTTATCTGCCTTGTAAAGCACTAAAATGTTCTTTTGATAAATCATATATATAACCTTTATTATTATCAGACACAAAATATCTGCTTGCTGACAGATTAAAACTTCATTGCACAACAGAAGACTGATATGTCCAGCATTAAATATTACAATTACACAGAAAATTTGTATTTTATACAACACGTGGTGTTTGTTGTCAAAATTAAGAGCCAATCAGAGCCTGTCAGCTTGTCAATCAGGTGACAGCCAGGCGTTAACAGTCGGTGGAGGGCAGCTGCGGCATCTGTCTCTACAAACTGTGGCCGCCTCGATCTCGTGAGGTTATCGTTGCCCACATGTGCATGACGTCAGAGCAAGTCGGGATCAAGTCGGACACAAATCTAACCGGCATGCACTATGCGGCGATCACCGCTGATCAATTCTGCGCAGGCCTGGATCATCTCAAACGCACCTAGTGTCACGGCAGTTGAGTGTCAGCAGCTTAAGTTTCTTCAAAAAGCCCAGTAGTGGTGTTGATAAAAGAGGTACGGTGTGGATTCTCTGTTCAGCTTGTTCGGACTGAATATTAATTAAAAATGACTGAAAAGTAAATGCTATTGAATATGTAATTATTATCATTTTAAAAATTAAAGTGACGGGTAAAAATAGATTATGACGGGATTTTTATGAGCCTGTCAGTCAAAATGACAGACAATGAAAAAGTCTAGCGCAACCTCTGGTCTCAGACCACTGTCTCACCAGGACACACTGTGTCTCTGTTCTTACTTCCACTGTCTTTATTCAGAGTCTTTCTGTCTTGTTTGGCCTCTGACCTCTGTGGGCATCAGAAACGTCTGCGTGGATCACATGTTTTGTGTCTGCACCAATTTAACTGACTTTTCTCTTCATCTTTTCTCTTCTTCTGTGTCCGTTTGGTTCGCCCACCCAGACGTGCCAGCGCCGGAGCAGCCGGAGCTGTTCCTGAAGAAGCTGCAGCAGTGCTGTACTGTCTTTGACTTCATGGACACGCTGTCGGACCTCAAGATGAAGGAGTACAAGCGCTCCACGCTCAACGAGCTGGTGGACTACGTGACCGTCAGCCGGGGCTACCTGACAGAGCAGGCCTACCCCGAGGTCGTCAAAATGGTGAGCAGGGAGGGACGCAAGCACACAGCATACACACTGGACTCACACACACCAGAGAAAATACAGGTGCCTAAAAATGTCACAGCAGGTGTGATACTCACAGTGTGATGCAGACACCAAAATGATTCATTAATCCATTGTTTCCCAGCCTGTTTGATTTGTGATCCTAAAACCCCTCATGACAGGTGTCACAAGTTTTGAGTTCTAAGTTTAGGCCTCTTTTAAACCTAAATAGGTAAACTGTCCGGTATTTAGCAGTTTAGGCAAAATTCAAATTTCTGCTGTGGACCTTTTCTTTTCTTCTTATCAGTTCCTTTAATCATCCCACCAACCTTTCCGATTCATCCTGTGACCTAACCCAGCGACGGGGTCTTGATCCCCAGGTTGAGAATCACTGCTTTAAAGGGATAGTTTGGATTATTTGAAGTGTGGTTGTTTGAGGTAATTATTGGCTCCACCAGTAGAGACCAAACACTCCATACTGATTCATTGGGCGTGCAGAGGATCAATCACACAGATTCTCATGAAAGTCGTGCAAATTCTGGGTTCCCTTCTATATATGACCGGCGGACACTGAGAGTGATGGACACAACGAGCCGCCCTGTTAATGAAGGTGCTGCTAAATGGTGGAACACAACAGGTGGTCGCTGGATTCGAGATTCAAGAAAAGTGCCCTGGGATAACTCTGTTAGTCTGAATGTGAACCACTTTACCTTGCTCTCAGACAGACTTTGCTGACGGGAAACTGGCATTATACAAGCCAAGTATCGCTCTCTCTCCAAAGCAGCCAGACTCTTTTGACAAGTTGCTGGTCTACTGGTGCCTTGATCTGTCATTTTGTTTGTGTTATTGTCTGACTTTGGTAAATCTGAACTAACCCTTTAAACATCCAAATCACAAAATAACACAAACAAACTAATCGATGGAGGCAGCAGCAGACCAGTGACTCCCGTGTTCTATGAGGTAAAATTACTGGTTTTGTCAAAATAGTCTGGTGGAGTACTTTATCATCTTTGGGAAAAAGGCAAATAAAAATATTGCAACACTATTGAGACCAGATTTAGTTAATATATAATAAAGAAACTACCTCAAGAGAAGTAGTGTGGTGTTGAGTCTCTCTTTCAGCAGTCCTCATCCATTCCAAAGTTTTCCCACTGTTACCCATTAACAAGTAATGAAAGGAATAGTTACCTTGTGTTGAAGTCTTTTTGATGCTTGACACTTCGTACTCAAAAACTGTTTACATTCACCAGCCGCCCTTTGTCTCAGGTTCACACTCTCCAGACCACAAGCCAGTCAGAATGCAGCAAAGTGCTGACTTGAAGGTGGTTTCAGATTGAGGCTGCGCCTTTGAGTTTGTTTGTTTACCAAGTTCTTTTCCCCCCGAGGTTTAAATTTGTGGATCCATGAAAACCTTCTGCATAGACACTGACATAACCCAGCATCACCTTCATAACAAACTGCAGTACAAACAGATCAGAAACATACCCATGATAGTTTGCTGATTGTGTTTGTTCACAAACTCACGTGCCTAAATCCTAAGATAATTACACTGAAGCTGGGTTGTGCTCCTTTGTGGCTTTTCAGTGCCTGTAGATAAAAGTCATACTCACTCACTCCTGCAGATCTGTAAACTCAACACACACTCAAAGCTGTCCTCAGGTCCTGTCCCGTTTTTCCACCCTGGCTGTCTTGTGCCTCTGATGTCTGCAAACACACTCATGTGAGGCTCTGATTTAACTTGGAGCGTCCCTAAAGAAACCTCCTGTTAAACAAAAGGGACAATTTAACACAGCGGCGCCAAAGTGATGCCGGTTCAATCATTTTAAACAAAAATCAGTCCAAATGCTTGGCTGAACAGTCAGCTTTTCAGTTTTATTGATAATATATTAACATCACGATCTTCTTGAGTCGGTGCATTTGTTTCATATTCAGACATTAATGATGTGTTAATGGTTTGAAACAAAACATTCAACAAGTGTTGTGGATTTTAACAGCTTTTAACAGCTTTACTGATTTCTGCATCACTTCAGAGAACAGCTCAAACTGTAAACACCAGTCAGTGGTGAGGTCAGTGTGTGTGTGTGTGTGTGTGTGTGTGTGTGTGTGTGTGTGTGTGTGTGTGTGTGTGTGTGTGTGTGTGTGGAACCATGGAAGCTAATAGTGAAAATGCAAATGACTTATGTTTACAATCTGCCTCCCAAAATAAAAGCATGACCAGAAGACACAGAGTTGGTTCAAAGTTTGGATAATATTTAATATTAACTGTTATGTTGTGACGGTTATGAATATGCTTAAATTTAAATATATGAGGGCTGTTTTTTAATCAATTACACTAACATCAAATTCATCATTTACTTTTGTATTACTCAATTAATATAACTTGTCTCATTAATATTTCAGTATTTTAATTCAGTCGTGATCCCGAAATAGACACATAAATTGTACTAAAATAAGGATAATATGTCCATGTCAAGGCTCTGTTATGACCTTAATGCAGTAATAATGATAATAATAATAATGGATCTATTTGCCTATTTATCAGATGGCTGATCAGAAAAATACTGGACCTGAAATTCAAAAGGATTTTTTTGACACGCAGAAGAATTTCTCACTAGATGTCATAGCAACTCTTTCCTTGATCTGGAGAATCAGGATTTTTATTTTATTACTTCACTTAAAACTTAAAATGGTTATGATGTGGATTTATTTCATCACTGATCAAATATGCATCAAAGATAATCACTGGAAAATGTACGTTTACGTTAATATGGAGCAAGGAAAATAACTGAAATTATTTGCAGACTAACTGTAAAAAGTAAAATGATTTTAGTCCTGTGAATATTTCTCATTTCAAGTTCTGACATCAGGAGACACCAGCTACAGAAAACAGGTGTCGTGGTCAGGTGTGATGTTCTGCAGAGCGTCTCACACCCTGAGGCAGCCATCAGAGAGGGTGTGTTCACACACTGAATCCATGTACAGAGACCAGAGGAAGAAGTGCATTTTGTTAGCGTGATACAGTTAATGTTTGCACAGTAGGTTTATTGTGTGCTTGTCGGGAATGAACAGACGGCACACACACTTCAGTAAATGAATTTGCATGAAATAGTCAGAATAAAATTCACTTTGCATTCTGTCTGGATGCTATAGAGCCACTGATGTCCAGGGAGCTAATATTTGTTTACCTGATGCACTGAGTTGTTATTGTGTATTATCAGTTTTAAAGATCTTTTAGTACTTTGGGGCTTTGTAGAGTTCATCAGGACAAGTTTCTCTTCTGTAATCATAACTCTGTTGTATTTTAGCTGATACATGTTTCCACAGTCGGATGTATTGATTGCTGTCTTTGTGTTCTGTTGCAGGTGTCTCACAACATATTCCGGACCCTTCCGCCCAGTGACAGTAATGAGTTTGACCCTGAGGAAGACGAGCCCACGCTCGAGGCCTCCTGGCCGCACTTACAGGTAAACACAGCCAAAAAAAAAAAAGTGTGTATGAATCCACTAATTAACACGTTGTGTCTTGTTTGTTTAATTGGTACACAAACAGAAATGAGCCATGTGCAACAAAACAATGGTTGATCCGTACGCCCGACAGTCCTGCACAGCTTTTCTGTCCCTGTTTAAGGGTGGGCCGATCACCAATCACACCAGTCTTCAATCTGAAGCTTTCTGTTTGTTGTTTTGCATTATTTATTCTTTTTATCTATTCTTAGCAACATTGCAGATTGAGTAGAAGTATAGAACAACTTGAAAATGATCACAAAGGTACTTGTTGTACAAGAATGTGGTCGAGATGCTGATAACAATTTGGTAATACTTTTTAAATTGATCTTAAAATCTCTTCCATTTTGCATGAAAAATTCTTTAAATGATTAATAAATTTAAAAAATTGTTTTATAGTTCAGTTCCTTTTTACCACTTGCCTGGTTGGGCAAATGAAATGCCAGATTTACTTGACCCACATGGCATTTTATTTAGAAACCTTATTGTTTAGCTGTGACTTGAATGCACCATGAATCAGGTTAATTAAAGACTTTTCTTGTGCAAACATTTACCTGCCAGCGTGGCAGATTCAGAGATTGACTCACCAAATGGAAAATCTACCTGTATTTGGTGGGTGATCCTGCTGCTTCGTCTCTACTGATTGGCCTTTATAGAGACTGCCAATCAAACTATTTAGAACAAATATCAGCTGATAACAATTGGTGACCAATCGATTGGAGCCCCCTTATCTCTGTACAGACTGGTAACCACCATGTCACGATTTAAAATTTTTAACCATGGAAATTAAAACACGTCACAGAGCTCTTCTGTGCTTCCTTCTATCAGGCAAAATAGCAGAAAACCTGTTATGTTTTTTAATTTGGATGAACTTACAATGAACCTCACTGTGACAAGACTCTGTGTTGCTGCCCAACTTGTCTTTTTTCATTTCTGTTTTGTACAGATTAAACCAACGAGACAGAGCGTGTTAATTAGTGAGCTTTAGAGGTGTTTGCAGGCCTATATCAGACAGAGCCAGGCTAGCTGTTTCCCCTTGTTTTCAGTCCTTATGCTAAGCTAGCCATTGTGTGTGTGTGTGGGGGGGGGGGGGATATGCCGTTAACCTGGTGGTTGTATTTGGCTCCTGGTGGTTGGGTGGGTTTTGTTTTGGGTCCATGTCTAGATCCAGGCTCTCTCACCTCCCCTCCTCCTTCTTTGTGTGCCTGCTGCCCAGGACTCCTTTAGAAATGAGATGCAAATCTCAAGGAGAAGCTTCCTGGTAAAACCTTTTTTTCTTTTTGTTTTGTCTCATTTGCCCAATTTTTCCAAAATCATAAACAAATTTCCCTCCCCACAAATCCAAATCCATTCACTGGCCAGTCCAAACTTTTTTACCGAGCTGTATCCATCTTACACTGAACCTTTTGTGACCTCTGACCTTTTCCCAGTCCAGTCCCAGTGTTTACAGGGTTAGTTTAAGGGCTCTCATTTCAAAGAGGAACATGTCAGTCTTTGGATTTTTATTGTATTTTTTAAATCAGCTTGTTGTTGTTCAGCAGGAGATTTGGCTCCAGCTTGTGTCCAAAGTTGATCAAAGTTTTAACAAAGTAATTTCAAAACTGAACGCACACAATATGTGACCAGTCTTCCTGCACAGCACTCAGCTGATCAAAGACGTTGGGCATTAAACTTTTAGCACAGACTTGAACCTTTTTTTCATGGTTTTACGTCAACTGTCTCTCTTATCTCCATTTCTGTCCCTCCCCCGTCCATCCTTCTCTTCTTCTGCTCCTCTCTTCAGTTGGTATATGAGTTCTTCATCCGGTTCTTGGAGAGTCAGGAATTCCAGCCCAGCATTGCCAAAAAGTACATAGACCAGAAGTTTGTCCTACAGGTGAGTCATTGAGTCAGTTCAAATATCACCTCCTTCATTCTGTCTTTGCTCTTTTCTCTCCCTTTTGTCCTGCCTGAGCCTCGTCTTTCTCTCCGTCTCTGATTGTTCTGTCTCTGTTCCTTCTTTCCGTCCAGCTCTTGGAGTTGTTTGACAGTGAGGATCCTCGGGAGAGAGACTACCTGAAGACAGTCTTGCATAGAATCTACGGCAAATTCCTGGGGCTGAGGGCTTTTATACGAAAACAGATCAATAATATTTTTCTACGGTGAGTTCTTGAAATGTCAGAAAAACCTGAAGTCTCTGTTTACTACCTTCTGATAGAGATTTATTGTCACCATAACCAGCAACATGATTCTTTGCAACATGTATGCATTTTTATTGCCTTGACACATTTTAACTAAAGCTTTTTTCCCTCATTTAGTTTCTAATATACGATATAAAAGTCAAAAAAGGTAAAGCCATTTAGTATGTGACATAATGAGAGGAGCAGTTCCTCTTAGAAATACATGCAAGATGGAAAACAACATTTATCCTCTGACCAGGTTAATACATTTGAGTGTTTTTATGGGAGTGTCTAATATTTTTAATATTACTAACCAAAAGTTATGAGTCCTGCAGTGGCAGGGAAGGAAAATTATGTGCTAAATGCTGTAATTACAGTGGTTTGTGGATGAATTGTTCTTGGACATGGGCCTTATTTACACAAGACTAGTATCACCAGGCAACCTTCAGTAATTTGTAATCACTGCAGAGGTTGTCTCTGGTCCTAATCTCATGCAAATGTGCCATGTCCATAATTTGTAAAGTAAAATTTTGTACCACAAATTACCTACCATACTTCGCCAAACAAAGGGGTCATTTGATAATATTTATACGTGTGAATCAGCATCGCAGTGATTTCAGGTTGAAATTTTTGTCTACATCTGATTTATTTTGTCAAACATTTAAATGTGTGTGATCATGGTAGTGCTGTGAGATCAGCTACACTTAAGTTTAAAATGAGTGATGATGACAAATAAAGTTTGGAGCAACAAAAAGTACAGTCACAAAACATCTGTGACATGATCTAAAAGGGCTGCAGATACACATTCAGGCTTCTATTGCATCCTGAAAATGGGCAGTACAGCTCTAAAGTATATTATTAATGTGAAAGCAGAAGAAAAGATTCTCCCCTTCTGAAACCTTGATGTTGCATGGAGTCTTAATATCATATCAGCTGGATAATGTCATTAAAATCGACTTAAATACAGACTTTGTTTATCCCATGCAAATGTACTGCACACAACTCCTATACAAACACGGCAGGTTGTAGTGTTTGGTTGATCGTCTGTACTTGGATCAGCTGTTGATTCTGCTCCTCAGTCAGCCCAGCAGCTCCAGTTCACGGTGGAGACCTGAATGTCTGAATCAGCCTTCAGCTTGTTGAACTATCTGCAGCTTTGATTACATCATCATAGCAATTTTAAGTCTCACAACCGAACAACATTCCTCTTAAAACGGCAGTTTAGGTTTGCACTAAGTATGTGAAACTTGTGAGTGTTAATGGGGTTTGAAAAAGCATCTTTCTTTCAGAGCACACAGTATTCCTCAGTATGCAAATGCACAGGTGCACACACACACACACGCTAAAAATACAGCAGGTATTTTTCCGGCGAACTCTCAAGAGTGTTTAAAAGGTCCCTGAACAACATGAGAGACAGTTTTAGAAGAACATTTCTCCTTATATTCATTTACTATTTTAAACAAACTAAATGATAGCATAGTTGGGGACAAGGAAGACAATTACTGGTACAGTTTATTCACAGATAGGGCTGCAACTAAAGATTATTTTTGTCATTGATTACTTTGCCAGTTACCTTCAGTATTTATCAGTTAATCATTTAGTGTCTAAAATGTCATAAAAGCCCAAAGTGACTCCTTGAAATGACTTTTGTCTGGCAGATAGTCCAAAACTCAAACTCTCCTTTTACTGTCAAAAATGACAAAGGAATTCCTCAAATTTAAATCAGCTGAAACAAGAAGATGTTTGACATATCTGCTTGAGAAGTGAAATGATTAATTTTCTATCAACTAATCGTTAATTGTTGCAGCTCTGTTCTGAGAATTCGGTGTGCCTCAAATTCACACCAAAACCATCCCATGAATTTTTTTTTTTGTTTTGAAGGAGAAAATTTATGAAAGTCAGAGTTTCTGCCAGTCATGTGTAGTTTTTAGTCGATGTGTTCGCTTCACAGATCTGCTTTGCTGGTGTGTTTTAGTTGTTTAACCTTTTTTGACTCCTGTCTTTTGTCTCCTCTCCTGTCTGTCTGCTCTGCAGTTTTGTTTATGAGACGGAGCACTTCAACGGGGTGGCTGAGTTGCTGGAGATCCTGGGGAGGTATGTGGAGGCCTCCGACCCTCAGACACACATTTACACTCTGCTCTGTCAGCTGATGCTTTTAGCCGGAGACACACAGACCTGAGAGCACCGGCAGAGCTGAACTCAGCCCTGCTATCTGCCTGGTTTTGTGTAGTTATAACAATATGAGCATGTTCTTATATTTTATGTACTCAAGGTTGAAATTTTTTGTAAGAGAGTCCTCAGAACGCGAAATATTGATGATAAAGGGTAAAAACTCAGATGTTGAGTGATGTGGCTCCAAATAAACGGGATTGTAAGAGTGTAGAGATGTTAGGTTCAGGGTAGTCAGTGGCAGAGTTTGATTTGTAGATAAGAAATATATTAATCCTTTCAGTTCAACAGTCTTTAATCCATTTTAATCCATTAAAAAAAAGACCTGACTTGAACAGACAGTTTATCAGCTTTGTGTCAGGAGTTGCATGGCGTCGTTTGACTTGCAGACGGCGTTGAGGGCGATTTTCTCAGACTGATAACAGTATTTGCTTATATTTGTATTAAAAAAATAAATGAAATATGTCTGAAATATATCCGGATAATCCCTTCATTGCTGCTTCTTTGCTCTTGACGATTTAATAGAACGTTCAGCCAGACTCAATTTAAAAGATGACACCTTGACAGGTTCTATTTCCTGCGTTCAGGAGTTATTCTGGGGATCAAACTGTGATCCACAGGCCTGAAGAAGTGCAGAATGAATCCATTAATTTATCAACAGAAGATTAACAAGCGACAATTATGATGATCAGTTTTCCAGTTTGTGTAAGCTTAACCATTTACAGTACTGTTGTGCGCTGTCTGTCCTGACCCAGTGATACATTTAACATTTCTGGTAGCAGCTAAGTAGGTCGTGCTACTGAAATTTAACCTTAAACGGTTTTAATGAGATCCAAAAAAAAAAAAAAAAAAAAAACAGGTAATAAACTGATTTAGGGCTGCAACTAATGACTGTTGTCATTGTCAGTTATTATGTTAATTATTTTCTTCATTTATCAGTTAGTTGTTTGGTCCATAAAATGTCAGAAGACGGTGAAGAATCTTGATCATGGTCCAAGATGATGTCCTCAGATGTCTGGCTGTGGATTTTTACATTTTAGACGCTAAAATCTGAGAATTTAAACATTTTTTTAAACATCTGTAAGTTGTTGGTGCCCAAACTTTTTCTGTCTGCCTCCTTTTGTGGATAGAAATATTTTTAACACCTTGACCACCTCTGAATGCACATAACTGTAATGTTGTCTGTTATTAATACAAAACTGAAGCTTTTCTATGTATAAGAGGAACAAGTGAAGGCATTAGATTTAAAACCACATTTTCTTTTATTACTTTGTATTTGCTCTTTTATAAAAGTCTAGTTTATTAAATCTTAAATACTTTTCTCTTTGTCTGATTCAAGTTGAATCCCCTGGGTTTAACGTTTGGACGTCCACTGCCAGTGATGTGAAGGCGTCATTTAAGGCCCTGATACTCTCTAAACCTATGAATCATTATTATTATTATTTTTCTACTTTTTAGTCCAAATTTGAAATAGATGACCTGAAATAATCTTTAGTTGACAAACCCTGCTGAGAACAACATTGAAATGCTTAACTCTTAGCAGCTAAATTTATTTTTACACTTTGTCCTTCCACGAAAAGCTTGTATGAAAACATTAAAAGCCTCAGTAAAGGTCTGCAGTGCTGTAGTTTGTTTCAGGAGCTTTTAAGGAGCATCACGTCTTCTTCTCTCTGGGCCTGAGGGTTAGAGCAGATCTCTTCCATCAGTTACGTCTCTTTATTTCTCCTCCAGGCTCCGTCGCTCATATAAACATCTTTTTGTCTGCTGCTCATTGATCTTCCACTTCACAGGGTCACAATGAAACTCTTTCATGTGTTCATGTTTAATTTATCTGTATTTTCTCCTCTTTCTTTCTCTTTCTTTCTCTCCCAGTATAATCAATGGTTTCGCTCTGCCGCTGAAAGCGGAGCATAAACAGTTTCTGGTCAAAGTGTTGATCCCCCTCCACACTGTCAGGAGTCTGTCCCTCTTCCACGCACAGGTAATGTCTATGTTTATGTGATGTATATGTGTGTTTGTGTGTTAAGTTCTATTTGGTAGCATACGTGAGCCTGAAACTTTATTTTAGTTCTTTGATACCTGTGAACTCCCTGAAATTACAGTTATGAAAAAAAAGTAAGTAAGTAATGTACAGAGCTGCTGGTGATCATTAACAATAGTGTAAAAAGTTTAAAGTCATGCAGGTGTGTGTGTGTGTGTCATGCATTTACTTATAGCTTACCATCCCCTTTTTAAAAAATGAGACCTGGATAATTTCACACATAGAAAATCAAAGCTGTGGTATTTAGTTTCTTCTCGGCCAGTAAATGCAAAATAAAAGTGCAGGAGTTTCAATTCATTTATTTATTTATAAGGACAACAGTCATTAATCAGCATTTCTGTAAGTGTGTCAGTGTTAGCCAGCTGGCTGGTTTTCAACTGCAGTCCTTTGGTGAGATGTTTTGAAACCTATAAAGTGCTAAAATTTACAGCACGAAGACAACAGTGCTTCACAGAGACGTCAACAAAACAAGAATCCTTCAAGACTAAAAACACCAGTCATGCAGAGCAAAAAGAAACAAAGCAAATCAAGCAATACTGACACAGCTACCTTTTGATACACAGAGCAGCAGCAGTTTCCACAAATAAAATACAATAATCGTTATTTTAATGTGGAGTTGCCATAAATTAGGGATGTGCAATAAATATCAGGGCTAATAAATCATCACTGATAAATATTAGCTATTATGATTTGAGATTATATCAAAGCATTTAATATAAATTCTTAGGTAGAACTAGAAAAATAGATGATCAGCGTGGAACCTGCTCCCCATCAACATTAGACAGATCAAAAACTGACATTCCTTCAGAAGGTCATTAAAACTAAAACTGATGAATTGCATGAGTTTTTTTATGGCACTTCTGGAACCTTTTCGTTTTTATTTTTTTAATTTTGTGTGGTGTGCTTGTGACAGTTTAGTTTCCATTTTAGGTTATTGTTACTCATTACTTCATGTGTAGAGTCATTTCATTTATTTTATGGTTTTAATTTTGGGCTGTATTTTATTGCCTCATTGATACTGTGACTTTAAATTGTTGTCTTTTTATTGTTTTTGTGTGGACCCCAGGAAAATTAGTGACCACTTTGTGAATGCTAATTTATAGCTTTATAAAGAATAAAGAATCATAATGCACAAGTACACAATTTTGAACTTTATCAGGTTAAAATGATCATTTTTAACAAACATTTATAGTTGCAGTTTTGGTTTATAGCTGTCGTAAGCTAAGCTCAAGTTCTACAGTGTGTTCTAACATGTTCTCTCTCCTCTCCCTGCAGTTGGCGTATTGCATTGTACAGTTCCTAGAGAAAGACCCAACATTAACAGAACCAGTAAGTATCAACTAAAACCAACAGTAGGATCAACTGTCGGTGACTAATAATAGTGCTGTTTGTTTGTTTGCCAGACTGGACCATTACATGGACTGTAAACCAACAGTCTGTACTGTGGTATTATAGTCTGAACACAGAGCATTTGTTCTCTGTCGGCTCCAGAAACTTTGAACACGTTCAGAAATTGCTGAATAAAATATTTTGGGTGATGAGCCAATCATAGTCCAGAGCTGCTACATACAGATCTTTTCCTGCAGTTGATAGTTGAAGCTCAGGTCTGTCAGAAATGGTGCAGACGGCGCCTCACTGAGGTGAAAGGAGGACTTTCATGAAATGATGGTTACATTTGGAGTCACATGGTGCCCCTCTTCAGTGTCTCCCTGTGGCTTTAATAAAAAATAATCTAGAAATAAGTAACATTATATTTTATGACATTTAAATTTTCATTTATCTAGGTCTTAGGTTTAAAGTGGAGTGCTTCCTGGACTAACAATGCTTTTTTTTTTAGTTGCTCTTTGGACAGGGACTCTTATGTACCCCAAAATCACAAAAAACTCCAAGGCACTCAGTTTTACAATAATAAAAAATGCCGTTATTGTCACAGCATGGTCATCTTAAACCTTAAAGTCTTAAGTTTTCCCATGCCATGACCTTGGAGGTTTTTGTGATTTTTTATTTATTTATTTTTTTTAGTAAAAATGTGTAGCCTTCATCTGGGGCTTGGTGTCTTTTCCTCTACATTTTGCTGTTGGCTCGTCTTGACTAGCTATGGATGCCAAATCAAAAAAAAAGTCTCCAACTAAAATATAAAAATGACTGTAGCTCCAGACAGATTTTACTTTCCTTTGAGAGTAAAGTTTGCAGACCCCTGGGAATAAAAGACAGACTAAAGTGGTGGACTTTTGACTTGAGTGAAAAACAAACGATCAGAAGAGTCAGCATGAACTCAGCCTGTGTCTATTCTTCCTCTTCAGGTCATCAGAGGCTTACTGAAGTTCTGGCCAAAAACCTGCAGTCAAAAAGAGGTGAGGCGTGTCGTCTCAGTTTGTTTGAACTGGACGTGTGTGTAAACTGTGTGTGTTTGTGCGCGTGTAGTAATGCTTCGGTCCTGTGCTGCCGTGCAGGTGATGTTTCTAGGGGAGCTGGAGGAAATCCTGGACGTCATCGAACCCACACAGTTCGTCAAGATCCAGGAGCCGCTCTTCAAACAGATCTCCAGATGTGTCTCCAGCCCACACTTCCAGGTCAGGAACTGTCCAGGGCTGATTCACTATCTATGATTTATGTGCAGTGTGGTACTGAAACAGAATTATTCAGGACTTTGTAACACAGTTTGGTTTAAGGGGAACGCTTGCTCTTTTTAAAGTTTCTGTATATAAAAAGATATTTGTATGACAACATCAAGTGTTCCCTTTAAAACTCCAGAGACACTGAGTCCAGTTTGTGTTTGTCTCTCGTGTCCCAGGTTGCAGAGCGAGCTCTGTACTACTGGAACAACGAGTACATCATGAGTCTGATCGAGGAGAACTCCAGCGTCATCCTGCCCATCATGTTCGCCAGCCTCTACAGGATCTCCAAAGAGCACTGGAACCCGTGAGTGACGTTAAAAAGAACTTTGTGTCATGAATGAAACCCATTCTTTTCGGTTTTTGTAGATGCATTTCACCCTGATTTTATTTTCCCACACTCAGTCATGTGGCGTCTCTGGATTTCTGCTGATCGGCGGCATTATCAGCAGCCCTGCTCTGTGTGTTTGCCTGAAGTACACACTAAGCTCTGTTTGCCACATGTGGACTCTGTTTACTGTAAACAGCAGAGACTCATTGCTGCAGAAAACAGAATCCGTAGAGCACTAGAAAAATAATTTCAGGTGAAAATGAGTTAAAACAAGTATGTGGTTAATATGCCACTATACATGAAGTACTTAAAGAAATATGATGTGTCCTTGAGAGATTATTTTTAAAAGTGCTCGTCCTCTGACACTGAATGACCAACCACAGATTCTTTAAGTCTGTCAGACCTGGAGACGCAGAGTCAAACTCACTCCATCTGACGACATAGTAAAGGCTTTTCAACATTCATTGGTTTTAGATTAGTTTGAATGGTCATGATAAGTTACACTTTTATTATAAATTCAAGTTGTTTTAAAATTCTGATAAAAAGGGGACTCTGCTGCCCCCCTTTAACACTCCCACTTCCTGCAATTATTTGGCAAATTTGAGCATAAATTCCATTCTTCTGTTCTGCTGGAAGCTACATGGTCTGATACCAATCACAGGATCTATTTGAAGTCTTCCATTTATCGTTCAGCGTTATTATGTGCATAAAACAACTGGATTTTCGCATCTAATTATTATAAAATGTTGTAATGATAGAGAAGAAAGTATTTAGAGTTAAGCATATGTCTTTCACTAAAGGAAAATAAGAAAAAAATAGAAACTTTCCTGTCCCTTCCTGTTTTAAACAATCTTGGTGGCCATTCAGGTATAGATTTTTAGATTTTAATTTACAAGATGAACTTGAATGCACCCTTTGGCACGTGCTTTACTGTACAAAGCAATGTAGATGTCAGAGTTTACGAGGTGTACCTGAATGTGCCGTGACGTCCCTGTACACGTGTGTGTGTGTGCGTGTGTGTGTGCGTGTGCGTGTCAAACTCTGACGACAGAAGCAGCGTAAAAGACACCCAAACGTTCACCCGCCACTGAGACACATGAGCCCTCCCAGATTTACTCTCATCACCCTGCTGCTTCATCATCTGATCAGATTTCTGATCAGCACCGATGAAACTTATTAAAACCAATATTGACCGATAACAGTCAATGGGTGATCAATCGGGCGCCCCGACTTGAAGTCTTACAGGTTTGAGCCTGTTTCATGTAGGCCAGTGGAATGAGTGTGACAATGATGAATATGACTTACAGGCTGCAAATCTCGTTTATTTTCATCATCAATTAATCAGCTGATTATATTCTCTGTTAATTGATCCCTTGTTTGGTTTATAAAATGCCAGGAAGTGGTGACAAATATCGATCAGTGTTTTCCAAAGCCCAAGATGACGTCCTCTAATGTCTTGTTTTGTCCACAACTCAAAGATTGTTTTCTGTCACCTGAAAATATTCACATTAAAGAGGCTGAAATCAGAGAGTTTTGACTTTTTTTCCCTTAAAAAACAAAACAAAACTAAAAAAACTAAAACCGATCAATCAGTTATCATAATATAATATATTCCTCTATTAGTCCCACGATGGGTAACCTACGAAGTGGATGGCAAAAATATAAAGAAGCATCAATAAAAAAATATAAAAATAAAATATAAAAATATAAGTAAGAGAAAATATAAAAATATGAACAGTATATACAATAGTTGGTGAGTAATTTCATAATAATTTAATCAATTAATCATTGCAGCTCTATTGATTTATGTAGAGAAAATACACACAAGAGTTTGCTGATGCTATCATGCTAACCTTTATTTCACTAAAATTCAACTTTTATAATTTTTTTATTGGTTGCTTCCCTTATCACTGTTCATTCTTTTTTTTCTTTTTTTTTAATAAAAATGTGTTGTACAGGAAGTGAACTTTTTTATTTTCTGGAGAGAATGAAGGAACAGGCTTTGATTCAGATGCAGGAGTTAGATCCTGTTTCTTAACCTTTAATGAGGAGAACACGGTCCACTCTCCTGTCAGAGAAATCTGTGGATTGGACGTCTTCACAAGCTGGAATCTGTGCTGCAAACACAATAATAAAAAAATATACTTTTTAATTGTTCAAAGTATAAGTAATCATTAAGAATTGTAACCCATGAGTTTCTCTTTAAATGAATTTGTCCATGTTTTCTTGTTTTGTGCAGTCGTGGACTCTTCAGTAGTTATAAAGGTTTATAGCGGGTGTAATAGAGGATGTTCTGTCACCAGTCGTTAACTGTGATCTCTGTTCTCTGTCGTCTCTCCTTGTCGCAGGGCGATCGTGGCGTTGGTGTACAACGTACTGAAGGCCTTCATGGAGATGAACAGTACCTTATTTGATGAACTCACAGCCACTTACAAGTCGGACCGCCAGCGGTGAGAAGCTGCTCACACTCACACCATCATCATCCTCATCCTCATCCTCTCATCCTCATCATCGTCACTGACTGAGGCTTTAATGAATAATGTGATAGTTTATGATCCCTGCAGGGAAGCTGCTCGACACCACAACAGTGTTACTATCATCATCACGCTTCACACACATCAGTGTTAATATGAGCTGAAGTGATAAACGGAGCAGCAGAAAGACGAGCAGAGAGAAGAGAAGAGAAGGTCTTAGAGTCGACTTTTTCAATTTGAAACTCCCACACTCTGTGCAAAAAAAGCCACAAAATCATGTAAAAACTAAAAAAAGAATATGAACTTTCCCTTTAATGTCTGACCCACATAGATTTAGGTTTGCTTTTTTTTAGTCTTTTCCCCCTAATTAACTCCCAAAAAACAAATGGTAAAATAATATTCTTCGAAGATTTAAGTTGGAAATTTACAAGAAAAAAAGCACAAATTAAAGAGAAGAAAAAAGTTGAATATTCTTTGAGATTGTAAAATATAGGTTTGTGAGAAAAAAATCAGAAATCAGAGATTAAAGTCTCAGCTGTATGAGAAAAACCCTCAAATTGAAGAAAAAAAGACTAAGTTTTCTAAGATTATAAAGTCACAAACATACAAGCAAAACAAAGAAAAACAGATATTCTTTGATATCTAAGTGATAAATTCATATAGAAATTTCATATATAAACAAAACAGGCACAGTTGTACTTTTGACAGAAAGTTTTAAAGTATTTATTACTTAAATTAAATATATACAAATAATACTTTTAGTCGATTATTTTACCTTTACAATGAACTGTCATGAGTTTATGAGTTTACTCGTAGGATCTCTGTGATTTTTTTTGAGCAGGGATCAGAAATTTTCCAGTTGTCAGGAATGCAGGATTAGTTTTGTTCATGTTAAGTAAAGAAAGATGCTGATTTAAAAGTGCAGTTCCATTTCATCAGTCAGTACAGCCACGTCTCTCGTTGTGGAAAAATAAAACCCACATTCGTCGTCTCACCATCGACGCTCTGACTGGTCTCACCAGCCATGGGAATGACATCAGACTTCTCTGAATCATGGAACAAATCAGAGACGTGTGCAGAGCCTCACATGTTTATGTCTCCAAACGCGCAATAAAACGTCGTCCTCCATGTTGTTTTTCCGTTTCAGTGAGAAGAAGAAGGAGAAGGAGCGGGAGGAGCTCTGGAAGAAGCTGGAGGACTTGGAGCTGAAGCGGGGCCTTAGGAGCGACGGGATCATCCCAACTTAACGAAGACAGCGCCGCGCTCCCCTCTGCCCCTCCCCACCTCCTCCTCTCCCCCCTCCCCCGTGACTCCCCCTCCTCCCTCCACCCTCACCCCGACTCCCCCCTCCACATCAGCCATGTCTGCCCAGAGCTCTGAGAAATCCCCGATACAGGCCATCGTCTCTGGATCGACACGGAGCGCCGCTGGTTTCTTAATTGTTTTTTTTTTCTTATGTTTTTTTTTCTCCTGTGTTTGTGCGACTTACTTTACAGTAGATTCATCACGTCTGTTTTCATTATTTCAACAGCACTGTAAATAATTATTTTTTTCTTTTTTTTTTCCCTTAAACTGATATTATTGCAAACGGAAAAACAAAACAATAATAATAAAAAAAGGAAGAAAAAAATAGAAAATGAGAAAATGACTTGTGTGGGAGGGGAATTTAAAACAAAAAAAAAAACAACTTTTGGACTGTAGGACATGAAATGAACTCTTGGAAAACAAAAAACAAAAAAAAAAAAGAGAAGATAGATTGATTTTAACTTCATCCCACTCTTCTTCAGTACAGTCCCGTATGTAATTTTTATTTTCCTGGTTCTCCTCTTTGCTTTTCCTCTCGTCGCCTCCATCTTTCTGTTCCCTCCTTCCCTCCCTCCTCTGTCACTTCTGCCCCTGTGTGGGACGTCCGGACTGATAATGGGTCCCCTCTCTCTCCCCCTGCCTCCTCTCTGGCCCCGCCCACCTGTTCACAGGTTCTCCTTCCTGTTTTAAACAGGGAAAAAATGCTGAACAAAAACACATTTAAAAATGACAACAGGGACTTTCTCAGTACACAAACATCTCTGTGAGTGTGTTTACATGCGACTTCATGAAAGGGTTAATTGTACAGGGGGAAAACTTTTTTTGATAAATTGTTTGCTTCAGTTATTAATTTTTTGTGCTCAATATATTTATTTTCTTCCTTCAAAAGTGTATATGGTGGAGGCACTGTATTAGATTTTTGCTGATATCCGATATGCAGACAGACATAAAGACAAAAATTGCCCTCAAAAGCGCTTTCAGTGTGAGCTAGCAGCAGAAAAAAAAGTTTGGTTTGCTTTGGCTGTAACAGCTCTGCAGTGTAGGGAAGCTTCTGTCTGTAAAATTGAAGCATGTGCGCTCACTGTTTCCTGTAAACATAACTTGAATCTGAGCAGGAATGGCGGACTCCGCCACTGACCTGTGCCGTCAAGATTGAGGTTTGAAATCGTGAAAAGTTAGGATTTGAACTTGAACCACAGTTGTGTACTCAAGTCAAGCCAGCTTTATTTTTTATAGCACAGAAAAATTAATAATTTACATGAAGGGCTTTTACAGTCTGTGGAAGTCGAGGGTTTTCTCCCTCCAGTGGAAGCACTGACGCTGACACTGGCAGCCTCCTCTCCACTCGCCAACTGAGTGAAAATCTACATTGGCGAATAAAACAACACACAACAAAAACACAATCGAACACAAACGTTTGTTTTGCATCATTTCTGCACACTGGTGGCAGCCTGCAAAGTAAGACTGTAAATAATTGTAGATCAGTTAGATCAATCTAAAAGGAAGAATTGTAGATCGATTAGATCAACCGAAATGGAAAAATGAACTTATGTTTAGAAAATTGACTTTGAGGTGGAGCTGCACAGGAGAGATTGGCTTTTTTATGACTGCCGTGATCAATGCCATATTCATGTCTTCATCAAGGCATCAAACTAATCAACTGTTGATTTTTTACAAATCCAGACTCACTAGTCAAACAGTGGCAAAGCTGTCAGAGCAAAATTCAAAAATGTCTCTGTCGAATCGAGATGGCAGAATCAATAATCAAATCGAATCATGGATTTTGAGATTTGTGACACCCCTGATAATTTTCCACGCATATTAACTTGAACCAACTAGCTGTAACAAATTTAAATGTTCTCTAAGATTGAAGTTATAAATTCATAACAAAAAACTAAAAAACATTCTGGAAATATCCTCTGGGTTAAAAAGTCATGTTTAAGACAAAAAAACAAATTTGCTGGAAAAAAAATCAGATATTTTCTGAGATTAAAGTGAATTTACAAGAAAAAATAATGTAATAAAAACAAAAATCTCTGAGTTTTAGTCATAAATAAACTAAGGGAACAAAATAAGAATATTGAATGCACAGAAAATTAATTGACTTTAACGTTTTACCACAAACTTTTCCCCCTGATACTCGTCTCCTGACCTGACCAGGGATACTCGTCGAGCGTTGTTGTATCCTGTTTTGTCGTCGCTTGGATGAGCTCACATCCTGTTTACCATCATTTATTTTTCCTGTTTTGTGACCCGTCTGACTTCCTGTCATGAACGCATGTAAATGCACTCAGTCACACACATCCTCCTCCTTTATCTCCTCCAAAAAAAAAAACAAAAACAAAAGGACTACTTCTCAGCTACTTACTTTCCTCCTTCCCTCCATCTTCTTTTTTCTCTTTCTTCTTTTTTTTGACCCCTCCCTCCTGACTTGCCGTACCAGGTGTCCCTGGTATCAGTCTGGCACTGGTACCCTCCGGCCATAACGGGGACTTTCAAACAAAAACAAACAAACAAACAAAAAAGTCTTCAGAGGAGCGCCAAAAATCTTCCTCCCTGTTGTGAAAAAGACGAGCGCCCCGCCTCGCCTCACCCCACTCCTCCTCCTCCTCCTCCTCCTCCTCCTCCCCTCCGCCCACCGGGGGGCGCCGCGTTGACTTCACAGTATTACAACAACAACAGTGACAAAAAAAGACAACCCTGTACATTGTTATTGAATGCAGTACACTGATAATCTTGTATCTTGTAGTAATTTAGCCTATGTTTTTTGCTTAGGAAACTGTGGAGAGGAGTATCCAGTATATAAAGAGGTATTATGGAACAAGACTTCCTGGTATTTATGATAGTGTTTCCCCCCTTTTAGTCTGTTTTTTCTTTTCTGTCTCTCACTCCTCCCTCTTCTCTTGGTTTTTATCTCATTTTGGATATTTTGATGAAGTTTCTTTTGACCATTGGATATATTTTTTTTAGTTGGGGAGGGAGGGAGGGTGGTGAGGGAGGGAGAGGGGGGTGAGGGGTGAGGGCAGGTAGGCAGGGAGTCAGGGGTCAGAGGTCAGAGGGGGGAGGGAGGGAGGGAGGGAGGGGGAGTAGAGAGGGGGAAAAGGCACGGAGCAGACCACTTTGCCCTGTTTGGGAGTGTGAGAGTGAAACCTCCCCCCTCCTCCCTCGCAGAATTAATGTGTGCTTTAGAACGGCCCAGATATAATATGATTTAAAAACTGAAAAAAAGATAAAAAAGGGTTGGAGAAATACAAATGTTTAATTATTTTAAAAAATAAAGAGATATTAAATTAAACCTGTTTTGTGATAAAGCCCAGACGCTGGATTGCTTTTATTTACTGGGTTCACAGGTGGTGTGTGTGTGTGTGTGTGTGTGTGTGTGTGTGTGTGTGTGAGTGTGAGTGTGTGTGTGTGTGTGTGAGTGTGAGAATGTGTGAGTGAGAGTTAAACCTGAAACATCTGTCAATATAAACAGATGTTACATTTAAAAGAAAGGTTCACCCAGATTCCTTTTTCTGTTTTCGCTCTGGTAAAATGAAGCTTGTGAGTGTGACGGTGTGTGAGAGCCATGAAATACCAAAACAAAAATATTCAGGAGCTGCAGGAGGCGGGTAATATTCTGAGATCAAAGAAGTAAATTATGAGGAGAAAACTAAAATGGATATGGAGATAGATACACCAAGATTAAAGTTACATGAATTAAATTTGGATATTATCTGAAATGAAAGTCGTAGATTTACAAGAAAACAAAACTAAAAAAAAAAAAACATTTTTTAGATAGTTTGACATTAAAGTCTATATTTTCAAGTGCCAAATTTACGAGACAAAAACTAGATAATATATTCTCCAGTAAAAGTGAAGTAAAAGTAAAAAAATGTGAATATTCTATTCTATTCTTCTATTATGAAGTGAAATTTTGCGAGAGAGATTAAAGTGGTAAATTTGCAAGAAAAAAATCGTTTACAAGAAATAAAGACTGACTGTTTTCTTTCCCATAAAGTATAAATGTCCTATGAAAAATCAGAAATTGAGATTTAGATAAATTTCTGAGGAAAAAGTCACAAATTTGTTTAAAAAAAAGGAATGTTTACAAATTTATGAGCAAAAAAACTTGGATGCTTGCTGGAGATTAAATTTGCTTTATGAAAATTAAACCGTGATTATCTGAGATTAAAGTCGTACATTTACAAGAAAAAACTCAAACATTTATGAGAAAACTCGACTTTTCACCTGGATATTCTCTGAGATTAAAGTCATAAATTTACAAGAATTTAACTGATCTTTACAGGAAATGAAGTGAAGTGAATTAATTCACGGATTTATAGTTTTTTATCACTTAAAGTTCATTGAATTTCACATTTTAATAACACAAAACATTTCCGCAAACAGCATCTGACAGACAGAACAGCTAAAAACTGAATGATGCTAAAATCTGAAAAAATAAAAAGGGACAAGATGACAACAAATTAGACAATAAAAACATTATTTAGATGAAATGTAAAGAAAATCTGAGCGATGCTTACCGTCCCACTGTCATCATTCTGCCAACACTGAGAGCTCAAACTAGAAATAGTGAATTTGTTGGGGACTATTTTCAGCAGCGGATTAATCCATATTTGGTGTTTAAGTGAGTAACTGGGGCAGCATGGCGGTGTGTGTGTGTGTGTGTGTGTGTGTGTGTGTGGGATTAAGTCAAAATAAACTACAGTGTGTTCATGGTGATGAAGGAACATCAGTCAGTACAACACTGAGTCTCACTGAAGTGTTTAAAACAGTTTCTGGATGACAGTGAAGCTCTACAGCACAGAAGAAGAAGAACGTACATCAGGCAAAAAATAAAAAAACATGTTCTCTTTGTTTCTATTTGTGGGAAAATTTACATAAGATACCTTTAATCTGTCAGCTGTGGCTGGTGACGATGAATGAGACTGGTTTTTTTTCTCCAAAATCAAAAATCATTTTTACACTGATTTTCGTTTCTTACCTGTGGTGCTCGGCCGAGGATCCCGCACCGTGACGAGCACGAGCCTCTCGTCCAGGAGGAGATGCAGCCTCATTCTGCGTAGTGATACGGGCGGCAGCTGTGGTTCGGTACAAAGAAAATAGTCCCCACAGTACACGAAACTTCTCATGACAAGTACATTTACAAGTAAAAAAAAAAAAAAAAAGACGAATAATTTCTGAGATTATTAAGTCATTTCTAAGAAAAAGTTTGAAATTTACAAGGAAGAAAGCAAAACTTTAAGAGAAGAAAAGACTTAAATATTCTCTGAGATTATAAAATACAAGTTTGTTTTTTGAGATTAAAGTCACGAGAAAAACCTCCATATTGTCTGAGATTATAAAGTTGTAAATGTATGAGCAAAAACCCCAAGATATTCCCTGAGATTAAAGTGGCAAATTAATGAGGAAAGACTCATGTTCACAAGGAAACGACTTGAATATCTTCTGACTATTAATACATTAATTTGCAAGAAAAAATACACAGAAACAAAAAAATACTCAACATTTAAGATGGAAATTTCCAAGAAAGAATGCAATTTAAGAGAAAAGACTTGAATATTCCAGAGATTATAGAAATATAGGTTTGCAAGGAAAAATCAGAAATTGAGATTTAAATCATAAATTTATGAGAAAAAGAAAAACAACCTCAAGTTTATGACAAAAATCTTGAATATTCTCTGAGATTAAAAAGTCATAAATGTGCAGGGCAAAACTCAGAAATAGGAATTAAAGTTACACATTTAAAAGAAAAAAAACATGAATATTCTATTATATTATAACAAGGTCTGTGGATCATCTTGAGTGACTGGGTCATAATTTCTGTAAAGAGACGTCACTGTCCAAATTTTCAAACGTTTTTTGGTGCTTTGTTCCATTAAAATAGAGAGAGGGCAAACATCTCTACAGCTGGTATCTCTAAAACTCTGCAACTCACATCAAAATAATCTGCATGGATGAACGGCACTACAGGTAAGAGGAAAATTATGTCTTTCTGATTTTGGGGTGAACTGTCCCTTTATGACCGGGGCTCACAGCTCAATTCTTCTGACCAATGAGAGAGCAGCAGGAAGTGTTGATGGAAACAGGCAGCACACAGGTGTGCTGATGAGCTCTGCAGCAGACGTGTGTGTGTGTGTGTGTGAAGTCATAATTTAGTGAGAATAAGAGTGTTTAGAACGTGCTGGTGGTACAGATGGACAGACAAGGAGGAGGAGGAGGAGGAGGAAGACGAGGAGGAGGAGGAGGAAGAGGAGGAGTGGATTACACTGCACGAGTCTTTTGAGGAGTTTCTCTGGGCTTTTTGATATTTCTTTTGTCCTGCTGTGAAGATTTGTCACTGCTGGAGTCCAAACAGAAAACATCTGTAGCAGGTGAGTGTTTCATCCTCCAAACATCAAGTCCTGCATCTCAGATCAACTGTAAACAATAATATATGATATACTTCAATTATTAAAAGTACCCATTTTAGGATAATTGTATATTATCACAGGGTTATAATTATTGATGCATGTGCAGCAACAACTTTCTATACGTCTGGGCAGCTTCATCCTTAATAAAACAATCTAATTTATTAGGAGATTTTATGTTTATCATCTGAAATAAATGCAGTGGGGTAAAAAGGACCATAAAGTGCAATTAAAAGGGGAAAATATCTCTTGTACTTGTACTCTTGTCTTTCTGTCTGTCCAGAGAATATATGGACATGATGTTTCTCCTCTGAGGAGACCAGGAGTGTAAAAAGTATTCAGATCTTTTACTGAAGCAAAAGTACTAATATCACACTAAAAATACTTAACTACAAGTAAAAGTCCTGCATTCACTAAATCTTACTGAAATAAAAGTATGTAAATATGATCAGATAAATATACTTCAAGTAAAAGTATTCATGTTGTAGTAAAATGTTTCCTGTCAGTGTTATTATGTTTCTGGATTAATATTATTGCATTAATGTTCCTGCTGTAGATCTTTAAGGTTGAGCTCATTTTAACTACTTTAGGTCACTGTTAGCTGGTTTAATCTACAGCAATGCATCATGGTCTATAAGACAATTTAATGTCTGTAGCATCACTGTCCTGTGAGAACCATGTATCTAAAAAGTCTGAAAACAGCCTTGTGGATTTAAAAGTTCAGTATTTTCCTCTGGGATGTAGAGTAGAAACATAAAGTTGGATCATTTGGAATTAAATTACAAAATAAGTACAGAACTTGATGTAAATGTACTTACTTTGCATCAGTAACATGTTTGAATTTATGTGTGTTAATATGTTCTCCACTGCCTTCTGTCCACTTATCAGCATCTTATTAAGTTATTTTGCTGTACATGGATGCAAAAAAAAAAAAAAAAAGCTTCAGTATCTGGGCTTATCCCCGGGTCTCCTCACCTCCCAGATCCGCCCGTGTGTGCAACACAAAACAGCTGAAAGGAAAGTTCATATTATCAATATGATCTGAAAAAATGAATCCACTGTGATCGAATATAATTGGTAAAATTATTCCTCCGTACCTTTAAGGAATATGTCAGTTTTTCCATTGTAAACATTTCATGAACTTTGTGTATCCAGTCTGAAAAGCTTTGGCCTTTTATTTGTGTGTGTTTGTGTGTGGTTTTTTTTTTAGCTGCAGAAATTGTCACCAGGGTTCATTCTTTGGAGCCATTTTTGTAGTTTCATGTGATCTGCTGGGAGATTTTACAGGACTGTGTTGTGTGCATGTTTTGTTTTGATGTTGTTGATGTGTTTGCTGATCCTGCAGTGAAACAACAGTTCTGGTTTTGGTTACATTCAATCTGTTTTTTCACCATAAAATCCCAAAACAAAAATGTTCAAACCAAAATAACTACACGCTTAATACATAAAGATGCATGTAGGCACCTTTTTAAACTCCTGGAGGAGACTTTTTAAATATGGCTTCAGGCATCTGTTTATATAAAAAGAAAAGTCCCAGGAGCAGTGAGGTAATGGAGCAGTACCTTAGTCTGCCACCAGAGGTCAGCAGAGACCTGCAGCTCAGAATCAGTTTTATTCACTGTGAATAAAACTTTCAACAAACATCCTGAACTTTGACTTATGAGCCAAAAACTTCTCAGCAAAACTATATTTGGAAAAGAATTAAGGACTGCAGTGAGTTTATATTGTCAGTGTTCTTGATCAAGATGAAATCAGCTGTTCTGAGCTACAAACTGAATATAAATACAGAATAAAATGCTAAAAAGGATAATAAGGTAATTAGACACCGCCCAAGCCAGTTATATCGACTTATATTGACATTTGGATGTTATTCATAAGGAATCTTAAATTAATTAAAGAAAAATAAAGAAAACATGAACCATGTGAATGAAATATGTTTGTTTCTGGTGCCTCAAATAGAAACATTTCCTTAAAACATTATTATTGTCAAGTTTTTAATGTCTAAAATGAGCTTGTTTTTTGTCATTTCCACACTTCATTATTTATTTCTGCTCTTTCAAACTCTACTGAACTCCTGTTTTACTTCTTATAATTCTTTTTATAGACGTGAATATTAGGATGAATCTCTGTCAACATGTCAATATTTGATTATTCATCCTGAATCCAAACTTCCAGCTGTCAGCCTTCAGAAAAGCCTTTTCTATTCCACTATCGGTTTTCTTTTCCATCTCTCCTCTAGTGTTCCCACACTTATTTTAGCTTTAAAAGTGTAATAAGATATGCTAGGAGTAATCGCTTTGCTTCCTTTTTTCAGAACAACTTCTGCTTTCAATATCTGACAGTTTTTATGCATCACTGTACGTTCTGACTATGTAATAACAGTTCAAAGTGAAAAAAAATAAGAGGAATTGAATTTTTCAGGTTTTACTGTAACATAAAGTGGAAATTAACATAAACACAATATAACAACATAAACTTGAATTATCGACTATAATACATACATACAAAAAAATATTTTCACCCCTGGGCTTTCAGTGTCTCTCTTATTGTCTCTTTTATTTTACACATGTCCAGGGGTTTTTGGGCTGCTGTGATACTGATGGAAACAGTTTCTCTCCAGCTGTAGGCAGAGACCCACATTGCAACTCTCACACTGCCAGGGAGTGCTCCTGTCGCCGCCCCATGCTGGCTCTCTGAGACTTTTCCTGTCCGCTGGCTGTGGGGACGGGGAAATGTTCACGCGGGCGTGTCAGCGGGGGCTCAGTTTTCTGGGGTACGCACAGGAGATGAGCACACAGCTCCTCCTGGAAGTCCTGGTTTCTCATGTGTTTCTGGCGTCGACTAGCACAAATCTCCTTGTGAATGATGTAACTGTTTGTCACAGCAATGTCCAGGAAATGCTGGAAAACGGTCATGTACCACCTCCTGGTCCTGAATGTGTGCCTATCATTTGGTCTGAGGTGTCCACTCCACCCATGTAGCGGTTGTAGTCTGCCACTGCTGTTGGTCTGGGGACAGGGACCCTCTGAGATGTACCATCATCCCTCTTCTGCAGCCGCAGCACCGTGTCACCTGAGTAGGCCGTGTGGACGTTGGTACATATAGAGACCTCCCTCGTGTCCATCCACTTCACAAACAGAAGTTCCTCATCCCTGATCCACTTCACTGACCCTCTGGGTGACTTCTTGGTCAGAGCATTTACTTCAGTGGATGGAGAACCCACTCTCCCTTCCCTGTACGTTCCACAAGCCCCAAATCCCTGCTGGCCCGAGTGCCGAAAAAGGAGGGGGCTTGTGTAAAAACTGTCACAGTAAATGATGTAGCCAGACCCAAGGAAATCTTTTTTTACGAGGGATGTGACCACATCAAATGAAAGCCCATTCCCTGTGGCAGATTTAGATTTTCCTGTGTACAGTTTGAAATCCACAGTGTAACCATTAACATCGGCTGCAGCAAAAAATTTGAGCCCCCATTTTATGGGCTTCCGCTTCATATTCTGTTTGAATGCCAACCTGGCCTTTGTGGCAACCATCCTCTTGTCCACGGAGATGTGCTGCTTGGGATGGTACAGGGACACGCAGCGGGTCCTCATCATCTCCAGCAGAGGCCGGACGCGGTGGAGACAGTCATAGTCCTCTGTGCCTTTCTTCTTTTCATTCTCACCATCCTCAGCTGGGTCACTCATATGAAGGTTAGCTGAAATGGCGAAGAATCGGTCCCTCGTCATGACAGTGGCGGGAAAGGGGACATGGAAAACTGTCTTTCTCCTCCAGAAATCTGACATCTTCGGGAAGTTCATCACTGCCATGTACAGCAGCATTCCTAGATATTTATTCATTTCTGCTGGTTTAACATCCGTCCAGGCAAACTTCTTCCCCTTTTAAAGATTTCTTGCAGCATTTTTGTTAGTGTTGGAGGACAACAGTTTGAGGACTTCAGAGTCAAAATAATTTGAGAAAATTTCACCTGGTGACAGATTTCCAATGTTCAGCGGCGGCTGCACACCAGGGGTTCTCTTGGGAATGAATTTTGGCAGCCGAGGGACTATATCTGGATCGGCCTCGGTTTCCCATCCCTCTGTCGGACCACGACATGGCGAACGGCTGCGTACAGCATCTCCAGCAGCTCCATTCTTCTGACTGCAACTACGGACCCGAGTATGGCCTCGTCTGCGACCTGGTCTGGGACTGTCCTCCTGTTCTGAAGACGATGGTCCTTCGTCAGACAGCACCCTGAAAGTATTGCAAACATAAGACAAAATACAATGAGACCAGATAGAAATGCATCCGTCTTGATGAAGTAACTAAATAATACTGTAAAACATCAAGTAAGGCACACAAAAAAATACACAAAATACATACAAAATAAATAAAGTGAGTAAAAAGATAAATGAGATGAGTATAAGGTAAGTATGGTAAATATAGTAGGTAGGCAAATATAAAATATAAAGTGAGGCAAAAAAGATTTATTATGTAAATGGGGAAAGTAAATTAAATAAATCTTCTGTTGCAGTGTATTTTTCTTTTGTCTTATCTATTTATATATCTAAAACAGGTGAGTAAAGTAGTCAGACATACAGAATAAAAAGCATTAAATAATAAAAATATAAAAATAGTGTCTAGTGGAATAACTGAAGGTAAGGTGAGCTGAGAAAAGTATAAAAAAAAACTGCTAAACATATTGACAATCCTACAGAAAACTAGTAAAGTAATAATAAACATGATATTGAAAGATAATATTTCATACAGAGCTGCAATATAGTTTGACTGAAGTGAACTGTCTGAACTTTTCTAGAAGTTATTAGTTTTTCAAAAATCCACTACTTACTCTAGTTCGGATGTCGTTTCCTCAGACGAGCTCAGTTCTTCGTCTGGGTCACTGTCCTCCTCAATAAACCGTCTGGGAGGTTTTCTTTCTGTTGCAGACCGTCTTGACATTATTTCTCAAAGGTGTGGCTTTGTTTGTTGGAAAAAACACAATATGTCGAAAACTCCCCTCGTCCTGCTCTTCCCGCTCTCCGTCAGCCCGCCCACTTCTCCTCGGCTCCTGCAGTTCCGCTGTCGGCGTGTGCGTCTGAATTCTGGTCTGTGATTGGACAAACAGTAAAACGCAAACACTATGGCGTACCGTAATATATAATACAATACAATATACAATACAAAGTTATCTTCTCTAGTTTCAGGAACAGTTTGAATTTTCTCTTCAGCACAAACGATTGAAGAGTTACGGTAAAGTGAACTGCGCATGAGAAGTTGTAGGCGGCGCCGATGTATTCGTCTGTGATTGGACACCGTATATGAGAGCAAAGCTCACGTTGTCTACCCTTTGAAGACAGTTTGAAATTCTTCTCTAATCGAGGAGCTACGGTAATTTGAACAGCGCATGTTCCGCTGCATTGGCGCCAACATGAGCTTAAATAAAGCGTTCTTCTGAAGCTCTGATGAAAAAAGAATCTTTACTCATGAATGTTTATGCAATTAATTAGTTATTGTTAATTAGTATTAATTAATTAGCCCTCAGTGCTTTTTACTCTGCTTCATGTCTCTTTTCTGCTGTCATCCAGTTTAGTTGATCTAGTACAGGAGGCTGCAACCTGTGTGATCAAAACAGAAAGTTTTAGCTGCCCAAAAAAGTTTAAAAATCAGTCTGGAGCCGCAACTATTAAATTCTCTTGTTTCCTTTTATTTTGGACTTGTCTCCATAGTTAGCTCCTTAATCGATTACTGGCAATATTACTGATCAGTTAAATGATTAATTCCTAGATCCTCAGACTGGTGGTAAATGTACCACCAGTTCAAAATAAACTATCTAATGATTGTTTTTGACCTTTGGTGTAACGTCACCATGAGGTCAAAATCTACATGAAAAATAACAGATTTCAGCACATTTTTGACATCTGGTACATTTTCTCAAGTGCTGCCCTGAGGTAACAGCTTGCTGCACACTGTCATTGTCACTGTCTACCTTTCTGACAATGATAAAGTAGACTGGAATGAAACACACCTCTGTGATGCATGTGAACCAACAGCATTCAACAGAGGAGGTGTGACAAAACTTTACCTTTCACTTGATTCACCTGCAACAAACCAGGAAACAGTTTATTTTTCTTCACTTCAAGAGACACACAAACTGAAAAATAAGTGATCAGATTCACCTTCAGACCAAACCAACAACTTCCTCTGAGTGACTTCAGCTGCAGGAGAGAAAAGAGGAAAACTCCAACCTGCTGACACTCCACACACTGAAGGTGAGTTTGACTAAAAACTGAACTCAAAGTGAAAGTAAATTTGAGTGAAGTCAGTGGAGGAGGGAGGGGAGACATGACTGACTGTACTGTCTGTCTGCTGTGTTTTCAGCTTCACTCTGAGACAAAATGTCTTCCAGATCAGAGGAGGATCTCTGCTGTCCGGTCTGTCATGACGTCTTCAGAGATCCTGTTGTTCTGTCATGTAGCCACAGCTTCTGTAAAGACTGTCTGCAGATCTGGTGGAGACAGAAACCAACACATGAGTGTCCAGTTTGTAAGAGAAGATCTTCAAGGGAAGATCCACCTGTTAGTCTGGTGTTAAAGAATCTGTGTGAGACCTTCTTACAGCAGAGAGATCAGAGATCTTCAGAGTCTCTCTGCAGTCTGCACTCTGAGAAACTCAAACTCTTCTGTCTGGACCATCAGCAGCCAGTGTGTGTCGTCTGCAGAGATTCAGAAAAACACACCAACCACAGATTCAAACCCATCGATGAAGCTGCAGAACAACACAAGAAGGAACTTCAGGAAACTCTGGAGCCCTTAAAGGAGAAGTTAAAGGATTTTAAAGAAGTTAAAGGTCAGTTTGATCAAACAGCAGAACACATGAAGGTCCAGGCCCGACACACAGAGAGGAAGATTAAGGAGCAGTTTAAGAAGCTTCACCAGTTTCTAGAAGAGGAAGAGGAGGCCAGGCTGGCTGCACTGAGGGAGGAAGAGGAGCAGAAGAGTCAGATGATGAAGGAGAAGATGGAGGCTCTGAGCAGAGAGATAGCAGCTCTTTCACACACAGTCAGAGACACAGAGGAGCAGCTGAGAGCTGAAGACGTCTCATTCCTGCACAACTACAAGGCTGCAGTGGAAAGAGTCCAGCAGCGCCCCCTGCTGGAGGATCCACAGCTGCTCTCAGGAGCTCTGATAGACCAGGCCAAACACCTGGGCAACCTGACCTTCAACATCTGGAACAAGATGAAGGACATGGTCTCCTACACTCCTGTCATTCTGGACACAAACACTGCTCATCCAGTCCTCTTTCTGTCTGAAGATCTGACCAGTGTGAGACGAGGAGAGAAACAGCAGCTTCCTGATAATCCAGAGAGGTTTGATAAATACTGCTCTGTCCTCGGCTCTGAGGGCTTTGACTCAGGGACTCACAGCTGGGATGTCGAGGTTGGAGACAGTACAGACTGGGTTCTGGGTGTGTGTTCAGAGTCTGTCCAGAGGAAGAGACCCATTAAGTCTGGATTATGGGGAATATGGTTCTATAAAGGTAAATACACATCATGGTCTCTACCAGATCCATCCACTGATCTCAGAGTGCAGAAGAAGCTCCAGAGGATCAGAGTGAATCTGGACTTGAACAGAGGAAAGCTGTGGTTCTCTGATCCTGATACTAACACACACATACACACCTTCACACACACTTTCACTGACAGGATGTTTCCATTCATTAACACTGTGGATAAAGTGAAGATATTACCACTGAAGGTCTGTGTGACAGTGGAACAGAGCAGTTAGAGATAAACAGGATGATTATATTCATGATGTGCCTTTATTTTACTATGAGTCATTGTCTTTTTTTGAAATTTTATTTTTATTTAGTTTGAAATTTAGCTTTTGGTTTCTGTTCTCATGTTTTTTTATGTATAAAATGATTTAATTTAGTTTCTTTTTTAAATTATTATTATTGATTTCATTTAGTTTCTGATCCTTGTGGTTATTAATTTTTTCATCATCAGTGTCTTTCTGTCATTGTAGGTTCTTATCACACTGATTTTTATTCCAGTGTTCATTTTTCTGATCAGTTTGGTTTTAATGAATTATCTGAAGCTATAAAAAGTGGGTTTGACATCATGATTGACAGCTGAGCTCTGCTTGTTCTTCAGTTGTGTGTCTCTGTCACTGATCACTGCTGCACAGACTCTGGCTTTAAATGACTGTCTGTCTGTCTCCTCTTTACAAACACACACACACACACTTTATGCTAATTCCATGTATTTTCTTTTTGCATGTACTACATATGTTGTCACTTGTTGTAATTAAATTCAGTTACTGTAGATGATCTAATCAGCTCTGAACAAAACATGAACCTCCTGAATAAACACAACTTCCTCTGGGGATGCAGCCTCTACAGGCAACATCAGGTGTAAAATATTTCCCTTATAATCTAGATTTCTGTCTGTTATATTGTTGTAAATCTGCCTGGTTGCTTGAAATGTTGTAAATAAATAATACGATTTTCTAAATGAATGAACTGTTTGAAATAAATTACAATATTTGAATGGAAAAGTTTGGACTCATGATCCTGTTCTTTGTTTCCTTATTAAGTTTCTACATACATACCAAAGTACAGTGTAAAAATTATATTTTAATATTCTGAATGCTGGACTGACTCAGTATTTGGAAACTGTAGAATATTTGAATATATGTCAGAACAAGACTTGTAGAACAGAAAGTAAATCTACTTTTGTTGATTTGTTGTTGATTTTGGTGATTTTCAAAAGGTGTTTGATTTGGTTCACAGAGATTTTATTTCATTTTAAACATTTAAAATCAGGGCTGGATGGCAGATTTTATAAAGTCTTAAAATCATTGTACAGTTGTCCAGTTTCTCTTAATAAATCAAAGTAATATTGTCAACAAGTTTAAAATATGTAAAGATCTCAGATATTCTACTTCCTCAGAAGTTTATGATTCATGTGTCTCCCTCATATTAAATTATGTTTCAGGGATATGAGGCTTTAAAGAATGTAAAATAGCAGTTGTAGCTGTATGATTACCATTAACATATTATAGGTCTAATATAATCCTCTAGTGGGACATTTGAAGAGCTCATGGGGCCCCCTGGTGGTCAGTGGGGGCCTCAGCAGGTGTTCCAGGTTACAGTAATGATGCAGCTGCAGAGTGAGCAGAGAGACAGGTGAATCACACAGCAAACACAAGATGATACAGCAGACGTCATCACAACTGATTCACATGTTTACTTCAAGTTTAAGTTCTGTTGGACTCTCTAATTCAGTCTTAAACTGGCTCCGAACATACATTACAGGAAGAAAAATTTTCGTTTGTCTTGGGAACTATTCGTCAGGGAGTTATGACATAACTTCTGGTGTTGCACAAGGAAGCTGCCTTGCCCCTCTGCTGTTCTCCCTATACATGCTTCCTCTCGGTAATATCATCAGGAAATACAATGTTAATTTCCATAACTACGCTGATGACACACAACTGTATATATCCGTAGAGCTAAATGACATAGATGCTGTTCGCTCCCTCACTACCTGCCTCTCAGCAATAAATAACTGGATGAGCAATAATTTTCTAAAATTAAATGAGGACAAGACAGAAATTCTATTAGTCGGCCCCTTATCAAAAAGGAAGGACTTGCTGGAAAAACTGGCCATTTGTCCTCCTGGGTAAAACCAGAAGTAACGAGTCTGGGGGTTATCTTAGACTCTGAACTAAGTTTTACCCCCCACATTAATAAACTGACCAAGGTGGCATTTTTCCACCTCAGAAACATTGCCAAGGTACAGCCATTCCTGAGTCAGCAAGACGCTGAAAAACTAATCCTGCTGGTTTTTTAGACACCCAAAACTATAACAAAAAGAAAATTGGAGATGCAGCTTTTTTCAGCTATGCTCCCAAACTATGGAACATCCTACCCAAACACATCAGAGAGGCAGGCTCTGTTGAGACATTCAAACGGCAGCTAAAGACACATCTTTTCAACTGAGCCTTCACAGTAGTTTGAAAATAGTAGAAAGGCTAAGTTAGTTAGTTCCTCTTTTTTTTTTTACTCCATGCCCAATGGCCTTTTCTAAATTGTCATTTTATACTATCTTTAATATCATCATTATTATGTGTATGTTGTATGTATGCATTGTATATGTGTGTATGTGTGTGTATATATGTATATGTATATATATGTATATATATATAATATATATATATATTCTTTTTAATCCTCTTTAAATTTTGCTATTCTTGCTTAATTTTTACTGTATGTATATATATATATATATTTTTGTACTTTTTACTCCTATTCTTCATAGTCTCTATTATGTGAAGCACTTTGAGCTGCATGCTTTGTATGAAAGGTGCTATATAAATAAAGCTTATTATTATTATATTATTATTATTATTTATCACTGAATTTACAAGGAATCCCTTCAAAGTGATGTTTGTGTGAACTTCCTCTCATATTGAAGGAAACAACCAACCTGTTCAAAATTAAAATTAAACACAGTATTTATTCAAATGGACTGAATGCTGCACATAAACAGCAAAACCCTTCTCCACATCCAGTTTAGTCCTGTGAACCTCTTCATATAAAACCTCTGTATAACTCACTGCTGACTCCTCACTGCTCTTCAGCAGCCAGTAGAGGCTGCAGGTCATCAACAGCTGCGAGACTAAAACAAGGCTTAACTACTAGCAGTGTTGGTGGGTAACAAGTTGCATGTAATCAAAACATTAAAGGTAACTGCAAATTATTACATTTACTGAAAACTGGTGATTACAAACAGGTTTACATCCTGAAATTATTTTCATGTTGCCTGGTGGAGATCTGTGTCACAGGCTGGAAAGAAAAACAGAATGCAGACAAGAAAATGTAAGATGAACAATAAAATAGTACAAGTCTCTGGATTAAAGAAGGTCCATGCAGGGTCATGCAGGCCATTTGCTGCGTGTCATCCTCTCTCTCTCCACCCTGTTTCCTGTCATAGCTTCAGCTGTCTCTGTCAAAATAAAGGCAAAAATACCTAAAAATAATCTAAAAAACAAAGCAGTCCATGTTAAGCTTCCAGCTCCAGCTCATTTGGTCTCTAATCCCTCACCGTCCCGTTGTGTCTTCAGTGAAGGAGGGGTGAAAGACATGTTCACGTTCACTATGTCTCACCCATGTCTCCTGCAGATGTTGGCTGTCCTCCCAACTGTTGCTGTCTTTCCAGCCAGGGCCGAAGACACAATTCTTTTCTCAGTTTGGGTCTCGTTCAGTGCGCACCAGTCTCATCCTCGCTCCTCTGTTCGGCATCTGGGTGAGCTAGATTCACACACCATCACCCCGTGAACTCTGCAGTCAGCTGAGTGACCTCTGTGGCTTATGCACAGTTGAAGGTGCATTCTCACTTCCAAGAAAGAAAAAAACATAAATGAAAACTCATTTCAATGATCTGCAAATACCTTTCAACCTCTATTCAGTTGGAAGTTGGAGTTTAAAGACATTATATTTAATATTGAAACTGATAAACTTTAGTGTTTCTTGTAAATATACACTTATTCTGAATTTGCAGCACATTAAAAAAGTTGTGTCAGGAGCAACAAAAGATTTTAGAAGTTGTGTAAAGCTCAGAAACACCTGTTTAAAAGATTCAGCAGGTAAATAGTTTCTTAGAGTCACTGAGTGTTTAACTGTGACTCAGCAGATCCCATTCATCTGCAGATGTTGAAGCTGAGGCTGAGGTCAAAGACAGGATTGCTGCTGTCACATGACTTCTCTCCATCATACGTCACGCCACCAACTCAAAGGTTAGTGCCGCCCTCAACACCTGAGGAGAGAGGAGGGTGAACATTTACTGAGGCAAGTAAAAATATTAAAGCAGGTAAAAGGAGATCAACCGAATCACGGCTCCTACAGTCCACATTTAACAACATTTTTCTGAAGAACGTCTGGAACATTTCCTCGAGTTCTGTACTGAGACAACAGTCTGCTGCACACTGTCACTTTATGTTTTCAGCAGTAAATGAGAACTTTGGACTGAAACACACCTCAGTGTTACGTGTGAAGCAACAGCAGCTGCAGAAACAGTTTGTTCATACAGACTGAAAAACAAACGATCAGATTCACCTTCAGACCAAACAGGAGAGAAAAGAGGAAAACTCCAACCTGCTGACACTCCACACACTGAAGGTGAGTTTGACTAAAAACTGAACTCAAAGTGAAAGTAAATTTGATTGAAGTCAGTGGAGGAGGGGGGGGAGACATGACTGACTGTACTGTCTGTCTGCTGTGTTTTCAGCTTCACTCTGAGACAAAATGTCTTCCAGATCAGAGGAGGATCTCTGCTGTCCAGTCTGTCATGACGTCTTCAGAGATCCTGTTGTTCTGTCATGTAGCCACAGCTTCTGTAAAGACTGTCTGCAGATCTGGTGGAAAGAGAAACCAACACATGAGTGTCCAGTTTGTAAGAGAAGATCTTCAATGATGCACCCACCTTGTAACCTGGTGTTAAAGAACCTGTGTGAGACCTTCTTACAGCAGAGAGATCAGAGATCTTCAGAGTCTCTCTGCAGTCTGCACTCTGAGAAACTCAAACTCTTCTGTCTGGACCATCAGCAGCCAGTGTGTGTCGTCTGCAGAGATTCAGAAAAACACACCAACCACAGATTCAGACCCATCGATGAAGCTGCACAACAACACAAGAAGGAACTTCAGGAAACTCTGGAGCCCTTAAAGGAGAAGTTAAAGGATTTTAAAGAAGTTAAAGATGAGTTTGATCAAACAGCAGAACACATGAAGGTCCAGGCCCGACACACAGAGAGGAAGATTAAGGAGCAGTTTAAGAAGCTTCACCAGTTTCTAGAAGAGGAAGAGGAGGCCAGGCTGGCTGCACTGAGGGAGGAAGAGGAGCAGAAGAGTCAGATGATGAAGGAGAAGATGGAGGCTCTGAGCAGAGAGATAGCAGCTCTTTCACACACAGTCAGAGACACAGAGGAGCAGCTGAGAGCTGAAGACGTCTCATTCCTGCACAACTACAAGGCTGCAGTGGAAAGAGTCCAGCAGCGCCCCCTGCTGGGGGATCCACAGCTGCTCTCAGGAGCTCTGATAGACCAGGCCAAACACCTGGGCAACCTGACCTTCAACATCTGGAACAAGATGAAGGACATGGTCTCCTACACGCCTGTCATTCTGGACACAAACACTGCTGGTCGAAACCTCATCCTGTCTGAAGATCTGACCAGTGTGAGACGAGGAGAAGAACAGCAGCTTCCTGATAATCCAGAGAGGTTTAATTATTACTATTCTGTCCTCGGCTCTGAGGGCTTTAACTCAGGGACTCACAGCTGGGATGTCGAGGTTGGAGACAGTACAGGCTGGATTCTGGGTGTGTGTTCAGAGTCTGTCCAGAGGAAGGGAGACATACAGTCTGGATTATGGAGAATAGGGTTCTATGAAGGTAAATACTCAACACGGTCTCTACCAGATCCATCAATTGATCTCAGAGTGCAGAAGAAGCTCCAGAGGATCAGAGTGAATCTGGACTTGAACAGAGGAAAGCTGTCGTTCTCTGATCCTGATACTAACACACACATACACACCTTCACACACACTTTCACTGACAGGATGTTTCCATTTATTTGCACTGTGGATACAGTGAAGATATTACCACTGAAGGTCTGTGTGACAGTGGAACAGAGCAGTTAGAGATAAACAGGATGATTATATTCATGATGTGCCTTCACTTTTCTTTCAGTTATTGTTTTTATTATGATTTTTAAAATTTTGTTTGACATTTAACTTTCAGTTTCTATTGTCGACTTTGTAAAATTATTTAACTTAGTTTCTGAAGTTTATGTTTAGTTTAGCACCTCCTCTACCAACTGAGCTACTGTAGCTCCCTGACACTGTCATGTTTTTAAATTGTTAATTTTTCATTATGTACACCTGAAGCCAAATGTATAAAAATAGTTTTAGTTCCAAACTTAAAATTGATCTTAAGATAATTTCTGATGGTGCGCTTTAGTCTGATTCGTAAAACATCGAGAGTATAAAAAACTTACCAAACCAAAAGAGAAAAGTGATGTGTTTTGAAGCTGAGATCACAGTGATGGTAGAGGAGACTGAAGACAGACAACCAGCAGGAGAATCACTTCAGTCCAGTCTGGACTTTGTTTAGACAAAAGATCATTTCCACGTCAAAGGAAGGTTTCATAAATAAATACTTGTACTTATTTTATGTTTAAGTCATATTTAAGTTCAAAAATGATCTTAAGTCTGTTTTATAAATGAGGTCTGTGGAGGGAATCGTGTTTGGTCGTGTGTGTTTGTGTGTGTGTGTGTGTGTGTGTGTGTGTGTGTGTGTGTGTGTGTGTGTGTGTGTTACATGTGTGTGTCTGTCAGAGGTTCAGTTTTAAAGCTCCAGTAAAGATACTGACATCATATGAAACTACAAGTGTCATGACAACTTGTTGGATATTTAGTATTTTTTTTTTTCCGTTGAGGTAAAAACTGGACTGGACATTTTCTAAAGGGTTCCTTGACATCTCAACTCAAGACGTCTGAATGAAAATGTGTCTTTGGGAACACAAGAGTCTCCCCTTTACAGACATACCCACTTTATGCTAATCACATGGAGTATGAGACAAAAAAACATGCATCATTTTGGATGTAGTATATATGTGTTATTTAATATTTGAATATTTCTGCACTCTGGGGTCCCAAAACACTGTTGTAATAAAAATAATTGGGTCTGACTGGACAGCTGAGACTGTTGTGGGCCGAATGAGTCCAATTAATTTAAATCAGTTTCTCCAAAAATGTGGATTTCTCTGTCTGTCATATTGTTGTAAAGCTGCCTGGTTGATTGTAATGTTCTAAATAAACAAGAAAATGTTGTAAATAAATAAGAAAATGCTCTAAATAAATAACAATGATTAAATTGATAAGTTTGGACTTGTTATCCCGTTTTGTTTCCTTATTAAGTTCATACATACAAACCTTTGTAAAGTGTTTTATACTCTGGTATTTTAAATGCTGGACTGACTCAGTATTTGGAAACTGCAGCTGAAGATAATCAGGGTTTGTTGTCAACAAGTTTATAATATGTAAAGATCTTGGATATACTCACTCAACACTTGGGGTGGACTGTGCAGGAACATTCACCCATTTTTATTTTTATTTTCATGATTTATTCCAGTTAAAATATCACTGACACACTTTAATATCCCTTTTAAACTGTCAGTTTACTGCAGTGTTTTTGCAATAGTTCAGTGAATCTCAAACTTTTTTTTCCTGGGTGTCTGACTTCAGCAGCTGAAAAAAAAAAAAGTTCACACTCCACAGTTTTTTTTTTTAATCATTTATTTTTTAATTACTGCAATAAGTGTACTGACATAAAAGAAACCTTTGATATCTTGGTTGGTCAGGAAATGATTAACTGGTCATCTCCAGCCTTTGTTATCAACCTTTTCATCACAGTAACAGAACATTTCTTAGTTTATTTAATATAAAGAATGATTTCATGCCAGCAGCAGCTGTGTGCAAAAAGAACTTCAGTCAACAGATATTTCAATTTGATTCAAAAACAACATTTATGAGCAACCTTCTAAAACACACTGCAATAATTCAGTGAGCTGAATAAAGTTATGATGCTGTCAAAATCATCTTCTGACATTTGTAGTGTGAACATTTCCCTCTGCCACTAAGAATCTGAATGTATTTAAAGGGAAGATTCTTGAGATGCAGCATCTCATCATCATTGATACTGACATCAAAAATACAATCGACTCATTTACTCAGCAGATAAATCATTTACAAGCTCTGAAACACAAACCAAAGAAAATAAGTTGCAACCAAAATGACAAAAAAGAAACATAATTCTGTAGTTTGAGTGACCAGACGTTGTTCCAGGATTTCAAGTTTGGATGGATCAGAGGATTTTGGGGTTGAGAGTATACTTTCACTTTACTTTTTATGTACGTATCAGAGATATAAAAGTAAATTACACTCAAGTATACATGGCTTATACTAGTATAAGTATACAGAAAAGTGTACTTGTACTTAGTGTTTGTTAGAGATAAACAGTACTTCAGAAAAGTACAGTCAAATATTCTTGCTTTGTATGAAAAGTTTAAGTTTGCATGGCTTGTAGTTGTGTTTACTTTTCTTTTTTTTAAATAGAGTATCTTATTTAAATACTTAAAAACACGTATTGTCTTATTTGAGATATTATTCCAGCTCATGTTTTACAAACTGTGTGATGTTTGTGGGCAGACAGGGACTGATTTCAGTGTGACACAAATTCTAACATTAACCGACCCTAAAGACTGTGTGTGTTTGTTTTTTTAGATTTGAGTTGTCATTGTTAGTTTCTTGCATCTTATATGGCGTCCAATAAAAAACATGTTGGAGTGAAAACTTTGATTTTTGAAGAAAATAATGTTGTTAATTCTGAGTCATGTGGATTTTTATGTGTACTTCACTGGTAGTGAACATATGATTTCACTTCAGATCTACTTAAAGTACAGTTGGTTTTATTAATAGTATTTATTAGTAGTACACGGTATAGTACTGATAGTGATCCAGTCATGGTTTGGTTTTATTTCCTGTTTTATTTTGTAGTCCTGCTCCTCCCTCATGTGTCTTCACTTTACTTCCTGTCTTTGTCCTTTTCCCGTCCTTTCTGATCACCATTTGTTTCACCTGTCTGATTAGTTCCACCTGTGTCTGATGAGTTGCTTGTCTATTTAGTTCTTGTGTTTCTGTGTTTCTGTGTCAGTTTGTCCTCGTTCTTAAATTTGTGTTGAGACTCTCAGTCCTCTCTGTGTTTTCTGTGTCCTTTAGGTTTTTCTCCTTGTTGTTGGATTTTGTCAGCTTTAGTTTTCTGTATTTTGGACTGCCCTGTTTTCAACGTAAACCTGTTTCCTGTCATTTACTTTTTGTCATGAAATCACTTTGAACCATTTCTGCTCAGCCTCAGTCTGCATTTTTGGATCCATTATTTTGTTTAGTTCCTCTGCTTAACACACACACACACACACACACACACACACACACACACACACACACACACACAACACATAGACTGATCTGAGATGACTTACTACCATAGGCATAGGAACTGGGGGTGATTGTGGGGGGGGGCATGTCCTCTCCAATATCGGAGACATGTGCATTTGTCCCACCCAGAAATTATACCGTGGAGGAGAAAAATATTTGATTTAGAAATCTTTAACTCGCGTGCTTTTATTTTGAAAGCTCAACCCAGCATCATGTCACTGGCCCCTCCTCCTCCCTCACCTGAGGGGTGAACTACGAAGCGAGATTAATGTGTTAGCGAGCTATGTTGAGTCTAAAGCCAGGATTTTCAGTGTCACGAAGGTGGCTCTCTTTTAACCTGGCTAGATCACCATGGTAACTTATACTAAACTCATAACCTGGTCGGGAGTAGGTTATGTTCAGAGTTTCAGATTAAATCATCTGTAAAAAGCACTGTTCTTTAACTAATTATTGTCCTAACAAGATTGTTTATGAGCGATATAGCTTTTAAACTGAGGGAAGACATTAAAAATGAAAAGCTGCTGAGCTGTATGTTCGTTATATCACCGAACAAATCTATATAATGTAAAAATGAAACAGTGGCACAAACTGTATACATCGCGCTGTCATCATGGTAACCTCCGTTTGGTGATGCAGAGTCATTTTTCCTGTTTGCTCCAGATCATATTAACACTTTAAATTTACATCGTATATAATTCACACAGTAAAATAATGATGAAGCAGCTACAGACACTTTGAATACTTTTTACTGTTATCTGTTTTGTCTCCGTGATTTTGCAGCTCAGATCACTGATTAGAAAATTCATCATCATTTATCACAGACAGTCTTAAATCAGTAACACTCATTTTACGTTGGTTTGGTCAAAAACTTAAGTAATCTCCACGTCATCATAGGACAGTGTCAGACAGACTTTATCATGTTTAAATCTGCTGTATGGAGTTTTATTGTTTAATGTGCAGTTTTCATGTTAGAATAAACGGCAGCATTAAAACCGCATTTAGTCGATCAGTAATTTTCTGACATCATTCTTCTTCTCCTGTTTTATTTGCAGCAACAATGTTGCTTTTTACCGTAATGTGTTTTGTATATTTTCCACAGCTCATAATTATAACAACTTGATCATTTTGACTTAAGTAAGTGGCTCGCGATCGCTTCATGCGGAAGAAGAGTGAAATGACGCATTTTATGTGAGCGCGTACAGAGTCTGAAGACGAAAGCCTGGATTAACAAAGTGAGTTGATAACCACCGTCATGATACCTGTTATCTCTGATTATGGTTTTAGGATTTGTCGATCCAGATCATGCAGAGAAAGCCTGGCTATGTTGAGCTTGCTTCGTAGCACAGCCCTCTGATCATACTGGACCATTTATTTACATGTTTGACATTATATCAGATATTATGTGCAATAATGTCTCATCAGGAGAATGATAGTACAGAGAGTAGTGAGGGAGTTGAAGCAATGAAAGGTGGAGAGACTGAGGAAACTCAGATGAGGTCTTAAATTCATTAGTGAAATATGTATTAGCCCGTTATTACTTTTTAAACATAAACATAAGAAAAAGTATAATACATTCAGGGAAGAGATAGGAGAGCCAGGTGGAGCTTCAGAGTGTGAGGTAAGGTTTAAAAATCATATTATTGATTATAATAGATCCACAAAGGAGAACAGGTGAGGGCTGATGTCAAGTTGATTTTTTAAAGCTAAATTTTCAATAATTATTTCATTATTTCCACAGTACTATAATGGTTTGGGTTAGGTTATGATTAGGTTATTAGCTGCACTAGAACACACCACACATGTTGTAAAGCCATTTTGTAAGTTTAGGAGCAGCAATGCAGCCGCATGAAGGAGACAGGAAAAAGAGAGGATGATACAGGGCCTGAGCTGATGTCTTAAAATAAATTAGTGAAAACTTTTTGACCAATATCAAATGCATTTTGACCAATAAAACATGTTAAACTGTGCACCTGTGTGTGCTATTAAGTGTGTCTTTGTGCTGCTGAAATATTCAGTTTGTTAGTATCAGTGCTGCCACCTGATAAAGTAAGAGTACAGCCCTGGAATTACATCATCAATATGCTTTAAAGACTCAAGCCATTTTGTTCAAGAAGAAGAGGGAGAAGTGATTTTTCTGGGTGGTTTGACCATGTCTTAAGATCATAAAACATATGTGTATATATATATATATATATATATATGTATTATACATGCATTAATATAGGTGAGCACAACACTGTTTTTCCAAGAAACATTGAAACATGAAAAAAGAAGAAATAAAGTAAAAGATCACATAGCATTTTGTGAATGTTTTGCACTGAAGTTAATTTAGGACACATTTCTGCTCAAACTATTTATGGATCTGTCAGGTTTCTGATATGTGTTAAACTGATTCCTAGGCCCTCGGATACAGCAGACGTCATCACAACTGATTAACATGTTTTCTTCAAGTTACATCCTGCAGACTTTATATACTTTATAATTTAAATGTTGCTCACCAGTGTTTCTTTTATATAATTATAGGCCAGTGTACATGATTTTCCCCCCGAATCCTTGTAAAATTATACCGCGGAGGAGAAAAATATTTGATCTAGAAATCTTTAACTCGCTTGCTTTTATTTTGAAAGCTCAACCCAGCGTCATGTCACTGGCCCCTCCTCCTCCCTCACCTGAGGGGTGAACTACGAAGCGAGATTAATGTGTTAGCGAGCTAAACTCATACTAAACTCATAACCTGATCAGGAGCAGGTTATGTTCAGAGTTTCAGATTAAATCGTCTGTAAAACGCGCTGTTCTTTAACTAATTATTGTCCTAACAAGATTGTTCATGGGTGATATAGCTTTTAAACTGAGGGGAGACATTAAAAATCAAAAGTCGTTGAGCTGTATGTTCGTTATATCACTGAACAAATCCATATAATGTAAAAATGAAACAGCGGCAGAAACTGTATACATCACGCTGTCATGATGGTAACCTCTGTTTGGTGATGCAGAGTCATTTTCCCCGTTTGCTCCAGATCATATTAACACTTTAAATTGACATGGTAATAATAATTATAGGCCAGTGTACACTATTTTCCCCCGAATCCTTGTGTAAATACAGCATGTAGAGTTCTTTATACTCTTTATGAAGACCCATCCATCCATCCATTGTCTTCCGCTTATCCGGGGCCGAGTCATGGGGGCAGCAGTCTGAGCAGGGACACCCAGACTTCCCTCTCCCTGGATACTTCCTCCAGGTGTTCCGGAGGGACCCCAAGGTGTTTCCAGGCCAGCCGAGCGACATAGTCACTCCAGCATGTCCTGGGTCTTCCCCGGGGCCTCCTCCCAGTGGGGCATGCCCGGAACACCTCCCTAGGGAGGCGCCCAAGGGGCATCCGATATAGATTCCCGATCCACCTCAGCTGACTCCTCTCGATGTGGAGGAGCAGCGGCTCTACTCCGAGCTCCTCCCGGGTGACAGAGCTCCTCAACCTATCTCTAAAGGAGCACCCCGCCACCCTGCAGAGGAAACTCATTTCAGCCGCTTGTATCCGAGATCTTGTTCTTTCCGTCATGACCCAAAGTTCATAACCATAGGTGAGGGTAGGAACATAGACTGACCGGAAAATCGAGAGCCTCGCCTTTCGGCTCAGCTCCTTCTTTCCCACGACAGACTGGTGCAACGACCGCATTACTGCTGCCGCCGCACCAATCCATCTGTCAATCTCGCGTTCCATCCTCCCCTCACTCGTAAACAAGACCCCAAGATACTTGAACTCCTCCACTTGAGGCAGGAACTCTCCTCCGACCCAGAGGGAGCAAGCCACCTTTTTCCGGTTGAGAACCATGGCCTCGGACTTGGAGGTGCTGATTCTCATCCCAGCCGCTTCGCACTCGGCTGCAAACTGCCCCAGTACATGCTGAAGGTCCTGGTTCGAAGGAGCCAACAGGACAACATCATCCGCAAAAAGCAGAGATGAGCTCCTGTGGTCCCCATGCACCGGGAACAGGTCTGACTTACTGCTGGCAATGTGAACCAAGCTCCTGCTCCGGTCATACAGAGAACTCCGAACTCCATACTCCCAAAGCACCTCCCACAGAATGCCACAAGGGACACGGTTGAATGCCTTCTCCAAGTCCACAAACACATGTGGACTGGTTGGGCAAACTCCCATGAACCCTCAAGCACCCTGCGGAGGGTGTAGAGCTGGTCCAGTGTTCCACGACCAGGACGAAAACCGCATTGTTCCTCCTGGATCCAAGGTTCGACTATCGGCCAAATTCTCCTCTCCGGTACCCTGGAATAGACTTTACCAGGGAGGCTGAGGAGTGTGATCCCCCTGTAGTTGGAGCACACCCTCCAGTCCCCCTTCTTAAATAGAGGGACCACCACCCCGGTCTGCCAGTCCAGAGGCACTGTCCCTAACTGCCACGCGACATTGCAGAGGCGTGTCAACCAAGACAGCCCTACAACATCCAGGGACTTGAGGTACTCAGGGCAGATCTCACCCACCCCCGGTGCCTTGCCACTGAGGAGCTTCCGAACTACCTCAGTGACTTCAGCTTGGGTGATGAATGAGTCAACCTCTGGGTCCCCAGCCTCTGCTTCCTCTGCGGAAGGCGTGTCAGTGGGATTGAGGAGATCTTCGAAGTACTCCTTCCACCGTCTGACAATATCCCCAGTCAAAGTCAACAGCTCCCCACCACCACTGTAAACAGTGTTGGCAGGGTACTGCTTCCCCCTTCTGAGGTGCCGGACAGTTTTCCAGAATCTCCTCAAGGCCAACCAGTAGTCCTCTTCCATGGCCTCCCCGAACTTTTCCCATACCCGAGTTTTTGCTTCCACAACCGCGCTTGGCCTGCCGGTGCCCATCAGGCCTCAGGAGTCCCAGGAGCCAACCAAGCTCGATAAAACTCCTTCTTCAGCCTGACAGGCACCGGAGACCTTACGGCCACAGCTCCGAATGGCTGTGTCAACAGCTACTCCAGAGTAGAAAAGAATCCAGCCTCTCTCAAGGAGTTGGGTTCCAGAGCCCCGACTGTGCGTGGAGGTCAGCCCGACTATCTCTAGCCGGTACCGCTCAACCTCCCGCACTAGCTCAGGCTCCTTCCCCCCCAGCGAGGTGACATTCCATGTCCCCACTGTGAGATTCCATGTCCTGGGATTGGGTCATCGGGGCCTCCACCCACGACTGCCACCCAAACCACACTGCATCGGCCCCTTCTGAACCCTCCCGTGGGTGATGGGCCTATGGGAAGGTGGACCCACGTCGCTCCTTCGGCCTGGGCCCGGCCGGGTCCTGTGGGCAAAGACCCAGCCACCAGGCGCTCGCCTGCGAGCCCCAACCCCAGGCCTGGCTCCAGGGTGGGGCCCCGGTAACGCCAATCTGGGCGATGTAAACATCCCTGATCTTGAACTATTCATTTGGGGCATTGGAACTGCTCTTAGTCTGACCCATCACCTAGTACCTGTTTGCCTTGGGAGACCCTACCAGGGGCAACAAGCCCCCGATAACATAGCTCCTAAGATCATTCAGGTTCTCAAACCCCTCCACCACGATAAGGTGGCGGTTTATGGAGATAAGTTCATTTATTGTCAATCCTGACTTCTGCTCTGTCTTCTTTCTCTCACTTTTCTTTGGGCAGTGATGGAGGAACAGCCTTCTTGTCTTCTTCTTGTCTTTTATTTTACTGTCATATTCTGCTTTAGCAGCACAATGATTGCTGAATCATTTCCTGCAGAATCTGTTGATCTAATCCATCCACTGATAAGATCCACTGACATGCAGGCGTCTCAGTCGACACAGAGGAGAGGAATGTGACCTGTCTGACCTTACTGAGCATCAAACTGCAGTTAACGTCTGTTAGAGTGAACATGAAGGTGACAGCAGCTCTGACAGAAGCAGCAGAAATAAATTCAACCTGTAGTATCAGCAGCCAGTCTGTTAACAGAATATTTAGTTTCTGTATGATGACCACTGACATGTTCTCGGCCTAATATAACCCTCTTGTGGAATATTTCAAGTTCTTTCCTCCTGTCTGTCTGTCTGTGACTACAGTTAAAAATAAACTATCTGATGATTGTTTTTGAACTTTTGTGTGACGTCACCATCAGTTCAAAGTGAAAAAAACAGGTTTCATCACATTTTGACAATGTCTGGTACATTATTTCAAGTGTTGTACTGAGGGAACAGCCTGCTGGACATTATCAGTTTCCATCAACAGATAAATACCTTGGAATGAAACACAACCATGTGATACATGTGAACCAACAGCATTCAACAGAGGAGGTCTGACAAAACTTTACCCTTCACCTGATACACCTGCGACAAACCAGGAAACAGTTTGCTCCTCTTCATTACAGAGATGCACAGACTGAAACACAACCAATCAGATTCACCTTCAGACCAAACCAACAACTTCCTCTGAGTGAGTTCAGCTGCAGGAGAGAAAAGAGGAAAACTCCAACCTGCTGACACTCCACACACTGAAGGTGAGTTTGACTTAAAACTGAACTCAAAGTCAAAGTAAATTTGAGTGAAGTCAGTGGAGGAGGGAGGGGAGACATGACTGACTGTACTGTCTGTCTGCTGTGTTTTCAGCTTCACTCTGAGACAAAATGTCTTCCAGATCAGAGGAGGATCTCTGCTGTCCAGTCTGTCATGACGTCTTCAGAGATCCTGTTGTTCTGTCATGTAGCCACAGCTTCTGTAAAGACTGTCTGCAGATCTGGTGGAGACAGAAACCAACACATGAGTGTCCAGTTTGTAAGAGAAGATCTTCAAGGGAACATCCACCTGTTAGTCTGGTGATAAAGAACCTGTGTGAGACCTTCTTACAGCAGAGAGATCAGAGATCTTCAGAGTCTCTCTGCAGTCTGCACTCTGAGAAACTCAAACTCTTCTGTCTGGACCATCAGCAGCCAGTGTGTGTCGTCTGCAGAGATTCAGAAAAACACACCAACCACAGATTCAGACCCATCGATGAAGCTGCACGACAACACAAGAAGGAACTTCAGGAAACTCTGGAGCCCCTGAAGGAGAAGTTAAAGGATTTTAAAGAAGTTAAAGATGAGTTTGATCAAACAGCAGAACACATGAAGGTCCAGGCCCGACACACAGAGAGGAAGATTAAGGAGCAGTTTAAGAAGCTTCACCAGTTTCTAGAAGAGGAAGAGGAGGCCAGGCTGGCTGCACTGAGGGAGGAAGAGGAGCAGAAGAGTCAGATGATGAAGGAGAAGATGGAGGCTCTGAGCAGAGAGATAGCAGCTCTTTCACACACAGTCAGAGACACAGAGGAGCAGCTGAGAGCTGAAGACGTCTCATTCCTGCACAACTACAAGGCTGCAGTGGAAAGAGTCCAGCAGCGCCCCCTGCTGGAGGATCCACAGCTGCTCTCAGGAGCTCTGATAGACCAGGCCAAACACCTGGGCAACCTGACCTTCAACATCTGGAACAAGATGAAGGACATGGTCTCCTACACTCCTGTCATTCTGGACACAAACACTGCTGGTCGAAACCTCATCCTGTCCGAAGATCTGACCAGTGTGAGACGAGGAGAGAAACAGCAGCTTCCTGATAATCCAGAGAGGTTTAATTATTACTATTCTGTCCTCGGCTCTGAGGGCTTTAACTCAGGGACTCACAGCTGGGATGTTGAGGTTGGAGACAGTACAGACTGGATTCTGGGTGTGTGTTCAGAGTCTGTCCAGAGGAAGGGAGACATACAGTCTGGATTATGGAGATTGATGTTCTCTGGAGGTAAATACTCAGCACGGTCTCTACCAGATCAACTCGCTGATCTCAGAGTGCAGAAGAAGCTCCAGAGGATCAGAGTGAATCTGGACTTGAACAGAGGAAAGCTGTCGTTCTCTGATCCTGATACTAACACACACATACACACCTTCACACACACTTTCACTGACAGGATGTTTCCATTCATTAACACTGTGGATAAAGTGAAGATATTACCACTGAAGGTCTGTGTGACAGTGGAACAGAGCAGTTAGAGATAAACAGGATGATTATATTCATGATGTACCTTTATTTTTCTTCCAGTTATTGTTTTTATTATGATTTTTAAAATTTTGTTTGACATTTAACTTTCAGTTTCTATTGTCGACTTTGTAAAATTATTATTTTATGTTTAGTTTAGCACCTCCTCTACCAACTGAGCTACTGTAGCTCCCTGACACTGTCATGTTTTTAAATTGTTGTTAATTTTTCATTATGTACACCTGAGGCCAAATTTCTAAAAAATATTTTTAGTTCCAAATTTAAACTTAATCTTAAGATCATTTTTGACGGTCCACTTTAGTCTGATTCATAAAAGATCCTGAACATAAGAAACTTTGCTTCTGCAGGTTCTGAGAAGAAAAGTTGTAACTTCAGCACCTTCGATCTATAAATCTCAAATTAAGTTAAAACTGATGTCAGCTGCCTTACAACCAGTGTTTTTTTTGTCATGCAGCACAAATGAGTGTTTAGTAAAGAACAGTCCTGGAGAAAAAGAGAAAAATGATCTGTTTTGAAGCTGAGATCACAGTGATGGTAGAGGAGACTGAAGACAGACAACACGTCTTATTCAGTGGACTAAATAGTGGGGTGACAAACAAAGACAAACACGTCTCTTTGGAGTTTGTCTCAGTGAATTCCTCACTCCTTTAATCGATAATTCCTGTCACATTGTTCATGAGTCTGATGCAAAGTTCACCACAGGCTGCAAGACGCCGACATAACCAGCAGGAGAATCACTTCAGTCCAGTCTGGACTTTGTTTAAACAAAAGATTATTTCCACATTGTTGTGTAATTTGCCTCACTTGCTCTTCCTGGGTCTCTCTTTACATGGGTGACAACATAGTTATGTCAGGCCCGGTCATAGGTCAACTGACCTGAACAGGTATTCTAGCAGTTAATCAGGGACCTGTATTTCTCCTTGACTCTGCACAGCCACAGCCTACAGCTGCACAGATAAGAGACCAGTGCATCCCCTTGATCCTTTCTCCTGAGGCCCCAAGGTCATAGCTTATCTAGTATACAGACTGTCTTCACACTTTATAGCAGGGTACAATACGCGAGCAAGGCCGACGGATATGGTGAGTTAGAGCAAAGAGGTATGCATAGCTTCTTGTTTTTCACTTATGTCCAATAGAATTTGCGCACGCATATAGATGCACACATTAGGCCCATACAAGGAGGATCGTGCCATCTTGTAAGATATTTAGGCTAAATTGTGATGAGGGAAAAACTGACCATTTTCAACGCGGTTCCTTGATGTCTCACCTCAAGATGTCTGAATGAAAATGGGTTCTTTGGGTACACAATAGTCTCCCCTTTTCAAACATGTCTACTGTATGCTAATCACATGTACTCTGGAGCTAAAACATGCCTTTTTTTGCAGACTACTTTTGAAATCTGAACATAATACTGGTTACTTGTTGCTGTGGTTGATCTAATCAGCTCTTCTAGCTTTTGTGAGTTTCACCAAAAGTGTATATTTCTTTATCTGTTATATTGCTGTAAAGCTTCCGGGTTGCTTGTAATGTTCTAAAAACAAACAAACAAACAAAAAGGTAAACAAATAACAAAATGCTCTACATAATTAACAAATTGTTCCAAATAGCAAAATGTTGTAAATAAATAATGATTAAATGGAGACATCTGGACTCATTTTCATGTTTATTGTTTCCTTATTAAGTTTATACAGTTTGATAAACTCAGGATGCTCAGTAACAAAACCATCACACTATTCTAAGCATCTTAAAGGAACTATACAAAATGCTTTATTTAGTTGAATTTAAATTCAATATTTAATCTATCAGTCAGTGTCAATCCATTCATTTCAATCTTGCATTAGTCCAGAGTTGTAATCAGTGGTGGACTGTAACTAAGTACAGTGACATCAAGTTTTGTACTTATTTGAGGCACTTGTACTTTACTACTTTACTAGAATTGTGGTTCTCACAGGACGACCACGCTACAAACGTGATGATCATATAAAATGTGACACATTGCTATAGATTAAAACAGTCAACCGTGGCCTTTAAGACTTTTTAAGACCTTTAAAGACCATCGTGAACATAATTTCAGGCCGATTTCACGTCCAAAAAAAGTACAAGTACAGTTTAGTGTTTATTGGTTCAATGTTGGGTTTTTTGTAGTTATTAGAGCATGATTTAACTGACAATAATGACCTTTTTTTTACTGACTAGCTAATAATGCATACTTTCAGTTCAGTAAGTTTTTGTGAATGCAGGATTTTTACTTGTTTAGTATTTTTACGGTGTTGTACTAGTACTTTTGCTTAAAGTGTAACTTGCAGGTCAAATATATATAACCTTGTGTAAAATGACAATTTTAAAACTTAATTTAAGATTTTTTGGACAAAAAAAAAAACAGAGGAAAACTGGTCTTTTTGAGCAAGGTTCTTAAAAACACTTTTTTCTTTTTTTCAAATGTTGCTTCATATTACGTAAGAAGAGGAAGTCGCTTTGCCTGAGTCTGCCTCTGACTAACGTGCAGAAATAGGTGGTATTGAGTCTGAGCTGTCGTATTTCAATAAACAGACTCTTCAGAGCAACCTGACCTTCAACATCTGGAACAGACTCCTGTCGAGTCCACAGTTTGTGAACACAGGGTGTGTTTGATTCAGGTGAAAAGGTATGACATCACCACTGTGTCCATAACTAAAACAGTGGCCTGACTGCTGGCTGACACTGACCACACAAGCAACAAACAAAAAGTTTATCAGGGAACTGTCGTTCATTCCCCCTTCTCTTTCTCTCTTCCTTCCTCTTTCAGCCTCTGTTCCTCTCCCTCTCTCTCCCCCCCCCCCACTCTCTCTCTCCCAACCTGCCAGTTACACTTTAATCCAGTGCAAAAAAAACTATCTGATGATTGTTTTTGAACTTTTGTGTAACGCCACCATCGGGTCAGAATCTACATGAAAAATAATGTCAATAATGTTATGTTGTAAAGCTGCCTGGTTGCTTGAAATGTTGTAAATAAATAATACAATTTTCTAAATGAATAAACTGTTTGAAATAAATTGCAATATTTAAATGGAAAAGTTTGGACTCATCATCCTGTTCTTTGTTTCCTTCTTAAGTTTCTACATACATACCAAAGTACAGTGTAAAAATTTTAATATTTTGAATGCTGGACTGACTCAGTACTTGGAACATGTAGAATATTTAGTTGATGAGAAGAATGATTTTTAGAAAAAACTCAACCTTGAATTGATGATATTCAATTAATTTCACATATTGTTTGAACAAGACTCATAGAACAGAAAGTAAATCTACTAATGTTGATTTTGGTGATTTTCAAAAGGTGTTTGATTTGGTTCACAGAGATTGTATTTCATTTTAAACATTTAAAATCAGGGCTGGATGGCAGATTTGATAAAGTCTTAAAATCATTGTACAGTTGTCCAGTTTCTCTCAATAAATCAAAGTAATATTGTCAACAAGTTTAAAATATGTAAAGATCTCAGATATTCTACTTCCTCAGAAGTTTATGATTCATGTGTCTCCCTCATATTAAATTATGTTTCATGGATATGAGGCTTTAAAGAATGTAAAATAGCAGTTGTAGCTGTATGATTACCATTAACATATTATAGGTCTAATATAAGCCTCTAGAGCAGTGTTTCCCAACCCTGGTCCTCAGGGCCCACTGTCCTGCATGTTTTAGATGTTTCTCTGCTCCAACACACCTGATTCAAATGATCAGCTCATCATCAAGCCTCTGCAGAAGCCTGATAACAACCTGATCATTTGAATCAGGTGTGTTGGAGCAGAGAAACATCTAAAACATGCAGGAAAGTGAGCTCTGAGGACCAGGATTGGGAAACACTGCTCTAGTGGGACATTTGAAGAGCTCATGGGGCCCCCTGGTGGTCAGTGGGGGCCTCAGCAGGTGTTCCAGGTTATAACCTCACTGCTGACTCCTCACTGCTCTTCAGCAGCCAGTAGAGGCTGCAGGTCATCAACAGCTGCGAGACTAAAACAAGGCTTAACTACTAGCAGGAGATCAACCGAATCACGGCTCCTACAGTCCACATTTAACAACATTTTTCTGAAGAACGTCTGGAACATTTCCTCGAGTTCTGTACTGAGACAACAGCCTGCTGCACACTGTCACTTTATGTTTTCAGCAGTAAATGAGAACTTTGGACTGAAACACACCTCAGTGTTACGTGTGAAGCAACAGCAGCTGCAGAAACAGTTTGTTCATACAGACTGAAAAACAGACAATCAGATTCACCTTCAGACCAAACAGGAGAGAAAAGAGGAAAACTCCAACCTGCTGACACTCCACACACTGAAGGTGAGTTTGACTAAAAACTGAACTCAAAGTGAAAGTAAATTTGAGTGAAGTCAGTGGAGGAGGGGGGGGAGACATGACTGACTGTACTGTCTGTCTGCTGTGTTTTCAGCTTCACTCTGAGACAAAATGTCTTCCAGATCAGAGGAGGATCTCTGCTGTCCAGTCTGTCATGACGTCTTCAGAGATCCTGTTGTTCTGTCATGTAGCCACAGCTTCTGTAAAGACTGTCTGCAGATCTGGTGGAGACAGAAACCAACACATGAGTGTCCAGTTTGTAAGAGAAGATCTTCAAGGGAACATCCACCTGTTAGTCTGGTGATAAAGAACCTGTGTGAGACCTTCTTACAGCAGAGAGATCAGAGATCTTCAGAGTCTCTCTGCAGTCTGCACTCTGAGAAACTCAAACTCTTCTGTCTGGACCATCAGCAGCCAGTGTGTCTCGTCTGCAGAGATTCAGAAAAACACACCAACCACAGATTCAAACCCATCGATGAAGCTGCAGAACAACACAAGAAGGAACTTCAGGAAACTCTGGAGACCTTAAAGGAGAAGTTAAAGGATTTTAAAGAAGTTAAAGATGAGTTTGATCAAACAGCAGAACACATGAAGGTCCAGGCCCGACACACAGAGAGGAAGATTAAGGAGCAGTTTAAGAAGCTTCACCAGTTTCTAGAAGAGGAAGAGGAGGCCAGGCTGGCTGCACTGAGGGAGGAAGAGGAGCAGAAGAGTCAGATGATGAAGGAGAAGATGGAGGCTCTGAGCAGAGAGATAGCAGCTCTTTCACACACAGTCAGAGACACAGAGGAGCAGCTGAGAGCTGAAGACGTCTCATTCCTGCACAACTACAAGGCTGCAGTGGAAAGAGTCCAGCAGCGCCCCCTGCTGGGGGATCCACAGCTGCTCTCAGGAGCTCTGATAGACCAGGCCAAACACCTGGGCAACCTGACCTTCAACATCTGGAACAAGATGAAGGACATGGTCTCCTACACTCCTGTCATTCTGGACACAAACACTGCTCATCCAGTCCTCTTTCTGTCTGAAGATCTGACCAGTGTGAGACGAGGAGAGAAACAGCAGCTTCCTGATAATCCAGAGAGGTTTGATAAATACTGGTCTGTCCTCGGCTCTGAGGGCTTTAACTCAGGGACTCACAGCTGGGATGTCGAGGTTGGAGACAGTACAGTTTGGGCACTGGGTGTGTGTTCAGAGTCTGTCCAGAGAAAGGGAGACATACAGTCTGAATTATGGAGAATATGGTTCTATGAAGGTAAATATTCAGCACAGTCTCTACCAGATCTGCCCACTGTTCTCAGAGTCCAGAAGAAGCTCCAGAGGATCAGATTGAATCTGGACTTGAACAGAGGAAAGCTGTCGTTCTCTGATCCTGATACTAACACACACATACACACCTTCACACACACTTTCACTGACAGGATGTTTCCATACATTAGACCTTTGGATAAACTCCCACTGAAGATATTACCACTGAAGGTCTGTGTGACAGTGGAACAGAGCAGTTAGAGATAAAGTAAAGAGTTAAGTTTGATATATTTTTTGTCTCTATTGTTGCCTTTTTCACTTATAAAACAATTTCACTGCTTGATCATTAAATTTATTTATTTTTTTTATCATCAGTGTCTTTCTGTCATTGTAGGTTCTCATCACACTGATGTTTATTCAAGTGTTCATTTTTTTTTAGCATTTAGAATAAAGTGTTCACACTTGATGCTAATTCCATGTATTTTCTTTTTGCATGTACTACATATGTTGTCACTTGTTGTAATTAAATTCAGTTACTGTAGATGATCTAATCAGCTCTGAACAAAACATGAACCTCCTGAATAAACACAACTTCCTCTGGGGATGCAGCCTCTACAGGCAACATCAGGTGTAAAATATTTAAAATTTCAGCTTCTGTGAGTTTTCCTTATAATCTAGATTTCTGTCTGTTATATTGTTGTAAAGCTGCCTGGTTGCTTGTAATGTTGTAAATAAATAAAATGTTCTAAATTAATAAACTGCTTGAAATAAATTACAATATTTAAATGGAAAAGTTTGGACTCATGATCCTGTTCTTTGTTTCCTTATTAAGTTTCTACATACATACTAAAGTACAGTGTGAAAATTATAATTTAATATTCTGAATGCTGGACTGACTCAGTATTTGGAAACTGTAGAATATTTGAATATATGTCAGAACAAGACTTGTAGAACAGAAAGTAAATCTACCTTTGTTGATTTTGGTGATTTTCAAAAGGTGTTTGATTTGGTTCACAGAGATTTTATTTCATTTTAAACTTTAAAATCAGGGCTGGATGGCAGATTTGATAAAGTCTTAAAATCATTGTACAGTTGTCCAGTTTCTCTCAATAAATCAAAGTAATATTGTCAACGAGTTTAAAATATGTAAAGATCTCAGATATTCTACTTCCTCAGAAGTTTATGATTCATGTGTCTCCCTCATATTAAATTATGTTTCAGGGATATGAGGCTTTAAAGAATGTAAAATAGCAGTTGTAGCTGTATGATTACCATGAACATATTATAGGTCTAATATAATCCTCTAGTGGGACATTTGAAGAGCTCATGGGGCCCCCTGGTGGTCAGTGGGGGCCTCAGCAGGTGTTCCAGGTTACAGTAATGATGCAGCTGCAGAGTGAGCAGAGAGACAGGTGAATCACACAGCAAACACAAGATGATACAGCAGACGTCATCATACACTCCTGTCATTCTGGACACAAACACTGCTCATCCAGTCCTCTTTCTGTCTGAAGATCTGACCAGTGTGAGACGAGGAGAGAAACAGCAGCTTCCTGATAATCCAGAGAGGTTTAATTATTACTATTCTGTCCTCGGCTCTGAGGGCTTTAACTCAGGGACTCACAGCTGGGATGTCGAGGTTGGAGACAGTACACACTGGATTCTGGGTGTGTGTTCAGAGTCTGTCCAGAGGAAGGGAGACATACAGTCTGGATTCTGGAGAATAATGTTCTCTGGAGGTAAATACTCAGCATGGTCTCTACCAGATCTGCCCAGTGATCTCAGAGTGCAGAAGAAGCTCCAGAGGATCAGAGTGAATCTGGACTTGAACAGAGGAAAGCTGTCGTTCTCTCATCCTGATACTAACACACACATACACACCTTCACACACACTTTCACTGACAGGATGTTTCCAAACATTGACACTGGTGATAAAGTAAAGATACTATCACTGAAGGTCTGTGTGACAGTGGAACAGAGCAGGATCGTGCCATCTTGTCAGATATTTAAGTTAAATTTTGATGAAGGAAAAACTGGCCATTTTCAAAGGAGTTCCTTGATGTCTCACTTCAAGATGTCAGAATGAAAATGTGTTATTTGGGTAAACAATAGTCTCCTTTTTTCAAACATGCCCACTGTATGCTAATGCAATGTAGTTTGGAGCAAAAACATGCCTTTGTTTTTACATGCTATGATCTTACTTTCTTCTTTCCTAAAAATGGTGCATGTCAATATTTCTTCACATTGGGGTCCATAAACAGAACTGTAATGTCATAAACTGGATCTAACTGGAAAGTTGAGACTCTTGTGGATCCAGTTAAATTTTACTCATGATGATGTTAGTTCCCAGAATTAAACTGAGTTACTGTGGTTGATCTAATCAGCTCTTCTAACTTTTGTAAGTTTCTCCAAAACTGTAGATTTCTTTATCTGTTATATTGTTGTAAAGCTTCCTGGTTGCTTGTAATGTTCTAAAAAGAAAAAAACAAAACAAAATAAAAAAAAATGCTGTAAATAATTAAAAAATTGTCCCAAATAGCAAAATATTGTAAATAAATAATGATTAAATGGAGACATTTGGACTCATTTTCATGTTTATTGTTTCCTTATTAAGTTTATACAGTTTGATAAACTCAGGATGCTCAGTTACAAAACCATCACACTATTCTATGAGTTCTGTACTTATCTGAGGCAAATGTACTTTACTTGAACATTTCCATCATATCCAGCTTTATTCTTCTTCTACTGTTCTTGCCCTGCCAGTTACTCAGTGTTCTTTAGTGACTTCTGCTGGTCATTTACTGTAGTGCAGTGTTTGAGCACTGATTTTGTATTTCCTGTGTGACAGGAAGTTAGTCTAAGTAACCTGTGAATGGCATGTGAGCTCCAGTGAAGCTGATGTGTGATGTGTGTTCATCCTCTGTCATCCGTTGTTCATAGTCCTTCAGAAAGCATCTCCTGTAAGTCAATACATGGTGAAATGATGTGTCTTTGATATGAGCACATTTTCTTGACCAAATTTATGTTGTGGTGTTTGTGAATTTAGTCATTTACCTGGAATAGCTTTCTTTTGGTTTGTCTATATATTGTGCCCAGATAGATTAGTTAATTAATACATATAGTGTATTTTTCAGTTTCACACCGCTCATATAAGTAAAGCGTTTCAACATCACTTGATGGTCCTGAGAGTTACTGAATGGACGTGTTTAACTTGCTGGCCAGAAAATCTACTTACTGCAAATACTGCACTGTTTTCTGACTTGTTAGAGATTTGTGGTTCTCACAGGACGACCACACTACAAATATGATGATCATAAAGAATGTGACTCATTACTGGACATTAAACTTGTCAACAGTGGTGTATAAAGCAGATAAAATGAGCTCAACCTCAAACATCTACAGCAGTTAAGAGCAGTAATATTAGCACAATAATATTAATCCAAAAACATCAAACATATTAACACTGACAGGGAACATTTTACTGCAACATGAATAGTTTTACTTTAAGTATATTTAGCTGATAATGCTTACATTCTTTTACTTCAGCAAGGTTTTGTGAATGCAGAATTTTCACTTTTTTTTTTTACAATGTTTTTCTAAGTAAAGGATCTGAATACTTTTTAAACTCCTGCTTGTATCTAAACTTTGACCGAGAGACAGATGATCATTGGCTTGTTTTAAAATTTTGTGCACCTCTGAGGAGTCACATAATGCCCATATATTATCTAAACAGAGACAGTTTGATTTTGTGCACTCATATATGAAGGCACGTTCATGTGCAGCGTGGTTTTCTTTTCTGTGCTGCAGGTTATGAACACCTGTTGGTGTTTATCAAACGTGATAAATAGCTGCATGACCATTCATTAACAGGCCTGGTCCTTCAGCTGCATGGATACTGCAGCTGACTGTGTTATGAGGGATCCCCTGTTAGGATCTTGACGTTTCATCCTTTGGCTCTTTGAGGTGAGCTCTAACCAAGCTCAGATGTTACAGCTGTATTTCACTCTCGGTTCTCTCAGGCGTAAAGTCAGAGGACAACCCTGCAGTGGTTGCAAGCGTGACACAGACAGACTGCCCAGAGGGAGATCCAACACGTTCTGCAACCTAATGTCACTTTTTACTGCTGAGATTAAACTTGCAGAAGAGAAAACAGAAAAAAGAAAAGTTTACTTAATTACTGTTATCCTCATTCACTCTTGTGATGTTATTTTCTCTTTAATTCTGCTTCATCCTCTCGTCAAAGTTGTAAACACTGACACCTGCTTTGACAGGAGGGATAGGCGGAGCCCTATGCAACTTGCTTAGCACAAATTTTCCATATTAGTGACTTTTTTCTTATACTACCAAGGCTCTACCAGGAGCTAAACCCTCAGTAGGTTAAATTGAGTGCTTTTATACAGCTGTTTTATGCATTGCAGTGCATTTATCCAGACTTTCACGATTCAGATTCAGTGGCTTGACAGTTTGCAAGGTGAATTGTGGAATCAAACCTCCAGCCCTGTGATAAACAGAGAACCTGCTCTACCTGCTGAACCACTGATGCTGCTGGTTTGTTTTTAATGCTGCTGCTGTTTGTGTAAAGCCTCTCTTGGAGTGTGATTATAACATGCAGAACATTTTGTTTCGACTTCTGAAAATGTGCACAGTCACTGTGTTTAGTTTGGTTTGGATTTGAACAGGTGATTTCTGCTTGTGGACTTGAGTCACTGAGATCTCTGCAGTGGCAGATATCGGTCTGTAGGGGGAGTCATGCTCTCGCTCACCAGCACTAACAGTGATCCTCCCAGCATGTCTGTGTGAGTCTGGTAAGATGATTTAATTCAAGGGTATAAATGATTCATTCTGGGGAACAATTAAGTACTTTGAGGGCACAAATCACTAATTGGGAGAATTAAATAAGCACAGAGAATACACAAATCTGTAATTAGAGACGATGATTTGTGATTTGAGACATCAGCCTCGGTATAGCAGTGTGTCTCTGGACACTTACTATTTTATTTGTTTTCTAATCTCCTGCATCCCTGTCCTCGTTTTAAAACACGGTCTGTATCAGTTGATCGGAGCTTGTTCAGGTCTGTTCTGTGCTGTAATCTGAGGCTGCAGCTCTACACTCCGGTGCATTTGATTGATTGGTTCCTCTGCTGCACTTTTATTTCCTTTTGGGGCAACTTAAAGCTTATTACGGCACTCTGACTCAGGGCTCAACACTAACTTTTAAAACTCCCAGTCTGGAAACCAGGCATCAGATTTGGGTGGCCAAAACTGGGAATACGGCTCTCATTTTCAGTCATTTTATAATCTGAGTAATTTCTAGGATGCTGCAGTTAGACATCAGTTTAATAATGAAAATGTGATATAAAGTTTATTAGTTCTGTTCCCTTGAACAAGAGAACTTGAAATTTCCTTTTCGACTTTCATTCAGGTTCATCTGGTTCTTTTGTCAGTTGGATCTGTTTTCACAGTTGTGATGTTACTGAGTTAGTCAAACCACAGTCACACATGTAGTATCGTCTGGCTCTGACAGCAACATTTAATTAAAGCTGCAAGCAGCAGTGGACGGACCCTCGATCCCCCACGCCTGTTGGGGCACGATGCAACCACGACCCCATCATAGATGTGTTCAGGCTGGGGGCCTGGATCAATCGTGTGAAGGTTGCTGCAGATCGAACCAAAGTTCCACCAAAGTTCTAGTAATTTTGTGATATCAAAATTCAATGCGCTGCCATGGTCATGTCCTTCAGCGGCAGATAAATGTTTTAATAACTTTTGATCACAAAGTAGTCCTGATGGTACACACCAAGTCATCATGATGAATTCTGTAGGAGTTTGTTAAAATACAGTGTTCAAACTGCCAACGTTGACTTCTTATTGGGTTTAGGCTTTGGGTCTAAGAGACTTTTTTGTGCGTCTGTGCATGATACATGTGTGTACCGATTTTCATACATGTAACTGAAACTGAAACTGAGCTCAAAATGTCACTGAAGATTGTGGAGAAGTTGAAGAGGAAGGGAAAAAAAATCAAATGAGGTCCTCACGTCATTAGGCCCTAAATATCCCTATTGCAACAGATACTTAAAAAAACTAAATTTTGGGTTTTGCTGTTTTGCCACTGATGGCACCTGAAGACCAAGAACTGGTTGACTGTCAAGCTCGATCTCTGTATATGAATGGGTTGATGGATGGATAGATACCTGTCCATTTCTCATTCCCAGGTTGTTATAATACGACCCTCGGTGTCTCATGCAGGGTTTGAATGCAGTATGGAGCACAGTGGCAGCTCCTCCTGTTACCTCTCTGGCGCAGTGGTTGTGGGTTTGAATCCTGGTTGAAGCAGGGCCTCCCTGTGTGGAGTTTGCATGTTCTCCCTGTACTTGTGAGGGTTTCCTCTGGGTGCTCAGGTTTCCCCCCCACCATCAAAAACTAACTAAGTCATTTGTCCAGTCAGTACCCTCGACCAAGGTGCTGGCTAACACCTGTAGAGCTGGTCCCTGGGCGCTGTACAGCAGATGCCCACTTCTTCTGATACTAGAATAGATTACATACAAAATTACCTACTTTATTGTCACCATGGGGCAAGTTGACTTGGACTCTACAAAGCTAGACCCATCAACATGTGTATAGGCACATCTGTTTATTATATTTCATTTGATTTTATCAAATTTTTAAATATAAAATTTTGTCACTAGCAGAGTCATGTTGGAGGGGAAACCTCCCTCACTCTTGTTTTTATATTTTGCTGAGGGTTTCTTGTCAGGCTGAGTCATGTCCTCTCTCTCTCTCTCTCTCTCTTTCTCTCTCTCTCTCTCTCTCTCTCTCTCTCGTCACACTTTTATTTTGGAGTTCATAGAGTTCCCTTCCTTCTTCTGTTTCTGAGGCTTCTTCACTGAAACAAGAAAAAGAAATCATCCTCCTCCCTGAGGTGTCTTTCTCTTCTCCTTTTTCTCTGTTTCTGCCAAATCATTGCAGAGACATCATCCTCTTCTCTGTCCTCCTCCTCCTCCTCCTCCTCCTTCTCCTCCTCCTCCTCCTCCTCTTCTGTCTCTGATTTCACTCTGCATCTCCCGTTTTCCTCTGTATCTCTTATCTCTCATCTTATCCTATCTTTTTTCTCCTCTTTTTGCCTCTTTTCTTTCATGCAACAGTATTTATTTCTCCATCCCTTCATCACCCCTCTCTTGTTCTTCCCTCTCTCTTCTTTCAGTTTCCTCCTGTCATTTCCTTCCTTCCTCTCCTCCTGTTTTCTTCCATCTCATCTCCTGCACTTTCCCTCGTCTTGATTCTTGTATCCTCTTGTCTTCTATTCCCTCCTCCTCCTTCCTTGTTTCCCCTCTTGTCTCTCCTTTATTCTTCCCCTCTTTTTCTCCTCTTTATTCTCCCCCCTCTCCACTTTCCTTCTTTCCTTTTCTTGTCTCCTCCTTGGGTCCCCTCTCCTTTTCATTTGCCTCTTCTCATTTTGTTTCCTCGCTTTTCTTCTTTCCTTCCCTTGTTCATTTCATCCTCTCCTCCTTTTCTGCTTTCACTTGTTTTATTCTCCCTCTGTCTGTCTCTTCTCCCCTTGTTTCCTCTCACCCTCCTTTGTTTCTTCCTCTCCTTTCAGCTCCCTCTGTTCCTCCTCTTGTTTCCTTTTTCTTCCTCTCGTCTTGTTTCCTCTCGTCCACTCAGTTCCTCTTCCCCATTGTTTCTCTTGTCTTCCTTTCCTTGTTTTATCCTTGGCTCTCTTTTCCTGTCCCCTTATTTTCTCCTCTCATTTATTTCTTTTTTGTTTACTCTCTTCTTTCCTTGTTTCCTCTTGCCCTCCTTTGTTTCCTCCTCTCCTTTCAGCTCATTTTCTTTCCTTTTCACTTAGCTTTCCTTTTCCTCCTGTCCTCATCTCCTTCTCTGCATGTTTCCTCTTATCCTTCTTTGTTTCCTCCTTGCTTTTCCTTTCTTCCCTTCTTTTCTCTCCCTCTATGTTGTCTCGTCCTCCCAGCATCATGTCTCTGTCTGTCCTCTGTCCTCCTGCATGTTAAACCCTGTATGCAGTAATGAATGTATATATATTGATAGAAGCTCTTTAATCCCAGATTGCCTCGGGCTAATCTTTGCCACTTTTTGATTCTCGATATAAAAACTGAGACGCAGCCAAGAGTTCAATCCACATTAACACTCTGATGTGGAAATGAAACGCCTATAGGGATTTTCCCATCAGCGCACAGAGGATATAATGCACACACATATATGATAAGGACATTTTTGTAATGTTAATGAGCTCTGAAACGTTCATGTTGTTGTGGCTGTTTGATGAATGAGATTAAAGCTTTTAATTTAACCTTTTTTTCAATGAAGACAGGAAAGTATTAGAACATATGAAGCCTCCCACTCGGCTGCCATAAATAATGCTGCTGGAGGAGCTGCAAGCACACACACACACACACACACACACACACACACACACACACACACACACACACACACACACACACACACACACACACACCGCTATCTGTGATATACAAATGGGCCCTGTGTGTGTGTGTGGGACCCCACAGCGTCTGTGTCTGCACACACATGAAACACGTCAACCTACAGACTGTCACAGCAGCAGCGCGCCTCTGTGTTAAACCTCTCCTGTTGCTGCGACTGGTTCCCAATTGATATTCAACCCCGTCATTGAATCAGAGAAGTCATAGGAAGCTGCGAACACCAGTGTGTGAACAACTTTGCTATCTCAAAGCTATGATTACTTCAATAAAGAAAAGATGTTCCCAGATCAGAAACCTTTAAATAAAAGCCCTGTACTTTGTGTGATTTTCGGTACACAGACTGGAAAAAAGTCCACAAATAGTTGATTTAGTATCTGCTCAGAGCGAAATCCTGTTTTTAATAAATCTGCATTAGCTGAGGGGCTGCTATTTAAGGTGAGATCATGAAAAATGACTCAGAAAGGTCAGTTTGAGTAAACTATTCACCAGTTGGAAGGTGTATCGGATGCCCAAACTGCTGTGATGAGGCAGGATTTTACAACTTATGCCAGAAATTATTCAATTTTTCACTATGAGGGTTGCAAAGTAAACAGTGGAAATACTGCGATTGTGTGTCAAAGCACTTCATCAGGAATGCGCAGTCTGTATCTGATTGGCCAGTGCAGCACTTTGCTGGATGATGCCACACTGCGTTTCTTTCAGTGGACTCGACCCTTTGAGTGCCGCAGGGATGAGGTACTTTTGTAGTGCATCCCAGAAGTTAGCATCACTCTGGTGTGCTGACAAATCCAGTGGGATTTTACCCGCTGGATTTTGGTTGTTGCAGAAAATAAACTGTTGCAAACAAAAGTTTATGATACACATTTTGTTCAGCAAGATAATCTTCACAAATGGATTCCACTTTTATGATTTCTGAAATGCAGTAAGGCTCCCGCATTCTAACCTGCAATATAACATTTATCTGTGACATTTCAGTACAGACCTTCATCAGACAACGTTTGCGTGATGAAGGTCTAGTACTGAAATGTTGCGAATAAATGTTATATTGCAAGTTAGACGGTGTGTGGGAGTCCTTTTGCAACTGTTTAGTCTATCTGCCCCTATCTTACACACATCTCATCTGATAGATGTGCTAAGTGTTCTTTCGTTCTGTGATTTTTGAAATGTAATTGCAATCGCCAGAAATAAAAAGCTAACAATGGGTGATAAACTAAACCACTACCTCCACTCGGTCACATGACTTCAACATCATCACCAAGTGAACAGTGTTTGGTATGATAACGTTTAATATCTGCAAAGACCTTTGTGGTCTCGTTTAAGTGGAAAACACACACCATAGTGTTGTGGCGGATCAAGTGCCGCCAATATATTATTTTATATTATATTAGGAAGTTTTGTTAATGTAACCAGCAAGTTGCAAAGTACCGAACTTAAGTAAAAATGTCACTGACAATGTATTTAATTAGTTTTCTGCCAAAATTGGCAATCTTACAAGAAACTATCCACTTCCATTACCAGTTTTATCACGCTGAGTAGCACTTTATTTTACTGTCATGTTCACTATGTGTCAGATAGGAGTCATGTTAAGTTACTGCTGATGAATTTTTCCTGGTTTTAAAGACATAAAAGCTTAAATTCACGAGGGAGGTATTTAGTGTTGTACTTTGTCATAGTCTGAACATGGAAATGTCTGAAGCTTCTGTTAGCCACAGACAGTATTTCAGACATCTGACCATAAACACATTCAGAAAACAATCTGACTTTGACACGAGGAACCGGACATGCAAAATATGCAAACTTGTTTCTGAGTTTCAGGACTCATTCCTACACTTTGAAACAATAAGAGGGCTGCGTTTTGTGTCAAGGCTGTATGGTTGTAACACAGCCTCACAGGCCTCACACCGGTGAGCTGTTGTTTTGCTATTTAAAAATAACTTGCCTCAAACTAACTTTACTAAAGTCTACATTTAATGTTGGCCTTTTTTGTCTCGGCCACAGTCAGGTTCACATTATTCTCCTCTTCCTTTTCTGAGGTTTAAAGAAGTGCAGCACTACAGAGACACTGACAGAGCGATGTAGATGTCTTTTCTCTGATCAATGACCTGTCCTTTACAGGCTGATGAAGACTGCTCAAATGCAGTTTGAGGCCTGAGAGGAAGTGCAGCTTCATCCTGGACTCTGGGTCCACTAAAGGCCACCATTTATAAGCCATGAACTTCAAAGGATGCAGTCCCTTAATTAGGCTTGTTAATGTTCTCCTAAAGTGACTTCCTCTTTGTGATGTCAGAGAGACTCTCACTGAAGTGTCCTTAAGTCTCTTCAAGAGCACTGCAGCATGTTGGACACCTGGAGGATCAAACCTCAGCAGGTTAAAGAAAGATTCATAATGACTAATGACTCATCACTAATCGCTTCTAAAATGTTCGTCATAGACAAAATCTAAATCAGTCTAAACCACAGACTGTATAAAAAGAAGTGTATGTAGCCTCCAGGGAAAAGTGAAGCCAGTGCCTTAAATTCTTTCTAATGACCAGCAGGGGGCGACTCCACTGGTTGCAAAAAGAAGTCCAGTTGTATGTAGGCATAGGAGAGAATGACTCAACTTCTCACTCGATTTATGACCTCAGTAAACAGTTTCCTAATGATTTAATGTCTCAATCATTAGTTTCAAGTCTTCTTCTACACAGCATGATGCGTATTTTGTAAATTATGGTTCCATTTAGGGTAAAACAGATGATAAAGCAGGGTATACACCTCATTATTGTGAAGTTGCTTCAAAGGGGACCTTCCCAGTTCCACCTTCTTGTCTAAATATAGTGATTTCTGGCTCAAAAAAAGAAAAGAAAACCAAGATGGTGATAATCAGAGGTGGGTAGGATAGCCAAAATCCACGCAAGTAAAAGTACAGTTACTTTGCAAAAACAAATACTCAACTAGAAGTAAAAGTAGCCATCAAAATAAGAGTGCAAAAGAATTATTAACTATTATTATTTACTACTTGAGTGGTGACTTGGGTGCAGATCCCAGGGGGAGCAGAGGAGACCTGTCCATCCCAATGTCTAAAAAACAGGAAGTTGCCCTGCAACCTACACGCTGAAAAAAGCAAATTAGCACCTGCGATGCTAATGATACAAACATAAACAAGTTAACAGCTGTTAGCTTTTCTTTTGTAGTGATGCAGTCATTTTAATGTCAGGGTTTGCCTCCTGATGTGCAAGTGTTCCACCAAAACAAGTTCCCCCTGACACCATTTTGCAGCAGCACCGTCGCTGCATCCTGGGCTTAGTGCCACCCAAGATGTTTGTGATTGGTTTAAAGAAATGCAAACGAGGCAGGGCAATTTTTTTTTGCGTGCATGTATGGAGTCAGACCTTTCTCTGGAACTGAGTGCTGTGGAGAAGCCTGGCTGTGAGACCACCCCTCACACAGTAAATTATTTTGAAATAAATTATGGAATTTAAAATATATATATTTGAAGGTTTTGTTTATGCCCCCTTTCTATCCTGATTGTCATCAGTCAACGCAAGTATCATACATCTGTGACAAACAGGTTAGTTAATGTTGTTACTGAGTAAATGGCATGTGAGCCAAATGTGCCTGTAGATCGAAGTGAATCAGATAAGAGTCTCAGTGATGGTGGAACTAGAGTTTTAAATGTGTAAAAATCTGTTCCTGCCATAAAACACCTGATTTTAGAATAGAGTTTGGTTTAATAGTCTGTTCAATTGAAAGACCGCTGACAGAGAAGGTATTAATGGGAAACACAATTTCCAAAAAAGTTACTTGAGTAAATGTAATTTGTCACTACCTCTGACCATAATGCCACACAAGTGTAAATCCACGGTGACGTCACCCGTTAGATTGTGGACTACTGTTTCCAAGCCTCGAGTCTGGACATAAGGCTGATGCTTTCTTGGTTTACTGGAGTGATTGGGACCTTAAAACCATTAAGAAACTGTTTACTGAGGTCATAAATCAAGTGTAAATCATCTTATAAGACTTATACAACTGCACTTCTTTTTGCAACCAGTGGAGTTGCCCCAAAATTTATAAAATATTATTTAAATCTTTTGATTCCTTTGTCTAATTTCAGCATGTCTCATGTTTATATCCATCTAGATAAGAGGATGATTTAGATCTCCTCCTACATATTTTATGAGTGTGTTATTAGATCTAAGTGTGTGTGTGTGTGAGAGGAGTGCACAGATGTTAGAAGACAGAACGAGTCATAACACACTCCCACACATTTACAAACAGCACGTCAGAGTCTATTCTGCACCAGACACATTAACAAACAGAAAAATGTTATTTCCATCAGTCTTGTGTCTGTTTTCTGTTTGAGAATTCATGCCAACTTTTAGTTTTATCACAGTTCAGTGTTCTATGTCAACGTCATAGAAAAAAGACAAGATATTGTGACTTTGAGTCCAGATTTGTCTTTATTTTCATTCTATCAGTTTGTCATCTGGTCTTCTTTGTAACTCCACCGGCTTGTGATTCATGCTGATAAAGACACAGTATTTGTAGGTAGGACTTTAGTAAACTAGGCCACCCTACTGACTCAGTTAATTTAATTTAGTTGTGAAAATCTGGTTGTGAATCTGGCGTGGGATGATTATTACATCTCACCTTTTCAATCTCTTTATTTTCTTCCACATTTTTTTGCAAAGTGAAAACAAATTGGGCCCTGTGCGTCTTTATAGTTCTCTGAAATGTTTCATTTGGACCATTTATTTATCGCCACCTTCTTGCTATATGTTTCTGCTGAGTTAATTAATCCCTGTAAACGCAGCAGACGGTCTGACAGAGCTCTGCCTGTTTATTAGCAGGGAACGCTGGGAAACGAGGAGGCTGCAGGCCAGGAGAGGTCAGAAATCCACTGAGGACTCTAAACATCCATTTTGGCTGTTTCAAGGCAGCGCAGCTAAATATTTAACACGACTTAATGCACCATGCTGAGAAACAGACTGTCAGATCGTGTAAAAACCACTCCTCACCCTCGCACAGCCGCTCCGGCTCCAGCTCCCTGACCGAGGTGGCGGCGCAGAGCGATTTAAAAGCCTGATTTCGCTCTCCTGAAATAGTCAGATTTTTCTCCTCGCTGCCACCACTTGTAGTTGGAAGAACACCAACACAAAACCTCTTGACCCATAAATCCACCGGCTTGTTCATGCACAGATGCACGCACATGGACAGGTGCACTCCTGTGAGCACGACACACAGGCTTCATGATGTTTTTTTTGTTTAATTGTTGCTGCTGTCTGGTCTTTTCTGGCTGCGTGACTGCAGCTACTTCTGATGAATAATGTTTGTCTTCTGTGCTGCGAATATGTTTTGATTTGCTCTGGTTTAAAAGTACTTTATTTCATGTCTTGTAATGGGAACACATGATCTCATGTGGTGTTCTGTCATCTTATCTGATACAATTTTATGTCAGAATCAAGTCATCTCATGTCATTTTAAATTATTTAATGCTCTCTGCTCATTTCATCAACTGTATCATGTCATCTCATCTCAGTTTACATAAGTTCATACCATATGATCAGGACGCTATTATTTTGAAGCACTGGCCCCACAGGCCACAAAGCCCCTAAATTTGCTGGCCGATGTACATTTTTGGTGGCCCAAATGCTGAGGTTGGCAACCTGCGGCCTCAGAACCACGCATGGCTCCCTGTTGCTTAAACAACGTTTTTTTTTTTTTCATTTATCCTTTTTGTAGGCATAAAATAATCATTACATCTTCAGTTGTAAAAAATCAGCCCATATACCAAACAATAAAAAAAAACAAAAAACATTTAGATATTTCATCAGCTAAAATATGCGTCATAGCCGGCGTCTACAGCTTGGAACCTTTTTCCCGTGGCAGCCTAAACCCTTGCTGAGCAATGCTGCCTCCACTTTTTCCTCTTTCTTAAGAGATTCATTATTACAACCATGTCCAGCTTCACCATGTTGGTTGTTGTCAGAAACCTTTGACTCTTCTTTATCTTTGGGGTAACTGTTGACCATGAGCAGCGCCCTCTGGTGGATGCATTGCTAGACATCCATACCACTGCATGGAAGTATGTGGACTGTGACAGTGCTCATGTTAGGCCATGCCATTTAATTAGAGCTGCACAATTAATCACAATCAAATTGAAATCACAATGTGGACAAGTGCAATATCCAAATCACAAGTTTTTGAAAAAGGAAAAAACATATGAGAAACCCGGGCAAACAAATCTTGCATTTTGCACTGTGGTATGCTCTCTAATGTAGGCTGATTGCATGAACTACATTGTGTGGTTATTACCACCTCATGTCATGTAATTTTGCATCATGCAATTTCATGACACCTCCTCTCTTGTCAGGTAAAAACCTCATTCAGTTTCACCTTGTAGCCTCACACATCATCTCATGTCAGTTGCATCATGTTTTACTTCATTTTTTGACATAAAGTATTATTGATTTTCTCTCATATAGGAGATGACGTACAGAAGAAGAAATATTATACATTCCTCACCAATGATTAACTCTAGACTTCCTGCTCACTCTCACCCTACCGTTGTGCACCTTTCTCACTGTCCATTTAAACTACATAATCCACCCTGTTGACATGGAAACCGAAGCCTTTAATAGCCCGCTGTGGGCGACAAGGTGACTCACTATGCATTTTGCTGAAAATCTTCACCTCATGCACCATATATTTGTTTTGTTTGCAGTTTCTCTTGTTTACCGACCAACCAACCAACCAATAGAGGCTTGCTCTTTTGCTGCTGTTTATACTCATAACTTTACTGAGTCATTTGTTTCAGTGTTTGATCTGATTTTTGTCAAGACGTGGAAGTGGAACAGTTTTACCAGCCGGGGAGCTCATTTCAGTTGTCTTGAAGCTGTAGCAGGTACCATGAGAAAAATGACAGTATCTTGAAGTCAGAGAGATTTTGCCTTCAGTATCGTGACTTTGTGAAGCAGGAAGGTGACTAATCCATAAAAGGTCTGTGTAAGAACCACCACTCTCCAATATATTTTACAGAATATTAAGTAATGTAAATCTAAAATTCACAGTGTTTTGCCTTAAGCAGTGAAGTTCATTCTAAGCTTTCATCTGTCTTGATGTATGAGTCTGCAGAGTCTCCACAGGAGAGCTACAGCAGACGGGCTGCAGTAAAACTAAAAATGTGAGAGAGAAAAAAAAAAAAAAAAAAAAAAGAAGGTAATCCTCTGGGGAGCATGGACCAGATCAATATATTTCATGGCACTGTGCTCATTGTACCTGGATATTTCTTTCATTTCTTTACATGTGGGAAATTTAGCTATAATTCTATAATTCTCCTCTTGGGATCTTGAATATTTACAGATTTCTTTGAAATCTTGTTTTCAAGATCTCATTTCATGGATCAGTTGTTTGTTGAGATGATATTTTGACCTGATAATGGTACTAGAGAAAGTTCAAGGAGGTCAGAAAGTCCTCAGGATTAATCCTCTGGGGACCAAAAATATACAGCAAATTTCTGGAAATCTGAGCTTTAGATTTGCATGTCATGGAGAGATATTTTTTTCCTCTTACGATGATATTAGTGAAAAAGATTTGGGGTCATAAAAATTGTTATGATTCATCCTCTGGAGACCAAGAATATACTGCTAATTTCTGTAAATCTGGAGGAGGTGAAGTGCCTTTAGATTAGTTGGCATATGAGAATCTCACTAACTCATCTGAGAATTGTCTCAAGCGTTTTGCATCATCGATTGGTTTTTGCGATTGGCAACTAGAAAGCATTAATCTCTGATACCATGTCTTGGACCAGCTGGCCATGGAGAAATTTTTGCCTCATGTTGAGGGTTAGAAAGTATAAAAATGTGGCAACTTTCCCAGCATGAACTCTAACTCCTTATAGCAAATGTTACATAAGAACCCTTCCCAGTCCAGGACCAGTTGGTCATTGAGAAACTTTGTCCTGACGGCTGCAATTAGAGATGAAACAGTATAAAAAGTCTTAAAAAATTACTGATACACACACTGAAATAATTTCACCAAGTTTTATATTGAAAAATGATGATCTGAAATGGCATCATGTCTTCAGTTTTTTCATTTGATGCAAAGCAAAGCCAAGGTACTGCTGTGCCAATGTCTGGAAAACTGCTTTAACAAACTTACAAACTTTGGTTGATGCTGCACAGTATTTACTGTTAGTTTTTCAAAGTGCTGTAATTAAAACACAGCTTTAATGATGATTAAAGTTTGAAACTGTAATACTAATCGTCATGAAACAGATTATCGTTTCATCCCTAGTTGCAATAGAAAATGGTTAATGAGCTACAAAATCATTTGGATCCATCCTGAATATGCAACAAATTTTATGAAAATCTGGTCGGCTGTGTGTAAGAAACACTTCTTTGGACCAAATATGCCACCAAATGTTGAATTTATATATTTTCTTTCTGCTCTCCTCCTTATTGTTGTTATTTTCAGGCTCTCATAGTGTTCGTAGTGTTTGAAGGACATTGAAAATAATGAGTCTTTTTGCTTTTTTCTCTTAGAAAAATGTGGCTATATCATGTATTTTCTCTCTCCTCCTGAAGCGCTTATTTAACCATATCCTGTGCCGATGTGTGTGTCTTTATGCCACTGCAACTAAGAGGCGAGTGATTAACGAAAAGCTCCAAAATTACTGCTCCAAAATAAGCCTATTCAAGCTGCAACACTCAGATGGAGGAACAGGGATTCAGAGAGAGACGCAAACTGCAGAAGCAGCATCACGGTTGTAATTAGCAATAACAGCGAGACAAAGTGATCACAGGCAGGTTACCTCTGGCACATCCTCCAAAAGCTTCCACACACTGTCCGCCTGGAAGATGAGAAACATTTACATTTGTGGTCCAGGAAGTAGGCTGCAATTAAACTGCAGCGGAAGACGCTCGGCTGAATGCCACAGCGAGCTGTTCCTGCACACCCACCAGGTGACACCACAGGCAGCAGGGCGTCCCTCAGCAGCTAAACAGAGAAACAGGAAGTCCCGGTACCAGATCACTAAAAGAGGAACTGTGCTGAGGCCGAAAAACTCCAGGTTCACTGTATGTCAATTAGTTTATGATAATTAGATTATGTGCATATTTGTTTTGGAATTTTCACTTACGAAGTTCAGTATCAACAGAGGTAGTTTGCGGCCCTGTGTTGCAGAAGGAACCTTCTATAGCTTTAAAGGGATAATTCAGATTTTTTTGAAGTGAGACTGTATGAAGTACAAACTCCAAAGACAAACAAAAACTTTTGTACCTCATGCAACCCAACTTCAAATAATCCAAACTATCCCTTTAAAGGAACCCAGAGGAATTCTTGACCATTGGTGGTTCTGTGCTGTTTTTATGAGCTGTTACACAAGCATGATTTCAAGAAGACAGAGTTGCAAACTTGAAGCCAAAAGCACAACCCGAAGGCAGAGAGGTGAGGACAACAGGCAAAAGTCAAAACCCGGTCGGCAATCAGGATGAGATAAAGTTATCCAGTGAGGAGTCAGGCAGAGAGTCATCAATCCATGGATCAGGCAAAGGGTCAGGTGGGCAGAATTAGACAGGTAGAACAAAGGCTGCAAACTAAAGTGGATGCAAGCTACACAATCTGGTGAGGATAGAGTGGAAATAGGATGGTGTATATACTGTGAGACTAATGAGGGAAATAAGGAACAGGTGAGTATGTGGGCAGGGAAGGTCAGGTTAACAGAACGAATACTTGTAGTTGACTAAAGTTTGTATACTAGTGAACTTTCTGTGAGGCTGAAATTCGTCATGGAGGTCAAGCATTCGTAAGTTTGTGTGTGAGAATGCATGGTCATGAGGATGGAGCTTTTGTGAATTCACCCTTGTTAATATTTAACCAAGACTGTGATCTTTCTCTAACTTTAACCAAGAGCTGTGAGTGCTTAAGTATAACCAAAATGTGTCATCAGCTGTGAGTGTGCTGCTGAGCAGAGTTTAATAAAACTTAATTGTGTGAATGAACTAAGTACCTTCGTGACCAGATCAAGAACAGTCATGCAAATGTGTCATGCTTGCAAGCTAGATAACACAGTCATGAGGAAGACAAACATGGAGACGTGTCATCACTTGTATGCCTGCAAGTTAATTCATTCACTTCTTACTTCTGACAGTTACATTGCAGTAACTTGAAAAGCCTGGTTCGTCTCTTTCATCTGCGAACAGGCGCTGTCTGCATCTGTATGTGGTGCCGAGGGGCAGTGACCAATCGTGGTGAGTTTGGGCTTGGGGGTGTGTGTCCCATAGTCCCTGGGGCAATTATGTTCATGGTTTAATCAAGTTACCAAAAACAGAAACACTGAAAACCAGGGTCAGACGGGATTATTCTAGTCTGCATAGTCTAGTCTGTACTTACTGGGTATTTAAATGGGGGTTGGGGGATCAGTTGGGCCCCCAGTAGTAAATTTCTTGCCATGATGGCCTCAAACAGCTTGATCCAGCCCTGGGAGGAGCCTTTATATAATGACCCTATTGACACTGTCTTTATTGACCAATACAGCAGTTAAGACTTCTGCCTGGTCCCCTAATGCAGCAGACACAACTGAGACATGTAGAAAAACAAAATTTACCACCGCGTCCCTCAGCTCACCTTTGCCTGTGTGACCATCAGACATTAAATGCTGACGTCCTCACCACCAAATGTCTTTTTTTTATCCAATTCAACCTTTGATGGAGCTCCCAGCTTGTCGGCAGGATGACTGAAGTCTGGTCTCGAGTTGGAGGTTTTTGTCGTTGGTGGTTGATTTGGGGGTCAGCACTTTGATATTCGATCCCCGTCCCTTTTTTAGGGCCGATGAGAGACAGGCAGCCGTGGTGGAAGCCGGACTAATTAATTCTGAGATCAATAAGGAGGGATGCAGCTATGTCTCCCTCCAGATGTGGAGGCGGTGCATTGATCGGCGCCGGGGGGTTCGATACCTCTATACCCACCTCTTCCCACTTTCGATCCCCAAATGAGGCTTCGGTTTCGTCCCGCTGCTGCCTTTGATCTCCACCGTGTGACATTTACTCGTTTCTACTCAATGAGCTGCAGAGCTGGAAATAACTAATGCTCAGATTTGGAGCTGCAGGAGCAGGAATTCTCTGTTGCCTCCTTGTACTGCGGCAGTTGTTTTGTTGCTCGTTAGCAACTGAGCGGTTTGTTCCATCGATGAGGTGATTTGCACGCGTCTCTTTGGAGTCGTTACACCTAGAAATAAATTTGTCAGACTCATCGGCTGGCGTGCGGCTCGCTCCCAGGCTGGTGGCCGCGAGAGCCCGTTCCACATGAACAAAGCCGGCCCGCCTGCCGAATGCTGATTGGGCATAATTGGGGGTTAGTGATGCGGTGTAATTAGAGTGATTACAGTCATCAAATCCCTGTGGAGACTCTCGTCGCTGTCCAATGCGGCAGGTCTGCAACACGTGCTGCATTTTTGTAGCAATGTAAAAACTTAGAGGTTTATCAGCTCAAATAAACTCATTTCTAGCGTTGATACACAAGGGATCATAAACAACACAAATATTTTTATTATATTTTGTCCAGAAAGACTTACAAAAGTGCAACAAAAGAGCAAAATGAAAATCCTAAATCACCTGAATTAAAAGTACCAGTTAACTTACTGTCTCGTCTGTGGCGTTTCTTTGCCTCTTGCTTTTAAAAGTAAACAGTCTCAGAACATCAGTGCTGTGTAATGGACCTGAACATAAGATATTTTACCCAAGTGATGATGCTCATTTTCTGCTTGTGTTGTGGGGAAAAAAAACTTTCCCTCCTATACACACAAACGCAGACACTTTCTCCTGACTGAGATGTTTTCATCCAGCTGTTGCTCTGCTGTCGACTGCGGGAGGCTGTTTTCGCTCTGATATTTTTGGCGTGCTGTCAAACTGATCTGTAGGTCTTTCTGTAACTCCTGTCTGTGTGAAGCTGAATGTCCGTCGGTCCACCTGACTCCGTCTGATCTTTTCGTCTGTGTGTGTTTACTCCTGCACATAGTGATGTTTTCCATCTTCTTTTTCCTCACTTGCAAAAATGACAGTAATGTCATTTCTGGCGGCACCCCTCTGCTTTAATGTACCGTCAAATAAAGGTGATGTAGCACAAACACTGAGAACGTCTGCACATCATGGATGGATGTGCTGTGCATTACACTACAGTGTCTCCCGATCAGTTTCATAGAAAGAGCAGCGTCTGTATGTAGGATGGCTTGAAAATCATACAGTTGGGAATTCTTCCCATAATACCTTTATGCTGCCATGTTTTCAAGCCAAAGTAACTTATTTGATAATCCATTGCCGTTACCATAAGACAACAGCTGTCAACCACTATGACATTTCATAAGGGATAATACACACTGAGTAGGACAGGATGATGCAGGTTCTCATCATCATCATCCTGTGGGTTTATTTCACAATAATGACCTGCTCACTGTACATTATAGTGCATGTTACATGGTTATGTGCCAAAGAAATCAATAAATTGACACAAAATATTAATTTAAAAACATTTTAGTGGTTTAACAATGATTTTATTTTTCCTCTAGGGTCTATAATAAGAACCATGTCCATAGCAATAACATACTGTATCAGCAGTCTGTTATATAGAAATAACAGACTTTAGAATGTTTTAATTGACCAAGCAGAATAAATTATCTAACAAAGCCATAGTATTAGATAATACAATCGGAAAGGTGTAAATTAATTCTGAGATCTGACATCTTGGACACGTTTATTTAAGCCTGCAATTAAAACACACTGGAAATAATCAAGCTTGTAATGTGTTGTTAACTGACTTGCTGTCTCTTGTGCAAATATGTAGCATTAAGCAAATCAGTGAAAACAAGATTATTGGTATGTGAGCTTAGAACAAAATCATTTCCTTATCATACCTACTTTTGTTTAAGTTTATTGTATTGTGTTTTAATCTGACTCAGCCGAAACATTTCTGAGGCTGGGCAAAGTAAAAGCAGGTAACCGTAATGTTAACATTACGATCACCTGCTTGATTGCAGTGCGTTTTTCTTCCAGGGTCAAATATATGTGTTTTAGATGATTTTTGATATTTAAGAACTAATTTACGCCTTCCAATTGACCCTTTGCGAAGGCATCCAAACAGCAACAACAAGGGCTTTCAAACTTTCCTTTTCTTCACATGTTGAAGGTGAGCAGGAGGCTCTAAGTGAGTGATACTCAACGTTTTAATGAATCTGGATGGTGGTGTCTTTTTTTAGTCTCTCAAAAACCTGAAACACAAGAGCACACGCGTGGTGAATGGATAAAACTCTGCCTTCATCTGTTCTAACATGGGCCTTGAACATTAGCATGTTCGGCTAACTAATGCTAGCTTACTAGCTGCAGTAACTTAACCTCCAGACAAACTTGTTAGATGCCACTGCATCTGCAATTGTTCTGTTGGGGGTTGAGGAGGAGGATGTGGGCTGATGCAGAATCAAAGTGGGTTGACGATGATGCATCTCACTTTGGCTCACGGTCTTAGGTCTAAGCCGGGTTAGCTTAGCTCTTATCCTGGGTCTCTTCCGCGATCGCTGTCCTGCTGGTCTGGCTGGGTGACCCGTCTCAAGGTGCACTGCACTAATTAAGTCCCTGCGCTTCCTTTTCCCACGTTAATGAGTGTATTTCTATCATCTATCATGTAGATATACCTGCTGTATTTCACTATCTGACAAATGTTTGCTGAGATGTAAGCTAGCTTTCGCCTCAGTCTTTTAGCATTAGCCTTATAGCATGCATGCAGCTGTTAGCTAACTTTACATAAACACTTTCACAGGGTTCTTGTTTTAAAATGTGTCCCATAGAAACATTAAAACGTCAGCTGGTGAATTCCCATCCAAGGCTTGGACAGCTTCTTCCCCTAACTGGAACCAACGGCCGGTCAAAGCCAACTCCAGTCATTTACTGAGTTGTCTCCAACAGCAGTTTTGTCACCAGTGAACCTCCATAGTGTTATGTGCAGTAAGAGAAAGATGGAGAGACACTCAGTAAATATAAGAGAGAGGGAGATCTGAGCGTGCTCCAGCAGATGGCAGCTGTCCGACCTGCGCTGTCACATATGTTTGATACCCATGATGCAAGCGGGCCAATTAAGGGTGTCCCACCGGAGCGTTTGGAACAGTACACATTTACTGACAACAAACACACACACACACACACACACACACACACACACACACACACACACACACACACACACACACACACACAATGCTGTAATATCTTCTCTGAGGTGACGTCTGCAGTTTACCTGACAGCGTCGGATGGAGTCAGCAGGAGTTAACAGGTACAGAAATGAGACGAGAGATTTGTAAATAAGACTTGACATGTAGTGCAACATTAGAGCAAGTGTGACAACTGCAACAACTATCTGCTACAGCATTCATATAATATTCATGTTTGTCTTTTCTTCACCGTGTTATATATAGTGTCGTTTTTAGAGCTTCAATGATTTTATATGTTTAATCAGTTGTTATCACCTCACCTGTTGGTCAGGAATGTCTCAGTATTGCAAGATAAATCTGAGGGGTCGTGAGATGATCAGCAGTAAATAACATTTTGTCAATGCAAAACTACGGTTATGGTGTTGGACGTTTCTTTCTAATCTTTACCTTTTTTCCACTTCATGAATAAGTGGATAATAAGACTTCTGGTTGATTAGAGGTGGGAAGTAACTAAGTACAAATACTTCGTTATGGAACGTAAGCAGTTGAGTTTTTAGTTTTCTGGCGTTTTACTTTTACTCCTTACATTTTAACACAAATATACCTACTTTTTAACACAAAAGACAGGAAACAAAAAAGATGTAACAGGTTGTAAAAGACTAACAAAACGCAACAGGCGTAACAAGATGCATAAAACATAACAAGACAAAAAGGACGTAACAATATGACCAATCAGCAGTCTGCAGTTTTTTAACTTTTTAGTATTCAGCTCGGCTCCCTTGGAATCTCAGCCAAGATGATTTAAAAAAAAAAAGGAACCATCCACAACTTTGCCAGTGGAAACCAAAAACAGCTGTAGCAGGCAGTGGAAATGAGAAATTTGGTTGAACTAGTGTCATATTAAAGCCATGACTATTGATGAAGTAGACGTTGCTCCGCTCTCCGCCCACAAATGTTGGGAACTATTGTTTGAAGTTACAGTAACAATGTTATTTCTGCCTGCTTATATAACAGTTATAATAGAAACCTGACATTCTGAATCAGGCCTGTAATGTTCTTTAATGTGCTCCAGTCATTACAGGCTGTAATAAAAAAGCGACGAGTATTTAAATCTATAAATAACTGTGAGCCTCTTTAATACTCTTCCAGTCAATACAGTTGAGATGCTCTGAGGAGCCTCAGTGCAGCTTTGACTCTTGATATATACAGTGATATAAACAGTGAGTAAAACGTGGTGGCGTCAGGTCGAGCAGACAGTCAGTACAGTCGCTGCTGTTGGGGTCTTTGGCTCCCGGGGGCCCCATCAACCCCTCATACAAGCTAATGAGCATTCCTGAGGGACTCCTGCAGAGTGAGGCAGTGTGTTGTTTTACAATGAAGCAGTGAAAACAGAGGTTTTATCTGCTAATTGAAGTTTAATCTGATTGATGAAACGTGATTTTCTCTGATGTATGATTGTGTATTTCTTAAAGGAACAGCTCAACATTCTGGGTCACTTATTCACTTTATTTCTAAGAGTACATAGTCAGGATGTTGTTAGCCTAGCTTAGCACAAAGACTGGGCGCAGGGGGAAAGAGCTAGCCTGGCTCTTTCTAAAGTTGAAATATACACCTTTAAAACTAAAAAATTAACATGGTGTAGCTACTTGTAAGAAATAGCCACCTATCAAATTCATACTTCAAACAAATAGGGGGCAGTTAGCTAACTTAGCAAACATTAACACTGTCAGTAATGTTATACAGTTAGCTAGCTTTATTTTTACTTACCAGTCTAAAGGAAATTTTGCACATTTAGCACCAAACTTTATCCCTTTACACACCAAGAGCTGTCTGCAGCAGCTGTGGAAAGCAACCCCAACATTAGCTCTGATTTTTCAATGTTTTCTATCACTTCTTCATTCACCAATGATGGTTTCGTAGTTAACACTTCTTCTTCATCCTCTCATGCTGTGCTGAGGACAGACTGGACACTTCAGTGACTCACTATCACCTCTTGAGGTATGAAGTGGTATTATGAGACAGGACGGGCCAAAGCCAGAAGTACACCTTTATTTTATTTTATTTTATTTTATTTTATTTTGTGTTCCTTTGAACTTACAGACACATAAGCAATAATCTCACATCCTGTTTAATATTCAGCTCAGTACTTGAGGCTCCACTTGTCTTGCACAGTCACATCCGTCGCCACACTTTGTCTTAGCGCTGGCTGTGGACGACAGTACACATGGTTTATCATTGGTTTGTAAAAATCTTGATATTGATTTGGGGACAATGATGTGGCTGAACAGCTAATGAGACTTGCTGTCAAATATACTGTCATACTGACAGTTTGTCAACTGTACGTCATGTTATTGACTTTGAATCTTGCCAGTATAATATTAGCTTTCTGGCTGAAGCTGAGCCAAAAGCCCCTCTGAACTGGGCAGACTAGAAATATCTCCTGTTGCCGAGTCTTATCCAAGGTCCGTCCTATTTACTGGAACAATGAACAAAGTTTACACCGCACAAGAACCATATGATGGTTATTATTCCAGGTGTTAGACAAACCCTCAGGTGATATCAGGGAAAGTGAATTAAATCTTGCGAAAAACGTTTTTTAATGTTTTTTTTTTTATTGGCCGTTGACTATGGTATAAACAGAATAATGACCTTTGAGGGGTCCATTATCAGGAATTAATGGACGATGTGGAGGCCAGTGCCGTTGGCATTGTCCTTTATCTATCATGATTTTTTTAATCCCTTCCCAAATGGCAATTTTGGATTCTAAGGTGACTTGCATGTGACTGTTTTTTGATAAACCACAATTTATCTGTGTTTGTTGCCTGGCAATCTCCCAACTGTTGTGCAAAGAACTTTCCAGAGTGCCCACTAAAGCCACAAAATGACATTTTTACATTAACCATTTACCTTTAATTTTTTTTTTACATTTTTACATCAATTATCATCTATTTATTAACTTTTACATCTACAGACTTAATGGATTATTGTAGAAATTAGGCCTATGTCACTAAAATGTATTGAAAATCGATCCTTTAGTACCCTTTATTATCCACTTATTAACTTTGTTAAGCTCATTTTTATGGATTTATTTTATAATTTTTTAGTGATTTAACTGCAATGATTTTTCACACCCTGGTTATGCAAAAGTTGATCTTTAATGTATTATAGCCATATAAAACATTACTGAACAATCTATTCACGTTAATTAAGTAATTACTCACAATTTATTAACTCTTTGTATGCTAAAGAGAGATTTGTGATATTATTATTTGTTTATTTGTTTATTTATTTGCTGAGTGATAAGTGATAGCATAGAATCATTTTTAATAGTATGATTCCATATGTATTGTAATTAGAAAACGTGAGTGCAGTTTTATAAAAACAAACAACAAATATATGTAATTAAAATGATTACATAATACAGTATGGGCTATATTCAAGTTACTGAGAATCAGTGTCAAATTATTAAGATTATTAATCACATATACTTCATTAGACAAACAATAAACATATCGTACAGTAAACTCATTATTTTTGAGGACCGAGCCCACAGCAGCAGACACGCATGCGTCCTGGCGCTCCGGTCAGGCAGCGGGGATGCAGCTCCGCCGCTGTGGCTCAGTGCGCCCCGAGCAGCCAGAGCGCACGGTTACAATGAGCTTCTCCATCGGCCCGACTGAGAGCCAGCGTCAGTACCGACCTCCGAGCAACGGACACACCGCCGCACACCCTGACCGACACCAGCTCCGCCCGCCCGCAGCAGGATGCCCGGGGGAAAGAGAGGGCTTGTGGCACCGCAGAACACTTTTCTGGAGAACATCGTCCGGCGTTCAAGTGGTGAGTCCGCGCGTCGGAGCGAGGCTGGGCTTTTGGTTTTTTTGGGGGGTTTGGCTTCATGCACCAGGCGGCTCGGACCCGGACTCTGCTGGAATACAGTGTGTTTTTATATTCACGGAGGAAATAAACACATAATCTCACTTTATACCCGCATTTATTGTGCAGGGTTGGAGTTTACCCCCTGTCTCTGAGGCTGTTTACGGCGTCATACACCATAATAAGTCACGTTTAACTGACCCAAGTTATATGTACAAGGACTGTTCCTACTGGGAGAAACGTTTGTTGCAATTTTGAGGAAAATAATGTTGAATTTTTATTCATTTCGGCGGAAATCACAGTTTACGCACCATTTTATTGTCCACTCTGTTGGTCTGTGTTTGATTTATAGAGATTAATTATGTAAATTATCTCTCCAAATGAGCTGAGATCATTATGTCAGACCAAAATAACACTAAAATGATAACAAATAACAATAAAAAAACAACAATTAATTAAAAAATTGAACATTCTTCGAACAAACGCGTTTTAAAGGAGGATTAAAAGTTTATTTCGCTCATTAACTCGCCTGTTTGTATCGATAATCACTGACAGCTGCTCAGCCAATAAAGCCAGAACCATCTGATCATTAATTAACTGTCAACTCCGCCTCTTGCTAACATTACTGTTTATTTACTTGAGGAGGGAGTTGAAGTAATAACCTGCGTTAGTTTTGATGTGTTCTCCGTCATTATGTAACAGCTGCGTTTTGTTTATTGGATCTAAGTGACACGTTGGGAAGTAAAATGAAATATCTTGCGGGGTTAATAATAAATATCCTCTCAGTTATTCATCATCCTAATGTGCTCAGGATTACTAAACTGTGTCTTTTTTTTTGTTTGTTTGTTTGATCAGGGTGCAGCAGCTCATGTTTCTTCCTTCTCCATCTGCGCCGTAAACTTGGCACCGGCCGGAGAAATACGCGCCCTCTCCGCTGATTAGATTGATCGCTTTGCTTTGTCTTCCCAGAAAAAAAAGTCAGCGGAGTAATTGTCCGGAATGGAAGTCAGGGTTGTGGAGGATGATGGGGTGGAGGGGTGGGTGGGTGGTTGGAGATAAGGTCAAGAAGACTGTTCCAGAAATGTGTTTCTGTCTGCCATCGCGGTGTTTGCGCCTCCAGGAGAGCTACGGGGGCTGTTGCGCGGCTCTCCGGGGGGTTTCAGCGCTAATTGGATAGTAATTGGTTGGAGCTTTTTGTTTTTGTGTTTCTACTTGAGAAGTCACACATTAGTTGGAGTGATATGAAGAGCTTCGAGATTGTTCTGAGAGGCTCAGATCAGATGTAGCAGCCTTCCAGTTTGGGGAATCTTGGGACTGAAACTGCACCATGGATCACGAGGATGATTTCTGTGGGTTAGAGATTTATTTGTGTGCTGCTGAATATCAGATACAGGACTGCAAGTATTTCTAATTTTGATTTTTGAGAATTTAGATTACTTTTTGTAATTTGTAATTTTTGTTTATTTATTGCAAAACTTCCTGTCTAACAAAGATCCAGAAAAAAGTCCACAATAAACTTCCCAAAGTAGACATCAGAGCAAGTAAGGACAGAAATAGAGAAAATAAAAAAAGTAATAAAAGTAACTTCAGAGGCTGAAAAATGTTCACCCCACAATTATCAGTCAGTAACAATAATTGGGGAAGCAACTGATATAAAATGATTCCAGTTAAATTTTTAATAAAGGTCAGCATTATAGCATCACCTGCTAGCTTTTCCTGCTTTGACGAGTCAAAAACTGGTCACTCTGCCTGGCTGTTAATCTAGCGTTAGCCACAGTTCATACTACTGTAAAATCTGGAGCTTTAGATCATTTTACAATATAATGCTATATCATATTAAACTCGTGTAAAAGTAATCATCAGTCTTGTGTGCAGGAAAATGTACTTAAAAGTCCAGTGTGTATGACTTATGGGGGTTTATTCTCAGAGAATAGAAAATAATATTAATGAGAATTAGTTTGGAATCGACTGAAAATAAGAACTATTGTGCTTTTGTTACCTTAGAATGAGACATTTAGATCTACAGAGGGTGAGGGTCCTTTTTCACAGGCGTCACCATGTTGCACCGCCATCTTTCTACAGTAGTACAGAATCCTTTTGCAGTTTCATGGCCACCGTAGGTTCCTCCTGCACATTTGGAAGAGGGGAGCTGCCACAGCCTGTAGGTTGGTGCAACGCCTGAGCTGTTGGTTCTAGTGCGATATCAAACAGAAAAGGACTTAGAGGTTGTTAAAATGAGGGGAGCAAATGTTCTGCTGCCCCCCAGTGGGATCTGTAAAAATGCAATGCAGTGCAATAATCTGCCTATATTATCTGGAACTAAGTGTGGTTTTAAGAGTTCAGTTTTGGCTGCATGTGTTAAAGTAGTCAGAAGCAGTGGTGGAGGAAGTATTGGAGTCTTTTGCTTGAGGTAAAGATAAAATACTGTAAAAATACTGTTACAAGTTAATGTCAGGGTCAGTTTCTCCTGAGGGTGGTTGGATTGTGTTAGTTGGACTCACAACCTCAGTATGTCCAAAATTCAACTATGGATGAATGTTTCTCTGATTGCTACAGCAGAAAAACACGGTGCAGTAACGTTTTCACTGCATACATTCATTCTTTGTTCCTCTTGGGTCTTTCATTTTATCCGTAAATTAAATCTGAAATTAAAAGTTCTCATGTAGCTTGTTACAGACGTCCCTGACAATTGAATCAGAGCTGTTAACTTTGAAATAATCTCATCAGTGGAGCGCATCAATAGAGCGTTTGAGTCCCCTGATGGTCCGAACGCTGTTTCAGAGGCTTCCACACTTTTCTTCTTCTGTTGTGGCCCAGCTGGTCGAACTTGGGTCCAGCTAAGTAATTGGTTGTGATGAAAGTGGAGAGCAGGAAAGGTCGAGATGATTCTGGGTTGGGCTTTTTTTTGTGTGTGTTGCATTAAGTCTTAGTCAGCTCTTTAATTCCAAAGGGCACAAAGGAGGCTTCAGGTTTAAAACAAGGAGGGGGTAAATTTAAGTAACTGAAGTTCCTTTTTGTGCTGAAAAATCACTCAAGTAATTGTTTGGAAGGAGAGGCAGGGAACAGATGAGGCTCATATTGTTCTGGATTGTTCTGCGTTCAAGTGTGACCCTCTCACACCTTACCCATAATGCACTGCAGTCTTGTGTGATTTGTTCAGACCATTTAATAAGAAAGGTGAACCACAATCAGCCTGAAAGCATGAAACAATTCACACTGAGTACAATAAGAAGTTTTATTTGAACTTAATAATGTAAAGGTTTTTTTTTTTTTAATTTGAAACGAAGCTGTCGGAGGAATGAAAAACAGACTAAATAACATCTTCATTCTCACCACTTGTGGGGAAGAAAATGTGAAGTCTAAAAGGTTTATCCTCTGTACGGTGTCCATCTTAGGACATCTCAGACTCAGCTTGTCAGGCTCAGTTCTAGACTGTCAAGCTTGGCTCAACTTTAGCCTTGTTTCCACTGCAAGAACTTTCCTTTGGGACTAGGAACCTTTGGAGAAACTGTGAATTTCTACCGCAGGGACCAGGATATAATTTAAGTTTCTTGGACATTATTTCATCCCTACAAAAGTCTCTACTTTGGGGGGTAGGAACTTCGGGAGTTTGGCTTGCGGAAATTCTGACAGGTCAAGTACCAACCACATCAACATGGAATTACAGAAGAAAACATACGACAGATGGACCGACAAAAACGTCCAGGTCTTATTGAGGAGAAAATCCAGTGATACCTGGTGCAGTTTGCTGTGTTTCTTTGTCGGACATCAGCAGACTTGGTTAATCTTCATAGGTCCTTAGACCGCAGACAACAACATGATAAAGGAGCTCTTGAGTTCCTTGAAAAGTAGTTTCTGGGACTGAAAGTTACTTTGAGTGGAAATGGATATTTTCTTATATCCTCTGGGTTGCACGTTGATGAATGTGCATTATAGGACTTTTTATTTTCATTTCATTAGTGTCTCAATTGATAATCAGTCATTAGGTCTCTATATTTGGTCCATAGTTATGTCTTAAATTAGCTTTCTTTGTCTGTCCAAAAGAACAAAGTTTCTCTCCACAGCTGAGAAGCTTGACCTACACCAGATAAACTTTGCCATTTCTCATTGGCTTGAAAATTAAAAAGTAAAATAAATAAATAAGTGATTATCAAAATAATTGCTTTTAAAGTGTCTGTCTTCTAATCCAACACATACCAGCAATGGACATACCATACGTCTTAAATAGACCTCAGGACATGGTTGCATTTTGGCTAGATTTAGGAAAAGATGATGGTTTGGGTTGAAGTAAGTATGTTAGTTACACAAGTTATCTTCGTAACTTAAGTCATGTTAAAAACTTTTATTATGTACATGGCGCAAGTTAAGTATGTCACATAAGCTGACATATGTACGTACGTCTTATAAACGTTGACTTTTGGTTTCACACTGAACTTGAACAGCAGTCTTTGTGGGTGAAATGCTGGGTGTGTTTGGTTTGTCCACCCTGAACTCCTCCTTGTGTGGCCCTTATTGCTCTTTATACTACATCATCTGACTTCCACCTTTGCTCCCATCATAATTACTGCGGCCACTAGAGGTCGGCCCCGAGCGATACACGTTAATATGGGTTGTAAGCAGCTTTTCTGATGAGGACGGGTCACTGTATAGTCTGCTGTTGTGCCTGTGGACTCCTCTAAACAGCATTCACTGGTTGATTAACTATTTTCTACTGAATGAAAAGTATTTTCTTTCTCTGCAGGACGGCTTGGGGTTTATCTTGTGGTAACCGGGATATTAATTCTAGGAAGACACATTTCTGCTGACTTTTTCAAAACTTGTTTTTAATGCTTTGACCACCACAAACAAATTTGCATTTCTGGAGCACAATCAGCAGGTCATTTACATTATTTCCTCTATTCTTCTCCACACTTTTCATCACCGGAGGCACTTTCAGAGCCGTTCTCGTCATAAGAGGACCTCTCTTACTGTAAACTGCAGTGAACACTTTTCTCTACAAAACTCCACTTCTTAAAAAAAGCAACCTCTTCCTCTGAAGCTTTTCGCTGTCATCCTGTCAGCATCCTGTTCCATCTTCAAGCAGATAATTAACTTTAAATGACATGAAATGCACGCCTAGAATAAACTCTGAAATGCCATGTAAGTTTTTCCCATGATTATTGGATGGACTTTGACTGATACACAGAACCAATTTGTTGTTTTATTAAGAATCAGATAGCACCCAGTCTGTGAAGTCTACTGCTGATACTATGAAGGGTTTTTTCCCCTGACTACAGCTAGAACATTTTTATTATAGCTACTGTATATTTTTTTATATCATCACTCGGCTGCCCAGTGAAATCAATCGAGTGTTGGAGGGCTTTACTCAGTAATAAAACCTGCAGTGAGACCTGCCTGAAAGAGCTGCTGACACACCTTCAAGAAATCATCCGTCTGTGTTTCACTGCAGAAATTTTAGTGTCTCTTCATAGTTTAAGTGCCAGTTTCACAGGGTTTTTCCTCCCTGCTGTAAACGTATACTGTGGGAAACACTGCGTCACTGCATGCTTGTGATGTTTTTGGGCATAGACACAGTCAAATCTGATGAGCTGTTCCAGTATCTTTTTATCCTGAAATTCACTCTTTTACCAGCCAACTATTGGAAAAGAGGAGGCTTTGTAATTAATGAATGATTAACTGCCAAAGTTACTGGTCTAACACATTTGGCAGGTGTTGAAGGACGTTATCTGCAGTTTTTGCTCATTAATTACAAATTGCATGCAGCTTGCATTTATACTGCTGACCGTTTACTAAAGCAGGTGATAGTTTTTCTGACCTTTCAAGGAGTCATTGGCTCCAGTTTGTGCCTGATTGCTGTAAAAATAACTTTCACAACTTGAACTTTCCCAGTGATTTTGGGGAGCAGGGGCCTCAAACTGAAATTATCAGTTTTGCATGCCCTCCCCAATCCACACCTACAAAGCTGAGAACCAGAACCGACCCATTACCCACAATTATCTCTGTTCTCAACTGGCGATGCACCTGTGGTTCTGCCGTGATAATGAGACTTGCTTGCAGCAAAGCCACTGACAACATCATTCCTCCAAGATCTGAAGCACCAAAAATCCTCCAAAATGTCCGACTGGGCCTTCGACGAGGTATTGACTACAATTTGGTGTCCTCCACTGGCCATTTTGCCTGTCTGTTATCTGCTTCAGCCTGCAGCTAGAATAAAAATCAAACAGTAATGTCACATTGTTTGGCAGGATGTGGGGCCAAAGGTTTTGTCATTGACTTTCACAATAAAATCCCTCTGGCTGATTAGACTTGATATTACTGTTTTAGCAAATGTAAATGTCATTTTTCATTTCTAAAATCTCTCTTCTGAGAGAGAGGGAAAAAACATTAATATGTTGAATGTGTTATATTATTGTTCTCACCTGCTGCCTAACCTAAAGTAATTCATATGTACTTGTGCCTGCACACATGGATTTACCTGAATAGATTTTTTACTCGTTACACAATATCCTTTAGTATTTCTTCTTAACAACCAAAATGCAAACAGCAGTTTGTATACATTTTTATATCCATTAGTTAGCCATGCCTTGGACAAACTTTTTGAGATCCCCGCTCTGCAGACTAGACTCAGGCAGTATCTACTTTGGCAGGCTGTATTACTTTTTAAATTATGCCAAGCAGCGCAAGCTTTCCAGATGATTTCTTTATTGTTTGCTGTATTGATGTTTGAGTGTTTTCTTTAAAGGTAGAATCAGTTGGATTTGTCCAAGTTGTTTGAAAAGATACCACAAAGATACCAGATACCTAATCGATCAACGTTTTGGGCTGCTAAAACGTCCCAAGCACAGCAGGATAATGGGGAAAATACAGACAGAAGGCTGAGTCTCTGCAGCTGCAGCCACTAACACACAGTTCTAGTTGGTCATGTGATGACTGAGAAGGGTATACAATGGTTTTAAAGAAAATGTTGCATATTATATACCCTCAATGATTTACTTAAATTAGAGAAGTTGCTTTCAGTTTTGTTTCTGTGTGTGCAGTAATGTCACTGCAGCCAATGTGCAGCAAAAGCAGCAGAAAAACTGAAAACTGTAGTTATAAACTTGACAGGATAGAGGAAACTCTCAAGAGGAAACAGAATTGAATCAACAAAGAAGTTACAGCCGCTGTCTTGTTGTGCGTAAAAGTGCACACAGCCTGATGCAACATCTTTCCCTCCTGTTCCCAAGTAACATGCGTATTGTAACCCAAAACAATAATCTATTTCTAAACCTTACCAAATAGTTTTGTTTTCTGAACCTGACAGAGTATTTTTTGTGGCTTTATTTTAAAAGTCTACCCAGACGTATATTTGTTGTTACTAACTTGACGGCAGGGCTCTGGTGGGTTATGTAGAGCGTTACAGTTTGAAGCGTATGGCCGCTGACCGAGCTGCTGTATTTGACGAGCTGTGAGTGAGAACATGTTGTTATGTTATTGATGTGTATAATGTAACTGGACCAGGATCCGCTTTGAAAAGTCTTCTTTGTTGGTGTTTTCAATGTGGGAAACTCCACCCAAGAATTTAGAGTCGCCTAAAGAAAATACTCGTCTGAAAATCCATATAGCTGTTCTCTCCATGTTTGTGTGTTGTTTTTTCTGTGGGACTGCTTGTTGATTATTTCAAGGACAGTCCATCTGAGACTTTAGTCAGTCACTGAAGCCTTCTGGGATTTCATCGTACAGCAGCCGACTGTCAACTTGTGAAAGTTTGAGTGTCCTTAAACACACTGAGAGGACAGTTTTGAAACCATCCACAGCTATAATTGAATTGTCACACTATGAAAAGGTCATTTAAAATAAGAATTCCGGTTTATGACAGCCTGGATCTTATTTTTTTATGTTTGCCTTCATTATCAGGTTTGATAACACTGTAGTCAAGTCTGTAGCTCCCATTTAGAGCACTGAGGTCATGTTGTTAGTAATGTTTCTGGGGTTTATTGACAGGAAGAGGAGTTCGTGGTACCTTAAATATTACACATATTGGATTATTAAGGCTGCTTCTGATGCATTTGAGCCAAAAAAAAGTTTTTAGGCAAAAAATGAAATAAATTAGAACAATTTGGTATTTCTGCATGAGAATTATATACCTCAAAGTGCAGAAAAGGCTTTACACAATAGGTTCATGACTCACTGTTCTATATTAAATTAGAGAAAATAGAATTATCCTTGAGAAGGGCCACAAACAAACTTTACAAACTATAAAACCTTTTTGTGTGAGAGAGAACATTCAGCTGTTCTCTAAACTGTGTTTTATACCTTTTAACCCAGTGTGAGTGTAAAAAACTTTTTTATAATGAGACTTGTATGTGATCATGAGTCTTCATTATCATGACGCGGCTTTCTGCGATTTTCAAATTACAGGAAGTGCTTTATCTGTAAAAGGCAAAATGCATGTCAAAAAAGAGATGTTCTGTCCTACATCTCAGATTCTACTGACTTTTGCACACCGTCTAACTTGCATTATATCATTTATTTGTGACATTTTGGTACTAGACCTTCATCAGGCAAACTAGTACATAGGTCTAGTACTGAAACGTTGCAAATAAATGATATATTGCAAGTCAGACAATGTGTGGGAGTCCTTTTTGCAACTTGTTGGTCTACTATCTCCAACACACCTGTTTTATCTAATAGATGTGTGAAGTGTTTCCTTTGATTCTACTGACTTAAAAAACATTTTCATTTGATAGAGATTCATGCAAAAAAAAAAAAAAAAAAAATCACACTGTAGTCATTTACCTCTAATCGCAAATCGTATCGCAACTGCATCATCAGCCAAAATAATCGCAATTAGATATTTTTACAGAATCGTTCAGCCCTACCATTACCTGTATTTGTTTGATCTTTAAATCTTAATCTAATCTACAGCCTGACAAACGATTCAGATTTACCTCCCAAACTTCACTGGCCAAGTTCCTGCTTACTGTATTTGTCTGTGTACAACTTCCTCTCTGCAACAAGGGATTACTAGCAATATTTCTAGCATTTTCACTTTCAGTTTTATGCCAAATATTTGTTTTTAGATGATCTAAATCCCAGATTCTTTAAACTGTGGTACGTGAGCTCCCTCCAGTGGTAGTTGGAGGAATGTCAGAAGTTTGAAAAAGTAGATTAATTAATTTAAGAACATATAATACAATCAAAATTATATAGAATTTAAATGAAAATTCATAAAATATGAGATGAATGAAATGTAATTTAAATAAGTTTTGTAGTAGTCACTGTCATGAACGCACTGTTTATGTCACCCACAATAGTTACGAGCTAAAAACTGTCATGGCAGATAATAAGAGATAAAACGTAGGGACAGTTATGATGGTGGTACGGCTAACATTTTCTGAGGTGGTGTAAAAAGTCTGAGAAACACTGATTCAGGTAATAACCATTTCTTCTTCTTGTGTTGCAGAATCCTCTTGTTTGAAGACTGTAGTATAATTTTATTATTACTTATAGAAATACTGGCCAAAAATACAAAATAAACATTAAAAGTTCTGTTTCATAAAGCAATATAAAGATGACCTTTGACAGATTAGCTAAGTCAAGTAAATAAAAAACCTCTGTAAGTTGATTTTCATCCATCTTAAAAACATGGTATGTAGTGGAAGATGGTTGACAGAACTGTGATGTCATCTTGTGTGAGTTGTAGTTAATTGTTAAACAGTTAAAACCGCGTTCATTGTTCCCCCTGGTGACCAAAGCTATCACCATGTAGAATACATTAAATTAATAATTAATATCTCTGTGGTTATGAGAGAGAGAGAGAGAGAGAGAGAGAGAGAGAGAGAGAGAGAGAGAGAGAGAGAGAGAGGAGAGAGAGAGAGAGAGAGAGGGAGGGAGGGAGAGAGAGAGAGAGAGAGAGAGAGAGAGAGAGAGGGAGAGGGAGAGGGAGAGGGAGAGAGAGAGAGAGAGAGAGAGAGAGAGAGAGAGTGAGTGAGTGAGTCTCTGGCTTCTGGTGGTGATTTTTCCACTGCAGATGTTTCTGGTGTTTCCCTGTGGCTGATCGACTGTAGCTGCCAGGTAGCTTGTTAAGGGTTTAACAAGGGGGACTGACAGATGGGGAAATTATTTTCATTCTCATATCTTACGGATTTCATAGCTGAGCATCGGGGAGATGGTGGTCGTGTTGCTAATAAGGAGATGCCAACTATCTTCCTCACCCTCACAGAAATGAGCCCTTCTGCTGGAGCCTGTCGAATTCATCCTTAGTTTATTGGCTAATAAACATTTATAAGAACAAGAAGAGAAAACACAGTATAAGGGAATAAAGAAATATCAGTTATACATCACAATAAATAAGGATATTGCAGGGAGCTGTTTACTTTCCACAGATATAATAGATTCATTTGCACAAGGAAAAGAAGGAACATGCACATTCAAGTAATTTCTGTCAACTGAAATTAGTGGCTTTTCTTATTAACTTAGTTCAACTTAAGTTGGAAAATAGTCTTACATTTGGATTACTTTAGCCTCAAATACTTTTGTGATACTTAAAGAAATAAAGGAAATATTGATGCAAAGTTAACTTTTAAATATCATGTTTCCAAGCTGGTGACCACTCTGAGAATGAAAACTGGTTTCTTTTATAGAAATAAACTCTCCTTTCTGCTGCACTGCAGAAAGATGCTTACTGATGCAACCTTTTTTCTTATCCGTGTTAGACTATGGTGACATTTTATACATGCGCAACTTTGAAGCCCCTGGACTTTATCACTCTGCTTTAAGATTTATTACTGAAGACAATTCTAATACTCATCACTGTGAGCTGTAAGGCTAAGGTTGGGTGGCCCCCTCTCTCTCTGTAAGGCGTGAAAGACACTGGGTTTTATTTATTTATTCTTTTATCTCCTTGCATCACCTCAATACTTTCTTTTAATGTTGGCTCTTATCAAACTTGGTCAGGTGATTGGATTACGCCGCAGGTGCCACCTGTTTTTACTCAATTTGGAAGATCCAGTTTTTCATATTGTGCACCTGCAGCGTGGAACAACATGCAGAACAATTTCAAGTTTTCCTCATTTTCATCCTTAGGGCAATTTAAACTTAACCGTATCATATTTTATTTCCTGTATTAGCTGATTAATACGCCTTAAATGCAAAGTGTTTTTATTTATTATTGAGGTTTTTATTTATTCTTAAAATTTATTGTTGCTGCCACTTTTATCTAAGTTTCTCTTTGGTGTTTTTTGAGTCTTTTATTTTATTGTTTTGCTCAGCAACATTGTAAATGAGGTCTCTACCTCAACGTATTTCTGAGTTAAGGGGTGAATGAATGAACGAACTGTCAGATGCAGTTGTTCCAATACCAGTATTGGAAAATGCATTTGATACAGCTTAAAATTCTGGGATGGTTTTTGGTGAATATATAGTACTATGAATGTTGTTTTGGCATCAGTTGGAAAAACCCACACGTCGCAGACATCTGTTGTCTTCGTCCCCCTGAGTGCAGACCGAGCCATTCAGCGTTAGTGCTGCACCGTCTCTCTTGTTCAGTTTCTAGGTTTGGGAAAAATCAAAAGTAATCTAAATCCCATTTGTTTTGTGTCGTGCAGCTCTTACCATCCACTAAAAAGCAGTGTTTAACAACTATTTTAAAGTTTAATCAAGATACACTGAGTTAAAGAAATGATTTAGCTAGATGGGTGATGAAAGTGTGCAGGTCACAGTTGGATGACCTGCTGTTGATGATTTCACATTTCCATTCCCTATATATACATTCAGCATGTAGGATATTCACGTGTATATAGCAAACAACTAGAATGAGCTGCTTTAAAACAATGTGAGTGTTGCAGCAATCCAGCAAAAAAAGTATGAAATAAGAATAACCAGCGCAAAGAGAGAGAATGCTAATTCTTCAGTATGGTTTCAGGTGAGAGTTAAAATGTTCCATGATCATGTGAAGTCAGTTTCAGAGTCTTTCCGTCTCGGATAAGAATAATATTATCTGAACGATTACAAAAGTAGAATAGAAGATTTACGGAAGGTTTAGAGGAGCTTTAAAGAACGGATGAAGCGTCTAGCAGTCAGTTATAAAGGATTCAACTACTTTTTGCTGAAAATCCAGATAAGTATTTGGTTGGCATGAAAGAGGAGAGCAGAGCAGCAGGTCGAGATGATTCAAACTGACTGTCTTACTCAGCTCTTTACTTCCAAAGGGCACACAGTGGGCTGCAGCTTCTTAAAGGATGGGTTTGTAGATTTTCAACTTAACCATTTGTGCTTTCAAAGAGATACCGGTGGCTGTAATCTTTCCTTCTGCCTGTGAAGTGTTTCCCCCCTTTGACTCCCCTGTAAGAATATTTCTTTTTGCTGTGGAAGTCCCTCTTTTTCTTTATCTTTCCTTCTCAACTCTTTCATTACTGAGCTGTGGTGAAGGAATTCCCTTTACGGTGGCTTGTAGACTTGTAACAACAGCAACAAGGAAGCTCAAAGGTAGAATCAATGGGATTTCTCAGAGCTATTTGTGAATGTACCAGAAAGATGCCAGGATGTCAAATACTGATGTTTTGGGTTGGTCTGAGCCTCCTGAGTACAGGAAATGGATAATGAGTGATGATTAAAAGAGATTAAACCAAGATTCAAAGAAATTCAGAAGTTCAGTGTAAAATAGGCTTAAATGTACAATATGAACAAATTTTAGTTTAAAACATTCCAAAATTAACAGAATGTGAGGAAACAGTTTTGAGGTCTGTATTGTGTTGCAGTCTGTCCTGTCTAATACTCGTTTGTACCTCAAGAAATGATCGTAGCTTCCCATCTGCAGTCAGTCCAACGACACAGCGGTGGTTTTCTTGCTGTAAATCCTCCTCAGGCCTCTGGAGGTGGGCAATGACTGAAAGCTCCCTCTTGCTCCCGCTTTTCGCCTCTCCTGTCCCCATCCGAACCCACCATGTCTTCGTAGTCCCCCGGAGTCAGAGTCTCGGTTGGAGCAGCTGAAAATCACTTCTGTCCTGTATTCCCTGTCGTCAAACTGGCCTCCGCCGGTCTTTGGGACTGTGTTAGGTCCCGGTCCAGCTGTGTTCACCGGAAGGCTCTGGTTCTGGTGCTCATTCTGGCGCTGGTCTTTGCTCCTCCTCCTCTTCCTCCTCCTCCTGGCCATTCAAAGCTCCTTAGTTAGCCTGCATAACAAGCTAACTAGCTAACAGCAGTTACAGTTAGCAGCAGTTACTAGTTACCCTATTTGTTTATAGAAGAGATGTTTTCATACCATTTTTTCCTTCCCAATGCAGATACCAAAACTTTGCATCAGCCAATAAAGACTACAGATCTGATACCAGTGCATACATTTATACAGTAGATTATTTTGTAACAGCTGTATACTACTAACCCTGAATGGATATAATATGATTGCTATCAGGTGCTAAGTGATTGGATCCTGTTTCAGGGTGAATAAATGACATGATATTGGATCAGTGTATAGACTTGCATACTCGCCAACACTTGATACCGCATTTTAGGCTGCACCTGAGGCATTTTACAACACTGTTGGAAATGGTATTGGAACAGCCCTTGTTTGGTGTATGAATTCAACAGGTGGTCAGTTCTTATCTAATTAATATTGCACCTCTTTAAAGTACCAGCTTATTTATCAGCACCAAAACTTATTATCTTTGTCTCTTTCTTTCATTAGTTGACATTTTGGGTCGAAGAGCAAAACTAGAACTGACCATGACCTGTCAAACGTGTTTTTGTACAGTCTTCTCCAGAGGCTGAGAAGCTTTGCGGCCTTTTATCCATTTTTCATATTTAATGCTGTTACTGGTCTGATGTTTTTTCTGTCCTGTCCATCTACCAGAGACCAGCTTCCTCCTGGGAAACGCCCAGATCGTGGAGTGGCCTGTAGTTTACAGCAATGACGGATTCTGCAAGCTGTCTGGCTTCCACAGGGCTGAAGTCATGCAGAAGAGCAGCACATGCAGGTAAAACTTTGTAATATTACTGAACATTTAACATTTGTAAATGTGCACAGTTATTGTTGTTTAATGTAAGTCCAAAGCAATATTAGTTACAGTGTGGTAATAGAGCGATAATGACTCTTTAGTCTTGTTGCTTGATCTTAATTGCGCTCAAGCGTGACTAAATATGCAGTGATTCTGATCTTTATAATTCCTTTACATGTGCTCACACAGTCTTAATGAATCTATAGTAGACATATGTCTTATGTAGCCCCTGGGTTTATGTGCGTTTAATGGTTTAAATGCTTCAGTTTAAATGGAACACATAAAAAACCAATACTTTTTTCCTTCTTAATGAGTTAAAACCACAACAGAGTACCCATGAGTCATTGTTTTTAAAACTAAAACCATGTCCTCTTCAAAGCGCTCCCTTTATCCTGCAGTATCCACTGAATATGTCCTTTTTTATTCAGTTTCATCCATTATTGAAGCACAGTGAGAGAGAAAGAGAGATAAGATTAAAAAGTGACATCTTTTGTACCATCCTGCTTCTGCCCCTCCGTAGTGATCATTAAAACGACACAGTGCTGCTCTGGAGAGCTGTTTACATGATACTAACTTAGTTTACAGCTTGAGAGCTGCTCCGGTATTGTGCAACAAAAGTGTAGAGCTCAGCAAAGGAAAAAAAAAAAATCAGCATCTGGCATTTCCACTTGCTCTAGAAGAGGGAGAGGAGGGAGGAAGAAATGGCACACCGCTCAGCGAGACTCTGAAATGAATCCAATTTAGAGCTGCCAGGGGAGCTCTGCCCGGTCCAGCTCGAGGACGGTGTCTTGCTCGCCTGTCAGTCAAGACATTTTAAAATTTGACTCCAAAGGACGACTCCTCTCCTCAGGCGCCTCTCCGATCCGACCGGGGGTGACGGCCTTGACTAGCCGGTGGCTAAAAAGGCTCCCTTGAACACCGAGCTGAGTGAGAATAGGGGCGTTGAGATTTCTCCCTCCACTCCCTGCTGCTCCGGGCTGGAGGGTTGGGGGGGACACTGAGACCGACAATCCACTCAGACGTGACACTGAGAGGATATAAGAGGAGCCCGCTGAGAGCTTAAACTTACAGGCTGCTGCCAAAGTGATGGAAGGTGGTGGTGTGTTAATGGAGCCCAGTGCCATTTTGGGAGACTAATTTTTGATCTTTTGACCGCAGGACAAGGCTTTGACTTGTGTCATTGGTGACATCGGTGCAGACGTATTGACAGTTCACGTCAGGATTACAGAAGCTCGCATGAACCTTCAGCTATGAAAGGATATAAATTGGTAGTTTCTAACTGGGACCAGTTCTGTGCGAGTTCACAGTTAAAAAGAAGTAGCTCAAAGTTCAGTTCACACAGATTAAAATAGTTCACATTTTAATTTTGAACTAAGTTCACAGTCCTAAAAAAGAAATTGTTGATGGTTATTTCTTACTTTTTTCCTTTCTTTTTTAAAATTTAATTTGAAAATTAAATATTTCTCCTACCAGAGACACTGGAATCAACATAATGGCGTTATATTAAATAGTGTGCAGTATTGTTGTATTTATTTTATTCATGAATGTAAAATGACTTTTAACTCCATTCAAATAATTAAAATCTTGGAACAGTAGCCTAGTCTTTAAATGCAGACAGTGTCACATCTAAAGAAATCTGAGCCAGCAGTAATGTGATTTCTTTGAGGTGTGCTTTTATTTGAGATACAGCGAGTTAATATGACTTTTTTAATGTTTGAACTGCCCCTAACCACTGTAACAACTGCCCCCACAAAGGAGGAAATGGTAACACTCTGCTTGCATGACAATTAATATTATAGTCTTGTTCTTATTGGTGAAAATATATCAATTTTAATTTTAGTTTAATTTTAGTTTTAATTAGTGCAAATATATATGCTTGTCATATCAAAAGGTGACTAGTGTTTTCCAAACAGTCTTCAAGTTGAGAAAGAAAATAAGTTACAATGCCCCAGTCTCCCCTGTCTGAAAATATTGAGTTAGTATCTCGGAATGATGAGAAACTTTCTGGAAATAATGACTTAGAATCTCAAAATAAAGACATAATATCTTAAAATATTAACTTAGTATATAAACTGAAGCATTCAGATTACCGCTCACCAAAAATATGAGCCTTTTCTACACACAGTTTTCATAATAATAAATCTGTAGTTCCTCTTAAAACTACTGTTATGAAATGCTTCACAGGCAGGGACAATAAAAATCAAGCAGGATCAAAATGTTACTAAAGGTTACTAATACTTCACACTTATATCTTGGGATGTTTGATTCTATAGAGACATACTGTAATTGGTAATTATTTTACCTGTTAGGACCGCTGTTCTTTCACCTGTTTCTTTAGGCTGTCTCCAGTTTTTCTCTGACTCGTGTCCAAACTCTGTATTGAGTGTTTTGGCAGAGTGGTTGTTATTCAGGGTGCTTTGACTGTGGACTCTCCCTCATGCCTCTCAGGGCATGAAGAGCTGTTTTCTCTCAGCCTCTGCTCTGTGCCCGCTCTACACTCTATAATTTGAAAGCAGTTTAAAAACGTGGACACAAAGGGCAACCATTTACTGCACGCTGCCATTAGAAACTGAGTACAATTAGCTGATAATTAGCCTGATCACTCAGCCACCATCAGTAATCAATGCACACATGACTGAACCATTATCAAACTAATAAATAACAGCAGACAACATCAGTTTACGGACTGTTCTGTAGTTTGAATTTAACTTTAACTCCCTGCGCTCTCTGGGGAAAATATTACACCAAACTCTATTCAAGAAATTTGACATATTAATAATTGCTTGTATGTCCATAAAAACACAAGACTCTAGAAACACAAGATAAAATGCATCATATTTTGTCTTCCTGTCAATTTGGCATCAAAATAACCCACAAAAATAAGCTGCAATTTTGTACAAACTTTTTATTTTGTTGCCTCAACTCTACTTGCTTCTGTTGGTTAGCTGTGCTATTTTGATGGGAGAATACCATGGGAATGAGAGGTGAACCATTTGAAAAATTATAATTTCTCGCAAAAATGCTTTTGCTGACAGCAACAGCAAGCTTTCTTCAAAAAGAAGAACTTTTGAAAAATGGCAAACGAGGTACTCATTAGTGTCAGTATCACTCGTGGGCCAAGCAGGAGGCCAGTTCTTTCATATTGCACCTTTAAGTGTTGGTGCGACAGTAGAGTGGACCCCTGGTGTGGACCAGCGTGAGCCTGCCGTCCTCAGACTAATTTAAATGTGAATTAATCTGGAAGCTCGCAGTTCATTTGTGATTTCCAAGGGGAGTTATGAACACGCGCAAGCCAAAATACCGCTGGATGCAGTTAGACCTACGACCAATCAGAGCAATGAAACATGTGAACGGCAGCTGCCTGGTCGTGATCTTTCTCAAATTACAGCTAAAAAGTATGTTAAAATGTGTTTCCCCTCAGCCTTGACCAGTAATAGCTAACAGGAACTTCTCAGAGGCTGCAGGGAGGTGAGTAGTGGATTAAAAGCTCAGCCAGGAGCCGTACAGGACGTGCAGGCATAGAAGTCAAGACTAAAACTGTGTATTGATTTCCCTCGTTTTCAGTCACAGTTATTCTAAGAGAAGTCTTGAAGGGAAAATCATCCTTTGGTGGAACTGCTGAGACGTATTCAATCCATGATGTGTCTGTATAGGCGCTACAGGCAGTAGCTGTTATTCATTAAAGCTGAACCCCTCTTATTTTGTTATTCTGTCCCCAAATCCCCAAATTCCCATCCAAAGTTCTGCTAATAAGTTTGAAATTTAAATATGGATCAAAACTTTGAGTCCAAGTTCAAGCAGGGAGACAATTATTCAAATTTCATCATCTCTCCAGGGCTCCACCTCTCAATTGTCATCTGGTTATTTCAGCCGGATCTGTTAAGGGGCTTTTCTCTCATGGGGTGAATGTGTTGGCTGAAAGATAATGAAGATACTTTACCTGTTTCTCCACTGCTGTTGTGCTTGTACAAATATGAATGCGACAAATAAATATCTTACATAAATATCTTGAATCTCTGCTGTAATTGCCCTGTTCGCATGAGACTAGCAAAGGTCCTGAGAAATTATCCGTCCATGTCTTTGTTGTCTGTGATGTGTTCACATTGGATAAACAAAGTCTGTCTTTTACTCACATTTACTGATATTTTTCCTCTGTACGACATTGTTTCAGAAATTGAGGGCCTGTTCTTCAGCTGCCACTTTAATAATCTAGTTTAGAGTTGTTTTGTCCACTTTCTGCATGTTTTACAAGCAGGGTTTGAATTATACAGTGGCTTTCAGGGGAGCCCAGTTTTCTGGTGCACGCCGTTACCAAAATACGTCTAATGCACATGTGGAAGTAGGGCTGAAAGATTGCGATTGTTTTGACTGATATTGCAATTGCGATATGATTTTCAGTATTAGATTTAATGATAATTTATACATTAACATTTTGATTGAAGAACATGTTAAAATGACCTCCTGTGATTTGAAAATTGAAGAAAGCCATGTTCTGATTTTGATAAAAACATTGATTAATTGTGCAGCTCCACATGGAAGTGCACGGCAGCATGGTTAAGTTAATATGTAAAACATTTTAATATTACTACCACAGACAATTAATACTGTCAGTAACACTTAATAGAGGCTAAATAACAAGAATACAACACTGCTGTTTCAAAATCAAAGAAGACATTGATTATTCAGTGGAAAAAAAACATGAATGAATGAATGAATTAAAGAGACTTGCACTGTTGAAGGTTTTTATAGAGCCTCCTATCAGGTATTGACATCATCATCTGAGCTTTGTGAATGTAAACTTGTGAAGAGTTTTTGACTCTGATTTTATTGAGTCAAAATAGAACTATTTACTTCCGCATGTCTGTGTACCAGTCATCTCTGCTCTGTTTGGACAGCGAACGCAGTGTTGCATTAATTAATGAACTCACATATTATATATAAATGTATTATACATACATACATACATACATACATACATTCATGTATATATATTTATATATATATATATATATATATATATATATATATATATATATATATATATATATATATATGTATATATATATATATATATATATATATATATATATATGTATATATATATATATATATGTATATATATATATATATATATATATATATATATATATATATATATATATATATACCCTCAGCTCCCCCCTGACTCAGACCATGATTGCAAGTATTAATACACATCTGCAGCTCTTTTAGATCAACTAACAGATGCTCTGTGTCTGTAGTTTATGTTGCTCCTGAAATCCTCTGCCATCATAATTTATGAAACAGTTGATCTGACAAAACAGCTGTTGACTGCTGCAATCAAATTTCACACTTGTTCAGTTTTCTTACAACAGAAAATAAAAGTAGGAAAAAGAAACAAAAGACTGTGTTTGGTGAAATATGGAAGGTAATTTGTGATGGAAGTTTTACTTTTCAGGAATTACAGACATGGCAGAGCTGCATGGGATTAAGAACATGGAAAAAAAACCCTCTGTAAATAGGGATGTTAATGATTAATGAATTTAACCAATGAAAAATGTATTTATGAATAATTAATTGATAGTCTGGAAACGGCAGTAACACAGTTTGACATTGTTTTGTCTGGTGGAAGCATTTGTTGAATAACGGAAACTGAAACTAAAAAAGAATTAGAAGAAAATGTGTTTTGTATCTTATTAATGATTAATCATCTATTGACATGTTCACCTATCTGTTAATGAAAATATACAAATACTGCAACCCTATCCTCATAATAATAAATTACTGGAGGTCCCCAATTAACACTAGTCCGGTGTGAATAGGGCTTAAGCTGCTATGAATGGATCTATAAATCAATAGTATTAATGTCAAAGTCACTTTAATAAAGCATCTGCATTTTTCTCCACTCTAGTTTCCTTCCTGATTGAAATATGTTGATGTTAAACCCCAAGTTTCTTCATTAAAATCTAGAAAGAAGTCTAAACCACACAGGTTGATCGGCAGGTGAAGGCTCAGAGCAGAAACCCCACAGCACTGCACACTTTAAATATGAAATACATTGAAAAAAACATTATAATCTGAACGTGGACAGTTTAAAAGGATTTCTACAACGTTGTTATGGTCTCTGCCAGCTTCTGCAGTGGAGTCTTGTAAAGTTTATAGCAGTGCTTCGCTGTGTCAGGTCCAGTAAATATTTAAAAGCCACTAAAAGTTAGATCAAGAAATTAATTTCGTGCAGTAAGGCAGGCAGTCATTTAACTCCAACTCCAGAGTGTAGGCTTTTGTTTTCAGGGTAACAGACTTAACTTTACATCAACAGACAACTGACAGCTGTAAACATCTGATCAGCTGACAGCGGAGGACTCGTCATCACTTCATCGTCCAAATAAAATGTTTAGCTCCTGTTCAGTGTCCCTGCAGCCTGCAGTCAACCTGCCTGAGCTTCAAGTCTGAGGAGGAACGAGTGTGGGTGAAGCAACTTGCTTCAACTATAGATCATGTATTAAATAGGGATTTGATCTACAACTATAATTAATAGAGTGTTCATGGCTCCAGTTCACTATTTTGAAAACTATGGTCTGAGATATTTCTCCTTTAAAGAAAAAACACTGAAAGAATATTCCTTATAAGGACATGAGTTCAGGCTGTTAGGGTTGTCATATTTTTTTCACGGTGGTGACAAAGCAACATATTCCTGTGGGAAGGCGTTTTACTATGACTGCTTTACTTATTCAGTTTTATTACTATTGGTGCTGCTCATAGCAGAGCAAAAACTTATGGTCACGTTCGCAGTAAGTTGTCATTGTGGCAGTAAATGTACAGTTCAGGTTTCAGTGTCAATTAATAAATGCTGCAGTTTCTCAACACTGAGAAAAGTCTCATCGGGTCTTTCCCAACTGCTGGAAAAGTGACAGCGTTAGCCCTGAAGTAAGCTGAGTAGGAGAGGCTAACGAGGCTAGCAATGAGCTTAACCCTGCATTAGGTGTCACATGACCACGCTAATGTGGCTATCGTCACAGCCCCAGTGAAAGCCCATTTCCACTGATTTGATGGGGGAAAAAAAACAGCCATTCCCAAACTTAAGAATGCAATGGCTCATGAAATCCAAAAATCTTCTGTGGCCTACCCAGACCTTTAATTACAACTCCTGATCAGCACACGAGATGAATCATACCAGTGACGAGATAAAAGATACGTTCCTCATGTGAGTGGTCACCAAATATAATGCAACATGTTAAACTATGTCAGATAAATCAAAAATAACATGTTATTTCAAACCCATGGCTTTGTTTTCCTACGTCTAATTACTTTTTAAAAATAATTATACATAATTTATGGTGCTTTATGCTTTAAAATACTTTATTTATTTATTTTTTACATCTTGAGGCCCACCTGCGAGGTCATCATGGCCCACCAATGGGTCACGACTCACAGTTTGGGTCTCATTATCATGAGAAAGATAATAAATAAGTCTCATTACTAAGACATTTTTTCATCATAATGACTCACAAAATCTTGTCAGAGTTGCAATGATTAATTGATAATTAGTCAATTACTAAATGATTCACCAGCTATTTTGATAATTGATTAATCAGTTTGAGTAAATTACTAGGAAAAAAAAAAATCTCAGATTTCAGCTTCTTAAATGTGAACATTTTTCAGTTTCTTTACTCCTCTATGACAGTAAACTGAATATATTTGGGTTGTGGCAAAATAAGATATTTGTTGACGTCATTTTTTTGACATTTTATAGGCAAACAATTATTAATCCATTAATTCAGAAAATAAGTGACCGATTAATCGTCTATGAAAAATAATCATTAGTTGCAGATCTTTTTAAAATCACATTTGCAGAAATGGGCTTCCATATTTTCCAGATGCTCTTTGGTGATCCAGCCCTGTAAAATATAAAAAATATTCTACAAAACCTCTGTTTTTGTCTGATTTACAAGGAGAAAACATGTACTAAACTGGTGGATAGTTTGTGTGTGTGTGTGTGTGTGTGTGTGTGTGTGTGTGTGTGTGTTGGTCCTTGAAGACACTGCGGCTGTGAGAAAGTAATCACTCAGACTAATTATATTAGCACAGATTAAAATGTCCTCAGCCTTTTAAGGAATAATTACAACCATGCCGGGAAATGCAGGCTGCACCAATCCAAAACCGACCCACAATCCTTCACTGCGAGCAAAATTTATGCTGCTGCTGCGTCAATTTACTCCATAAAAGCCAAACATAAAACTTAATGGAGATTTTATGGTAAGATAACAGATTGACAATGCCTTTACAAACACAGGTGATATACTGTAACACAGGGGCAAAGGCTAAAGGCCAAAGGGTCAGTATTGATTGCTGCTGTGTCTCATATCGTCTGTTTCCTTTCTAGTTTTATGTACGGAGAGCTGACGGACAAGAAGACCATCGACAAAGTCAGGCAGACGTTCGACAACTATGAGTCCAACTGCTTCGAGATCCTGCTGTACAGAAAGAACAGTGAGTGCTCACTTACTTCATTACATGGAATCATGTCTCTTGTGTCATCTGTTTGTGACACTGACAGAATTATACACGACTTTATGTCCTCGCGTCTACACTGTTGTACCATCCAGCAGTGCTTCAGCTAACCTTAACTTTTATTCTCTAGCAGTCTGAGTACTTTCTGTAAGTAACTGATTGATCATTTGACCTATAAAATGTCAAAACATTGTGAAAAATGCACATAAAAATTCTCCAAAACCAGATATATTCAAATTATTAAATCGATGAATTTCAAGTTCAAATAACTATATACACGAACCATCCAGACATACCGTATTAAGCTACTCCATTATGTAGGGATGCACCGATCGACTGGCCAGAGACCAGAACCGGCTGGTTTTCAGTATGATCGTCCCTGACTGGTGACCAGCCGGTCAGCATCACATAAGTGATTCTGTACCAGTCACATTCACACACATCTTCTGCATGATGGTCACGTCACACAGACAGTGACACAGTCGGTAACGTCACAGCTACAACAGCGCTGGTCACAGCCACACACACACACACACTCCAACACAGGGTTGCATGAAGTCGCCATCAGCGATAGATTATAAGAACAGGATAAAGAGACGACAGACAGCAGCTGACGGTGTCACCAAACACCAGTGAACTTTCTAGCCCTTCATGCTAATGCCAGTTAAAATCTGACTTCCTGTTCTGGCTGAAGAATAAACAACCTCAAACATTTTCTCATTCACGCTCATTTAAATTCTGCTTCTGTTTTTCTCTTTGCAAAGTTTTACTACTTCAGTTTTTTTTACATCTGCTACCACAAGATCACGTGAAATCACGTTCCTTTATGAGATCTCGTGAGACTGTGTTCCCTCTACTACATCATCTGAATATAATAAGGCCTGACTGTAACCTGGATCACTGTTGGAGAAATTGTAAAAGTTAGTGGGTTTTTTTTAATGAACATTTAATTTCATTTTAGATTAAAGAAAAGTTACAAAATTGTTTGTGTATTCTGTCAATTACAGTTTTTAGAAAGACTGAAAATCTGAATTTTGGATATTCATAATCGATTTGGGGCCTTTGAGAAAACATCTGGGGCTTGAGCGTCTGTAGCCACCCCCTAAATCTGATCTGATGAAGTATTGATGAATTTGAGGATTTTCTTTTTCCCTTTTTCTGATAAGAATATTCAAAGCTTCATTCGGAAACTGGACAAAAAAAGAAGAAGAGGACAGTCGGTACCCTTAAATAGATCCTGTTAGCTTTATTTCACCTATAACGTGAAAGAGACACATGAAACCAGATGTATTAACTTCTCCCTTGTGTCTAGAGTGTTATTTTATATAAGCAGGTTTTATATACTATGATATATAATCTAATAGTTACTGTAATCATATGAATTAATGCATGTTTTTAGGAACTTTCAATCTCATGTACGTTTTCTTGTAATCATGTCGTATTTGACTTCCTCTGAAAAGAACTTTGTGCACCTTGTTCAGATTCTATAATCTTTATTATTCATAGTGTGTCATGATGTGTTTGAGGGCAAAGTGGATTTAAACCATGGTTAATATTATATGCAGGATAATTGATGGATGGAAAGAGGTCAGATAAAACCTTTACAGGTAGTCTGTCAGCAGGTCAGTCTGGGGAAAACCAGCAGATTCCTCTGTCTGTTGTGATAAAGCAGTGGCAGAGTGAGCAGTAAAACGTGCATCAACGGTGTTGCTGAGGACGAAGTGTGTAGACAAAAATAGTTCCCAATGTTCCTGTCTTCCAGGAGTGATGACCTGCGAGAGCAAAACGCGAGGCGGAGGAGCACGAGGCAGCAGGCAGGCAGGCAGGGAGAAACAGTAAAAAACTGAAAAGATAAATTTTAAAATGGTTCAAATTGGCTGACAAATCAGCCACGTGGAGCTCTTATAGAGGCCGGGTATAAATGAAATGGATGATGACCACGGACAACTTGTATCTACAGAAATTATGATATTAAGGTGTGTGCAACTTTGGCGAAACTTTGGCTCTCATCAAAGTGTGTGAGGAGGCAATAAAGTCACGAAAACCTCAGCAGGGTCGAGGTTCCTCTGTGCAGAAAGAACAGTGAGTTCTCTCAAAGGCGATGACCTTAACATGAAGTTGTTAAGCCTACATCTGTTTGAATGTGGGTAATTTAAACACCAGGTAAGAAACGATCAACATCCTGCTCATGAACAGTGAGGAAGGTAGAAGGATCAAACTGTTCTGTTCTCATTGGGTACATCAGGGGACAGAACGGCTCAGCTCGGCACTGTGACTGCTGGTTTTTCATATTTTATTCTTTTCATATTTTGTTATTTTCTCATCACAATCAATTAAACAAACTCCTGAGCACAGCAAACTAATGAGTAAATAAGAGGGTACGAGCGAAGGGCAGGGTCTCTGCAGATGCAGGTGACACCCACACAGTTTATGCATTGCTTTATTGTATTTCTGCATATTTGCCTTTAATTCAAAGATGTATACGTGCTTACTAAACCCACTTCAGTTATGTGTGTGCTCTTAATAGCCCATCAATAACTCCTGAGTGTTGTTAAGTCCAAAAGTCAAAATTTAATGAAAAAATATCGATGTAATCATTTCCAAATAACACAACATATTTTTTATCTTATAAATAATGCAGTTTCAATCCATATTTGTCAGTGTTTTTTTTCCTTTTTTTGTGTGATAACGTGATGGAGCCATACAGACTGAAATGTTGGCTCTTGGACAGTTTCGGTGATGTCGTCTTGCATCATGATGAGGAGTACATGGACCCAGAGATGAAAATCTAATTCTGGAGACCGACAGCAGGTCACGCTGCTCTTCACTGAACCTGACGAGCATATTTATGTTCTCTGTAGTGTCACAAAGAGCTCACCAAGAAATTAGAGAAATTAATAGTCTGACTGTCAGAGGAATGACAGACAGGTAAATATGGCACAGATAAGATGCATCTCATACTGTAATATTATCAGGGAAAAGTGACAGAAAACATAACACACCTCCTGGTTTAACTGATTTTCACTTCATGATGAATCAGGGAAAATCCCTGCATTGATGTGCTGACACATATTTTACCATAATTATCAAATGTTAGTGCATAATTGTATAGTCTGTGTATATAGATCTCTTTCTTGGCAGTTTATGATGAGAGGATAGATTTAATAGTACATGGATTAAAGGAACAATATGGAGCCAATGCACTTGCAAAAATGAGTGCTGTAGTTCAAAGACTGAGTTGGAGCCATAGACTAGATTGAATAGTCTGAAATCCTGTTTAATATGTGATCTATGGTTGAAGCACTTTTTTTTCTGCTGTGCCTCCTCTGCAAGTCAGGGGAGACAGACAGGCTGCAAGAGCACAGGATGCACGCAAACCTCGTAAACTGACGACAACAAGTGATGACGAGTCCACTGACAGTTGTCTGTCAGTGTGAAGTTCAGCTGAAAACAAAACTGTTCTGAAAATACACACTCTGGATCATAAGTTTAGTGGCTGCCTGTCTCACTGCCTGCCAGACTCCATTAATATTTTCCTCAATTTAACCATTACAAACATCTGCTCCTTCTGAAAGATTATTAATGTTTCTTTTATGGACTATAAATAGACACTTAGTCATTCAGACAAAAATTCTGCATTAATCTGAACTCTTATTAACATGAAATGGACTCACAAAATACTTATACCAGGCTGGAATAGAAATTTTAAAGTGTAGTTTCAAGTGTTGGATCAAGCAGTCAAAGCACAAAGGGCACAGGTTTAAAGTTCAGAAAAAGATGGGTTTATTTTACAAAACAAATAAATGAAGCCAACAAAATTAGAGGTAGGGTTCGTAAAAGAGGTCAACAAAATATGTGTAAGTCTACTGAAAAATAAGAAGTACAGATACTTGTGCAAACAAAGACTCTAGTAAAAGTAGAAGTACTGATTCAGCTTCTTAACTCAAGTAAAAGTGAAAAAGTAAAGGCTCTGAAATGTAAAAAGTAAAAAGTCTCCTCTGAAGAACATTTCTACTGACGGTCTGTGCAAAGTTAACTGAACCTCACTTCAAGTTTTCCTTGCTTGTCATTTTTGTCTTGTTACATCTTTTATGTTGTTTTTTTGTCTTCTTGCTTTTTTGACTAGTTTGCTTCTTCTTGCATCTTTTACATCAATTTTGTTTTTCATCTTTTTTTATGTTTATGTTGGTTTGTCTGGTTACATCTTTTTCATCTTGCTGTGTCTTTTTCTCTTGGTACGACTTTTACGTTGTTGTCTTCTTGTTACGTCATTTTTGCCTTGTCATGTCTTTTTCATCCTTTTATGTCATTAGCGGCATTTTTGTCTCGTCACGTCTTTCACGTAATTTTTTATCTTGTTATATCATTTTAGTTCTGTTACATCTTTTTCATCTTTTTATGTCATTTTTGCATTTTATGTGTTGTAATATCATTTTCCGTCTTCTTAAATCTTTTATGGCATTTTGCCTTGTTACATCTTGCACGTTGTTTTTGTCTTGTTACATCTGCTACATCGTTTTCGTCTTGATATGTCTGTCTTGCATGATATGCACTGATGGACACCCCAAGGAATCGTCTTTTCTACGTGTTATTTCTCCATCCATTCAGGTTGAAATTGATGTCGATGTTGGGGAGGTGGTGTGCAATGATGCAAAAAAGGAGTAGAAAGTGCAGATACTTATGTTAAAATGTAGGGAGTAAAAGTAAAAAGTTGTCAGAAAGATAAATGCTTAAGTAAAGTACAGGCACCTGAACACTCTAGTTAAGTACAGTAACTACCTTCCACCTCTGATCAGACGTCTTAGGTCTTCTTGGTTGTACCCAGAATAAGATCAGTGGCTGATCTGAAGGTGCTTTTAGTTACTGATGAGCTGCAGTCTGGACAAATCATGTCGACATTTAAAGTGAAACTGAAAACCTTCCTGTTTTCTCAGGCCTATGAACAGTGCCTGTGTGTGTGTGTGTGTGTGTGTGTGTAAACCTTCCTGTATGAACATTGTGTAACTGAGTGTGTGAATGTATTTTGGGCATCTGCTGGGTGTTTTATGTCTTTTTTTTATGTAAAGCACACTGGCTTTCTCTGTAACTAAACATGCCTTATGAATAAAGTTATTTTGCCTTTAAAAAGTAATTTATTGTTTAAGTCTTTTGTTTAGTAGCAGAAATGTCAAACTTCTTCTGGCTGCAGCTTCTCAATTAGCTTCTTTTCTATGTTTTTATGTCATTATAAAATTGAATATTTTTGAGTTTTGGACTCAGCTAAGATTTTCTGATGACTCTGCAGGAAGTCCAGTGTGGTTCTACATGCAAGTGGCTCCCATCAGGAACGAGAACGACAAGGTGGTTCTGTTCCTCTGCACTTTTAAGGACATCACCCTCTTCAAACAGCCAATCGAAGACGAAACCACAAAAGGTGAGTTTTTTTTTTTTGTTTTTTTTACTGCAGCAGGCAGGTGCTTTGACTCAAAGAAGCTTCCAAAAAAAAAAAAACAAAAAACAAAAACGTCTCTGCACAAACAACGTCTGTTTTTTTGAAGATTATTTTTGGGGGATGGCTGTTTTATTATTAGATAATTCACAGTAGAATTTAAAGAAGGAGCGAGACGTGTGGAGAAGTCTTTGATGGATTTGAAAACCTGATGTTTCGAGGACGTGACGTGCAGCTTAGTGTACCGAGCCACCAGAACAGATAATTTTTTTTAATGGTGTTTCTGGTTTGTTAGATAGTATACAGTAAAGAGTTACAGGAGAGACGGGGTAATACGGGGGATGACATGTGACAAAAAATGTGTGTGGGAAGCGAATAAGTACATGGCTGGATGCCCCAGAATGTAATGTAATGCCAGTTGGCTTAAGGTAGGATATATAATTATGTTTCTTCTTCCTCCTCTTCCTTCAACTTGTTCCTCTTCTTTTTCTTCCATGTTTTCATGCTCTGACTTTTTATTCTTTTCCTCCTCCTTTGTGAAATGGCAGAAGTTGAGCAGTACGCATCATAATAAGAGGAGAAAACAAGTTTTGACTCTTTTTTTCTCAGCTTCGTCATTGTACACAGAGCAGTGCAACAGCATGACAGTATATTATAGTGTATTTATCATATAGGAGACCTGTGTTTCAGCAATAAAACCAAACAAATAAAAGAGTAAAATAAAAATGTAGTGGAGTTCGGTTGTCGCAACATGCCACCGTTGCCATGGAGAATGACTACTAATACTTTCCATCAGCCTCAGCTTTACTTTGTGTTTAGTATTAATTAGCAAATTGTAGCATGCTGATGCAATAAAAACTAATGTATACTTGTCAAACGTTAGCATGTGAGCAGTGTCGTTGTGATCATTAGCAGCTGATGTTGGCATTTAGCTTAAAGCACAGCTGTGCTGCAGACTATACCTGCAAACTTTTTAATATGTCTGAAACCATAGCATGAAATCTACAGTATGCAGGGTGCTTGCTTTTTCTGGGGAAATATTACAGCGTGCAAGCACTGGATGCTACGCTGGCAAATATATCCCACAATGCAGGCAAAGACAGACAGCAAACAAATCTGTTTAATGTCTCTAATGTTTCAATTTAAATGTAAGTAACGTCTCACTTTGCTAGGCGCAATATACTTTTTTTTTTTGATTAGTTTGTCCTTTGTATGGGTTACCACGGTTACAAGTCTCCAGCTGGCGAGGAGGCTCTCAGAAAGTGATGTGATTCGTCCAAAAAGGATCGTACCACTGTCTATTTACACAAAAGCATGCTGAACAGTTTGGTCTGTAGTGTACAGTCTGTAATCTCAGATGCAGTATTAGTCCTGTCAGTCTCTTCCCTCACCGTCCTCTTTAATCATCTTTTTCTTTCTCCATTGTCTTCTCCTCCTGCTTATTTTGACTTTTCATTTCTCCAGATTCTTCCCCTCCTCGTCTTCTTGGTTTGGGCAGTACTTTTTCTTTTTCTTTTCTGTGCTCTTCATCTGTTCTTACTCATCTTCCTCCTCCCTGACATTTCCAGACTCTCTGGCCCTTTTTGTATCATCCCGGCCTGCTTTTATTCTCTTTTTGGTTTAACTCTGTTCACTCTCTTCCTCTGCTCCTTCCTGTGTATGGTCTCCTTCATAGTTTTTGTTTCAATTGTTGTCCTCCTTTTCCTATACGTCTTTTCCTCCTCCTCCCCTTCCTTCTTTTTGCTATTCACTCTCCTCTTTTCTGTGTCTTCCTCTTCTGTCCTTTCTCTCTGACTCAGAACATTTTTGCTTGCTGCAAATCTTTCTCTGTATTTTATCCCAAGCTGGATGAAAAAGAGCGAGTCAAGTCTTGTTTCCCTGCGACGCGGGAACGTCTCGAGCTGTCAGGCTGCGTTTGAGGAGGCTGTGATGCTGTCAGGAATCACAGGAGATGTGGGTGGCGGTGTTGTCCTCTGCGCCCTGACTGATGCACAGTGTCAGATTCCCCGCCCCGGGTGTCGCTCTCGGCGACGCTGAGCGGGTGTGTTTGCCCTTTGATAAGGATCCCGCACCCTTCACCCCTCCCCCTTTTTTAATGTACACACGCATGTACAGTAAACACGTGTGCACACATGCAATGAGGAGCACCCTGCTGCTGCACAGACCTGCTCTGACCTGTCGTGTGATTTGTTTGTTGATTCATTATGTGCATTCAGCGACATGAGTAACATGGGTTGAACACGCAATTAGAGCTTGAGTGGAACTAACATTGTCACATCAGAGCGTTGAAATCTTTGCCGGTTAGCTGCTTCTGCTGATCTTCGATGACGAACTTCAGATTTACTTCTCTAATCATCTGCCAGCCACAGTTCAGTCAAAGTAATGGCACTCAAAGACACTCAGAGATCTGTGTAAGATTTAACCGGCAGAAACAGAATACGATATTCATAAGTATGTTTTCATTTGTGTATAATCACCTGAAAAGAAGAACGGTTGTGTTTTTGTTACTTAGAATGAGCAGTTTGCAGAAGGTGTGAGTCCTGTCTCATGTTGAACCACCTGCACCATCCATCCAGTGTCCGTAACTGTTTATCCTGACGGGTCGCGGGGGAGCTGGATCCAATCCCAGCTGACACTGGGTTAGGGGGGTTCACTCTGGACAAGTCACTGATTCCTCTCAGTGCTGACACACAGAGACACACAACCACTCACAACCACTCACACTATGGGCAACTTAGAGTTATCAGTTAACCTATTATGCTGCATGTCTTTGGACTGTGGGATGATGCCGGAGCACCCGGAGAGAACCCACGCAGACACGAGGAGAGCATACAAACTCCTGCCACAAACTCCCCAGCCCCCCAGGGGGGATTCAAACTCAGAACCTTCTAGGCCACTATTTGCCCATGGGCTGCACTTTGAGGACCTCTGTATTACACACTTACTTCTGTATCTCTTGTCAGAAGACCCTGAGAGACTGCTTTTAGAAAGTCATTATTAAATCTAGAAAATGCATGTGTTTCCACCAGAAACGCCGCAGCACATTTCAGACGTGTCCCAGAAGTGGCTCAGCGCTCTGCTTCAAATATGCGCCAAGTCTGTTTTTGACAGATGCCGCGTCTATTAGCACAGAGCAGATCGAAGAGGCAGGAAGTCAGACACAGAAAAGGCAGGAATCCGGTTAATTTTCAAAATAAAAGACGCCATGCAGACTCATGATCATAAAGACAGACAAGATTTAACTACGACCCCTGCTTATCCATGGCAGAAGCTCAAAGAGCAAGGAAAGAGGGCCGAATGAACAAAATGCTCTGCTGCTGGTGGGCGCTGCAGCTGTGTGGAGGACGGTTCAGAACTGTGGCAAAGACTGGTGGAATTTACCAGTTCCTCAGAGTGTCAGACACTAAGACAGAGGAGTTTCAGGCAGGAATGATTTCCTGTAGTGGTGGAATCAGTCTCAATGACGTCTTGTGTCTAAATCCACTTTTTCATCTTAGTTGCTCATTCTTTTGGTTCAGCAGCTCATAAAGCTCTGTTCTGGGTTTCTAGTTCTGGGTTTTTTTCCCCCCCTTGGCAGTGCATCCCACCACACAGCAGCTTTTAGGCATTTTTCTGTTTGTTTGCTATCAAATAGAAATGATTAGGAGGCACTTTCATGCAATTCAAAGTGAATGGAGAGTGTGTTGAAGATGAAAAGTTTACTGCGTTGTGTTATTAAACGGATGGCTTTTTATTGTAGACAGTAATAGACCTCTTAACAAAATCGTGTTGGCAGCACATCTGCATTCTGCAGTCTGGGCTTTGAGTGGCGTGCTGCAGCCTGACTGAAGCCGGCCGGCTCGCCATGATGCATTTCAGTACAGTACGGCTGGATGCAGCATCGGCCTGCTGTTTCACAGAGCTGCGTTCTGTGAGCTACAGCTCAACCCGCCTGGTGATTAGAGGGGTGGGAGAGGCCGCGTGCGAGGAGGGGAGATTCGCTGCCGCAGGCGTCAGCAACCGAGTTCACTCGTGCTGCTGCAGACCAAAGACTCGCCCTCGGCTCTGTCTCTGGCTGCTCCTCCGGCTCGGCACGCCACAACACATCAGCATCAGCTGAGCAGGAGAGAGATCTCGGTCTGCTAAAGATGTCCGTCTCTAATGTACAATAACAAAATGGACTGTAAATTATCTGCACACTGTGACGCTGTGTTCTCATGTTTTCATTTTGCCAAAAATTACCCAGTTTTTTTCCATTTTTACCCAGAAATCTTCATGTGCACGCACACGGTTTTGTTCACCTGACAGTGATTCATCATATAAAGAACATTTACATTATTTATGTCATCTTTGTTAGTGATCAGAGTTAACAGAAACCTTTTTAATGACTTCAGAACACTTTAGAACCATTTACTGTGTGCATGGCCTCCAACTGTGGATATTACACACTCTTAGAAATAAAGGTGCTAATTAGAACCATATATCGTTCTTCAGTTTGTCCCCATAAAAAAAAAAACGTCTTTGTTTTCTGGTAGAACCCTTTGTAAAGGTTTTCATCTGGGGGTTCTACCTAGAACCCAACATAAAGGGTTATACCTAAAACCATGTGTGAAAGGTTCCACCTAGAACCTCAGTCAGAGGTTCTACAGAGAACCTCTCTATGGTGTAATGTTCCAACCAGAACCCTCTCTGGGGGGTTCTGTCCAGAACCTTTCCACCTCCAAGGATGCCACCCAGGGCTTCCACCAAGATGTCTTTTATATTCTAAGCGTTTCATCTAGAACAGGGAGTTCTACCGAATTTTCAAAAATATTTTCCACTAAGAACCTTTTTTCTACTAGGAACCCTTTATATTCCAAGGGTTTCATGTAGAACCCACTTAGGGGGTTCTAATGAGAACCCTTTTATATCCCAAGAGATTAATCTAGAGCCCACTCAGAGGATTATGCTGAGAACCCTTTTATGTCAACAAGGTTTCCATCTGGAACCCACCCAGGGGTTCTACTGAAAACACTTTTATATGCCAAGGTGTTTATCTAGAACTAACCAAGGGGGTTCTACTGAGACCTTTTTTATGTTCCAATGCATTCATGTAGAACCTCCCCAAGATGTTCTACCAAGAACCCTTTTATATTCAAAGGGTTTCATCTAGAACCCACAAAGGGGTTCTACTGAGAACCCTTTTATATGCCAAGGCTTTCATCTGGAACCCACCCAGGAGATCTAAAAACACAATTTTAAGGGTTTCATCTATAACCCTCTTGTCTCGTGAGAGTTCTACAAAGAACCGTATTGTATTCTACAGATGAGGCACAAACACAAGAACACAGTAAAATGAGTTCTTCAGGAAGAACCGTTTTTGAATTGTTATTTCTAAGAGCACGGTCAGGATGCCGGGAACAGAGCAGGTACGGTGACTGACGTCAGCATCATTGACGTAGGAAAGCAGGGAGAACAGAGAGAGGAACAAAGTGGAACATGTGGCACAGCAGAAGTGTTGGAAACGTTGAGCATCACGTTGTTGTTGTTGTTGTTGTTGTTGCAGAGTGGCAGCGTTGTTCACTGTTTGCTTTGTCAGCACCTGTAAAAGCTTCACAGATGGCAGTCAGCTCCGCCTCAGGCGAGACATCGTTTCAGGTAGACAGCTGATCAGAATGAGTGAAGAGTGCTGAGGCAACAACACAGCTGCCTCAGGCACTAAGCTTTCATTCATTCAGTTTAACTTCAGAAATCTGTGGTTTTACTCACTGTAGGTCTAGTCGGACAGTTATTTAGGACTCATACTATTCACTTTTCTTTGCTTGAAAAAAGTCTTAAGTCATTTATTGACGCTGACAACAAATTAATGCCTCATTATCATTTTATCTGGGCTCAAAATTCACACAACAGTACCTTGATTTGAGCCAGATTTGGCCCATCGTTGGCTCCCGAAATTGGATCAATGTTTGAACAAGTGTTGGCACTTGATTCATTGATCATTAGTCCAACCAGGGGCCCATTATACAAAATTTGCAAGCTGCAGCAAGAGACAGTTTTTGAACAGTTTCACTTATGAAAACAAACGCCCACAAATGCAGCCTATTAATGAGCATGCGAGAGCCCTGTGGGAACCAATCTGCATTTGTGAAATGGGATGCTACTGTCATTTGTACTCCGTGTTTAAGGAACACTTTCAAGTCACAATTGCCATCTTTAGCTTCCAGTGTCAGAACATTCTCATCAAAAAGCAGCATCAGGTGCCATTATTTTTTGCATTTCACTTAATTTTCTTTGGTTCAAACCAAAAACAAAAAAAGATCAATTACTGTCAGTTTACTCCAAGTGATTTTCTTTTTACAAACAAAGCAAAACATGCAAACATATGGCACATGGACTGACAGGTAATTCATCCATGCACAGTTTCTATCTGCATCATCTGCACAACACGAGCCTTCAGGGGACAATCAACACAAAGTTTATTTCAGTGTGTCACGCTGCTCTTCACCGCTGTGCACAGTATGATCTCTGATGGTCATGAACCGGGTCAGAGGCAGGACTTTACTAATAAAGATATCAGAACAACCCCATCGAGTCTTTATTAACCACTAACCAGACTGAGCATTTTACATTTTGTTTATCTAAGTGTAAAGCTGTCATCAAAGCAAAATTTGTCTACTTTGATGAATCCAAAATTTCAAAGAGCAGAAAACGTTTGCACATTTTAAGGTCGACAGGCATGTAGGAGAAGACCGTGGGTCAAAGTGAAAAGATTCTCGCAAGACTGTCTTCAGTACTTGCAGTCAAAGGTTGTTCGTTGTTATTAAATCTTTGATCGCGAGCGCAGAAACCAGTGTGTGAGTCTTGAATATTTTAGATTCTTTAAAGCAAGAACAGTGTTTTGATGTCTCCAGTATTATGAATGAATGAATTAATAATATAAATAGAAAGGAAAAAAAAAAAGAAAAGAGTGGTCCAAGGGTCCAGACTTGTGACTGATACTGTAAATAACTTCAAAACAACTATTTTCTTAAATTATAAATGTTGATCTTTTAAATAAAATAGTCCACTGCTGTCAAATAAGCTGCTGGCTTTTGAATACAATAAAAGAGTAAGATTTTGATTTTCCTAACTTATTTTTAATAAAACATTCTTTTAAACTAGAGAGACAACTCAGGACACACTGTGAGAAAAAAAGTCTGAATTTGTTTTTCCTCGTTGATATAAGTGATAAAAGTGCAGAAAGACACTAAGCTAAGACATTAAGCTTGACAGTTCAGTGGTATCAGTTTACCATGGTTACTGCTATAAGCCACTGATGGAACTGACATCTGACTTAAATTAGCCAGACATATCAAAATAAACCAGACTTTTCTTTATTTATTTTGATGAAATACCCCACTGGACTCTGAAGTCTGAAGCAGAGCATGTAACTAGCCAATCACAACAACTCAAACAAAGGTCATCCTGATCCTACGTGCCTTTAATCAGTTTGCTAGTTAGTTAAAACGTCTGACAATCTTGACGTTTTGCTTCAAGCCCAACAGAATGAGTGTGCATGTTTGGTGCGTGATTTACCATAAAGATTTATCTTATTTTATTTGGTGGGCGGAGACTTTGAAGAGCGATACGAGGCAGCAGAAAGAGGCAGAAGGTTTTGCATTGTGTATGTTCAAATCACCTACTGCAGCTTTAAGGAAAGATCTTAAGTGCTTTTTCCATACTGCCTATTCAGTAGCCATGGTTGCATAATTCACTGTGCAGTGTGCATGCATTATAGAAGAGTACCATGCCCCAATTTATTTGAAAATAAGAGCGAAGCATTGGCATGGAAAGCAAGCCAATGTGTGCTTTTTCAACCCCAGAACCACTTTCATTATGAAATGAAATGGAGGAATTTGTCTTGGTGGCACTCATGTAAATACATGGTGACAGCTCGCAGGCCTCCACTATACATGCTGACACACAAGGACCGAAGGACCTCACATAGAGCATGAGCAGAAAGTGCAGGACAAGTGAGCAAGGGGTCTTTTTCACGGTTAATAGTAATTCTCCCGCTCTCAAGAACGCAACCCTGGTTGATGCATCAGACTGGAGCACAATGGAAGTGGAAATAAAAAAAAAAAAACACAGTAAAGGCCTGGGCTAAAAATAACTGGTGCACGCACCACCAAAGTGAATTCTGAAATGAGATTTTGATCAGCAGTTCCACACCGAGGACAGCTTGCACCAACCGTCGCTGCACAACACGACAAAGACTGAGCGTTGAAGGACAAACCAGACAGACACATGTAGGATGGCTGATCAGCACACGGGTGCCACAAACTGTCAGCGTTTAACATCTTTTTTAACATTTAGTAGTGCGGGAACTCTTTGTGCTGGTCAGAGTGGACGCACACTTACAAATCAGGCTTTGGTGTTAAAGGAAAGGTCAGGTGCTGTTTGTCACATGGTTAACTGTATAAACTTCACAGCACCTCTGTGGTCACGATACATTGAGCCAGCATGTCAAATACAAGAGATAATGTACAGTCAGCAGGTCATTATGAATGAATGAATGAATGGATGCATGAATGATTTTTTTTGTTTATTCAAGGGTTACACACACTTAAAGGTGCCCAGCCCACATATAGACCTCTGAGTTTGTTGTGTTGTTTCCTTTTTCAGTTTTTTTTACTTATTTTGCATAATGATGTCATTGTATCACAGGCTAACTTTAAAGTGAACTCATGTAAAGTTTTCTCAACAGTGGTTACAAGTCACAATCATGGAATAATGGCAAAAGTTTTAATTAATATGTAAGAGGAGTAATGTGTTGTCACTCTTACAAAAACAGCCTTTTCTGATGGGAAACTGAAGCTGTTATATAAGCCAAATATCGCTCCCTGAAAAGACACCAAACTCCATTGGCAAAAACATTGACAAAAACAAATTTTACTTCACAGAACACAGGAGTTGCTCATTGACTACTGGCTCAAATGGATTATTTGTTTGTGTCATGTGTGAATTCAGTGAATCTGAACTAACCCTTTAAAACACCAAAGTCACACAATAACAGAACTTATCGAGGCGGCGGTAGACCAACAACTCCTGTGTTCAGTCAGGTAAAATTACTGTTTTGCAAATGGAGTCTGGTGGCTTTGCAGAACACAATATTTGGCTCTTATAATGACAGCTTCCAGTCAGAAAAGTCTGTCTGACAGCAAGGTAACGTGGTGAAAATATTCTAAATATAGCATACACTTAAACTGATATCGACTTTTTTAGATAGCTAAAACACATTTTGCTGCTGAGCCTGCCCACAGCAGTACACTGCTTTCCTTCCTACACCGGTACTCCTGCTCACTTCTGCAAACTGAGGATGTACTGACTATCATTTACTGCACTGACTATGGATAAGTACCCCATACAACCACCACAAAAAAACTTAACTCTCCCTTTTAAGTATCAAGAGTATAAAAGTACCTTTTTTTTTATAACTAACATAAAAGTTAGTTCAGGAAACTCAGGAAAAAGTAAAAACTCATGGAAAGTCACAGTACTTCTTCTCTTAAGTATAGTCCTAAATATAAACAGACAGTCATCTCTATGGCTGAGAGGACTCTGGGCTTTTTGTAATGCTTTTCAACAGCCGACAATAAACTATACAATATACAGTGAGTTATACAAGAACCACTGCAGCAACTTCCCTCCAGGAAAGATATTGAAAAATTTCCATTTTGGCTAAGAGCACCCACACTTATTATCTATGTTGATTCAGGGCCAATTTAAGGTATTAGCATATAGAAATTCACATAAAAGAAGCCACTCTGCTGCTGAAGATGTATAGTAAGTTACACAACAGCCACTACACAAGTTTGTCCTCGAGGGTAGTCGAGTGATTAGGAGTCAGCGCTCAGAATAAACTCTGAATAAACTAGATATTGTGTTTATTTTTCTCCCTATATGGCCTCGGTGCAGTGTTGTGTTTGGATTCTCTCACACCGCTGCACAGAGAAATGAGCGTTTGTATTGGCCTCCATTTGAACAGAGAATGAAAGGGTGGTGGTGGTGTGTGTGTGTGTGTGTGCGTGTGGATGGGGGGGTGTCACACGGCTGGAGGCCCGAGGGTTAAAAGCTATTTCAAAGTCCACTTTTTATTCGTAATGGTCCCTTCAAAGGCCCGGGTCGATCACGATGTGTGACTACTGTATGTGGTGTGCCTCTCTGTTGTGCTACTCTCTGCCCTTTCAAACATTTGATTTTATTTTTAGAGCGGTACAGTAGGAGCACCCGTGTGTTTCAGCAGCACTGTGGCAAGAAAATGACCACCACTGGACGCCTGTGTCATTTCAGAATCAGAAATACTTTTTTGATCCCAACTGACAAATTGGTTGTGTTAGAGTTGCTCCCTTTACAAACAGAAGTGTAGAAACAAACACACTACCTGGCTAACAAAAGTCACACACTCAGATATTTCGTTGGACTGCCTTTCACCATACATTCACCATGGCAGCGTTGGCAGCATTGATAAGTGGTTTTCTTAAGGCTACACAGCTGTAGTCCCAATCCCTTCAGTTCTCTTCACACTGTGTGTGGAGATGTTCTTACTTTAACTATTAAACATAGCCGTCAGTTCTACTGTCGATTTTTTATGATTTGATTTCACCAAGCGTTTCATTCAAGATTTTTTTTTCGACCACTTTTCTTCCTTGAAGATGATGGTTCACCTCTATCCTTCCAGGTTTTAATAATGTGTTGGACAGTTCTTAACCCAGTTTCAGTAGTTTCATCAATCTCCTTAGTTGTTTTCTTTGCTTGATGCAGGACAATAATTTGACCCTTCTGAAACCTACTTCATAATCCTACTATATATAACAAGAAATCTATTGCAGCAACAGTCTCTTAAATTTCTTTTATATTCGCTCTTAATTTTATGTCAGCTCCAGATGCATCAAAGGTTCTTAACCACCCAAATCTGCTCCAGGTGAGCTGAATGATGAATCCCTCTTCATCATCATCATCATCACCAAATGTTTATTAGCATAGGTAACATCTCCTAAACACTATATAAGTGCAGGTGTTGCATTGTGTGCAAACACTCTGACGCATGGCCAAGAACTGAAGAGACACTGTGGTAAAAAACACTGATTGAGAAGCTGTAAATGCTGTGTCAGCAGAGAGGAGCAAAGTCACTGAAGTCCCAGAATAAATGAGTTCAAAAATAAGACTTAGAATTAAATAAGTTTACTTTTAATCAAATGGTTGGTGGCAAAGTAAAAAAATGAAAAGCTTTCTGTTATTTTTTACCAACTGATTGCAGCTTAAAGAGAAAAACTTTATATCATTAAATATAATAATTAAATTATACTTTCAATTATATTTTTGACTTGTCTTTTTATTACACAAAGTCAGTTTATGGGCTCCATAGAGGTCTTAAATTACTTGTTTTGTCTGATCAAAAGTCTAAAACCCATAAAGTGCTGAAAAAAAGATGATTTAAAATAGATAAAAGCATGTAACACTGAATAGTTTTTGATTATTATATAATTACCTATATTTTAATTATAGTTATAACACATATTTATATGTAAATAATAATTACTGTTATAAATAATAATTATAAATATATTTATGAATATAAATATTCCTCTTGTCATGGTAAGAGTGCTCTCGAACCACTTATAAAATGTTATCTCAGCTCAGAGAAGAGCAAAAAAAAAAAAAAAAGAAAGAAAGAAAACACTGGTGAAAACACTGGTGAACCCCAGAAATCAGTGGTTACTAAGAAAACAAAACAAATTAAAGCTGCAAGCAGCGTTTTACGGGCCCTCGCACCCCCGCGCCACTCGGGGGGGCCGGCGGCCGCGGCCTCGTGGCAGGATTCGCCCCGGGCGAAGAGGCTCTGTGATTGTCACGGCCTTTTGACGTCCCCTTAAGGAATTCGACGTCGCTTCCTGACGCCGCTAGGTGGCGCTGTGAGTATGTCTCCTGCTTGTCACGTGGATGTGTTCAGACCAGGACTTCTATGACACTTGTGAAGTTTGGTGGGGATCGGACCATGTCCGCCCAAGTTATGGCAATTTCGTGTTTCATGGCGAGACATCAAACTTCGCCGCCACCTGACGGCCACACCCTTCAAAGGGGGCGTAAATCTTTAATACCTTTTGATCATAATGTTGTCTAGATGGTACACAGTGATTTTGAACCCGTTCTGATCAATCCTGTAGTAGGAGTTCGTTAAAATACGACACGTGAGAAACGCCAAAAATGGACGCAAAATTCAAAATGGCTGACTTCCTGTTGGGTTTGGGCAATGGGTCCAAGAGGCTTTTTTGTGCGTCTGGGTGTGATACATATGTGTACCAAGTTTCGTGCATGTCGGTGAAACATGCCGCAGGGGCTGATGTTTAAGGGGCGTGGCCAAACTATTTGGCCACGCCCATTAACGAAACTCATATCACATGTTCAGGCCTGGACCGTTAACGCACATGTCAAGTTTCAGGCAGATTCGACTAAGTATAGTGAAGTTAATGCTAATTTTTCATTTTTGGCGAAACATCAACTTCGCCGCTCCGTCACGGAAAGACAGTGTGACATCATGGCACGATTTTCATAATACACGATTATCAACATGTTAAAGACGGTTTGACCAGATTTGAGTTGCATATGGTCAACGTGCTTGGAGCAGGACCTCAAAGAGTAAAACATGTCATTTCCTGTCGCCACCAGGGGGCGCTATGACAATTACAGAATATTGTGACATAGATGTGTTCAGGGCGGGACTATTATCCATCACAGCAAGTTTGGTGCAGATCGAACCATTTATGCTAAAGTTATAGCAATTTCGTGGTTTTTGATGTGGGTGTTGCGAGATATCAAAATTCGCCCTTCCGCAGCGACCGCGCCCTTCAACGATACGAAGATCTTTTAATAACTTTTGATCACACAGTTGTGGAGCTCACACAAACCGATTTTGAAGTCATTTCGATGAAATCTGTAGGAGGAGTTCGTTAAAGTATGACGTGTGAAAATGGCCAAAAATGACCTTATTTTGAAAATACAATTCAAAATGGCCGACTTCCTGTTGGGTTTAGGGGGTTGCTCCAAGAGGCTTTTTTGTCTGTCCCGGCATGATACATATGTGTACCAAATTTCGTACGCCTAGGTCAAAGTTAAAGCAGGGGGCTTCAATTTTGAAAACTGTTAGGGGGCGCCATTGAGCCATTTTGCCACGCCCCTTTGTAACGACCATAAAATATCGAATTTTTCGCAAGACCTGATGAGTGTGCAAAAATCTGGGACTTTTTGAGCCTGTTTAGGCCCTCAAAAATGCGATCTTAGGGGAAAAAGATAAATAATAAGAAGAAGAATAATTCCTTCAGTTTCAATAGGGCCTCGCACCGCCTTCGGTGCTCGGGCCCTAATAATGGATGCCAACAAAAATCACAGAAAATCTGTTCATAAATGATGCCTTGTTTGAGGCCCAATGTACAGAAAAAATAAGAAATGTGTGAAAATATGTATACAGAATATACAACAGTTAAAACAGCGTAAACAAACAATAAAATGGAGGGTGTTAGAATTAAGAGTATTATCAATAAGAGGACAGGTTGGCTGAAATGAACAGTATGAATGAATAGATGCAGCAATTATTTAATTCAATAATTCAGAGAGACTTCCACTGGAAACAGACACTGAGGAGAACAATGATAAACAAAGAAACATACAAGCAATAGAAACATAAACTAACAGATACATATAGAGAGAGTTCAGGTTCTGAAGCCTCCTTGTAAAATAATGGAAAAAAAATCCAGGATAAATTAGATCGGGCTGCCAGAGTTTGTACTGATCTGCTTTGGTCTGTAGAATACTTGTAAGATATTTCAAAGGGACCAGCTCAAATATAACTTTACACCGACCCTCAACAGAAGGGCCCTCATCACTAATCCACTGTAATAATACTTTTTTTTTTCCTTTAGCAGCAAAAGTAAGAATGTTATATAAGCTTTTACCAGCAGCAGCAGGAAGCCCAAAATCAAAGACACTGCAACCAAAACTAAATCTTGGTCAAATTTCTGTGAAAACTTGTGGCAGAGGGGAACATGAGGAGTAAGCAGTAATGATTTTATTCTGATAATAAAAGCTGGAACCAAGATTCTGGTCACTAACAGGAATGGATGAGAAGAGGAAACACAAGGCTGGCTCGAACAATATGACCATTTTTCATAATGATGTATGCATTTCCATTTATAATTAGCTTCATATATAGAACACTTTTCAAAACCGTATAATAAAATGCTCAGAGTGTATTAATCATCACTGAGATGGAAAATAATAAGATCATATACGATGTTGATCAGAGTAATATTAATCTCTATAAAGAGAAATCTACATATTAATGCAGAGTTTGTAGGCAAGGGCCAAGATTTTGGTATCAGAAGTGTGCTGATCTCCGTTTGCAGTCGAAGTCGTGTTGACCAATCACGTTCGAGCGGGCTTTGGTTGCATGCAGGCAAACGGTCTGTGTGTATAGGGAAAGAGGTGGAACACGTTGGCCGAAATCCAAAAGTCTGAACTTGTCAGATATTGTTATGCGTGCTGAGTAAACCAGTAAAACAAAGAGTGGACCCACAAATGCAGACTGGAACGGAGGAGGCAGAGTTGAAAAGCGATTTAATACAAACAAAAAGAAACAAAACTCAGGCTTACTAGATTGACATGACACGATTCCCATACACGGTTGAAAAAATCCAAAAACACGAAAAAAACACCGGCAGGGCTCAGGACCTCAACACAAAGACAAGAACAAATTCACAAAGACACAGAGAAACACAGTTACTAAATAGACTGAACTAATGAGACACAGGTGGACAAACAGGTGAAACACACGACAATCAGAAAGAACGGGAAAACAAAGACAGGAAGTAAAGACTAGACCAGTGGTGCCCAACCCTGGTCCTCAGGGACCCCTGTGCTGCATGTTTTAGATGTTTCCCTGCTCCAACACACTTGAATCAGGTGTGTTGGAGCAGAGAAACATCTAAAACATGCAGGACAGTGGACCCTGAGGACCAGGGTTGGGCAACACTGGACTAGACACATGAGGGAGAACCAAGACTACCAAAATGCAGTTTGCTGCATTTTAGTTAGTGGAGTTAGTTCTTCTGAAGAATTTTCTAATTGCTTCTGATGAAGAGACATACTGACATTGTTTTATCGCCTAGGCATGGTTTTAATTATCTTCTTTAATTAACTTTGCTTGTTGTTGTTACTAAAAGTGGAAAACTACGAAATGGTAAAAGGTGGTAATGGTAAAGTCTCCCAGTATTTTAGCTCATAGTAAATGGGGCCTAATTTGTCTGGTTTACAACATATGAATGAGCTTTGCAGCTATTTTTAGTTCCAAATAAAATACTAATTAAATGTGTCTAATATCTAATCATATCATTTAAATACTTCGTTGCAGCGCTCACGTGTTTACATGTGTGTGTTTTCATAGTGTTATATATTGTCTGCCTCAGATGGAGTGAAAAGTCCTAATGGGCCCCAGCTGACCGACTCCCAGACACTCCTGACTCAAACACTGTAGATAAAATTAGTCTACCAGAGGTAAAAACACTAACCTCGCCGGGACAGGGTTGGAAAAGTTGTTGAAACTTTAAAATTAATCAGAGACAGAGGTTCTCCCCTCAGCTTTCATATTCACAGGACAAACATATGTTAAATTATCAGCGGTTCCTGTGGTATTGATCCCCGGGAGGAGAAACTCTCCTTCAGCTCGGCTTCCACGTGGAGGTCAGAGAACGGCAGACTGCTGCGGAGCAGAAACCCTGCAGCTGCTGGAGATCCAGTTGTGTTCAAGGACACTTTCTGCAGGCTTGTGCTGCATTCACATTGAGCCGGGTTTATTGTAAATATGGACTACCAACTGGAAAAAACACTACTCCTGCCAGTCCCACAGTGGCAAGACGTAGTGAAAGCTTTGGGATTATTTTGTAGCTCCAGTGTGTCCCTGGAGTCATGAACTGGAGAACTGTACGAACACTGGTGGCTGAGCGCTGACTGCAGCCCGATTTTGTTTGTGTGTGTCATGGAGTGCCAGCAGACAGTTGTGATGAATGTGATGTAATCTGTGTTTAATGTGTCGTTCCTGCAGGATGGACCAAGTTTGCGCGACTGACACGGGCGCTCACCAACAACCGCAACACGCTGCAGCAGCTGGCGCCCATCGGCAAACATGAAGTCAGCCATAAACAGTCTAGACTGGCGGAGGTGAGCACGTGCACACACAAAATTACACAGACTCCTTTTAAGTGTTGCTCTAAAGCAGTTTTCAGGATATAATGAACTGCAGTAAACCACAGTAACCAAGTATCTCTGCTTCATGCTATTCCCCCAAGTTAAACTGACAACAAACAAACTATTTGTTTTTATTAAAGTACATTCCTAATCTTATTAATTTGAGAAGACATATTTAACTTAAAGTCCACTTGCTTGTTTTGTGAAGAGCTTCCAACCACTTCTCTTGGTCTGCATCATTCTGTCATTAGATCAGATTTTGCATTTTCGTATAATTTATTTCTTGGCTCACTGGTTTGCCAGCATCTGCTTAATGGACCACAGCTATGAGCAAATCAAAATACTGTAAGTGAAGAGGACACAAAGTTTACAAAAAGTGCTAAGATAAGCCAACATCAGCCAACAAGGTATGAAGTATAACATGAGCTAAGCTACTAGCAATCCAACGTCAGCTAACAACATATTTTTGAGAAGCCCAAAGTGTGAAAAAACAGTAGATTTGACAGAGATGCAGCATATGTTGGATTTACCTTCAACAGCTGTTCAACAGATTTTTGCATTTTAGCTTTGAGTGATCACTGACTTTATTAAGCCGACTATTTCAAACAGCGCACCGCTCTATTTCTGCACCGTGTGAGATGCTCCTGCAGCCTCTCAACAGGAACAGTATATATAATATAATATAATATATAATATGTGATCTGTCTCAGGTTCATAGAATAACTTCAAAATCACCAAATGACTTATTTGAACAAATTTTGTTTATACTGTGAAGAATCGTAAAATATGTCTTTTACGAGGCTGTTCAGTCAGACAGTGACAGATCACAGGCAGTAAACTTGGCATCGCAGCTGCAGCGAAGGTCAAGCTGCTGCACAGTTTATATTCTGTTCATTATTACGTTGATTAATGTTGAGATGGTGTTTTTCTGCCTCAATAATTAGTAATACCACCAGAAACTACTCTGGTGACGTTTCAGTGGGTTTCAACCCTGACTAATAAAAAATAATGATAACACAGTGTGAGCCCCTGAAATATGTGAGAAATAAGGCCCAACCCTCCCTGAACCCGTCGAGTCCCGTTGGGTCCAGGCGCAGATCTGAAGCTCTACTGTGGGTATCGAAACATTTTAAATGATACCCAACCTCCCTGATCAGCCTTTATAGAGCCCACCAATCAAATATTGGCAGGTAATGATTAGTGGCTGATCAATCAGAGCACGTCTAACCACAACAGTTAACTTGTGACTTAGTTAGCGCCACTGCAGGTCCCTCCATCAACACGTCTCAGAACACACACTCCACAAATATGCCACCGTAGCAACTCTCTGCTCTTAAGATTATTTCTGCACAAATAAATCTTCATATAAAACATTAAACGCCACATTGAAACATTTTAGCGACGCTAAGTTAAGACATTCTCCCACTGACACATGCATTAATAGACGGACACAGACATGCAAGCGCACTGTACTTTGTCACACCACAATCACGCCCTCAATGCATCCGTCCCTCCCCGCCCTCCTCCTCTTCCGCTCACATGCCAACTTCCCTGGAGCTGCAGTTGTCTGACACAGCGAGCGGTGCTTTCTCTGCCCGGGAACGCGGTGCTCCTGTGGACTGCGGGTGTCATTAATATTTCATGTTGGGTGGAGAGACAGAAGCTGGGTGCTGTGGGCACTCTGAATGATTGTGACTGCTGCTAGAAATTTAGAAAATGGATTTCGGGGTGGGGAGAAGATGGCTCACGTCTTCTATTGCCGGAGCTCACCCACTTGTTTTATTCATGAAGGTTTGAGTGAGGTGTATCGCCTCTAATCAGAATTTGTTTGAGTTTCATCCCTGCTTAGCACATGAGGCGAGAAGAGCTGTGGGTTTTGGCAAAAGTGTTACTTCCCGGGCGGTTTAAAGGCGATGAGGGCAGAGGGGATGAAAGAGAGGAGAGAAAGTGAAAGAAGGGAGGGAAGCGATGATGGAATGGAGAAGGACGAAAGATGTAAAGAGCAGTGAAATGAGAGGTGAAAGGAGAGGTAGCTGAATAAGAGAGGAAGGGAGAAAGTAATGAATTAAGTAAGGAAGTAGGAGGAAACAAGGAATTATGTATGGGAGGAAGGAGATGAAGGACAGGAGGGTTTTGAAAGTAGTGTGTGTGTGGGATGTTGCATGAAAGATGTGATCGCATTATGGAAAATGGAGGCTTGACCCATTCCCATTCAGCTTCAATTTTCCAATTTTTTTAAAGAATAGTTTCAGTATTTTCAAACCGTTTTTCATATTTTGGAGTCTAAATGACTAATAGGCCCAGAAAGATTTGGAACTGGTCCAGTGGATCGATTCAACAGGCTGCAGTGGCTGCTACCTAATCAACTTGTAGATAACACTCATTTACTATGTTACCAACCATTTGGATTTGAGTTTTAATTAAGTTTGTGTTCGTCATCCTCTAATTTCTCTGTTTCAGCACTACACACATAATTTCATCCAGCATATATCCCCAGTAATATTATTTCTGTCCACCGGCAGCTCTGTCTACCGTGCTGCACCAGTGGAAGCAGCTTTAATGAAGGAGATTAAAGTGTCTGAAATTTTTTTTTTGACAGACAGATTGCTGCACTGCAAAGCTGGGCTAGCTATGAAGCTAACCACAGCATCAGTCGCATCTGCATTGTCTACAAGACTACAAGCAAGATGGCGCTGTCCTTTGGGAAGGGATTCAGTCAGACCAGGCATCTAGCCTTTATTCTCAAAAGAGCCATTTTTGGCCGAAAAAACAAAAAGAAAAAGCCTTCCTGGAGCTGCAACTCTTAAATTCTCCATTTCCGTCTGAGACTTTTCTTTTTCCAGATTTGGCATCCATAGCTAGCTGGGGAAGACTTAAGAGCAGCCTTTTAGATGAAAAGACACTTAGGCATAGACGTAGGATATGACACGTTTATACAACTGAAGAGTGTAAGAATCACTTTAGGCCTATAGCAAGGATAAATGAAAATGAAGTATGGCATACTGTACAGTGAGCAGGTCATTATTGTGAAAGTGAGTGATGCAGTATGCTGACATGAAGCACAGAGGTCTTGAATCATCCTGAAGGGGTTTATTTTGTAATAACTCGCTGACTGTACATTATCCTACTTATTACGTGGTTACTTACCCCAAAAATCGACAAATTTGACACAAAATATTACTTTTAAAATTATTTTATGGATGGATTTAAAAATCATTTTGTTGCTCCTCCTGAGTTTATGATCAGAACCATAACAACAGTCTGTTATACAGAAATAACAGACCTTAGCATGCTGTAATTGACCAATCAGGATCAAGCATCTCAAAAAAGCCACGTCATAAAATACTATAACACTTACTTATTTCATTATAATAAACAAAAGAGCTACTGGAGAAGAACAAACAGCCACGTGTGGCTCAGCAGCTGTAGGTTGCAGACCGCTGACCCCGACCATAGTATAATGGATTGTATGTAATATAAATACTTCTGCTTTTGTTCACTGACTTTGCATTTATAAACGTACTTTGGGCAGCATTATATTTGCCTTTTGCTGTTAATGAACTACAAATTTGCTGTTGCTGCGTTATCTCTCAATAAGAAAATAATTAACTTGTGATCTTGAGATCACAGCTGGCATTACAGCTGCTTCTGTACTAAACAGATCTAAAGACACTTTTATATTGTCTATTTTTTATACAGTTAACAGTATCGTAACACACTGTTGAATAAGCTCCGGTATGTTCTGAGGTTGGATTGTCGAGGTTATTTTGAATTAACTTTTCTTACTGGAACACAACTTTTCTGTTGGCTCCTTATAAAGGAGGGAAAGTTGTGTAGGAAGAAAGGAAATAAAGATCATGAATCATCATGGTGGGGAGGAGTGGAAGGAAGGAAAAGAGGAAAGGAGCTGTGAAGGGAGGAGAGCAGCAAGTTGAGAAGGACAGAGGGATGTGAGAAAAAGAGATGCAGAAGGAAGAATGTGAAGGCAAGAAAGATCTAATATTGGCAGGGAGGTACAAAGGGGTAAAAAGGCATAATCAGTTACAAGCTAATAATACGCTATCGTTCCTATTTTCCCAGCCTGGCGTTGGATGGGAGAGGGTTACATAATGTCCTGAGCGCGCTCAATAGATATCGCAGGTGATCCATCTGCTCTGCAGCCTGAAAAGCACAGCTGGCGTCTTCTTTCGAGGACGCTCTCGAGTGTCACATAAGCAGAGTTTTTTTTCCTGTTTTTTTTTTTTTTTTTTCTTTTTTCTCCCACAATGCCACCGGGCTCCTAATTGGCAGTCTTGTTTTTGAGCGGTGGCGCCGCTCTTGACCAGGGCCTGTTTGATTGGCAGCTCTGATGATGAGGATTAGATGAGATGCAGCTCCGGCGTGATGAAGCCTGCTGTTGATCCTCAGCTCTGCTGCTCCGCCTTGTTACTTAACATCAGACAGAGTCTCACTGAGAGGACAAGCGGGGCTAATTGAGGCTAACAGAAGCTAACTCCTCAGAGTGTGATGAAGATATTGATAATGTTATCATTTGTAGTAACTGCATTGTAGTATTGATAATATAATTACTATTAACACAATCCCCATTGTAGCTAATTGCAGTAGTAGAGGAGGTGTAAGAGTTACTGAAGAAGCAACAGAATTAAGGCGTGCAGCCTTAATTCTGTTGCTTCATCCAAACATAATGGGATGTTGTTTAAAATGTAAATAAAAACAGAATGCAATGAAAACTTTTCAACCAATATTCAACTGAATACAGTACAAAGACAAGATATTTAATGTTCAATCTGATTAATTTATACACTCATTCTGCATTTGATGCCTGCAACAGGTTTCAGAAAAGAACAGGAGCAAGTTCACGACTGTGATACATCATCTTTTCTTTTAACAACACTCAGTTACTGTTTGGAAACTGAGGACACTAATTATTGAAGTTTTAAAAGTGAAATTCTTGCTTGATATATGACTTCAGCTGCTCAACAGTCTGGGGTCTCTGTTGTTGTATTTTGTGCTTCATATTGAACACATGGACAATGTGTCTTTGCATTGTCTCGCTGAAATAAGCAGGAATGGCAGCATGTGTTGCTCCAAATCCTGTTGTACCTTTTAGCGGTAGTGGGGCCTTCACCTCCATACCATCACAGCTGTTGTCTTTTGAAGTTAGCACTGGTAACAATCTGGATGGTCCTTTTCCTCTTTAGCCTGGAGGACACTACATCCATGATTTGTGAAAACAATCTGAAATGTGGACTTGTCAGACCACAGCACACTTTTCCACTTTGTGTCAGTCCATCTCAGATGAGCTCTGGTCCAGAGACGTCTGCAGTGTTTCTGGATGTTGTTGATAAATGTCTTTCTCTTTGCATGGTAGAGTCTTAACTTGCATTTGTGGATGCAGAGACAAACTGTGTTTACTGTCAATTGTTTTCCAAACTGTTTCTGTATCCTTTTCCTTTATACAATGATGTGGGTTTTTAATGCAGTTTTTGATGCAGTGCTGCCTGAGGGGTCAAAGGTCACAGACGTTCAATGTTGGTTTTCAGTCTTGCTCTTTACATGCAGAGATTTCTCTGGATTCTCTGAATCTTTTAATGATATTATGGAGTTTTGTTGGTGAAATCTATAAATCTATAAATTCCTGCAATGTTGACAAACGTTCTTAACAGTTGGACTATTTGCAGTTTAATACCCAATCATGATCCTGTCACCTGTTACCAATTCACCTGTTTACCTGTTGAATGTTCCAAACAGGTGTTTTTTGAGCATTTTGCACAGTTTTGCACATTTTTCACAGTCTTTTTTTGGCCCCTGTCCCAACTTTTTTGAAACATGTTGCATCAAATTCAAACAAACAACAATAAAGTTTATCAGTTTGAGCATCCCAACTCTTTTGGAATTGGGGTTAAAAATGCCAGTGCATGTGACAATAACTGCATCAGTAGTAGGGGTGACATTCAACATTTATAGATTTATAGATATTATAATCATCAATATTATTATTATTATCATAATGTGTATTTGTATTAATTGTTAGTCAGCAATATTGCTACAAGAATTAGTTGTAAAAGTTTTAACTAAAGTACAGTTGTACTGTTGTTAGTACAGATTTTAGATTTTAGTGAAACGTGGGTGTTATTGTTCAAGACGTATAATCATGTATTATATATTTGTAGCTGTACAGTTTATTAGAGTCTGTGTAGCAGCTGGATACAAACAGAATAATATAGAGTTTAAAAAGAGTTGAATGTCTGCTGTGTGATCAGTGTGTGGCCTGCAGAGGAAATCAGACTGCTGTGTGTTGGATTTAATGTAGTCGTGAGTGTTTGCAGAGGAGGCCGAGCTCAGCAGGGGTGATCATCAACACGCTGCAAAATACTTCATAATGGCAGCCCCCCCCCCCCCCCCCTCCACCGTCTCTTTGTGGTTAACTCTCCTTCTCTTCCTCTCATCTGATTTTCGTTTTCCTCATTTTCTGTCCTCTTCTGTCTCTGTCTCATTTCAAGCCAAATTTATTCATTATGTGTGTTTGTCACACAGAGCTTTACAGAGCAGCAAAAGAGATGAATACAGATGAAAACTGCAGAGGAAAAACATCACAAATTTTGATTTACTTTCTTGCACCATTTTCCCTTTCTCTTTACACACACACACCTAGCAACAGGGGGTCATTATGACTAGAATAAAAAATAAAAGTAATGTTTTTTTGGCTTATTTTTCCTTCATAATCTCTTTCATCTATTTCACAAATTCATTTCCTTCACTTTCTCTTCCAAGTCTGTGCTCCGCTGCCTTTTCAAAACAGTTACAGTGCATTTACATGGTGAAAAAGAACCAAACCTGCTTCCTCAGGCTTCTGTTGCAAATACAACTGACTATGAAAGATATAATTGACAGAATAAAACAAACCTTACTTAGTACACAACATTAAATCGCATGTGAATTAATTAATGAATCAGGTTCCTCATCTTTCAGTTAAAAGTGTGAAAAACTGGGCCAGAAATCATGACGGATGAAATGAGATCAAATAGAAAAAGTTTTAATTTGTTGAGTCTAGAAGATGTGTGAATTAGTTAGAGATTGTGTTTAAAAATATATAAGTCTGATTTCTTTTTGAACATCTTTGAATGTGTGAAATGTATGACATTTAAAAAAATGTAAGATGCAGTAATGGGATGGAAATATAAAATATAAAAATAAATAGCTACACAAGAAAAGAAACAGAATAAAATGAAAGTAAAAGTAGAAAAAATATGTGACATGTACAGGGCACTTGTTATAATGTTACAAATTAGAAGTAATATTCACTCAGTGGCCAGTTTATTAGGTACATTTGTTCAGTCGGACCAGTAAAACCATTGCATAGTAATCTATAAATAACCACACCTCCAAATTTTGCCCTTTTTTAGTGCAAGGAACTACAAACAAACTTCACTTAATGAACCATCTATTTCAATTTCAACAGTGTTGAACAGTCTACTGTCATTACAATATCACAACGAAATGTTTTGATCTGAAATCACAGCATGCATTTTACTTTGGTGTTCCTCAAAGTCATGATGTCTTTATGTGGTATTTGGGGGTAATTGTTGACCTTTTTATTAATTCTCAAGTGGTCAAATATAGGTCAATTTTGCACTATATCTGTGTAAACAAATGGCATCAACTCAAAAGATGCTCTGACAAGTTATAAGACATGATAGAGCATCATGGGAATGGTCATCATATACTTTCAAAATTTGAAAAAGCGCCTAAAGAAAACACAATATTTATTACAGCATTTATGACTTGCACAATTTGACACAATTGCAACTAAAATTCAGATGATCACATTCAGATGATGGTCACCATTTCTTTGTGGCATATATTCTTGACCTGCTGTCTCTGCCTAAAGGTCACCTGCTCCCACCTAAAAATGACAAAAGTCATGGGAAAAGAAGGAGTGCATTAATTAAAGCACACTGCTTGGTAAAAGGGGACTCAATTAAGATTATTTGTCTTGTTTCTGTCATCTCCAGGTCTTGCAGCTGAACTCCGACATCCTCCCGCAGTACAAGCAGGAGGCCCCCAAGACGCCTCCCCACATCATCCTCCACTACTGCACCTTCAAGACCACGTGGGACTGGGTCATCCTCATCCTCACCTTCTACACGGCCATCATGGTGCCCTACAACGTCTCCTTCAAGACCAAGCAGAACAACATCGTGTGGCTGGTGCTGGACAGTGTGGTGGACGTCATCTTCCTGGTGGACATCGTGCTCAACTTCCACACCACCTTCGTGGGGCCCGGCGGAGAGGTCATCTCCGACCCCAAGCTCATCCGCATGAACTACCTGAAGACCTGGTTCGTCATCGACCTCCTGTCCTGCCTGCCCTATGACATCATCAACGCCTTTGAAAACGTGGATGAGGTACGGTCGCGCTTTTTGGATTCCTCAGTTGTGAGTGGTTAGAAGACAGGTGTGTATGGAGGTGAAAATGTATAAGGGGCACTGACTGCTTTTACTGCTTTTTGCCTGCCTTTATAGGAACATACAGCTGTGTATCGTCTGCATAGAAATTTATACCATAACTATATATAACTTGGCCAAGTGGTGATAGAGAAAAGAGAAGGGGCTAAGGAAAGAGCCCTGAGGTACTCCATATTTCACTTCTGTAATTATGATGTATTATTATTGTAGGAAATTCTTTTGGGTCCCTGAACTTTTGGATAAGTAGGATTTCAAGCAAGCAAGAGCCAGAAGGGAGATGCCAAATTGGCTTTCAAGTCGATCAAGGAGTATGCCATAATTTATTGTATTAAATGCTGTACTACGGTCCAGTAACAGAAGCACAGAGGTGGAATTTGAGTCTATACTGATCAAAATGTAATTTATAAGTTTGGTAAGAGTGGTTTCAGTGGAATGACAGCCCTGAAAGCTGACTGAAAAAGTCTGAAATTATTATTATTAATGAAATGTGGTGAAGGTTGTTCAGACACAAATGTTTCTAGCACCTTTGAAAAGGGATGGTCAAAGATTGGTTCTGTAGTTATTTAATAAACCTGGATCGAGGTGCAGCTCCTTAAGTAAAGGTTTAACCACAGTAATATTCAAGCTGGTAGGAACAGTGCCAGTCAGAGATGATACATTTACAATATTCAGCCAGAGATCCTTAAAAGGTTTAGCTAGTAGGGGGTCCAGGAGGCAAGCTGGCGATCAGACAATGTCTCAAGAGAAATCTTCCTAAAATTTGTAGGACATGAAGTTAACTGAGAATGTTGTACAGCTGATTCTACAGAGGTAGCTGGAAATGAAGATGTGATTTTGTGTCTAATCTCATCCATTTTACTGCTGAAAACAGTTGCCTGAGATCTCACATTGTTATTGTGAGATTCCAGGCTTGTAAAACCTAATTTCTGTCTTTCTGATTGTTTTCTGGTGAGACTGATTGGGGATTAGCGTCTGTTGGGTCTGGGTCACCTTCACCCGGCTGGACAAACACAACACTTTGGCTTTACTCTGTCACCCTAGAAAACATGTCAGTGGTTGTGGAAATCATTTAAATGATCAACCAAGTTAAAATTACCAATAAGTGTTCACTTTTGAATGAATCTAAGGCAAGAAATGGGTCACAGAGTTTCACAGTTTAGCTTCATGTTATATGTACAGTGCCTAGATTGGCTTAAATGTAGTCTGAATAGGTGATGAATCATCATGTTATTATGTCATTATGTTTCCTGCAGTTTGGTTCAGCTTCCAGCTGCTGTGCTCAGCTGAGTCTCAGTGGCTGTTTATGAAACCACTGACACATCGTACTAACATGCCATAATTATCTGGATATCTTCTCCAGATCAGGAAATCTTCTGTTGTAAATCCATGCAGAAAGTGATCAGAATTGATCTCAGACAGGTGCAAAAGAGACCTTATTTTTAAGACAAAAATCCACCCAAAAAGTTGGCCAGAACTGAGAGAATGCTGAGTTAAATCCACAGACTACATGGACAGAAAGGGGAAGTGTTGTGTGACTACTAGTACTGTTTCGAGGATGTTGTTGTAAGTAATGGTTCATTTTGACATATCATAGTGTGACGGCTCTGTTTAGCCTGCTGTTAGTGTTTTAATTCTGCATGAGTTAGCATTAGTTAGCGTTGTCTCTCTGTTGAGGTTTAGCAGCACAGCTGGGTACAAACGTGCTGTGCATTGGTTCAGTAAAGAGAAAAGGTGGTTCTGCTGAAAAGCAGATAATAATTTAAGTGCAGTTTAAAGAATAGCCCAACTGAAAAGATCTCAAAAGCCTGAAAAAATTAGCTGTTTTCTCTGCTTTGAAATGCTGGGGGAATATCTACCACTACAACCTGAAAACAACCTAAAACACGGACGCTCCATCTTGCAGCTTTATTGGACAAGTCCAGATATGTTTGAGCCTCCAGAGCCAGAGGACGGTGACAGGATGGTATTTTTTTCTTCTGTGTCTGGTTGTTGGAACTGAAGTGAGCTGAGGTGAACTGCTGGGATGATTTGGACTGAGAGAGTCACTGAAAGTATGTTCATAACTGACTGAACGCGGTGTTGGTTGTGTATTGGTTTATGGGGCTTATTTAGTGTTGGGGGGGGCATGGCTCCGGCATGTCACTGAGCTGTGTTTCAGGCCAAAAATTCATGAACACAGAAACTGTGAACAGTTTAACAGTCCAACTCCAGAATTCAGTACTACTCAACCTTTAAAGCACAATGATGGAGAAGAAAGACAAAAACACATGCTGCTGAAAATGTTTTAAGGAGGATACTGTGAACAGCAGTCATGTTTCTCTGGCTCATTGTTTACAATCTGCTTCTTGTTTACGTCGACATGTGCACGCCCAGCGTGAGTGAATTTTCATGAGATATGTGTTTTCTGTTGTGTTATGATGGACAGAGATATTTTTCTGAATGGAGCAAAGATGTTCATCTGTATGAAGATTGCTGTGGAAAATATCTGTGTACCTAAGAAGGTATACTGACAATAAGGTTGTCACTGAGGAGCTTCCCGAATAGAGGTGCTCACCATTCAGTTGCCAAAAAATGCAATTCTTGCATCCAAATGTCAAAAGTGTTTCATACTAAATCACAGCAGGATTCATCCACCCATCCAATCTTCAACCGCTTATCCGAAATCAGGTCGCAGAGGTAACAGATCCAGCAGGGGACCCCAGACTTCCCTTTCCCTGGCTACATTAACCAGCTCTGACTGGGGGATCCCGAGGTGTTCCCAGGCCAGGGCAGAGATATAATCCCTCCACCTGGTCCTCGGTCTGCTCCCTGGACTCCCAGCTGGACCTGCCTAGAACACCTCCCTAGGGAGGCGACCAGGTGGCATCCTTACGAGATGCCTGAACCACCTTAACCGGCTCCTTTCTACGCAAAGGAGCAGCGGCTCTACTCCGAGTAGAATGAGGAAATAGGATTGACAGCACACAGCAGGATTCTTTAGGCTTATTGTGGTTTTGGAGATATTTTGACCATTTATATTGATTATAAAGTGGTCAAAAACTGTTACATTTTGCAACACTTGTCTGGCCGGAGATTGTTTCTGTTTGAAAAATACCAGTTTACCTGTGAACTCGGTCTATAACTTGCCTGCTAAACATTTCAAGCATGTTGCTGTGCAGCACTAAGCACTAAGTTCAGTTTCACAAAGCTGGCGGTGCCAGTTTATCTTGCTGCGACACAACAGCAGGTGCCATTTTTGGCTAATAAGCTCACAGTTTATTGATTAATAATTGATAGTGTGCTATTTTATACTTGAGCTGAGATAATGGATTGGAGTTTACTAGAGAAAGTGGAGCATAATTGTAATTTCTACCTGTCTAGTCTAATAGCTTGAAATTCATTATTGAAATCCTTTAAAAGTCAATACTGTCATGATTCAGAGGTCATGCGGGTGAATTTAAATCTGTTAGCATGTAAAATTGAATTAGGGACAAGTATAATGATGACTGGATAGTGGTTACGATTTTTTCTTGGAGAGGGGATAAATGCTCCTCAGTTTTTTGGCTTCAGAAATATACAGAAGAAAGACTGTAGTGGTGTCAGAGAAATTTAATGTCACTGCTTTCTCTCACACCCCACATCGATCTCGAGCATTTTTAGTGTCTAATTAGTCTGATAAAACAGCTGTTTTTGGATGTATCTGCCTCTGGGAATGAGAGTTTTTAGATCCTGAACCTGTTGTTGGATTTCTGGGTTGTTGCTCTGCGAGGAATCAGGCCTGCTGGAATATTTTTCACGGCCATTTACACCCGTCACATATCGGGGAGTTATATCAATATGGCCTGAAGTCCATTAACGGTGATTTTCCACTTGATTTCCTGTTGAATTAATTAGTCCTCAGCCTGAGTGGAAGAATCTATTGAATGTAAAAATAAATAAATAAATAAATAAATAAATAAAAAAAGAACAAACGATATCTACTAGTGTTGTGCTCGTACATTTCTCAGTTTGAACATTTAATCTTTTCATGAGTGGGTGTGTGGATTTTGTTCGTACAAAAAAAAAACCAACAACACTTGTGTATCTGCATGCACATGCACACTCACTGTGGGTGTGTGTGTTTGTGCATTGACAGCCATTATTGTATTGTGTACGTGTGTGTCTGCCAAGTGGCGGCTTAATCACATGAGTTTTTGAATGCCAGTAATAATAATAATACCAGTATTTAAGCTGCCAGCCGCTGAATTTTTAACATCTATTAATTTTTCATGCCAAAAAATCACTCCACACCTCCCTCAGCATTTTATTCTTGTCCTGAACTGCATGACGACCAACACAACGCACTAAAACTTTCATACACAGATGAGTAACTAGTAAGAGAGGTCAGCTCCTTCAACAACAAAATGATCTTTGGAAAGTTTCTTGCTTTGTTAACTTAGTTTTTTGTGTTTTTTGGTGAAGCATGTCATATTTTACGGATTTTTCTTCATTTGCCAATGAAATATCAGTTTTATGGTTTGATGTACAGTATACAGACCTACTGATAGGCCATGAAGTATCCTTTTAAATCTTTCCTCAAGGAACAAATGTCATGTTGGTTTTTAGTTAATACAGCGAGTTTGCAGATTGCAAACACCTTGTCTGACCCTCCCCTTCCAAACATGTAGGAGTCAGCAACCTTTACAATCAAAAGAGCCATTTTTGGCTGCAACTTTATTCCTCTGAGATTTCTTTGTTTGGATTTGGCATCCATAGCTAGTTTAAGGAGGTTTAAATCTAACCACCGGTGAAATTTAGAGGAAAAGGCACTTAGTCATAGACAGAGGCATACATGATACACGCTTTAACTGGTGAAATATTTAAACATTTTTCTCATTTGGTGTATAAGCCATGCATTTTTACATTTGGAGAACGCCAGAATCATTTTAGACCCACAACAATGACACGTGAATATTTAAAAGTGAATAAAAACAACTGTTTGCATTTAATTTTTTGTCAAAGCCACTGGAGAGCAGTAAAAGAGCCACATTCAGCTCCAGAGCTGCAGGTTGCAGACCCCTGGTGTTGGAGAACATACATATGGTGGCTGTGAAACTCTCACTGGGCTCCTGTAGAAACATGGCAGAGCGACATGGCAGACTCTATGAAAGAGCGCTCGCACCCTGTGTAGATAAAACAGCTCATTCTTAGGTAACGGAAACACAATGATTCTTATTTTTAGATGATTGTACACTAATGAAAACAGTTATATTCCATTCATGTCATATTCTGCCAATAAATCTCCATAACTCTCACACACTGGACCTTTTTCTGAAACAGTAAGTCAATGCATGCATGTTGACAGAAAAATATGTCATCGTTCTTTGTATTTTAACTTCCATATTTTGGGTTTTTTGACTGTTTGTTGGACAACATAAGCAATTTAAAGACGTCACCTTGAGCTCTGGGAACTTGTGATGGACATTCACTGTTATTTAACCCTTCATAGATGTAAAAATAGTCCACAGATCAAATGCTAATACAAAAAGACTAACTTCTTGACTATATGTATACAGATTTTTTTGAAACGGATATTTTCTTACTCACTTTAAAAGAAAAATAAGCCTGGTCTTCCCAAATGACTTGTGAATAACATGCCACTGTCTGTTATCTTAATGCTTTTTTTGCTTTTCACATGTAATTTACACCATTTAGTCTCAACTGACTGATGCAGAGATGGCATGCCATTTTATGTATGAATGTCATAGAGAAAAAAAGGTCAGGTGACACAGTGTAAAGAGTGACAAAGGCTGCTTATGGAGGAGACTGGGGTGGAAGAGTCCTGTATGCGATGTACTTATGTCACATTTCTAATTTTACTTGTGCAGCTAATGTGTTTATTTTGATCCAAACCACAATGTTTTCCTAAAACTATTGTTACTGCATCCAAAATTTATAAAATGCACCTCAGTAAACAGTGTGAAATGCTAAGTTATACACTATCCCATGAGATCCCATTTAAAAATTTCAGTCCATACAACCTGCACTTCACAAAATATCTCGGCTCACATGAGAATGCAAAAATGTTATTGCCTATATCACCCAAACAAGCATGCCAATGACCACCTCCTCATTTACCATCGAAGAACATTTTAAGCATGTTTAGTCAATGCATTTTCCTTTGGTGGAAGTGAAGTAACAATATGAGCTTATTATTTATTTAATTACTTGACTCGCCTTTCTGGTAAAATCTTCTAGAAGGCGTTTTCAAAAATCTTCAAATCTTCAATCTGTTTGTGGACGAGAGGCCAACACGTGGAGAAGGATATTCTTTTTCTGATTCTGATGCTCTTTGAAAAGTTTCAGGAAGTTATTACAGTTCATCCTGTGAAGGACATCACAATGTCTGCACCAAATTTCATGCTAATACGTTTAATATTTGTTGAGGCACTTTATCGTCCGCTGGGGTGAAAATTTGTCTTTGGTTCACCAAATACAAGAAACAGTAGGACAACAAACACTTGGACAAAGTCACATTATGCATTAAAAAAACATTTATGTCTGTGGCTTAAACCTCATCAGACGCTTTGTAGAGTTTAGAATATTGATGGCAGTTGGATTGAAGGACTTAAGTTGCCAGAAGGACTCTGTAGTGTCTCCCGGAGCTTAACAGCTCAAACTGGCTGAAAAAAGAAATGGAATCATTTTGCCAGGAAGCTTCTCGCGTTCTTCTTTGTCCTCTCTGTGAAAAGTTGAGTCAATGGTTTTTGGTGTTTGCCAACTATTTTGCTTGCCATTGACACAATCCTAGAAAAGTTTGTCCTTAAATCTGCAGTTTAGGTGATGATACAAGCCAGGAAGGTGAGAAATTAAAACACTCAGCAATAGTTTTGTACAATACTTCTAAAATCTGCTGACTCACAGGAAGACACCAAATATATATACTCAATAAAATAACAGATATAAAGTTGCTGTAAGCATCTTTATATAACTTTTGTTTTGAGAGAAACTCACCTGGGAGTCCAGAACTGCACTGAGGTATTGAAAGTTTTCCACAGTTTCAACACGCTGGCCTTAACCCATCATCAAATATCTGCCAGGAAATGCCAGTTCTTTTTAAAGAGACATTGCACCTCAAAATAAAAACATACATATTTTCCCCCTGGACTGTAGTGGTATTTATCAGTCTGGATAGATTTGGAGTGAGTTGCACAGTTTTAGAGATGTAGAGATATGGAGATGTCTGCCTTCTCTCCAGTATAACAGGACTAAATGGCACTTGGCAAGTGGCAAAAAAATTAATTTGACAATTAAAAACCAGTGTCTCTTCCCAAAAATCATGACCCAGTTAGTCAAGATAATCTACAGACCTTTTTGTGAGCAGTTTCATGTCAGAACTATTCTCTTTCTGGAGTAGAATCTACTAGAAGTACTTTCTCTCTGTTGTTTAGATCTAGCTGGATAAAAATAATGAAACTAATATTTATTTCTCTCAGTCGTAGTTGTTTTTTTTCTCATTCAATAATACAAATAATGCTTGACAGAGTGTGTTCTGAGAAAAGGAGAGTAATTTTCACCTTTCACTCTTTATCTTCTCATTAATTAGTTCCTCCAGTGAGGGTTAACAGGTGGGTTTGTGTAAAATATAGGAGTATTATTACTATGGTTACCTGCAGTTTAACATGCGCTGAGTAAGGATGTAGACGTGCAGTTAAACAGTTGTCATAAGAGATAATGTACTGTGAGCAGATCATTATATATGGATAATGAATGGTCACAGTAATGACCTGTTCACTGTACGTTATCCTACATATTACATGCGTAATTGGAAAAAACACACAAAATAGTAGTAGTAATGATCTGTTATACTGAAATAACAGACCTTAGAATGCCAGAATTAGAAACAAATAAACTGTGAACCTGAATAAGTTATGAGTACTCAAAAATCAGTTAACACAATATTTTTGAGTTCATAGACTCATAAGTTCGGGCTTAAATACATGTACTCTTTGATTGCAATTAAATAAAATTAATGACTAAGGCGACTAAAATATTTTCATATATTTCAATATTTTTTACCTCTCATTGCATTAACAGTATTTAATCATTTTAAATATATATATATATATTATATATTATAAATATTAAAACCCAATATTTCATGCTCACTCAAATTCATTCTAATAGAGTTTAATAACCACAAAAGAAAGAAAATACTAATGGCACTCTGCATTTTTGACTCAGTAGAACTTCTAAACAAATTTAAAGTTTTCACGACTTATCACGATTTATTAAATTTAGTATTTGGTTTTACAATGTATTTAACAAACCTGTGCAATATACCTTTTCACAATTTTAATCCAGTGAGAAAGAAATATTTCCCCTGGCTCTGGCATGATAAATACGGGTAAATTACAACCTGGACCACAGTCCAACAGGCCGTGAAGGACTTCAGGCTTAATGGCCCTTCTGGGATACTTTACTTATTTCACAGAAAACATTATTAAGTGAATAAACAGAATGTCCCAGGAAAATAAATTTTTCATGTAGCTGTAGCCTGACATGAGCAGCATAAATATTTATATTTATGTTTAATTCAAGGCCATTATTGAGCCCATATGTCTCAGTTAAACCGCGTCCTCCTCCTCATGTTTTTGTGTGTTTTGCTCCCCTGCTGGCCCGCTGTGTCCTCCGTCAGACTGACTGCTGTATTGTATTGTGGATCCTCCGGTCGGCGTCTGGAGCGGGGCTGCGTCTTTCGCTCAGGTGTCTCTCAGCCTCCGGCCTCTCTCTGCCGCTTGCTGATGGGTTCGATGAGCTCCCGCTGCGTGGAGTTTTTTTGTTGCTGTCTTTTAAGCAGCAGACAGCGGCGAGCGGAGGAGACGGGCTGAGAGGAAATCAATGGCACGTAAATTTCCAGCCACTCCAGAGGACACATCCAGAGTTTCTCCTCCCCTCTTTGCTAAATTGACGTTTTTGTTGCCGCTTTCCCGTATTAGCAGACTGGAAGAATAGATGGGTGCTGACTGAGGACAGTGTGTGGGCGGTTTAAGGTGCAGTGTGAAAGAAAATAGCAGAGATTATTATAGGCTCATTGCAGACTGAATTCCCCAGTTGCCGTCTCTGATGGCTGAAGCAGGCAGGAAGTATTTTTAGTTGTGTTTTAATGCAGGTTTCAAGACTGTGCCAAGCTGTGCCGAGCTGGTGACGTGCAGGTGCTGCCAACTCACGTACGCATACATTGTCAGGACTTGTGAGGACAGTACAAGTCATTGCCAAGTCCTAACTATAACATGTCTCCATCTGAGAACTTTCTTTCTGACTTTGTGGAGACAAACTGGTGAAAATCTCTTAAAGGGATAGTTTGGATTTTTTTGAAGTGAGGTACTTATCCATAGCCAGTGTATTACCTGCAATAGATGGCGGTGAGCACGCCCCCAGTTTGAGGAAGCAGCAGGAGGACCGGTGGAGGAACCTAAGTAATGTACTGCTGTGGAGCGAAAATTATTTTAGCCACAGAAAAAATAGTATGCTATATTTAGAACACTGCTTTACTTTACGGTCAGATGGTCCTTTCATTTTGGGAACTGGCAAATATTGCTGTCTCCAAAACAACCAGACTCCTTTGGCAAAAACAGTCATTTTGCTTTGCAGAACACCAAAGACACCAAAGTCCCTTAATAACCCACAAACTGACAGATCAAGGCAGCAGTAGAGCAGCAGTTCTCGTGTTCTTTGAGGTAAAATTGCTGATTTTATCATAACAGTCTGGTTGCTTTGGAGAGAATGATGTGACTTCAGTTTCACATCAGAAAAGTCCATCTGACAGCAAGGTAAAGTAGTGGAAATATTCTAAACCTTGCCATCAGACAGCCTTTTCCAGTTTGAAACCACCGTTATATGAGCCAAATATCACTCTCTCCAAAGCCACTAGACCCTAAAACAATCATTTTACCTTGATGATCGTGAGTCTGCACAGGTGGAATCACAAGCATTGTGTAGAATGGCGGCAATCAGCTCTGGCTGAAATGGCGCAGCTGTAACACGATGCGGCCGCGCCTGGTGGAATTTAGCCGCTAATCGGTTGGTTTTTTGTTCATTAGTTTGCGTGCCACTGCAACAAGGACTCAGCCCCAGCACACGGCGCCTACACTTCACCAAGTGTTGAGACATGTCTTCAGCTTTCTGTGCTTTTGTAGCTTCTAACTGAATATCTGTGGTTTGAAGTTTAGTTTCTCTCCTGCGTCGCAGTTTGTACTTTGAGGTATCTGTTTTATTTTACCATTTAATTTTTGCTTTCAGCTGACTGGAGTTGTGTTTAGTTACTGCTGATGAAAAGCCTACGTCTCCTAATAATAATTTTCCTAATAAAAGTTTTGAGATAATAATTAATTAGCAAACAATTAACAAAATAATGAGGGACTTTTATTGTGAAGGGAATAAAATGTTCATGCACTGCTCAGCCGTCATCAGTAAATACACACTTTCAAGCAGATGCAAACAAACCTTCATTGCCTCTGATTGAAGGCTCCAGCTGGGTTAGGGTTAGGGTCATTTGACACGGGACTGAATGCTGATTGTACCCTTTTACAGTGAAGACAAAAGCCAGATGCTAGTGGGTTTTTTATCCAATGTAGAAGGGGCCAAATTACCTCACTTCCCTATATTTCCCTATATAAAGTATGCTTGAGGGAGACCATCACAACACAAGACTTCATAAGTCAGAACAAGTTTCTTTAAATGTCTTTTTGACAGACTGGAAACCTTAACATATGTATATGTATATATATATATATATATATATATATATATATATATATATATATATGTATATATATATATATATGCAAACATTATATATATATATATACATATATATATATACATATATATATATATATATATATATATATATATATATATATATATATATATATATATATATATATATATATATAAACAGATTTAAATGAAAAAAACATCTCAATGTTTGCATATTCAGGTGATAGATCCAAAATTCTCTAGGTAGAGTTCAAGTTTTGGGGGCTGATAAATATTACAGCTTGACAGGATGAGGATCCATTTTAAGTTTAAATGTTAATGTTTGGCCGTGGGGTTTGTTTACAGTCTGTCTGACCCTGTTAGTCTCCGTTCTAGTGATGCTGACACATCCACAGATCTCAGCAATTAAGATGGTGAGTAAAATGTTCTCCTAAGACAAGACTTACAAAAACAGGATATTTTTCCCTGCTGACATTTCGGAGATAGAAAGTTTTTTTCAGATGTTCAGATCAGTAACACCTACATGAAGACACATATGGGTCAGCAGGAACATGAACAAACAAGTGAAGTGGTCGGGCTGTAAAACAGCAAAAAAAAAAAAGAAAATGATGTAACATTCTCATGAGGAGTAGTGCTGATGCTCCCTCTGGTCGCAGCAGCGGAGGTGTTGTGAGGAGTCACGGTGTGTGTTTATGTGTGTTGAGATGTGGGGGGTGGGGTTGTGTTGGAGTCAGGCAGGGAGGAACCCCCCGCGGGTCCCGAAGCCACCTGCCGTCACAGAGGAGCCTGGCAGGCCGATGGGAGCTCACAGCATGCGTCTACAGGCGCCGCGGTGGCTCAGAAAGGTCTAATCCAGGCTGACCTTTTCTGCGTGGCGTGCATGCTGCCACCGCCGCGGCCGGCCGAGCTGACAGAGCTGGGAGGGAGCTGTGCGCTGTTCGGTCGAAGGAGGGGGGGGGGGCATTAACACTCTGCGTGTTGACAGGAGGAAAATGGAAAGGTGGAGCAGAATGTGTCTGCTGAGTGATGGAGATTGTAATGGATGAGAGTGTTGGCTTAATAAAAACTGAAAATCTGAAGGAAGGAACTGCTGAACAGAACAGATCGGTTTGCAATTAACGAATGTGAAGGTCGCTCATGTGGTAAGCTGGTTTTAAAAAGACAGAGTGTGCGAATATGGACTGAAATGTTGGCGTGGTATAAAAACTTTGGTTGATCCTGTAGCCTGAAGTGTCTGAACTACACTGAAGACTGGAGGTTGTGTTACACTGAGAAACAGACTGATAGATCCACGTTGTATTCACTCTTCTCCTCTGTCTCGTCTCCCTCTTCATCTCCCTGCAGTTCAGTTCAGTTTATACTTTTGTAGATATGATGTCCGAGTGACCTTAATAAATCTGGTGCTCTTCGGCCAACAGGTGTCACTGTAGCAGCATCATCTAACTATAAAGTGTGTGTGTGTGTGTCTGACTGTCCTTTGCATATCTCGAGAACCGTTCATCTGATCAATGTCACATTTGGCAGGTGGATTGCTGAGGACCCAGTGAAGTGCAGGTGACGTTCAGAATGTCACAATATCGGTCACAATGTTTTCTTTTGAGGTTAATTAGTGTCTTCTGCGATTTCAAAGCAATAGCATTTAGCAATTAATTTTAGTTCATGTCAACAATAATTGAGTTTTTTTAATTTTTATTTTTTATTACCAGTTTTCTTTTGGTTTGCTGTTTCTGTTGCTGTGTCACATCTTGATGAATCTAACGATTTTTTTCACTGTCAATTAATCTGCCACCTATTTTCTTAATTAATCCATTAATTCATTACTTGTTCAGTCCAGAAAATGTCTTGTTATTGTCCAAAACCCAAACATATTCAGTTTACTGTCACAGAAGACTAAATGAACCAGAAAATATTCACATCTTAGAGGCTGGAATTTAGAGAATTTGGACATTTGTTTTATGATAAAATGACTCAAAACCATTAATCAGGGAGCAAAATAGTTGCTGATTAATTTAGTATTTGTTTAATAATCAATTAATTGGTGCAGCTCTGGTTTTATGTCTTTTATTTCTATGTAGATGATGTTTTGTTTGTCACAGAATACAGAGACACCAGGAAAAAGTCAGATTTTGTCACTGGGTGTTTCTCAGAATGCTCTGCTGTTCTTTCCGGCGGATCGGTCTAATGTCTGGTGTTTGTGACTGTGAGCGTGCACCGTGTGGATAATGATACTGCAGGTGATAAACTGAAGTTTGTTGTATTTCCTGTCTGTGTTGGCAAAAAAACATCACAGACACATTTTGATGTGTCAAAGTTTTAAGGGGCCAAAATGTGCGTCTACCATCAGTATCTTGTTATCTTGTTTATCCACAGCAGCCCTTTACGTGTCTGATTGTCAGGGCTGTTGAGTTCCCTTCTCTCCCCAATTTATGTGAGGGTGGACACCAAAATAACAGCATGTGGTGTGTTTTTTTAATAAGTTCAATCTTGCTGTGCATTTATTTTGGAAGTGGACTGTCTGTTCCTAAAGACCTGCCATATGGTTGGTCAGAAATAGCTTCCTTCATGTTGTATAATTGGCTGCATGTGTTTCAACACACGCCATCGACAGCACATCACAGTTTCTCACTTTCATTTAACTTATTTCTATGAGCGTGCATGTCATTTCTGTGTCCCCGCTCTAGAGCAAAACATGAGCAGTGAGGTAACATAGCAATGCTGCATTGAAGTTCTCAACTGGAACCGGTTCTCGATTCCCGTCCCTGCAGGCTCGTCTGAGCAGGAAAAGCCCTTCAGTCAGTCAGCCCCCTCAGTTCAGTTATGAGTAAGAGACGTGTGGATTTTCTAATGGTTCTGATGTCTCACAAAACAATCTGTAGGAGTGTAAACAAGTCGATGTCAAAATGGCTGCTAAGCTGTGATGAAAATATGGTATTAACACTAACAGCATTATAAAAACAATGTTTATCAGCACTGCAGTTCTGGTTACCATGTTGGAATAATGTTGTAACTTTGTTTACACGTACACAAAAGAAAATTACAATTTATGTACACATTAATTGATTGAAAGATTAATTTATACATGAACAACATAAAATGTGACGGAGAGGTGCAGAAAACCCTTGAGAGGGTGAATCAGGACATGCATACCTCGTTCCATTAAAGAGGAGAAAAAAAAATTAAAAGAGTGTAAAAGAAAGAATAAATTAAAAAAGGACAAAGGAAGACATCATGCAGACTAGAAGAGATCCATATGTACAAGTATGCAAAGTAATTAAAGTGATAGTTCACCCAAAAATGAAAATTCAGTCATTATCTTCTCACCCTCATGCCAAAGGTCCGGTTTAGTTTCTGTAGTCCACAAAACACTCCATTTTTGTAGTTTTTGTAATCCCAGGAAAACAGCGTTGCAGAATCTCCCAAACAATGGAACTGTTCAAATGATGGTAAACCAAACTGTAGTTCAGATGTTTGACAGGTCTGAGTTTATAGTTATTTCTAGTGAAATAATTATGGAATCGATGATTCTAGGAACACAAATCATGAAAATATAAAGGTATAAGAAGAACTGTATACAAATTAAGCAATTTATAGTTGGTCGATTTGATAAATACTGATGATTCCTGGCTGAAATACTAATTATTGAGATGAATGAAAGGTATGAGATATTTTATTTACACAGTTGATATTCTTTAATATTCGTTTCTGATGGTGAAAAATAGGAAAATGCAAAAATCATGACAACCTGAGTGTAAAACGTGAGTTGGATAGCTTTTTTTTTTTCAAAATACCAGCACTTTTTAGGAGCATTTGTAGTGGTTTCTGTGCTAATCTACTTTTTCCAAGAATCATCTAAGTATTTACCAACAAATGCAGCATAGAACAAGTTATGAGCTACATTTTTATTGTTTTACAACACAGGGTAACCAGATTAAGTTGTAGTTTCCCTTTTGCTTCTCATAAAAACAAATGTTATATATAAAAATTATATACAGTGGAACAGTGGAAATAGACTTCTCTGTCATAGCAGGGAAAGCACAGGTGTAATTCATAACTGTAATCATGGCTGAATTCCATTCATGTGTGCAGATTTCAGGTGTTTTTTGTTTGTTTTACAGCGATGCTCGAATGGAGCAGAGTCATTGTTTATGTCATTAGCTGTTATTACCTGTGCTTTTCCTTCTATGACAAGTCAAAATGTCTGCTGAGATCTATTAAGATGAATAAATGTTTGAAAGGATCGATTTTAAATTTCCATGAAATGATCAGCTGAGAGCTTATTGGTTTTGTGTTTCCTGTAAAACAGGAAGCTCAGGAGGGACTTATCACAGACATTGATTGGCGTTTATAATAGCCAATAGCGCTGAGTCCATTTTCACCCAGTGAATAAAATAATAAAGTTTTGTTTTTGTACAGTGAGGCCGCCTCGTAAGCTAGAGAGCATTTCATTGGACACAAATTTATTGACGCTCCTGAGCGCGGGATGAGTCAATAATAAGGATGTAATGATACCAGAAACTCACCGTACGATAAAAATAACCGTTGATGTTTAATAAATTATCAATAGGAGTTTCTGTTTCTCACAGTCACCTCTCCAAACTATGGCTGCAAAAATTGTGCATCTTCAGTAACTGATATTTGATAACGTGAACAATTGATTAATCACTGATCATTTATAAGATGCATAACACATATTTTTTTTCTCATTATAAGTTTAATAAGTTTCTTTATTCAACAAATGTCTCCACCAGACAAAACAATGTCAAATGAGGTGCAATTAGTGACATGACTATCAATTAAATATCCATGAATAATCAATTAATGATTAATGATCAATCAATAATTAATATCCTTACTCCAAACCTGTGCTGCTGTAGCATTGTTTGTACCTCCTGGTTTTCATTGGCCTGTTTGTGATCAGAACATTTTGAATTTTCTTCTTAGTTTTTAATTGTCTTCTAGAAAACACCAGCTCTGAATGACCATTAAAAATACATGAGAAATCTACAAATCATCTTTCTCTTGTTGACTGTCGGGTCAGATACTGGCATACAGATGAGGTATAGCTCTATACATATGTGATGAAAATACTTTAAAGATCGATTTTGACTTGTATGTGAATGAGAAGATGGTTTGGAGTGTGGAGAAGACAGAGATGAAGGAAAACCAATGAAAAACACAACTCATTCTGGGGATTAACATTTTTCTTTGTTTTCTTCATTTCATTTGTCCTTCAACATATTTCAGTCTGTTGCTAATTCGATTTGGTCCGACTGCATAATTCTTCTAATCCCCCACAGATTTATATTTTCTTTCTCTCATGCGTCAAAGTCAGAAAAGCAATCGCAGAAGCTATTAAAACAAATCATTCGTGGTACTAAACTGATCAGAAACATATTCAGTTTGACATTTATCCTCGTGTTTGAGATTCTGAGAGGATTAAAAACTGCACAAAAAGCACCTTTTACTTTCTAGCGATTGCTGCTCGGGGACATTTCTGCTTTTGGCTCCTGTTGGTGCAGAGTGACAATTGAAAACTCAATTGAAGCATGGCACTCTTTTGCTAAAAGCTGAGACATTTTGAATTTTTAATGCTCACCGGATGGAGCACTGAAAACACGCTAAGCTCCCGGTGCTGTCAGGAATATGCAACAGTGCGTCGTCTGCTTTGAAAATAATGAGAGAAAGAGCCGGCTGTGAAAAGAGCTCCCCGATGGACACATAATCTCCTTCTATATGCCGTCTCACTTCACCGCGCTCTGTTTGGATAAACAGGTGCTTATGAGCCATGATTTTACATGCGTTGCGTGCTCTTGACTCATGCTCTTTTCATCTACGCTGCTCTGTCCTGTGGCTACTTAATTTAGAGGCATTAACATATGAGCTGGGAACCGTCCGAGTCCCGGGGGACGCCTTTGAAGCCGTGGCTGAAGAGAGTCAGGGCTGGGGAGGGCTGGCGGCATCGCAGAGAGGGAAATATAAGAACCTGCTGCAGGATGAGTTGAGGCAAAGGTGCAGCCAAGACCTACAGACCAGATGTGGTTAAGTCGAAGGTTAAGAACAAGTTAAGATCAAATAAAAAGAGGATTATTCCAAAGCAGATTCACTCCAGTCCTGCTGTTTTCTGCTCCATTCTGGGTTTATATGAGCACCATTAACTAAGACAAATTTAAGACTTAAATTTAAGATACTTAAATGTCCTGGTGTAACAAGTACAGATTAAGGCCGTCTCCCGTCCTGGATTCTCAGAGTTGTGTGTGAAATCAGTCCTTAAAATTTTATTTTAATTCTTGCATGTTTGAGGACATGCTGCCACTTTTAACTATAATAGTGCAAAAAGTACAATTGTACTCTAATGGGGCTTTTCCACTGGCACTTTTGGCTGCACGAAGTCAAACTGTGCTGTGCCAAAGATGGACCTTGCTGGTAGTGGGGCCAAAGTCCTGCCTCCAAGCAGGCTCTGTTGACGTCTCGCAAACCGTGGGTAACTCATGATAACCCCCTTTTTCTCTGCCTCAAACAAGCGGGTGTTGTGATACTCATGAGTGTGCAGGAGAGCAGAGGGGAAGATGTTTCTAAAAGTCTTTTTTCTGTTCAGCTGTCAGTACTTTTGTAGCTTCTAACTGAATCTCTGTGCTTTGAAATTAATTTTCTCTCCTCAGTCACTGTTTGTACTTTCAGGTATCTGCTTTATTTTACCATTTCATATTGTTGCGTGTTAAGTTACTGCTGATGACCCCCCCCCTCCCCCTAATGAAAATATTTCCTGTTTGTGCTGCTTCATAATAAAAGCGTTTAAATAACAAAACAATAGGACACTTTTATAGTGAAGAATTTAAGGAGCCAGTGTGTTTATCCCAGAGACATATATGCACAGCTTGTCCACTGCTTTATAGCTGCTCAGCCTGAGCTTCGGCGCACTCATCTTCAGTTAAAAGACACACCTTCACACAGGTAGCCTTGTTGTGATGGAAATGCAAACCCCTGCCATGCTGAGCTGATGGGCCAAGTCAAAGTGAGTCAAGCCAGGCCAGCTCATGTGTACGGAAGAGGGGAATAAATGGCAGTAGATATCAAGAGATCAAGTGTGCAAGAATTAACAAGGAGCAGAGAGATGCTCAACAGTTCTAAATATGAGTCATGAAACTCTAAACGTAAGCACATGAATATCAGTCTCTGATCATGACAACTGAATACAGTCAGACTTTTTAAACCACAGGGTGAAATCATGTCTCAGTGTGGATCAAAGAGAGAAGCTCCTGTCTGTTCCTGGGGTTTAGATAAGGTCAAAAGAGGAAGCAGGGCTGAAGATGAAGTGATTTAGGCTGAAAATGAGCATCAGGATGGAGGTGAGACTGAACTGAGCAGCTCTCCTCGGCATCAGCGGTCTCTCACTTTATTACATAACATCATCGCCTACATCATTAGATAACCCTGCAGGCTTTCATCTACTATTTTTCTCCGTGTGCTCCAAAATGAGAAAGTTGTTATTATTTTTTTAATGTTGGTAAATATTTAGCTCCAGGTTGTACAGTGTTGGCCCCTGCTGCTCCAAACGCTCTGCGCTGTTAATTGTGTTAAAACGGATCGTGCAGAGTGTGCAGATGCCTCAGGGTCCTGGCTGCTGCTCCTGTGGTTGAAAACAATCATTCTTGTTTATTTTGAGCCTCTCTCTCAGCCGACTGTGTTTGGGGAAGTTTGTGGTATAGAACAGGGTGTAAAGAGTCGGGCCCTGTGGAGGGGAAGGGGTCGGCTGCACTGGGGCAGGAACGTAACGCTCTGAAAATGTTCTCAAGAGACTACAGGCTGTGTGTGGTGAGGTTTTGTTGTGTTGTGCATTAAGTTACATTCATTAGAGCCTGGCCGATACTGCAGTTTCGAAGGATTCTTTCAATTTGTGCCACCTGTCCTGTCCTGTTGAGGGTCACTCCAAACACAGGGGGTAACATCACTAGAGTTAACCGCTAACTGCTGCTCACTATACTCCCTGCTGTAACTCTCTTTGGCTGTAGCTAGCCTCCTAGCTGCTGTTAGCTCAGTTAGCTATGTAGCTAAAGGCCCTAAAAGGCCCTAAAGGCAAAAAGCAGCACTTGTCTACAAAACACAATTAGTGTCACTAATAGATTTAGTGACTTTTTTAGCAACTTTACTTCTAAAAAGCAAGTAGCGACAAATTATTCTGCAAACAGCGCAGGGGTCTCGCTTTTCCTCTCCCTTCCCATTCATGACACCAATTCTGTGGTGGCAAATGAGAGTCAATGCAGAGATGAGACAGATGGGAACTTATGCATAAGAGGAGCAGTTTATTTGACAAAAAGAAAGCTAGAGCTAAGATATGCGACTTCCTTTAATAAAGTCTCATCTGTGTGTGTGTGTGTGTGTGTGTGTGTGTGTGTGTGTGTGTGTGTGTGTGTGTGTGTGTGTGTGTGTGTCTCCTTGGTTGAACACAGATGTTTCCCCAATTGGTCATTTCTGCACCCCGTCCCCAGATACTCCATTGTTTTGGTGCCTAAACCATGATCTTGCAAGAAGTTTGCAAATCAAGGGTTCCCTTCCAGACATGATCGTGGAGGAAACTATGAGATCAAGCTGCTCCTACAGCCTGTAAACATGTGTGTTCCTATACAGAGTTGAGGTAGTCTGGTAATTTCTCACCGTTACTGAGAACTAACTAACTAGTAACTGGCAAATTTCTTTCAAATGTGACTGGTGGACAAACTAAGACCATTTCTTGTTACTTTGGCAGACACATATGCTTATACAATCTTCACTGATGAGCTAATATCAGTGGTTACTATGTAACATGTATGTAATATGAAATCAGTCTACTTGAATGAGTTTTTACTGGTTGTGTTTGAAAGCAGAGACTGTAGCAGCAGACAAAGTGGTAAAATGCAATTCTTTGCCAAGACTGGGTTCCTCTCTAGTAAACAAATGTGAGTTGTTTTAATTTCTAGCTTGATTTAGTCTCCTTTATTCATTTTTATAAGTTTTTTTCGCACATCTATTAATACAAACTAATGTTTTGCTGTAAGTTCTGTTTGAACTTGCAGCCTTTTTAACCCTGTGACGCCCACAGTTGCAATCTGTAAATGTTTTTTAAACACCACATTAACATAGTCCCATTCTTTTTTTCTCACATTGCTATCGGATAGTGAAAGTGTTTATAGGTCCGGCCATCTGGCAGTGAACTCACACAGCGTGAAAACTGTCCTTCAGCACCATTTTTCTGGATTTGTAGAAGAAAAGCAAAATGTCTTTATTATGATTATTACAATGTATAGAACACACATATCCTGATTTTGAGCTTGTTTAATGTACATCAAAAATCTATCTATCTATAAAAAATATGTTGTTGAATTACAGCAAAATGTTTATAAAATTGAGGCACAAAACATCAGGAATTTTCAGTGTGTGTGATAAAGTTCGCTTTAGAATATACTGTACACGTGACGTTGTCAAACACTGTGTGAAAAACTAGTTGTTGTACTATGCAAACTGCTTAGTCTCAGGGGGAAAGTCCATATAAGTCATATAAATATAGGCGTTATAGCGCTATAGTGGTATTTTGTAAACCAAAGTAGCAAAAAAGGGCTCCAGGGTTCATGTTTCTTTGTGTGTGTGTGTTTATGCTCTTGTTTGGAAGTGAGTTTTATTGCAGATGTAAATTCCCTTCAGCCATGTTTCTGCTTTTAGCTGCACTTTTCTCTTTCAGACCCTTCAGCACTGATGTGGTGTGAGACAAACATGTCCAGTAACACTGCTGAAAAGAGTAGCGGTGCTGTTTACTTACTTTGTCTCATTCGTACGCACTGACGTGTAAAATACGGCGAAAAATGCGGCGTGCTGTTGATGCTTCAGGCTTTTCTCTTCCTGTAGTGTGACTGCATGACTGAGGCTCACTATTAGCATCTCTGTCAGTGTATCAGTAATACTGTATTTGTATTAAACTGAGACTTGGACAGTGATGTCTGTGTTGGAATCATAACCTGCGTGGGAACAAGTGTCAGAGCTGTTTGACTGAGCTGAATATAATATTACTATTATGGTGCTTTGGGAGAAAATTATGGATTATGGAAACAACTTAACTTGTTTTCTCAGTTTCTCTGTTGTGTTTTCCCCTGAGCTTAAAGCTGCAGAACATGGACAAACTGTCATTTCGAAATAATGTTGATGGATGTTGAGTTGTGGCTGAGAACGCGACAGTGCCAGTTTTAGCTTTTGTTCCAAAGTGCCCACAGATAATGAGGAATCTGCTCACTGAGAGAAAGGTAAAGCAAAATGAGGCTTCTGGTACAGATGTGAGCATCTTAGCACATTTTTTGTAAAAGTGTTTTTGCAGAGAGCCTCAGTTGTGTATTTCAAGCATTGATCTTTTCTTTTTAGAGTTGAATACAAAGCACTTTTTAAGTGGATCCGTTCATTTGTAGGTGGACTGAAAACAAGCTGAGCTCATTGTTGTTGTGGTTGTACACCTTTACTCCTTCATTTATTTCGTTCCTTTGTGTAACTGTTGCATAACCGTAAGATGTCTCTGTACAACGCTGCTGCCTACAGCAATTAAACCTCTCTGTTTACAGAGGTGTGCGTCTGTTATTACATACTGGTGTATCATTACAAATGCAACAAGGTGATGATGAGTCTCAAAATTACTTTTGCTTTAGTGTTCTCTGTTTTACAAAGAAGAAATCTGTAATGTTTCACTTGAATATTGAATAGACCCTCCCCTGAACAGCAAATGTCCAATCATAGCTTAGCAACCGTAACCATGAAGTGTTGATGAGGAGTGCAGGGGGCTCTAGTGAAGCGATGCTGTGTCTACAAAGAGTTTGTCTTTGATTTTAGGTTTTCCAAATTCAAAAACATATGAGAAAAGTGTGGAATTAATTAAACAATGTGTTTATCTGCTACAGGGCCAGAGGCCTGGTGTGTCAGGGAGGCTTTTGTCCCAGAGCATCTGTTTGAAGTGACTGTTAACATGAAGCCAATCATACGACTACAAACACACACAAAACTACTAAAGAGATATAAAACTACCACAAGGAGACACCAAAGTACCACAAAGAGATGTTAAAATACCACAAAAAACTATTACTACAAAAAATGACTATGAGGAGACACAAAAGTACCAAAAAGAGAGACACAATGACTGCAATTAGATATAAAGCTACTGCAAAGAGACATAAAACTACCACATAGAGACAAAAAGTAACACAAGTAGATAAAAACAACTATAAGACACAAAAATACCACAATGAGACCAAAGAAAAGACACAAAATAACCACAGATACACAAAAATACAACATGGAGGGAAAAAAAACCTACAAGGAGATACAAAACTACCATGAAGAGACATGAAAGTATCATCAGGAGACAAAAAGGGACTAGGAGAGTCACAAAAGGACCACAAAGAGACACAAAATGACTACAGAGACACTAAAATGCCTCAACGCAACCAAAACGAGGAGACACAAAACTATCACAGAGACATGAAAACCACCACAAGAAGACAAAAGTTACTACAAAGAGACACAAACCTTTTTTTTTTTACAGTGCAGAAACCAGACTTTAACCTGAAATAACCCCAGTTTCTCCGTCCCTCCTTCTTCCCCTCCCCCCTCAGGGCATCAGCAGTCTGTTCAGCTCCCTGAAGGTGGTCCGCCTGCTGCGTCTGGGCCGCGTGGCCAGGAAACTGGACCACTACCTGGAGTACGGTGCAGCTGTTCTGGTCCTGCTGGTCTGCGTGTTCGGACTGGTGGCTCACTGGCTTGCCTGCATCTGGTAAACTTTTTTTTTCTTGTTTTTTTTCTGCAAGTTTCAGTCACTGAGGGAACTCATTTGCTCTAAGTTTAGTGCCATTCAGAAGCTCCTGCTGGCTCCTGGGAATTTAGCCATTTTCCTAACTGTTCCTAATTGGTTATATATGCTAAACATCGCTCCCGCCCTCCCCTCACAGTACATCACAACATCTGCTGTTGATCTGCTTACTACAAGTGTTGTTTAGTTTTCTCTAAGTCATGCATGGGTGATATGCTAATTTATTTATGCCTGATACCAAATGATTATTACTGCTACCTTAAACACAACATCTCCTTTCAAATCATACCCTTTTTCTCAGTATCTTTTTATTACTAACCAGCATCAAAAGCTAAACATACAAGCATAGCATGGTACAGTAACGATCCTTCAAGTTCAGAAAACAAACAAAAACATAAACAAACTTAAATATTATTTTCTAAAAGTTATTTACCTTAGTAAATAGCAAAAACAAAACAAAAACAAAGTGACAAAGTTATAATTATAGCTTAATAAGTCCAAAAATTCCATTGTACTTATAGAGTAGAGCTTGGGATCTGTGCCAGAACCCAAAGGGACCCAACGGAACCCAATGGGTTCGGTTTATACTATATTTATTAATGTATTTAATTAGATTTTTCTCCCCAATTTATTCTTTGCCAATTCCAGCTTAACGGATTGCTGCAAGTCACAGAAACAGCTGGAATCCAGGCACTGAAACATGGATTTGCATCTGCATTTTGTTACATTCATTTTTGATTTTTGGGTAAAATTATACTACTGATACTTAAGAATTCTAATATTTTGCATCTTTTGTATTTCATGCAACAATCGTACATCACACATCTCATTGCTGCATGTGAACGTGTCTCCAATAAAGTGATAAAATAAAAATGTATTTGTACACACCTGTCCACATACAAACAGGAAATATCAGGAAACTCGATTCCTGTCCACATGTCAGCGAACATGAACCCCATCGTGTCTTTGATAAGTTGTCAGGATCACTGCCAACTCCAAGTCCAACTGCCTTTAATTTAAGCAGATGTTTTACTCCAAGTTTCAGAGTTTTTCCCACTAAAGCAGCCATGTTGCAAGATGTTTTGCTGCTCAGTCTAATTGCAGGGACGTTTACTGGTGGGAGAGTGACATCAGTACAGACCCTTCATATCTTTAAAGGTTCAGGGCCAGAAATGATCTACTCCATTAAAGATCATCTTTAAAAATGTTTTCTGGGAACCAAAAGTCTTGTAAAATACATCTATCTAATTTTTTTCTAGTGTCAGTCTCTCTAATGGTAAAAAATGTTATATTTGGTCCAGGAGCGTCTTAAAAGTTGGAGGATGTTACTCTTTCCAAAATAAAAGTCTGCATTTATGTGCAAAATATATTACAGTTTCAACACAACACATTACCCATTACACATTATAACAGATGCATAACTGTTTCTAAGATAGTTTGGTGAATTATCACTGGAAATTTTATGCACCTTTACAGGAGTGAGACAGACTTTATGGATAAACTTAACTTCCTTGAATTTATTTGTAAATGGGAAAGGTATTTTCATCTAAAATCATCCAAGGATGTTTTTACCAAATCTTTACTAGAGCTGTGAAAGATGAATGACCTCATTCAGGTAAAATAATAATAAAATGAATTCCTTCATTGCAAATTCTCACCAACATAAACACAACAGCAATGAACTCGAGGAGATGAAGTCTAAGGTCATATTTGGAGGTTTACTCCACATAAACCGCCAAACAGAACACCTTAATTCCAAACCTCCAAAGCTACATTAATGTTTTATATTAAAAATGAAAATGAAAAGTGCAAGTAAGTTCCCTCAATAATGGAATATGAGCCCTGACGGACCAAAGCAGAGCCCTGAATGTTGTTTTTGGTCCTCAGTCTGCACTTACATGAATGATTAATGGTTTTAATAACCATATTTAAGGTTTAGTTAAGTGGGCCATCATATATTCTTAGGAACATTTGAGGCATTGAGATTTAAAGCACCCTGAGTATATGTTAAGGGATCTGTGCATAAAAAATGTAAGGATTAAGACATTTTAAATGTTTTACGAGGACTTTTTTCCTCGAGTCTAGGATTCAGATTTGTGAACTACCTAAAAGTCACTGGTCATGCAGCCGTGTTTCATTTCATGTTTTTACTGATAATTTGTTTAATTACACTTTGATGGGAAATTATGATTATGATTAAGGTTACATCTTAAAACCATTAACTCGACCTGTTTCTTGATTCAGATCAGAATTTATTCAGGACAGCAGTCTTTACCTGCCTACCAACCTGTACTCAGTGCTGAGTTCCTAAACACAGCCTCTAAAATATGTTTTTGTTGCTATGAATGGATATTATATTGCAAGAGTGCAAAATAAATGAAGTGCACTGTGTTTTGCAGGTAAGTTTAGTTTTAATATTTTACAAAACTATGTTTGCGGTTGCTTTTTAGTGATATGTGAACATAATTTTACAGAAACAGGGTTGTGTCACGCAATATTTGTTGTAATTGTTGTTAAGAATATGTTAATGGTTTTAAAATGATTAGTTATATAATATTATTAGACACTGGGTTTCACATCGGTTACACAAACCAAACTTAAGCCAAGTCTTAACTACGTCTGGTTTAAAAATGTTTATAAGTTTGAAATTATCATAAAATATTGATGATCAATTTTAAAAAAAGGTAGTCAAAGCTAATAAAACAAAGCCATGGATTAAAATGGTGTGTTATTCTTCATTTATCGTACCAAGATTAACAGCTGTTACACTGTATTTGGCGACCTGTCACATGTTATAGCTCATCGATGGTACGATTAATCAGGGTTGTGATTAAAGGTTTGGGGTTTTCAGATTTCAAAGTGGGACATGACATTCTTAAGTTTGATCATTTCTGTTGCCTAGCAGTGTGCGCTGCTAGCATACTTTTAACAATCTTCCACTGTCTTGCTAATCATTTCTTATTTTCAGCAGAGTTATGGGGGATCAGAGAAAAAATAAAAGGCAATTTCATGAACGCTGAGGTCAGAAACTTAAAAGAACTGTACAGCCAGCACGAGAAAACACTGAACGATTATTTTAGATTCAGACAGCAGAAGGAAAGAAAGAAAAAAAGGACAGATCTCCTAAGCAAGGCGATGAAAGCCGTTTATTTGAGAAAAATCCCTCAAACCATCAAAACAATAAAACCTGTATCGTTTTTCTTTCCTTTCTCTTTATTTTTTCTGAATATTTTACTCTGATAAAAGTGTTTGTGCAATAAAATCCGTAAGCCGAAAACTTGGCAGGCCAGTTTCCAATTCCAATTCAAAAACAGTTTGGCCTAGACTCAAAATTCTTTCATTATTTTCATCTCTCTATTCATCTGCAGCTGATCTTCTGAATTTTTCATAATCTGCTTGCACCACATTCATTGCTATATTATTTTTTGGAGAGGATCCCCCTGCTTGACTCGTCTGGTCAGTGCAGAAAGCAGGAAAGTAGATTTATGCTATTGTCATTAAAATGTTGATCGGTGTAACAAGCTATTTTGTGATGTGTTATTGTTATCATTATTAGTGCTTGTGACGTGGTGTCAGATTAATGGGACAGTGTGACTACAACTATGACTGACTTGGCTTACTGCATTTATTAATTTAACAGGGAATGAAAAACAGTGATTCTTTAGTGGAATTTTGAGGTTTTGATGTTGATATTAAAGGAGCCATTGCACGTCCAAAAATTAGTACTGCAGTCCAAATAGTGAGTTGAAGCAAAAGCCTGTTTATTAAAACAGTTGAAATCCTATTTAATATGTGATCTACAGTTGAAGCGAGTTGTTTCCTCCCGCCCCCTCCTCCTGAGACTCGAGGAAGCTCAGGCGGGGTGCAGGAGCGCAAGACGAACACAGTATTGAAATTCGACGAAAACAAGTGACGACGAGTTCTCACTGTCAGTTGATCAGCTGCTTATATCTGACAGTTGTCTGTTTGTGTAAAATTAAGCCTGTTATCTTGAAAACAAAAGTCCACAGCTCTGAAAATACACACTCACTGCTGCAAACTCCAGCAACATTTTGCTCAATTTATGTGTTATGAACATCTATAAGATTAATGATGATTTCTTACAACTCATAAACAGACACTTACTCATTCAGAGAACATTCTGCATCAGTTTGATTGGATTTTGATTTAATTTGATGTCTGATTAACATGAAACAGGCAAAAAACAAAACAGTTATTTCACACTACAGCTGTAGCGTTAATGTCAGAGAAATGTCAATTTCCTTATCATGGTCTTATTTATGCTTTATTAAATAAATATATTGCAGATTTCTCCTCTAAAGTAATTACTATAGAATGGTGTAGAGTTTGACTTTATGCCTGCTTCTTACTCTGCGTAACATATGTGGTGCAACTGATTTATCAAAATACTTGGCATAAGCAAAAGGCCCCTGGAAATTCAAATGAAAATCAGTGATTCTTCGGTATGTTTTTGGGGTCTTTGTAAATATAAATGCTGTAACTTTTCTCCAGATCTCAGTCAGATGAACCCGTGTGGTTGAGCTCTGCTGGTCTTCAACAGGTACAGCATCGGAGACTACGAGGTCATTGACGAGGCTACCAACACCATCAAGATGGACAGCTGGCTCTACCAGCTGGCCATCAGCATCGGATCACCTTACCGCTACAACGCCAGCGGCTCTGGCCAATGGGAGGGCGGCCCCGGCAAGGACTCTCTGTACATCACCTCCCTGTATTTCACCATGACCAGCCTGACGACCATCGGCTTCGGCAACATCGCCCCGACCACGGATGGGGAGAAGATCTTCTCCGTGGCCATGATGATGGTGGGATGTAAGTACGAGACGCACGACTGCTTATATTGCCTCGACTCTGCTGCGGTGGCATTTTGCTGGGAGCCATTTGGTGTCTGCTGTTGTGGTTTTGGTGCGTTTTGGAGAGTGAAGTGGCACAGGAGGCCGTTTTCATTCAGTAGGCATCACTCTACTGCCAGGCACTGCGTTATATATGGAGAGAAAATCCCTCGGGGGAGCTGCTTTGACTGAGAGTGATGCTGGTGGAGTTTTTTATGATTTATTGACGTTTGAAGAAATGTGATGTGCTGTGTGAAAGTTTCAGAACTTTTTTGCTAAGGATGGCAATGTGGATTGGTCAGCCCAGTTTTATACTGTTCAACTCAACTTCAACTTTATTGTCCCTGAGGAGAGAGAATAAACTTAGGACTCACGGACTCTGGTACAAAAAGCATGATAAAATACATTAATATATTAAGTGACAACAAAAACCGTAGAGTATGTTCAGCCATCAGTAAAACCATCATCATCAGCCCCTGGTAGCTAAGTGGGAAACTAATTACTAATCAAACTAACTAATCAGCTGAGTCATTGTGAGCATTAACAGTTGATTGGCCTGGAAAATAAGGGATTTATTCAACCTGTTAGACATGGCCAGAAGGTAGGAGCTCCAATTCTCCACACAGGGGATGAAGAGGACACTGTAAAATATCTCGAACATTATAGAGGTTTCTATCTTAGGGAAGATGTGAGGCAGATAAGGCAGTTCAGCACCAATGGTCTTACTGGACACCTTAACTGCACTTGGCACAGCTGGACAAAATTACAAGGTTGTGCAGTTGCAGGGATTGGTTGAATTTGCGTTATTTGTTGTAGTCGATCCTGGAGGGATTGCATTATGCTGCAAAGTTCTTTTTTTTTTTGTATTTTTGGGCACATTGAGCAGCTTCTGACGTGACATAATTCACCTATGACTTTTTAATTATTATTGGACCGAGATGAACCATCCATGGTGCCTCTATCAGCTCAAAGTTTCAGCTTTATTTTCTGCTTTACATTCAAAATTGAACAAGCTGACTGCACGTGTGAAACATGCACACATAAACACAACCTAACTATGCACATGTACAAACCATGCACGAGAAGAAAGAATATCAAAAAACTAAATTATAGTCAGTAATGAAAAGTCAAGCTGCCATTAGCTTTTTGTCTTTATTGATCTCCCTTTATGGGAATATTCCAGTGGATTCAACAGAGATCATGAATAGGAGAATTTTCGTTAATTGAATTTTTACAGTGTTCAGAGGCTGCACGGCAGGCGCCACCACACTGATGATGAAAGCAGCAGCAAACTGAGCAGAATAATGGAAGAGAGCCTGTGACACACATGATTAATGGCAAACTGTTCTCCCTGTGCTTAATCTGACGAATCATCTGAAGAAATGAGGCGGCGATAAGATATTAGTGGTTAACAGTCAGGGGGTTGAAATACATCATGTGTATTACAGCTTATAGGCGTGGAAAGATATGGATTTTACTCATCTAACAACAAAGGTCTGTGTGAAAAATTCACTATTTTGCATTTCAAGAGAAAGAATTGTTCACACAGTCACCTCATCAGGCTTCATCATATCTTTCAGCTTGTGGCACAGCTTCATGAATTACCTTTGTAACATCGAGACAGGAGTTCATTCCCCATCCCAGACCTGCAGTTAATGTCCATTTCTCTTCATAACCATCATCTCCTCCAAACCATTACCAAATATTTCAGTTGTTTAACCTTAATCATAATCTTAACTGCCATGTGAAGTATTGAGGAAAAGAAAGACTTTCAAAAATATTGCAATGAAAGGTTAAATATATGAGATTCTGAACATTCATATGGTAGAAAACAACAGTGTTCTTGTAAAGATATGGCCTAGTGGAATAACGGCATCCTAAGCAAAGAATTAAGTCATATTTAGGTCTCTGTGTGTTTTGTAATCTGAGCTTGAGAAAGTGTTGTCTTTGAGGAGAGAGATATAACAGCTGTTTCTTTGCACATGTAACTTGGTGATTGTTGGAGTTGAAGTGCATTATATGATGATCTGCATGGTAAAATTACTGCATTTATAAATGGAGTTTGGTGGCTTTGAAGCACATAATATAATGGAAAAAAAGGATCTTACTATTTAAGAAAAAGGTCTATCTCTATTAGGATCATTTCCATATTGATTTCAGACACTTCAGAGTAGCAAACTGAGCCTGTCAGTGACAAAAACTAGCACTCTTCATGGGTTTATATTAACGGTGCGCAGTTTCCTTCAATAATTACGTTGCAACCACTGCAGCTCAATTCACAGCTACCGGCTGAGGCAAAGAGCAATCTCACTCTGTGAAGGATTTATTTCAACCAAACCAGAGTTAATGATTGTTGGAACAGTCAAAAGACAAAGTTTTCATTTGTTTCTTTGAATGAAGTGTTTCATGATGATCTGTGAGGTAAAATCACTGTATTTGTCAGTGGTTCCTGTGTTTGTTTTGGTGCTCTTGTGCGACAGAAACCTAATTCAGGGTTTTCCAGAATTTCAAAATGTCATTCACCAGTCCTTACATTTCAAATATCTCCAATACCTTCATGCTGCAATGTAATTGTAGTTGCAGGCTCACAGTAGACACTGTCGAACACAAGTTAACAATGGACCATCATTCCAAAACAATAACTGGCTGAAAAATATCCTATTGGACCAAAGTATCCCTTTGTCCCAGAGCCCATAATCCTGAAAATAAATGCCTGTTGCTCCGAAGTAGAGGGCAGCATTGGCTTTGGGATTCCCCCGGACCAAACGCTGATCTTGCAGAAGCGGGTGGTTTTAACCTTCCTGCCGGCAGGAGTGGGCAGTCAAAAAGTAAGCTGCGGGTCCCACTGTTGCTGACTTAGCAACTTTCCTGTCAGTTTTAGTGACTTTTCAGACCCTTCTCAAAGTAATCAGTGTGCAGTTCTTCTGTCTACAGGACCAGTGAGGAAAAGTAGGTATGTACTTCCACTGGGTGCTGCAGGCAGTCAGCGTGACGTGTGGTGCAGACAGCAGCTTCTCCCTCTCTCCAGATCAGTGGATTAGATGTTCCTGTAACTTGTAAAAAGCTTGTTTCATCTTCTCCCTCCTTTTGTACAATTTTCAAAACTTCTTTACTTCAAATATACAATGTTCCTGTATTTTATTGTTCACGTAATTGAAGTAGTTAGTATGAGTTTGTAGTTAGCATGAGTGCAATTATGAGCTTGAACATAATTTTGCCATGTTCTTACCAACAGGTGTGCGTCTCTGCTTTGTGTAAGGCCATAAAAGTGTGTATTTTCCAAGTAATGAGCCTTTGGAACAATGGACATTTATTTTCAGGAAACAAATGGGCTTTTGTTTTAGTGCAACATTTTTAAGACTGCATGTTACATCTGAAACAACAAGAGCACTTTGCAGGTTGACAAGACAAGACAACAAAAACACAGCAAGCAAAAACACAGCAGTGTGCAGAGGCATGAAAATGACATAAGATTTTCTTGCTTCAAATGAGCATCTGAACATGTAAGACAGGATTTCTAGTACTTATTTTGGAGCTTTTGTAGATCTAAAGTTGCAGATGCTTTCAGTGCTTCTTAAATGTTGATGGTTTAAGATACTGGGTGGGATGTTAAGCAGCTTTGAGTGGAAAACGACGGCGATTAATACTTTTGTTCATAGTTTTAACAGCGCCTGTACTGTTTTACATCTTGTTGCTGTGCTTTAACAATCCTTAAGGATTAAACCCTCCCTGTTCAGGAGATTTGTTTTTCCCGAAAGTGGCAGATTTATTACAAAAGCTTTTCTTTTCTGTGTGGTGTTCTTGCTGTCTCTGCTGGCCTGGTGCAGCTTGTGTAACAATGTCTATATCCTGGAGGAAAAGTTACTTTCAAGGCATCAATTATTAAACTGTATGCACAGTCTGCAAAACTGAGAGTACAGATTCTTACATTGAGTACTACTATTTTGTAGAAAGTGGTCCCCTGGAGGCTTTGATGGAGGAATAATAAACAGAACAGTTGTGTTTAAGTGTTGGTATTAAGGTTGATGCACCCATGATGACTTTTTATTATGATAGCAGAAAACAGACCATCATTTTGTCCACGCTGGAAAATTATACCTTTCCTATGGTGATTTTCCCTCAAAAAAGACATATTTTAAGTGACATTTAATGCAATTTTCTGGTTAAAGACTGTATGCAGGTTATTTATGTACATTCTTAACTTGCTGGCTGGTTTCCCTGCACCTGGAGTCTTGTACCTGTCTTGTATCTTGCAGTTGTTTGATCTGGTGACAGATTGTCTCTGGGTTGCGGTTTTTCCCTAGAAGCTTCCTGCCTTCAGGCCAAAAGCTGTTGTACATTATTCAACAGATTTTCTATGCTTCAACACTCATGGTGGTGGTGGTGGGGGGGGGGGGGGGGGGGGGCACTTGTTTTATCTCATCATGCAAATCAGTCGTACACATGTGAGCCTGCTGATATGGAACCACTTTAGATTTGTTGTCTTTTGTTCAATAAACATGGAAATGATTCCTAGAAAGCCAATGGACCAGTGGAATTGGAATAGTGTTTCTGTTTCTTTTTCTATCGGCCATTTATTTTCAGGATGATGCTGCATATTTTAGAAGTAAGTCTATCAGTGGCTCGTGGGTAGAGAAAATAAATATTCCCTCAGACATACATAGATACTATGGTTAGTGGCCTCTTTCATTTCTATTCCAATTTAGTTTTTGATTTTCGTTGCCCCAAAACACTTTGCATTTAAACTGTCTAGTGTCTGATGTGCTATTTGTCTGTTTGTCTGTCTAAGCGTTCATTCTGAGTAAGGGGAACATCTACTGAGCATCTAGGGCTGCGATGGCACAGATTTTTTCTGACCCTGGTAGCGTTATAATAATTGCATTTTACTGACCTTTATTGAAGCACACGTCATAAGCATAGCATAGGTTCTTCAAGGAATAGTGCAGTACATAAGTGCATGCAGCATGCAATGAGGTAGAGCGAGTATCAGGGGAATGGTGATGCTGCTCATGGCGAAGCAGAACCTTAAACTGACTGTAAGTTGTCAGTGTGGCAGTAAATGCACAGTTCAGGTTACAGTGTGTCAGTTAAATGCTGCAGCTTCTCAACAGCAAGAAAAGTCTCATTTGTTGTTTCCCTACGGCTGGAAAAGTGACAGGGTTAGCACCAAAGTAAATTGAGCAGGGAAGGCTAACATTAAGCTAATGCTAATACTAGTGTTGTACTTTATAACTCGACTTAGTGCGATCGTATCCCTTCTAGAAGCTTTGTAATCCAGCCTTGAAATGCAGCCTCTGAATGTCTTCTTTTTCCACATTGAAAACAGTTGTCACTGTTGTTAGCATGTTGTTAGCTGCCTACAGGCGAACCCAAGATGATGGGTTGAGTCTGTCTAAAACTGACCAATCAGAGGGCGTGTTCCTGACTTTAATGTGACAGCACTGATCCCTAGGTGTATTAATAGATTAATACCCTGGACTCAACAAAAGATTGACCCTTCAAAATAAAATTTGTGGTGGTGACAGTAATAAGCTCAACCCCGCATGACTGTGGTATTGCAGTAAGGTCGTTATTGCCACAGCCTTATGAGAGTCATCGATAAGATATTTTTTCTTATGTAGCACTGGTGATTAATAACTACTGTGAAAATCTCATCACCGCTGCGTCCTTATATCGTGCTTAACGTCCAGCTGACTAGTACATTACAAAAACTGCTGGGTTCCAAGATGACCCAACTTTAACTCAACCACTGGTCATCTATGGGACAGAACACACACTGTGGTGTTATTTTGACCCAACCTAGTGAATGAAATCAACTATATATTACTGATATACTGGGTTATTTCCAAAGGCTTAGAGTCCATTGCCTTGATACATTTATATTTAAGAATTTCCAATCGAAAATGGCTGCCTGAGGGCGAGGTAAAGTGTTGAAAATATTCTAAATATAGCGTACACTGATCTCTTTGTCTGAAATGCATTTTGCTGCTGACCCTGTCTAAAGCAGAACATTGCCAGAAGCAGAAGGACTTTGTATTGGTAGCAGCTCAAAGAATCAAGGCTTAGTGCAAAGGGCGAGGGCTTTGTGGGTGGTTTGGTGTGCAGAGTAGAAACACTTCAATGGCTCCAGGAAAAAAAAGTCCTCTGTGTTTGGTGGTTGTTTAAAATTGCTAAAAATGTTCTCTGCTATTAAACTGCAGCTGCTATAAACCAAATAAACTGCGAGTCCAGAAACAGAAGGCACGTAGTCGATGCTTATTTTTGAAAACATTCAAGTGTTTTCATATCTTTCCTTAAACTGTTTGGCAGGAGACACCGGTGTTCTTCATGTTGCACAACGCTTCAAGCCAATTTTCACTTTGCCAGAGCTCCAGAGGCTCCTGTCTGTGGAAGGTGTTTATTATGATTTATTCACTTTAAAAGCACCGTGAAGCCTTTTTCAATATCAGTCACTTGGTGCATTTTAAAATAGCCAAAACTCATTTTGGAACAACAGTGTTTTTGTGTTTTTGTCTCAGGCCGATCTGTTTCTGCCCTGGAGTTCAGTATCGGGGCCAAGCCAGAGCCTCCCTGGGCTGTCCTCCATATTGTCTGCTCCTGGCAGCTGGACAGTGGACGGCCTCAGCTCCGTAGTAAACAATACAGAGACACGATGTGTCACTTCTGTCTGGCTGTGACTGATAGGCTTCTTGGCGTGGCGGACCATCACTCAGGCTGTGTGGGCAGTTTCCTCCTGATCTCAGCCACTGAGGGCTGATAGTGGGACAGACAGATAGGAGACCCATTCGTTTTGGTTTCCAGATTTTTTCTATGAGAATTGCAGTGCATCTCAATATGAATAATCCGTTTTACAACCTTGGAGAGCTGCTGCAGTATGAAGAAATAATTTGGTACCACTTTCTAATAAGGCATCATTTAAGAAGTTGGAAATATTACCACTGGGTAAATAGTTAATTAATCATTGACTGGTGCTTTTCAGATCAGCCATCGTATTATAAACCAGTATTTAGGACATATTTTGGGGTGCCAGGTTGGTGTTTATCTTCTTTTAGCATGATGCTTGCTATTCAACATGGTCTCAGGGCAGTCCCTGAAGTAGTCATGAAATTTAATGTATTAGATTTCTGTACACTCAGCACGACTTTCAAACAAATTAGACATAATCATGCAGAGTTTAGTTATGCTTCCAAAGTAGAATTTATTTAAAATCATGTCAGGTGATGGACACAGTTTGGCTAGGTTTAGGCCCTGTCCACACCGACATGTGGATTTTTAAAAACAAAGCTTTTTGTATGAGTTTTTTTGAAAACACCTGCCAAGGTGAAGATATTTAAATACTGTTTTCACTGTAGACAGGGGAACTGGCAATTTGGGCTTGTAGCGTCAGTGCATGCCACTGTCTCCTTTGTGTCAGTGTGCGCTATCATCTCCATGGTTACGTTGTTTGTTTACATGAGGGGCTGTTTTGTGGAGGCCGATGAATGGCGAGAATACTTTTTAATGATCGGGCCTGATCTGTCTCAGCAAAAGAGACTGTCCACATCTGGAAGAAGCAACAACAAAATGAGCCCCGTGGATTCCCGCTGCACCGTCCTCCTTCGTCCAGACGACATCGAAACACCCAGTTCAGAGCCCAAAGTGATGGATCTTGTTGTCACCTTTTACCAAACACACAGTATTGACTGCACATGGAAGTAAAATAACCCTGAACTAAATCCACAGATTACATGGACAGGAAGAGGAAACAGTCTTTGACTGCACAAGTGTTGTGTGACTTTTCCGTTCAAATGCAGTTTAAAGAATGGCTCAACTCAAAAATGTACACGAGTATGTGGCTGTAAGCGTCAACTCGTATGAGCGTGTGTTTTCATATTGTGGAGTATTTGAGTTTATACATTGACAGAATGGATGTTATAAAACAGGGGTATTCAACTAAAATTCTAAGAGTTCCAGTTAGAGAAAATTTCCTAAAGCAAAGGTCCGGAACATCATAATGTCTAACTTGTGTTATGAGAGTGATATATACTGAAGTAGTGTCGCAGTTGTATCAACGTCTACATCAGGGGTGTCAAACTCATTTTGGTTCAGGGGCCACATACAGACCAATTTGATCTCCAGATAGCCCAACGAGTAAAATTAAGGCATAATCTATTGATTATTCTGCCAATTAATTGAGTAATCAGATAATATGTTCTGCATTTTTTTCTATTCCATTACTTTTGCTTTATTTAAGAACAATGGTAATATACAAAAGAGAAGATAAGACAGGTTTATTAAATGAACAACTATAAATTGCTAAAGTAAAAATACTCAGTAACTTTACTTTTAATGTAGATTTACTTTTACTGTTTTTACTTTACTTTTTACTTTTCTTTTCAAGTACAAAGGTAAAAGTAAAGGTAGTAATGTTTGCAGAAACCACAAACCACAAACAGAAGATGTTACTAACTCTTTTAACTGAAACAGTCACCAGAATGTTTTGTCACAACATTTTTCTTCTGGAGCAGGACAGACGCTCCCAGACCCCCAGAGGACAGGGGACTGGTTTACCAACATGCCACCTTTTTCTCCTCTTATGAGTTTGCAGGTCTGTATACTAAATACAGACCAATCAAAAAGTAATGATAAAAATACCATTAAAATACAACAAAAGCAATAAAATTGTTGATTTTTCAAAAAAGGAAACAATAACATGCAAAATTTTGTATGAATTAATTGTAATTAAGTAAAAACACTAATACCACAATGTAAAAATACCTTAGTAAAGAATCTGAGTATTTTTTTCATCACAGCAGGTGACTATGCACTGAGATTTTTTCTGAAATCTTGACAACTGAGCTGACTGACATTTTGAACAGATGAATACAAGCAATGGCAAACCAAACTGTCCCATAATGCACCGTCCTTCAGGTGATGGACGTCTGGGCTTTTTGTAGGTGTTTATAACAAAGGCAGGAGCAAAATGAAACCTTAACCTTCAGTGAAGACGGTTAAAGGCTGTTGTTCAGACTGTCATCCAGTAGAATGGTGTCAGGATGTGTCCGACTGAGCAGATTACAGTGATCGATTGATCAGACAATAACATTCACTTACTTTGATTAGTCAAAAGAGGGCGTCGCATGTCAGAGAGAGACAGAAAACCTGACAAACTTGCCAAAACAAGTCTCAAAAGATTTTTTAGACATAAATGTTTATATAGATAGAATATAGAAAAATGTTTTTTGGTGAAATTTTCTCGATGGTTGCATAAAGACATCAACAAAGATGAAGACAGTCAATCAAAAAAAGTTCTGCACGTCAGGTCCGCTGCCTGTTTAAACTCTTCCCTGACCGCCCTCTTCCTTCTAATTCAAAGTTAATGTCACTTGACAAATGCTCTCTGTTGGCGACAGGACGCCGAGTGCAACACAGATGTCTTGTCTTGAGGGAAAATGGCAGACGGCTCAGCCCTGATTGGCCCTGTGGTAGACTGTGGTGGAGCGTTGACATGCCAAGTTTGGAGGCGACGACTTTTGGAGCGCAAAGTGTAGCTGGATGAGTTGATCAGCTGATGTTGTTGTTGTGAGATCTCTTAAAACAAACATGATACAAGACACAGGTCACCGCCTTGTGGGAAAGACCTGCAGACAGGAACACCGACAGTCGATTCATTTTTCCATTTTGATCTGTTTAGTTACAGGTTTGATCTGGATATAATTCTTAGCAGAGGAAAAATGCATGTACTGAGACACAGTTATGTAAACAGACCATGTTGTGATCTCTCTTTGTGCATCGATCAAAGAGTTTAAGTTACTGCAGCAGCGTTCACAGCAGCTGCAGACTCTACAGCAGCAAGTCAACTGGAAGTCATACAATATTTACATTTCCACCACAAATGTTTTTAAAAATACTTCTCATATAGTTTTTTTCATAGTACACAAGAGTGCATCGCCTGTTTCAAAACAAGCCTGTTCAGAACGGGCCGATTGCTTCCAGCATCGCTGCATGCTGTTTTCTCAAAAACTGCTCATCTCAACAACTTCACACTCAGTACTGCACTTCCTGAACAAACACTCCTGTCCATGACATAATTGCTTGAAATGTTTGAATTTATCCATCCATCTGCAACCACTTATTCCAAGTCAGTTTGCAGAGGTAACAGTTCCAGCAGGGGACCCCAGACTTCCCTTTCCCTGGGAACATTAACCAGCTCTGACTGGGGGATCCCGAGGTGTTCCCAGGCCAGTTGCCCTTTGGCCTCCTTCCAGCTGGACATGCCAGGACCACCTCTCTAAGGAGGCGACCATCCTTACAAGATGCCCAAACTACCTCTACTGGCTCCTTTGTACACCATGGAGCAGCAGCTCTACTCCGAGTTCCTCATGGATGACTGAGCTTCTCGCCCTATCTCTAAGGAAGATGCCAGCCAGCCTCCTGAGAAAACCAATCTCAGCCGCTTATATCCATGATCTTGTTCTTATGGTCACAACCCACCCTTCATGACCACAGGTGAGAGTAGGAATGAAGATTGACTAGTAGATCGAGAGCTTCGCCTTCTGGCTAACCTCTCTTTTTGTAAAAGCAAACACAATACCACTCTCACTGGTCCGATTCTCCGGCCCATCTCACACTCACTCACTTGTCCCCTCACTCGAGTACGAGACCCCAAGATACTTGAATTTTTGAATTTAAATTAGACCAGTGGTTTTCAAACTTTTTGCACCTGAGGCACACAAAAGGGCTAGCCAAAATCTTAGGGCACATGTGTATTAATATCCATGATATTCAGGTGGGGAAAAGAAAATCAGGCATCAATCAGTCAGAGCCTTTGATGTGTCACACTCTATAATTCCCACAACCCTGTAACTGCACAAAAGATTTTTTACCTCTGTACTGGGGAGGTTAGATAGTTGAATATTGCAATAATAATAATAATAATAATAATAATAATAATAATAATAATAATAATAATAATAATAATGTAGAGTAGACACCGTCCACACAAGACACTACTGTGCCCCAGCAGACTGTTGGGAACCACTGGAGTAGACCTTAGTTCACACACAACGCAATACAACTCTCCCTTGGGTCTTCAGCAACACACTCGCCAAGTGTGAACTCAATCAGATGAACAGTTGTTGAGAACATTGAAAGGCAGGCAGACAAACAGGCTCCTTCTATTTTAACTAGAATAAAATAAGGTTGACGTACTTTATTATACATAACTTGTAGTATGGTGGATTCTCTTATGGCCCATGAACCCTTAAAATTAGCAGTTCAGCTAAACATTATACTTTCTCATATACTTTAATTTGAAGTTTTTTTTACAAGCCTGAAGAGGCAAAAGTATGCAATATTTTACAAGAAAAAAGCAAAAAATAGCAGGGCAGTTAAATACTATCACAATACTTGAGTGCTCAGTCAGTCCATATTTCCGATTTTTCTTCGTTTTTTTTTAACACTACACTATGGGAAAAAGTTGAGTCATGCACTTCTGGAGACTGTATATCATGTCTGATATTTCCAAACACAAGGCACATCACATGTTAGTCTTTCTGAGTTTTTTTTCAGCAGCATCTGCCTGAAAGACTGAGCACATGTTGTGTTGAGCAGGTGAAATAAAATGAATCAGTTTAAGATAATATTTTCGCTATGTTAATTTCTGTTGGCATGTCAATGGGAATTCCCATTATGTATTAGTTTCAAGCTAATGGAGTAACCACTTGTTAATATAAAAAGTAGATTCTGCAATTTAAAAAAATATTCTGGAGCTGTACTTTAGATAATTTTTTCTCCCACTCCTAAAAATTTGTGAAAAGTGTATTTCTGCTTTCTTCAACCTTCACAGGGCCCGTATGGAGGCCCTGACCCACAGGTTGAATACCACTGGTTAACCAGGGATAGGGTTATTTATCACAACAGAGCTGACAAGCGCATCGATGTCTGTCTTGTTTACTAATACTTCTGAAGCTTTCCATCTGATTATCTGTCCTCTGTTCATCTGTCTGTGTCTGTCTGTGTGTCTGTCTGTCTGCCTGCCGTCATCTCATATAATCGACCCAGACTGAGCCCGTGTGCACACTGACATCTGAATGACTCTTCGTCCTGTTCGTGTGACAGAGGCCGATCTGTTCGACTCCTCCTCCTCCCGTGTCGCTCCATCCCTCTGTCTGTCTCTCCCGGCTGTCCTCCCACATGTCTTACACCCTGTTTGTCCCGAGACTTCTCAGGATTAATGGGCCACTTAACTCTATCTGCAGCCATCAGCAGAGACCTGAGCAGCTTCTCTGAACCGATGCACACCTCCATGTTAGAGGGCGTGCGATCATGTTTGAGTCAGAAGCGTACACTCAGAAGAAACACACACACACATGCACGGAAACACACAGCACTGCACACAGACACGCACCAGTGAATGTATAGGACCATGAAACTTGTGATCAGCACCATTAAGGAGCAATTAGCATAATTGCACATAATAATTTCCATATCATTCCATTATATGTAATTGCATAATGTCATTAGAGGGATATTTTTATAAGTTTCATGACATCTCGTGGTCCGTTCCACCCTCGGCTCACGTGATTGCTCCCCACATGGGATCATAAAACACCCTCTACAAATGATCGGTAATATTTACGGTTCACTGTTTCCCCTCACACAGAAACAGAAACAGCCTCCATCTGTGCTGTTAACACATTACACTCTCAACTGAATAAACACATACATAAATATCATACACTGACAACACGGCTCTTCTCTTCAGCTCTCATGTGTTCGATGATTTGCCAAATTATTGTACTGTATTGTACGAACAATTCTGAAAAAAATGCAAAATGTAAATAAAAACAGAACGCAATGATTTGCAAAATCTTTTAGACCTACATTCAATTGAGTACAGTACAAAAGTTTCTTGTAAATATAGACTCATTCTGAATTTGATGCCTGCAACATGTTCCAAAAAAGTTGTGACAGGATCATGTTTACCTCTGTGACCCATCATCTTTTCTTTTAGCAACACTCAGTCAGCATTTGGGAACTGAGGATGCTAAATACTGAAGTTTTTAAAGTGAAATTCTTTCTCATTCTTGCTTGATATACGACTTCAGGTTCTCAACAGTCCGGGGTCTGTTCAGTGGGAGACAGGTCTGGACTGCAGGCACGTCAGTCCAGTACCTGAACTCTTTTACTATGAAGACACACTGCTGGAACACGTCCACAATGTGTCTGACATCGTCCCGCTGGAATAAGCAGGGACGTCGTCTGGATGGCAGCATATGTCGCTCTAAAACCTGTTTGTACCTTTCAGCATTAATGTGGCCTTCACAGATGTGCAAATTACCCATGATGCCATGGGCACTAACACACCCCCATACCATCACAGCTGCTGTCTGGTTGGTAACAATCTGGATGGTCCCTTTCCTCTTTAGCCCAGAGGACATAATTTGTGAAAACAATCTGAAATGTGGACTCAGATGAGCTCAGGTCCAGAGACGTCTGCAGTGTTTCTGGATGTTGTTGATATATGTCTTTCTCTTTGCATGGTAGAGTCTTAACTTGCATTTGTACATGCAGAGACAAAGTTTTTTGGCACCTATTATCAGTTCACCTGTTGAACGTTCCTAAAAGTTATTTTTTGAGCATTCCACAACTTTTCCAGGCTTTTGTTGCACCTTTCCAAACTTTTTTTGAAGCATGTTTAGTATGTTGTCTTTGTACTGTATACAACTGAATACCAAAAGTATTTGCAAGTCATTGCATTCTGTTTTTATTAAACTTTTTGCACAACATCCCAACTTTTTTTGGAATTGGGGGCGTACATTTTATCACTATTTTTCCTTTAAATGCAACTTACCACACAAAACACATTAATAACTGAGAAACTTAAGTAAATATTCTTCAACAAAGGCTTAAATAAGAAAGTACAGTACAAAAGAAAGTGACTGTTTCTCTCAGACTGTACACTTGCCAAATTTAACTTTTGCCTTCCAATGGAATCAGAATATTGTCTTGACATTAAGAGCAGAGTTGGGACCAAGTCATTGTTTTGCAACTTACAAGTAAGTCTCAAGTCTTTGCAATCAAGTCCCAAGTCCTAAACTGTGAGTTTCAAGCCCCAAACAAGTCATAATGTGCTCTCCATCAAATGTAATACCATTTTAACAACGGGGCCTCAATCTACTGTTCTTGTGCAGCTTCAAATAACAAACAAATTGGAAGTTTTTGAAACTCTGTAATTTTGACTCACCACATTTTGCATACTGCAATTCTGCATTTTTACATCTATTTTTTGACTGATGTTCACTAATTTATGCTGTCAAACGAACACCGCCACCTTGTAGTTTTTCTCAATAATGTTAAGTTCTTCACGGCTCTCTTGGGCAACTTCACTGGATCCTGTCGGATTGGATCAAACAAAGTGGATCTGAGGACCTATGTGTCGACTTGCTGACAGTGAATAGCGTTAAAGGTAGTTGATTCAGGAACTGAGGGGAAATGAATTGATTTGCGGCACCCTTTAGAAATAACACACTTCTGAATTGTTGGGTTTGGGGGATGGTTTCAAGTCTTTGGTACTCAGGTCTGACTCAAGTCGACATTAAAGGTCCATATACCAACTCTTATATTAATACAGAGTCCCTTTTTCCTTCTTCTCATTTTAGTAAAGTAACTACAGTTAAAGGACAAAATCTTTTGCCTTTTATTTCAGAGTGCACGCATGATGTAAAGAGTCTAAAACATTCATCGAGCAGCAGGAGTGATTTAATGTGAAGGGACACTGCTCTTTCTAATATTTCTGTGATGCTGTAAAGTCAGCAACACAAACGCCAAAGGCGCATGGAAGCACTTGTTCAGCCATTATGCTCCTGCTCATGCAGCATTACCGAAGCACACGACTGTACAGTACTGCAGCATGCAATAATACAGTAGGTAGATTACCATATCTATTCTGCATTAGCTCTGTTTGAGCTGTTAATCGTTCTGTACTCAGTGGACGGCCACGGCGCCTCACAAGTCCCTGATCCTAATTTTGTTCCACCATTTATCTTTATACACCCACAGTAAAGAAATATAGACCTACTTATGGGTGTAATAGAATATAATCACTCGATACTCGAACTCATCATGAGGTCTCTTTAATCACTGATGTGACCGTGATCGGAATGACAATATTGTTCCCATAAAGGCCACAGGAAAATGAGGCTTTTGGTGTGATAACTGTAATTTTCGGCAATATTTTTCCTCCACATATGCACTCATGAGTTGCATAAAGCAAAATTGGGCTATTTATATCATACAGGCTAAGACATAAATATCAAGCTGGCAGTAGAGAGCATTTTTAATTAGCTATTAAATCAGGTCCAACACCACAAGTAGAGATGAAACTATGAATTTCATATCATGATTAAAGTCTGTCACTGTTATCAGTATTATCATGGTATTGCTGCTGTGTCTGCAACTTTTGTTGATGCTGGACAGTATTTACTGAGTGTTTATTGGCTGAGATGTGTTTGATTATTGATCAGCTGTTGCTGTTTCAGAACAATGGACAATACTGAAGTCATTCAAACATCTGAGTAATACACGTATTCTTTGATTTTGAAACAGTGGCCATATGTTGGTGTTGTTTAGCCGTTTTGATGACATTGCATGCTTGAACAAGTGGAATACATTTTGGCTAAAAATCAGTGGTTTATGATAGTTTTATTTTCTCACAGCCTGTGTTTAAAGTCCATCCCCAGTCATGTTTTAAAAAGTATGAAACACTCTGCAAGAAGTAATAAATTGCATCTGATGTGTCTTTTTTGTGGCAAAATAAGCTCAAATAACGTTTTTAAATGTCTTACATATTACTCTACCCTTTGCCTTAATTTAGTATTCAAGGATTCATGAATGTGCAAATAGTTCCCATCCTCTCCACAAACCAACCCTATCCTCTAAGTGGCAGCACCTGACTTCTCCTCTGTTTTCTGTTAATGATATGTATGGTGCCACCCTCGATTAACGGGATTAGTTCCTGATGTTTATGACATCATATTCCCAGCCTGATTGGATGCTTTTTTTTTGTGACTGACTTTGCTCACTGGATTTTTAAAGCAAGAAATCCTCAGACCTACTTATTTCGCTCCTGATATGTCTTGGAACACATGAAACAAAAGAGGGGGGGTCTTTAAAACTTCTATAGAGGTATTCGACCTCTATTTATGATTTTTGTTGTTGTTGTTTTTCCATGGTAACTCGTGTTTGTGTTCCGTTGTTGTTGTTGTTTCACCTGTCATGTTTATCTTGGTCAATGCCTTTCTTTGGCTGGTGCTGCTCTTCAGGGGCGGCTACACCTCTGTTTGCTCGTTTAAAACCCAGATGAAGACCTGTAGTGGTTTAAACGTTGAGATTTTAAAGCCACTATAATAAATGTTTTTTAATCCTTTCCTTCCTCATTCCTTCCACCGTTTATTTTTTGGAGCGCCTGGATTGCCTTTCTTTGTTTAATCTGTTTTTCTCCTGTTTTTCAAAAGAGCACCCAACACACTGTTAATCTACAGCTGAGTACAGTCATCTTTCTTTCCCTTACTCTTTTTTCTTAAATTTCTATCATTTTGAACTCTTAATTTGACTCTGACACAATGACCATATCAAAAGGCACGTCATCATGTGGTCGGATCCTCGTATGAAATGGAGTGTGAGGTTAACAGGTGGATTGGTGCAGCCTCATGGTTGTGCCGGACTAAGGTCATTAAGTCTGGGTCTGTGTCCAAGTGTGAGGAGACCCTAAAACAGACTGATGAATTTATCCAATCAGAATCAGAAAGATTTTATCAATCCCCATGGGGAAATTGCTGATGTTCCAGGTGCTCCTGTTCAAGATTACAATTACGTACAAAAATATACATCATAATAACAATGTCATATAACAGTGTAATAACAATGGTATATGTATTGCATGGTGAGTTATTGCACAGTCAGTTATCGTAAATTCAAGTCAGTTATTCTATGACAGAGTTGGAAAAATAGAAAAACAAGCAGGAGCGACTGCAACAGGCTGCACGCACACCACAATGAACACAAAGGAACTATACCAGTTACAAGCAGGAATTATTTTTCCTGTGATATTTTGTCCTGTGCAGAAAACAATTGATAGGTGATTATTAGATGAACATCTCAGCCCCTGAACAGCAGGTCCAGATTTATACAGTGCAGTTTGGTTCATTTATATTTGGTCTTTACTGAATCCTCAAAAGAGTCTTTAGTCTGGAACATAAAACCATATTAACACAACATGAAGTAAAGCTGTCAGTGAATCTTTTCAGAAGATTTTCAGAAGTTATGAAAAACTGCCTTCATTTTATCGTGGCAGCCATGTATTTGTCATCTATTCAGTGGAGTTTCTTAAGGTGAAGGAGGTTTTTAACCCAACGAAGAGGCATGTCATCTTCCTTGTACAGTTTCTCAGAAATCTCTTTTTAGCGGTTTGATCGCAGAGGAGATAAAAGAACGTTGTGCCAGTTTGTCTTCTTTCTAGGCAGACCCCTAACATGCACTTAAGGTATAACAGTGATTTCACAGCGCAGACAGTGATTACTATCTGAAAAGGACTGAATAAGCCTTGTTTAAGAGCCGTCTATTAAACTGAAACTCTTCTGTCTGATTCCTATAATCTTCCCACTCTAACTGACACTGCCTTGTGATGCATTCTTGTTCTTGACACGAACATTGGCAAGCTGAAAAGGTTACATAAAGCATAAAGCTCTGGCTCAAAGTGTGAATTCTAAAATATTTCCAGAGTAGATCAGGTCTCTTTAGTGTTACTCTTAGTACTTACAGGTTACCATACAGTTTAATTGGCTGAGAGAGATGATTCCTTTTCTGGACTGCACTGTTTGTTATGGTGAAGAACCAAGTCATCACAGATATTGGTCGAGGGAACACGAACCATCAGCCCCTGCTGTTAGCTTCACCTTGGTTTTTTTTTAAACTATACAGAACAGAAAGGTGTGAAAGCAGTATAATTGGACACCAGGATCACAGAGGTGAGGCGGGTTAAAACTCACCGCTCTGATCCCGACTGCACAGTGAGCTGCTCTCCAGGTGGACGTCCACCTTAAAGGGGACCTATTATGCTCACCTCCAGCTTATAAATTTATTCTTGGACTCCACTAGAGTATCTTTGCATGATTCACAGCTCAAAAACATTCATACTTATCTTTCACCGGCCCATTATGCAGCTTTTCTTTCACTGTCTGTGTGAAACAAGCCATTTTAGCCCCTGTCTCTTTGCAGCTCCCCTCACTCTGATTGGCCACCTTCCCTGAAGGCTGAACCATAGATGTAATATGTAAATGCAGGGACCCTGAAAAACTTATTTACCCACATGGGTGTGGTTATTGCAGAACATCTTTATCTTTTCTTTTTTTGTTTTAGCAAAAGGTTCCAATGCAAATTACCTTTTTGCAGAATATCCCCAAAAACTTTTCATCTGTCCAAAGGTGTTAAAAGTTAACAGTCTGTACACCTTCATCCAGCCGAGTTAATCATTTAACAGGAAACAGTTAAACTGCAGTTGAAGTGATAATCTCGCTCTGATGGCAAACTTTAGACTCGATGCCTGATAAAGTGACTTGGTAAGATGAGTATCTTTGTGTGGACTGAAGTGGAAAGTGAGGTGAGGCAGTCTGAGGAGGGGAGCGGGAGTATCAAGAAAACGAGGCTCACTTGACTGGCTCCAGCTCGCAGGGACTTGTGGGAATTACCTGGGCTCAAAATGGCTTGGCGGCGCCAGTGATGCGAGCAGCCAGGCGGAAGGATGCGGCCGATTTGGCCCGGGGAACCCGGCTTGATGGCTGTGTATCCTAAGCGAAAGAGACTTACCAGACTCAGCGGGAGAGGAATAACGGGGTGGATGAGATGAAAGGAAAGGAGGAGGCTGGGAGCGGAGAAGGAAAGAACAGAGGAGAGACTCCCCTCTTTGACGCTCTCGCCCTTGGCCACGTATTTATCCGACTTAAAACCCCACCTCATGCTAAAAGCACACCGTTGAGGGCTCTCCCGAAGCCGGGAGCCGCTTTCACGCAATCCCAGGACGAGTTTGGGTTTCACTGAGTGGATTGGAAGTCCCCCTGACACCTCCACCCCCAGCACATTTATCTAACTCTCCACTGAGGCCTGAGGAGGAAGAGAAGGGAAGACAGGAGATCGAGGCTCGGAGGCGAGAAGGTGGGTTGATGAAAATGATGTAGGGAGGTGGGGGAGAAGATGATGGAGCTGGAGGGAAGTAGAGGTGAGCGAGACTATAGAGGAAGGACAAAGAAAATGGGGATGAAAAAGGAGAGAGGAAAAGGAGGAAGGAAAAGGAGAGAAGGAAGTGTCGTTCTTCCCTCTGGCTCCTCAGCTGAGATGCCCTGATTAGTTTGGAAAGCAGCGCTGGAGAGAGAAAGAGAGAAACATCCACTCAGAAACAATTGGGTGGTGAAGGAGTGGAAAGATGGAGAGAGGAGAGGATGAGAGAGCTGTGTATTGTGTTTGCTGATCCTGTGGGAGGCTGTTGTGTGTGTGTGGCCTCTCACTCTGACAGCAGCAACAGAGAGGCGATTAGTCCACTAATCCATAAAGAGCCGTCTTGCTCTTTCTCTTTTTGTCGCTTCTTCCTCCCTGTCCCACTCCGTCCTTCCTCCTCTCATTATCTCCTCCCTGATGCTCCCTCGCTGTTCCTCCCACCCTGTTTTTTTTCTGAGGCATTTCTTCTTTGTATCTGCCCAGGCTCCCACTCTCTGACTCACCATCAAATAGCCCAATTTTGGAGACAAGCTGCCCCCAAAATCAGATCCATTACCTCCTCACCTCCTCCAGGGAGGTCAAGTTTGTGGTTTCTTAGATTACAGGATAAACTACCAATCAGATTTCAGTCAAATTCAGTAGTTCCTCTAAACTGTGAGGCACAGAGAGAAAATCATTCATTTCCTTGATTACTTTCAGGGTTGTTTTGCCTTCTCTACAGTATGTTTCACACATTTTTCAAGAATTTTCATGGTGCATTTTCAAGCTTTTCACACAGACATATTTTTATACATATACTCAAAATGAAAATTCACTTCCACATCACATTAAATCAGATGTTGAGACTAGGACTGCTGTTGATTATTTTCTCAATTAATCTATTAGTTCTTTGGTCTGTGAATTGTCAGGAAAGGATGAAAAATGTCAGTCTGTGTTTCCTAAAACCCAAGATGGCATCCTTGAATGTCTTGTTTCGTCAAAAACCCCAAAGATATTCAGTTTACTGTCAGAAAAACTCAAACCAAATAATTGATTATCAAAATAGTTGGTGATTAATTAATTGTAATAATCAGTTACAAATAAATGAATTGCTGCACCACCTAGGTTGGGATATATTATGAAAGAAATGCAATATCCAAGTACTTTTCAAACCTTGAAAATCTGTTAGAATTCAAGAGTTTTAAAGGATTTCCAGCACCTGTAGAACCCTGTACTTTGTCCAACTACTTTCTGTCTATAGAGGTGATGCAGTGCTTCATTTAGGAAGTAGTTGCAGCAGTGGAGTTGAAGCACATGTGGAAAGCCTGCGTACAAAACAAAAAAATTTACGTGAAATAGTTTTGTGCACTTGCAAAGCGTGCCCTGTTGGAAGGTTTTTATGTGTCTGCTGACACAAGAAATGCTCTTGAGGCAAACGGCACACCTTTATTTGTGCACAGTTATCATCCAGAGAAATGTCTGTGCACCGTGCACAAAGGATACCTGGAGCTTCCAAATGTTTATTTCACAGATTTGTGTTTCCTTCCTTGATTGCGTTTCTTGTCATTTTATTGGGCGCTCCTCACCTGAGGTCACAGGACTGTTTTCAGAGAATGATAATCCTGATCTGTGATCAGCATTTCTTACCTCATTGTCGACATCTACCTGGTGCTTGTTGTTATAATGGTTGTCCTGTCATTATCAGCTAAGTGTAAAGTTTCTCATTCACAATCTTTAGCCTGCTCACAGGTGTGTGAATTGGTCTGGATATGATTCACAAAATAATGTAACATCAGAGAAAAGATGGAGCTCTTTTCCTCTCTGCTTATATCCTGATTTACTCACAAGTGTTTGCAAATTGACCAGATATGAAGCGTCTGTAGTTTATTGAGAGATAAGACAGAGCTCCTCTTTGCTCCGCTTTACTTCCAAACGTGTCTCACCTGGATATGAAGCGTCCATAGCACAAAATTAATGTAGTTTTAGAGACAAGACGCAGCCGTTTCCTCTGCCATCCAGCAGTGGCAGGTGACAAAGCATCAGGCTACGAGTCATTTTCAGTTGAAGCCGGAAGCTGATGTCCGACACTGGTCACTGCATGTCATGCATGAGACGCGACAAATCAGCCAACTGAGCTGGCCTCAACTTCCTTCAGTGCTCCAATGACGCGGTGATGAATCAACCAATCATATGTTTTTGTTCTGCCTCTTCCACTTCATGTCTCTCCTCTGTTCCTGTGCCATCTAAACAACAGACTGTCCAGTTTTATTTAACCCTACGTATTTTACCACAACATCAGCAGCAAAAGAACAGTGTCATGCTTGATGATCCATGTTGGCTGACTCTGCACATTTTGTAATTATTAACAAATAAATACAAAAAAACCCAACCACGTGTTTGTCCGTCTCCAGCGCTTGCTCTCCACACTAATGAGGAGGAAACCCTCATGGCGGCGACATGGGGTGAAAAAGACTGGCATGTTGAGTGCTTTCTCATGCAGTTTTAAGGTTTTCGCTCTGAAACAGTTGTGCTTTTAATGTGCTTTTAATGGCACTTCCAATGATTATGATGGGAGATTTGTCCCTAAATGACTAAATCAAAGCCCACAGCAGACAGAGAAACCTTTCAGGCGTAATTGAGTACTTCACAGAGCACGTTTAAAGAAATTATTACAAAGCACAATGTGGCATAGGCTATGCAAATTTAATTTTTAGCTTTTAATGACCAAGAAAAAACGAGAGCATGTTGACAAAGCTACCCCACTGCCTGCTATTTATTTGTTAATTTTATTGTCTTCACGTGTTGCCATGTTGTTTATTCTTTATGTTGTGATGTGTTTAGTGTTATACTGGCGTTATGTTTCCAGCTCCAAGCTCAGCGGTTACTACCCAAGACAAATCTTTACCGATAAACAGGAGGAAAGAATGTATTTGTTGAGGACTATTTTCAGTGGCGGATTAATCATCATTTGGAGCGAGTATTTGTGGCAGCAGGATGGTGTATGTGGGAATGAGTCAAAATAAGCTAGAGTGTGTGCGTTTATGGGTTCATGGTAATTAAAAAACATGTCAGCCAGTGCAGCAGTGTGGCTCACTGATGTCTTATCCATAATCCATGAACATAAACTGCTCCTGCCTTTTGATGAAATACACACTTATGGGATCAGAATTATCCTAGTTTCTGTGCAACTGTTGCTCCTCTTCAGCTAATAGCCGCGTCCCTCTGTAGAGCTCAGGGTTTGATCCAACTGCACTTTGCACAGACTGAAGGGTCATCACACAAAGATTAGCCTTCTGTTATTAACAGCCAAAATTGCCTTATCTGTCCCTCCTTCCTCATCACATTACTGCTTTAGTATCTAATGATGTTACTTAAGTGTTTTGTTTTTTTGTTCAGTTTTTAATTTTTGTAGACGTCAGGCATCGTGACTTGGACGTGGACTTGCACACTTGACTTGGGTGACTGGAGTTAGACTGACAGATTAGTGGTGACTGGAAAGCTGCCTTGGCGTCATGATCTTGCTTCTCCCTGGGGGCACTGAGTGGCTGGTGTGCTATTTGCCCCAGCAAGAGATTTAAGCCTCCTTTCTTAATGTTTAATAATTATCATTGTAACGTACGGTTTTCAAGCTGTCTTGTGTTGCTGTTATTATCTCTCTTGTCCTTTGAAAACTTAAAAAATAAAAAAAATTCAGAAAATTAAAGAGGTTTAAAATGAACCTGTAGCTCATGGTGAGGTTTGCAGGAATGATTGTTGGTCTGTCACACAGAATAGAGGTGAAATGTTGTGAAAGTTACACCAGTGAATTTATTTGGACACAAACGCCTGCAAAAGTTTAGTTGCTAGGCATTCTTTCCAACTCTGAGTTTTGTTTTTGGGGTATCTGGCCTGGCCTCCTTTTTGAAAAACTTTATATAAAAAAATGCTCCGAGCATTGAATTTTTTAAGTTTTTCAGCTGATTTGTATTCATGCACTTCCCCACGTTTACCCCTGGGACCTACAGCTGCAGCCTTCTGTTGTCGGACACCTGGCGGCTCCTCCGGGTGCTGATGGACAACTCAGCAGCGGCTTCAGAGGCTGAGCAGAGTGTTATTCATTTACCGAATCCGTCCACATCCTCCCAGCTCATACAGGGATTAGCTGCACTGACCCTCTGTTACTGTTCAAAACTTTTTATTTAACTTTGCCAGTCTCCTTTGTGTGTCGATACTGTACGAGCACAGTTTGTAGTGAATCTCCTGACTGTAAGTGCGTTCACTGCTCTGTCCTCTGGAGGTTGCATTACCATTCATGGCCTCACAGTCTTATTCTCTTTAATCACAATGCCATCCTCTCCTCAACAGCTTTACAAAGTCACGCCGTTACTTGTAACAGAATGCTAAACATGGCGGTGAGAGCACGCTGGGCACCTTGGAGTGCTGAATAATAAATGTAAAGGGAGGAGGATAATTTTCTTGCTTTCCTTGCAGTGTTTTCACCACAAGGTCTTTGGGCAAAGGGGCTCGCCAAACACAGATCCTGTCATCGAGATGCTGTGAGCAAAGCAAAGAACGTTCTCTCGGATGTTTACATATTTATCAGCCATTCTTGAGAATTTGGAACAAATCATGTCCTACCAAAAAAACTTGGTTTGAAAAAATTATTTATTAAATGATATTGCTATCAGATGTGTCTCAACTAAGGCTGGAAGTAACGATTGTTTCAACATTGATTAATCTGTGGATTATTTCTTCATTTAATTGATCAGTTGTTTGGTCTTTAAGATGTCTGAAAATGGTGAAAAATGTCTTCCAAGGTGACATCCTCAAATGCCTTTTTTCGTTCACAACTCAAAGATATTCACTTTACTGTTATGTTAACTAAAGAAACCAGAAATGATTCACATTTGATAAGCTGAAGTCAGAGAATTTTGATATTTATGTCTTTAAAAAAGTACTCAAACCAATTAATCATTATCAAAATCATTGGCAATTATTTTAATAATCAGTTAATAATCACTTACTTGATTAATTGTTGCCGCTGTAGTCTCAACCATAACATGTCAAGTCCGTCTAAATCAAAGCTTCTGGTTTAAAAGTGTGTAGTTTGATTAGCATTAAGTGAACTCTGAGAAACTTCATAAAATAAAATGGCTCCTCACTATGACTATACTGTAAAATGAAAAAATGTACGATGCTGTCACCTGAATCTTTTATTAATCTTTTTAATTTTAAATCACCAGGAGTTTGGTCCTTTACAAAGTTAAAAAGCCAAGAGTTTGACCATCTAAAATATATTTTCTCAACATAACTTAGGAGTAAATATTCAAAAAGCCCTTAAAATACAGTTTTGTACCAGATCTCATGAATGGTAAATCTGTCCTGCTGCATGTGCAGCTGTGGAAGAGATGTGGCGTTCAGTGTCATCATTTTGCCTCAAGAAAAACCTTAGACAGCAAATCTGTCCCGTCTTAATGATGTGCTTATTTGTCAGAAAGGTTATTTACACTGACAAGGCAGCAGACTCTGGTTCTGTCTGAATTTATTTCAACTGAAGTGGCTCATTATGCATCGTTTGGTGCTGAAACATAGTAACATAGAAACTAACTTTTTAAGGGCACTTTTTGTTGTCTCGTTTTTGGGCGTTTACCTTTCATACTCGCCCGCATGTTGTGTAAAAGTTTGGGAAGCTTGTCCCAAAATCTGATGCTGCATCTGAAGATTGAACGAATCCTGGTTCTTGTTTTTTGTTGTTGTTGTTGTTGTTGTTTTTAAGAAATAGAGCGTTTTTTTTTGCTGGAGTTTAAAGGACATGACCAGTGTTACAGTTCTCAGCTCTCAGTTTCCCACAATCGATTGTATAATGAGCAGCTGTTCGATGGAACACGGTGGAACGTTCAGCCGATGCTGGTTGACTCGTAGAGACAGGAAATGGTTTGTTTCTGCATCACATTTATCAGTGTCTGATTGATCCATACTGCTGTCTTATAAATCAGATCTCACTCTGTAACACTGGTTATAATGGACTTCATCCAAGGTTCCACTCTGTACATAGAACTTGGTTGGAATTTAAAGGTCCAGTCTGTAAGGGTTTTCTGTAGAACCCTCTGGGTAAGTTCTAAATAAAACCCGTAGAATATATAAAGAATCTCAATAGAACCCTCTTGATGGATTCTAGATAAAACCCTTGCAGAATACAAAAGGGTTCTCAATAGAACCACCTTGGTGTTTTGGATAAAAGCTATGAAATATAAAATGGGTTTTGGTAAAATCCCTTTTTGGGTTCTAGATAAAACTCTAAGATTATGAAAAGGTTCTTGGTCACACCCCCTGGATGTGTTCTGGAAAAAAAAAAACATGGAATAGAAGAAGGGACTAGGTAGAATGCCCTAGGTGTGTTCTTGATAAAACACTTAAAATATAAAAAGGTTCTCAGTAGAACACTATGGGTAGGTTCTGGATAAAATCCATGAAATATAAAACAGGTGTTGGTAGAACCCCCTTGGTGAGTTCTAGATAAAACCCATGGATTATAAAAATGTTTTTCATAGAATCTCCTTGGTGTGTTCTAGATAAAAACCTTGAAATATAAAAAGGTTCTCAGTAGAATCTCCTTGGTAGGTTCTAGATTAAACCATTGGAATATAAAAAGGTTCTCAATAGAACCCCCTTGGCGTTATCTGGATGAAACCCTTGAAATACAGAATGCCCCAGTTGGGTTCTTGTTGGCACCATCAGAAGATGGACAGGTCCGTAAGAGAACCTCAAGAGAGGGTTCTGGGTAGAACCATTTCACCATTGAATGATTCTTTGTAGAACCTCTCATAGAGGGTTCTGGGTGGAACCTTTCACAGATGGCTGTAAGTGTAACTCCTAGCACTTTTATTTCTAAGAGTGTAGTTGGGAAAAAAGTGTTTGTGGTGAAGACATTTAACCCCCAGCTGAGAGACTTATTCTTAGCTTTAGAACACATATAGGATCCTTCTGTTTCTGTAAAAATCTATATTCTTGAAGGATTGACGGACTGGACCGTTAATAAACCCCCCACTGCTGCGTTCACAGACCGGCAGGAAACTAACTTCCACCCACCGGCCACAGATCACACACGGCTGTTACTCTTTTACCTGTCAAATACTTTGATTCTCCGACCAGAGAAACATATCAGCGATCAGGTGGACGGACAGACGGTCAGATAGATGTCTGATTGGTCTCCTCAGGCTGTCAGGAAAGTCTATGTTCCAGACAGTTAACAGCAGAGAGAGGGGGAACCTCAGCCCTCGTTCACCCTGACCTGCCTCACTTAACTTGTTGACATGGCAACTGCAGACAGAGCAAGAGCACTGCTGTGAGTATATTGCCACTGTTGAGTGAAAACCTTGTGACTCCTATTTTGGGGAGGTTGTTATTACTTCTGTTGAAGGAGCATATGCTTTCTTCACTGGAGAGATTTCTGCACCTGTTGGCCTTATGAAACATTTTCATAACCGTGAGGACGGAGTTGAAAATGCATCAAAACAAGATTGATTTTTTTAAAGTTACTGAAAAGTTGGGGAAACTTTTGTGCCCAGACAGGTGAAAAATGACAGGAAAAGGCTAAATAAATGAGCGTACAGCACGATACGATTAAGCAATTAATTCTCTGCTCATGTAATAATCATACTCTGTGGCATGTAAGAAAATGCTGAGTGGGAGCGTGTTTTAGGACGTCTTACCACTTCTAAACACAACAGTACAAGGAGTGTCTCTAAATTACAGTAGATATTCTCTTCACTCTTAATTTTGAGGTGTATTTTGGCAGTCAGCTGTTTGACCTGTTGCGTAGCATTTTAAAAAGAAAGTGGAGATTTCCATCCAGACGGGCACAGTTTCAGGATTAATGTGCCGGTTTAGCAGTTAACAGTAGGCCACACTAACAGCGGACTAACCAAAGCATCAAAATACACACATATACATGTACACACACAAAAAAACATACTTACGACTGAAACAACTTAGCAGGATAGACCAGATGCATTAGTGTTTTTCCAGAGTCTTTCCTCATCACTCGGGTAATATGAAAAAGAAAAAGAACCAATAAGAGGCCATTAAAGCACTGGATCAATAAGCAGTATCCGTAAGAGGAGTAATCTTAATGATACCCATCCCTAGCGACCAGACTGAAGTAGTGTGGACACAAGGCGTAAACCTAGTGAAACATAGGCGTTTTAAAACAGAAACATTACAGTGTTAACGTAGTTTTAGTTAGCTGTCAACCGCTATCATCACAACACCAAATATAAGAAAATCCTTTCGCAGAAAAGTGTAAATACCTCCATTAGTAGAGATTTAAAAACACTGGATCTGGTTTGTAGGTTTGTGGTGATATAAAACCTTTCTAAGACTTTACCTTCTGTTTGTTTTTCATTTAATTTGTCGCTCATTTATATGTGACGCTGCTTGTTTATGTATGCGTGTTTGAGGCTGCTGCTGCGTCTTTTTCCACTGGTGCATATTTGCAGATTAGCGCGCAGTATGTGTCCACATATGGATTAAAGTATTTGCATGTGCTTGTGGATCTACAGTGTGTGTGAATACTTATATTAAAGTACATTCAGTGGCACATGTTCAAGAGTAGGTGCGAGTGTCAGCCTGCCGTTAGTGCACACTTTAAAAAAAAAAAGATACTGAAAACATTACCAGCGATGAATTTCACAACATCACACTCAGCCATAAATAATTAATATCAGCTTCATCTATTTTATGTGTGCTGTGTAAATCACCCGGGGGTTCGGGTGTGTAGTGATTCACACACCATTTCCATAATTATCGCCAGTTGTAATCGTCCTCGCGGTGAATCTCTTCCCCGCTCATTCATTTATGAACCCAATCTCCCAATCGTTCCCACAGTGAAAAGCCTCTAAAGGAGGCAATCACTCCTATTTTTATTATAATTTTTTAATTTCTTCTCTTGTAATTTATGCCAGAGCCCATAGTAAGGAGCCTGCGTTCAGATGGGTAGCATGGGGATAATTGAATCGAGCAGGTGCCAGGCATGATGGATCGGTGCCCCTCAAGTATAATTGCTGACAGTGGGGAAAATTGGGCCGAGCTGTGATTGCCACGAGACCCCGGAGCACGTGAGCTTTGATAGCGACTCTGTACCTGTCTCACCTGCTGATCCGTGTCACCGCAGCTAAAAAGCTCCATCACAGAGCAGAGGATGTGAATAATGCCCTCAGATGTTTGATCCCCTGACATGTAGTCTGCTAACTGGTGTCAGCGCGACCTCGGATCCTCCCCGAGCTGCGGGACTCGGCTGGCTGAGCCAAAGTCAGACGAAACCGGGAGCTGGAAGGTCAATCAATGTCTGCTGCAGGTGTCATCTGATGCTAATGCCCGGTACAGGGCTGACTGGGCTCCACTGACGAACCATCAAGGACTAATCAAAGAGCTGAAACTCTTTACAGTAACACACGGTTAGTGCAAGACAGCAGATCATGATCGCTCTGTTTTTAAAGGTGCAATCTGCAGTTTATTTGACAATCTGTATTTTCAGATTCCTGCATCTGAGGTTTCTTTTATTTTAACAATAAGCCAAAAAAACTGTGTAGAAAAGATGGGTAAATCAAGGAAAATATGAATAGTACAAAGAAGCAACTCCCCAGATACTGTGAGCCCTTATGCTCCATTAATGTTTTAAAGTTTTTGACTTATATTAACATGCATGCTGTGCAGAGTTTGCATTGTTTCCAGATAATTACACGGCTGCAAAATATTGGCTTCAGAACTGTACATTGTACAAGATCCAGTGGCCAGAGCTACAAGAATAAAACCCAAGTTGTAGTTATGATATCAACTGAACATATTGTCTTATTATAAAAAATGCACACTGAGTTATCTTGAAACTGTGGAGATTTTCTTTGCTGCCAGACTGAAGATGTGTGTAAAGCATCCAGAGTTTAGAATTTGTAGCTTTTCTGCAGCAGCACATATATTTGAAGATTTGTCTCCTGTCATGGCTACAACTTTGGGTTCAATCAGAATTGGCTTTATTAGCCAAGCAAGTGGACACAAACAAGGGATTTGACTCTTTGTTAGGGTACTGGTACCCAGAATTTGGTACTGGTACCCAATGCTACTGTTTTTCAGTGTTTTTACTCTCTCTGTAATAACAATAATGTAATTTAAGTTGTAAAAAACAAGTCTGAACTCAATTTCAAGTGTTATTTATTTCAAATATTTTGGCTTTTTTTTTTTTTTTTTTTTAGAGCATTTTACATATCACACAAAATTAAATTCCTCCTTCACTCGACTCAGACCCGTTCCTACAATCTGCAGCCTGTCAGTCTGTCCCCAGGGCAAAACAGTTGTAATGTCTCAGAGGAAACGTGATATTCTCCTTCTTCCTGTTATGTTGTTGTTGTTGTCGTCATCACCACCTGACTGAGTGTTGGCTAAAGCTAGTAAAATATGAAGCCAGGCCAGACAGTTATCACAGTTAAAAGCCCAGTTATCTCCAATAACAACTTATCCAACAAGATGAAGATGTCAATAAAGCTGTCAGTGCTTCACTTCAAGTTTTGTTGTTCAGGGACGGTTAAGTTAAGCTGTTTTGGCTCTGACTGCAGGTGTGCTAAAGTTAGCTGATGTCAGAGATTTAGCTTTCAGACCATGAATACAGGGCTCTCATTAGCTTTTAGATGAGCTGATTTTGTTTTTGGAGAAGTTTAACCACACTTGGGACCACTTTTGGCTCACTATTACTGACTCCCACACTCTACGACTCAAACAAGGTGCTGCTGTTCACTTTAACACTGCTCTCTCTCTTTCCCTTTTCCTCTGTACTCCTTATTAGTCTCTCGCCCAGATGTGGCCCCAGGTATCGATTGATTTAATTGATTTCATATAAATGGTACTCAATAGTACCGATGTAATTCAGTTGGTCCCCTTAAAAGTACTGAGTTTGGTAGTGTTAGGCTTGAATGATTGGATGAATATATCAGATATTGTCGCCTGGCTGCGTTCATTGCTGTTTGGATTTTTTGGGGCAATATTTGTCATTTTATTTTGCTAATTTAATAGCGCATGAGCGTGAGTGATAGCCACTGCTCCACAGCACTCTCTCATCCAGCGGCACAGTACACACCATTTGAAATATGTTTTTTTTTCATCCAAACTAAAGTCAGTGATTGTTCTAACCACTGGAAGACTGACCAAGACGGTTCAACTAAATTTATTTTGTTTGTGTGTGTTGTTGGTTATGAATCAAGTGTGATTTACAGAGTTAACAAGGCAACTTAAGCTCGTCTTTGTTCAGCAAGAGACTGGTTGTATTTTTCTGTTTTAAAAGGAAAAATAATTCCTTTCTTGATTATGTGAGGTAATAGCGGCTCATCTTTCAGCTAAAATAAATTTCCACACTAATAGATACACAGCAGAACAAAAACAACATAGCTTAACAAAGTCAAGTCATATTTTCATTTGTATATCCTTATATTTTCTCTAAGGGCATCTCAATTTGTGCAGCAGATGAAATCCTCTATCATTAAACCCTCGACTCGACTATGGAGGCATCAGGTCGTGCAGATAGTTTCTCCATCACAGACATCTCTGTAGTTGTAGTTGCTCATGATATCAACACCTGAGCTGCTGAAACCAAAACAAACTACAGGGATCTATACAAACGGAGTTAAAGGGGAAAATATTTGTTTTTAAAAATTGGGCTAACTGACCCTTTAAACCCTGGCTGCACGCTAACTTCTGCTCCACTTTGTTCCTCAATTTCATCTGTCCATATCTGAACGCGACCTTCTGACCCTCATCACTCTCCCCACATATTGACTGGTTTTCCACAGTCAACATTAGTACAGCAGTGAGCACAATCAGAGCAGAGGTCCCCGGCTCTGCCTGCCTTGTCCCTCCTCATAAAAACTGTCCCATTGTTTACCAGGCGCCGGCGGTTCGATGTGAGTGGTCCTCCATGACTTCATTACTCCTGCTGAGGCCCAACCCTCCCCCCCCAGTCCACCGGGAGCCGCGCTCGGCCCCCGACGGCCTTGTTACCTTCAGTTCAGCAGTGAAACCTCGGCTCCAGCTTATTTGTGTTGTGTTTTTAATTCGGTCCCATTTGTGAAACGGCGACACTCCGTCTTCTTGACTTCAAAACATCGGATAAAAACATTTGTGCACAGACGGTGAAAACAAGACGGGAATTCATTGGTTTCTTATTGTTTGTATTTAGGAAGATGTTCTCATTCAGAGGGATTTACACTCAGCAGAATAATAGGAAGGATAATCCCTTCTTTTTCTCAAGTTTGTGCCAATCATCAAGGTTTGCCCTCTCCCTTATTATTTGTCTGCACACAGTTGGCAGAGCTGCAGGAATCGGTTTGTGTTCATACTTTTAGAAAAAGCCTGTCACTGTCATTCATCATCAGAGTATGAAAAACAGATGACAGAAACCTGGAAAAACGCCATAATATTAAGAAAATCTGCATCGTTTTGATCAGTGTTACTCTTTTATTCTTATTTCATTTTTGTCTAAAATTAGTTTTCATATCAGCTCGGTGAAAAGTGGAAAGTTACCTACTCAGTAGAATTAAAGCTCCCCGGGGAAACTGGCTGCATCGACGACATTTGGACCAAACAAATTGGCCGATCAGGGATGTGATTGGTGGACATCACAGGGGAGCCTTTATTCCAATGTGAGGATGTGTCTCTATTTTTCATGGCATTGATCTTTGCACCCTGCACCTGACCTGCTGAGGCCTTTATGGATGTGCACACAGCTATTGCAGCTGTGCTATTGTTCCTATAAATGTTTATATTATTCTCTGTTTCCTGCCAATTAAAAGACAACCTTAGACAGAACTGCAAGGGCAAAAGACTTAGTAGCATTTTGCTTTAAAACCTTAGGAAAGCAAACATGTACAAGCAAGATTTTTGATTAAAAATGTTGAGCAAATGTAAATTTGCTTTCTAATTTGCATAGAAAGTGTACCTTTTGTATTTTGCTTTAAAAAAAGTACTGAGGGACACGTGCCTCATTAGAGTCACTTTCAAGACAGAACACCGCCTGAAGCTCACAACTACAATATTTTATTTGCAAATAGAAAATGTTTCAGGGGTCATGGATCCTCTGCAAAACATTCACTCTAGTTTATTACAAAGTGGAGACAGGTGGTGCATCAGTTAGAATATTCAGGAATAAATACTGAGGTAAAGTAACAGATTGAGCTTGGTATCATTTAAAGGGATAGTTCACCCAAAGTCAGTTGCTATCTACTCTCCCTTACGCCAACTGAAGGTCAGGATTAGTTTTTTTAGTCCACAAAACACAGCAGAATCTCTCAAACAGTGTAAATGAATGGTGACCAGTTTCCAAATCGAAAAAAACAACATAAAATGCCTTCATACTGCTCGTCTGGTGCAATCCAAGTCTCCTGAAACCCTGACATGTCAAGTTGACCTGAAAGACGTCATTTACACCATGTTTTTAGCCTGAATCTTCACTGTAGATCTTTAGCTTGGAGCCACATTCACATGCACATACACACTGTCTGAACTGGTGTGTGTGGTGTGACGGTGTGCGAGCAGCATGTCAGGGATTTTTGGTTGCTTTTTCCATTTGGAAACTGGTCACCATTCACTTCCACTGTTTGGGAGATTCTGCAACACTGTTTTCCTGTGAAACTCCAGCAGAGTTTTGTGGACTAAAAAACTAAACACGACCTTCGGTCAGCATGAGGGTGAGTAGATAATAACTGAATTTCCATTTTTGGGTGAACTAACCCTTTGAACAGGGCTTCTCAAACCTTCCCAAACCCTGGTCTGCATCCAGACCAAACGAAAAGTCAATCTGGACCAAACCCATACGTAATTTTATCATGAAGTGTTTTCTATTTTGAAATACATCAATCAATACATTGTTAGTGACTTTGAATAGCAGCTACTGCTAGTGTAGCTAACAGCTGGAGATCATTAATAGCAATGCTGTCCCCAGTTAAATGTGGTTTTAACGTGGCTTACCGTATTCCCGTATCACTGACAACGTCGCCATGGCAACATTAACTCCTGGACCTCCTAATATCAACCTCACAATCTGAAACTTATCTTCATAATTTTAAAAACACATTATCAGAGTCACAGTTTATTTAATTAATTAATTTTTATCAGATGCCTCAGGTGTGTTGTGGAACCGTACGTCTAGATCTGGGTACAAAATAGATCGAACGCAGACTGGAGAGGTTTTGATGCTGCTTGGTGCTGGGTTACTTTGGTCGATACCTTAAAGGCATCAAGTACCGATACCCAGGACTAGTAACAGATGAGTCTCATTCCAAGTATTGATCTTGACAGTTTACTGTATATAATTACTACAGTGCACATGAGCAGAGGTATACAATGAATTTTCTGGTGTTACTTGGGTAATAATTGACAGTCAGATCCTACAGAGGTGAATGAAAAAACATCTTTTGCCATAAACAAACATTCAAGAGAAGAAGTAACAGGAAGAAAAACACTAACCAGAGGGAGATGTGACAGTGATGATACATTTTGATATATAATAAGCACCACGCTGCCATTCTGCTACGCTCTGGAACGTCCCCAACTTATTATTTTAATCAAGATTTATGAGCGTGATTAAAAGACTGAGGGTGGCGATTCGTCCCTGAGCAGGTGTTCAGTATGTGACTGATGTATCTGTACATATACATCCCTCAGTGTGAGATCTAACAGAGTATCTCTGTTTTTGGAAAATTTCTCCTCAACGTCATTATATTGTTTTTATTTTACATTTATTTGACAGCTGTAGTGACTAGTTATGAGATGCACCCAGAAAAAGTTCATACCCTCTGTGAAAAGATTTTTTTTTTCTTTTCTCCTCATTTGTTTTCTTCTTTCTTATCAATTAAACATTGATTTGCTGATTTGAAGTCAAATAACATCCTGGTGCCAAAAGTGAGTTTATGGTACACGTGAACAGGGTTTCAACAGTATTTAAATTAATTTAATTGACACAGACACACATACAACAGCCCAAAATATCTGCCTTAATTAATGTCCTTCATCTGAAAATATGTTTTTTTTTTGGCATTTCTCAAAACTGGATGTCCCTCTCTGTTTTTGCTACTTTAAAGGAATAGTTCATTATTTTGGGAAACACAAGAAGATGGATACCACTCTTGTTTCTGTATGATAAATATGAAGCTGCAGCCCTTTAGCTTAGCTTAGCATCAGGACTCAAATCCTCAATGATTTTCTTGTACTTAATCACATTTGATACGTGATACGCTACACTGGAGTTCAACGCAAAGAGTCAAAACAGTAAAACTAACAAACTTTCAGTATGGAAGTTTTAAGATGTATTTACAATGTCATTCTACTCCTTCATGTTTTGTTGTCACTCTACTTCTGCGGTGGTTTGCGGACGAGCTCAGAGGTGGATTACTGCCACCAACCTTTGCTCTCACGTCACGTGAGAACAATGTACGCAGTCCTGCTGCCTAAAACACATGAACTTGCAGAGCAGCTGGATTCATAAGATTTCATGAACTGCAAGAACAGGCAAGCCTCCAGCTGTGATTTACTACATGTGTTGCAGAAACAATAAGAGATCGCTTCTGCAGTGGAAACAGTACTTCCAGATCTCTACAGTTGGACGTATTTTGACTGTTGCACAGTAAATGCTGTCATGTTGCCCAACCCTATTGCCTCTTTGTAATGGTATGTTCAGATTAGCAGCGACAAAGCAGATTAACATAGGAGATATATTCTGTTTATCTGTGAGCTTTAGAGGTGCTGGTGGCTGAATTTTGTTAACTGTGGACAGAGATAAACTGGCTCTCATGTTTTTCTCTCATCAGTATACAATGCATACATTTTAAATGCTTTATAAAAGGTGTAGTGAATCAAATAAAATCACCTGTGACCCATCTTTGGGTCATGACCCAGTCTCTGGGAATGACTGAGTTAGATGACTGAAGGAAAGTTATTTGCCAATATTTTCCTAATCGATTTATCAAGTCCTTGGGTTTTGGACTGTTGCTTGAGTCAAATAAGCAATTTAAATGCGTCACTTTGGATTCTGGGAAATTGTGATGAGCATTTTTCAAAATTTTTAAAGATTTTATACACTAAACAACTAGGCTTATTGATTAATCAATAATGAAAATAATCTTTTGTTGCAGCCCTAGTTGGGAATTCAATTATATGTTTTTTTTTCTCTTAATCATAGCCTTAAAGCTCCTCAGTGTCTGGAGTGTAATATCACTTACAGATGTTTGTGGACGCTGACATCTATCACACATCAACCCCACCCTCCACCTGCAGCCCAGCCCACTCTCTACAAACTCCATTATCATTTTTGCACGGCAATAAGTAGTCCATTAAGCTGACCTAATGAGAAGTAAACAGTGCGATGTTGGAGAAAATGGTGATAAAAGAAGCTTATTTACTGAGTGAGAGTCACAATTACAGAAATGATTGTTGTGGCTGGAGGAGGGGCCGGGCTGTGACTAACACCGGGATGCCTCTGCACATTTTTCAGTCAATATTTATTTGGAGACAATCAGCCAGAATGTTTTACTCACCCAGTGAGCGCTTGATGCACAATTACTGCTTGTCAAAACAGATTTATACAGTAGGTTTTTTTTTTGTTTTTTTTTTTTTTCCAGGGCAGTTTGGACTGTGATGCGGCTGACTGGCTCTCTCAGCATTTGGCTGGCAGAGTGCAGTGTCCTGTCACTGTAATGTGTTGTGATGCAGCCTGGACGCTGGCTTGGCTCACTGAGCAGCAAATGGACTGGGCTCAATGGCTCGTGATGGAGGCGGCAGCGGTGGTGGCTTCTCTAAAGGCCCCGGCTGCTTTGTTTTCAGCACACATTGCTATTTTGGTTTGTTGGTGTCACAGAGGTGCGTTCAAGGTTTTTATCCACAGAGGAGCTGAAACCACGAACCACGAACAAATCTGAAATCACAAACAGGTTGCTTGCATCTAATCTATTTAATTTTGTTTAAAATAAACTCTGGTGCCTTGATTTTAAACCAAATATATTTATTTCTCTATTCGAATCCCCATTAGCCACAACCAAGGTAGGTATTACTCTTCCTGTGGTCCACACCACTAAACATTACATCATAATGTAAAACAATTTTAAATTTCAAGACAAAAGACAAAAACTACAATTACCAATTAACAACAAAATCAACACTAATAAAACTACAATGGTGGCATCATGTTCCTACATTATATGTATAAAAATAGTAAGGCATTTCATTCTGCTCTAAGTAATAATAGTAAGACTAAAAACATTGTATAATATAACTTCATAAGGAGCATGAGCTGATGCATTCAGGCAGAAGGCACAGGTCACCAAACTGTAAGCTGAACATGTACAAATATTCATTTGTCCCACTGTCAATCAAACTACTTAAAAATAGAAGATGAAATGTGTGTGTGGGTGTGAGCAGTGAGTTAAGGTAAATATTGTACAGTATTGGTGTAGAGTATTTGTGCAAATAATTTTGTACAGGACTTTTACTTTTGTGCAGCTACCTGGATTTAGGGCAACATGTGATACTCTTCGGTGTTTGCTTTTTTAGGTGTATGGATCTGGGGGTGATGCTGTATGTTTGTTGCATTTTGTTTGTGCAGTCATGTTGCGGCTGTTCTCTTGAATATCCAAGTTCCTCATTAATGACAATTAGCCCAATATTATGCAGCAAGACATGTCCGATTTGAAAGAGGGGCTGGTGCTATTAAATATTTCTTTAAAGCTCTTTTTAAAAACAGCTTTACTTGTTAAATGTTTAATTTCTGATGGTGAATCCTACCATATTTAATTCCTCTGTACAGAACAGTACGCAGACAGAAAATGAGAAACAACCTCTTGATGCATGCCTGGTATTAAAGTTGCATCCATCACTACTATAAGATGACTGATTGTGCAGGACATTTGGTATCTTTAACAGTGAAATATTTCTTGTAAAACAGAGCAGATACCAACCTGTCCCTCATCAATGACCAAGGTTGTGTGCATTTTGCTTAGCTCTTTATTTACAGTGCAGAGAAACTGTAGTTTCTCCAAGTCTTTATTTTAAATAAACAGAAAAACAGCCATCTTGAACCTTAAAGCAGGACACAAAGACAGTCAGTGTGAGACAGACAGTCAGATTAAACAAACTTATCCTGATGGGAGTCAGGCAGAGAATCATCAATCTGAGGGTCAAACAAAGGCTGGAAAACTTGGCAAATTCAAACTAGATAATATGGCAAAGAATGAGTGGAAATGGGGACATTATTATAAAAGACTAGTGAGGGCGATGGTGGAACAGATGAGAAGTGGTCTAAAGGCGTTAGCCTGCTGAAGAGCAGGAGGAAGTTGCTGGGTCTGTAGACATATGTAGATGTTGCATTGACCGCTTCAGCTTGTTGCTGCATTACATAAACATCTCCATCATATTGGACCGGACAGGACTGACCTGTTTATGTGTTTCCATTCACCAGTCAGACTCGCCCCTTTCCAACATGGCTGCAGCTTTGATGTATGATCCAAAAGGCCAATGCAGCATCTATGTATATATGTCTATAGGTGTGTGTTTACTGAGTTTCACAGAGTCTCTGGTTCAGTTGATAACATTAAGATATTTGCTGCGTCTACATACCCAAAATGTGTACTCTTGTTCAACATACTTTTGTTTAAATAAACAGTAGTATGAACACACCGATCAGCGTGTATGATGTCACCTCCTGAGAGGTTGGAGATGTGTAACCATGCCAACAATGAACTAGTTTAAAAAATATGCTGCCTAACAAAGTGAAACTTACTTACATTTAAAGTGAAGCATTAGTGGCGTCGCACAGAGCTGCCTGCCTTTATCTGTTATGTTGTTGCATAATGCATTGTGGGATATTTATGCCAGCGTTGTGTCCAGTGCTTGCATATGGCAATATTTCCTCCAAAACAGTGTGCATCTCAAGTGCAGCTGGGTTCATACTAAGGTTTCAGACATACTTAAAATTCTCACACAGTTTGTCGCCTATTAAATAGCATGTTGATATGGGATTTTGGATGCAGCCTGTCTCTGAACCCCTCACCACAGGATCATTTGCAGATAATCTGTTTAGACCAGCCTTGAATCAGAAACCTCCTCATGACTGTCATGAGGGGCAAATTGGACCCAAAATCTGCCCAGTTATCCTCTAGTGTGGGGCCAGCTTTAGTCACAGACAGGGATAAACACAGAGAACAGAATGAGGTGAGAAAACAGTAAACCAAACCAGACATGGATACTGACAGTGAAATCTATCTGCTCCATCAGCTGTACACGTACAGCAGAGGATGTTAGCGTGCTTTCACATGTAACCTGTTTCCTGTGCTTCCAGGTGTATTTCCCTGTTTGGTAAATGATAAGTTATCATTAACAGAGCAAATGTGTCAACAAAGCAGCATTTAAAGGAGAAATCTGTAATATATTTGCTGTAATAAGTCAGAATAAAATGACCACGATATGTCATCAAACATCAAGGAAACAGCAGCTTTGAATTTCCTGCTTTGAACTTTCCATTTTGGACCAAAATAACTGTTTTGCATCCATTTCACATTAATTAGAGTTTAAATTAATGCCAAATTTTTGCTGAATACGTTAGTGTCTGTTTATGAGTTGTAAGAAACCTTTAATAATCTTGTAGAAGGTGTGGATGTTTACAACTGTTAAACTGAGCAAAATGTTAATGGAGTTTGGCAGCCAGTGAGAGAGAGGCAGTCACTGAACTCATCATCTAGAGTTTGTTATTTCAGAGGAGTTCCTGCAGAGATCCTGCAGAGTTCCTGCAGAGCTCCTGCATCCTGCATGTATTTGCCGTGTCTGGGGCTGAGAGGGAGGGACGAAACAGCTTACTTCAACCATAGGTCATATATTAAACAGGATTACAAAATATTTCATATGCAGTCGATGGCCCAAGTTGCTATTTGGACGCCAGAATTAATTTTTTTCATGAGCAATGGTCATATATCGCTCCTTTAAGTTTGCTTATACAGTGGAACTACACTATTTATTGACCAAAAACAAATGAGAGCAGTGACTGCACAGAACCTAATAAATAATAAATAAAATAATAAAAATAATAAAATAAAGTAAAATAAAAACCTGAGAAAGAATCCCAGTTGATTCTTGGGTGGATGATGCCAATTTTACAAGCTAACAACATAAAACGTATAAACAAAACATTTGCTGTTTTACTGAAAGGTATTTTTTGTACATTTATGTTCTTTTTTCACAGAATTTAACTGTTTTTTTCTTTCTATCAATTTCTGCATATTGATAAGACAGCAAATAAGTTTATTTGTATTAATTGTCATAGTGTTTCTGAAAAAGTCTCTGTGCTTGTGTGTGAGCATTACTGTACCGTACGTGAGTGTGTGTGTGTGTGTGCTGGCTGTCTCCTCATGTAAGCCTGTTGTGATGGACATTTTCTGGGTGTCTGGGCTCCGGGCGCTGACACTGTGTCTCCGTCTCTTCTCCTGGACGGACAGATTTCTGTCCCTCACACTCATTCAGTCTGACAAATCATCCTAAACTCCTCAGGCAGATCGTCCGACACCCGGAAAAGGAAAACACACATGACACACAGAGGGAGGCGTCCTCTGATCTCTACAGATTTCTTACAAAACAAAGTAACACTGTCGTTATAGAAACAGGTTATCAGTCTGATTTACTTTGTGCTTCATTTGGCCCCATTACTGCTTTTCGACATCACTTTGTAAATGTTTATTTTTCATCCTTCCAAGGTAATATTTCATCATCCAACACCGTCTCATTTTGACAATTCGCCTTTATGAGAAAGTAACGTAGGTGAAACTTCCCTTGTTGGCTTCTTTTACATCAACTGAAAGGGATCAGAGAGTTTTGAGATGGATGTCAGATTATTTCAGGTTTAAACAAAAGCAAAAAGCCGCTGTTTCCTCATCTGTTTCCTCATCAGGATTGTCACCAGACTGTCAATCTGCTTTAGCAAATGATGACTTTAAAGACTTTAAAGATTACTTTGCAGCTACACTCATGGACATTATGAATCTTCACATGAAAAACATAAATACAAACACTGAAATTTCCGCAAGTTTACAAAAATAAATCATGACACTTTCCTGAGCCAGAGAAAATGGTGTATTGATGAAGAGAAGACCCATGAAATAGTGAATTTAAATGTTATATGTTGTATGTTGTCGACTTTTCCCGTGAATTGCAGTGTGGTGTTCCCTGGAGGTGCTGTTTCTGATCCAAAATAAGTGAGACTTCTCAGCTAGTGACTTACATCCCTGGATGTGTCATACTGTAGTCCTTTAAACTCCGACTTCCATCCTGAATGATTGCTGCTGTTTCTTTTTCATGGTCCATCTCTTGTGTTTCTGGTTCTTGTGTGAGAATCGTAGTTGAGAGTCGCATCTGTGCCGCATTTTTGATCCGTCCTCCTCACAGGTTCATATGCCACTAGCAGCGTTTCAGAAGAAATAAAAAGCATTTTGGCCGCCTGATACTGCTGAACTGCTCAGACTTACTTGCTTTGGTCATTTTTCCTTGATTTTTGTGCTTCTACTATGTGTAAGTTGGCTACATAGTTGTAAAAAAGTGTTTTTTGTGTCTGTGTTTATGATCACAAGTTTGCACGGGGTCTTTTATTTTGAAAATTAATCATATCCTCTATGCTGTTTCTGTCTCTGACTTCCTGCCTGCTCAGTCTGCTCTGTGCAGCTTGATGCAGCATCCATCATAAATAGACTCAGAGTGTATTTTCTGTGGGGCAGAGCAGAGAGCTGCTTCTGGGACGCTGCAGCAGCACCATGTAAGAATGGCTGCGATCAGCTCCAGGGGTGTGGCGCCTCCGTACCCAGTAAAATCAAGCTGTTAGTGATCCTGGATTTCAGCAGCAGTGAGATATTGATGAGGACTGTTCGCTGTTTTCATTGAATGTTGAACTAAAAGGCTCGAAGGAATCAGAATGTTTGTGGAGCTGTAACATCGTGTTAGTCCAGGCTCGCAGTATACTGATAAATCTTTGTGGCTACAGACCACAAGCAAACTGTCCTGCAACCAAAGTGTTGATGTTATTTTTAAAAAGGGACAACAGCGTATTTATTTTCTTAGGAAGCAGAACTTTTTTAATATTGATAACACATTTCTTACCATGTTTTACAAATCCTTGATTGAGAGCATCTTGTGTTATTGTGTTGTATGTTGTTATGGACATTACAAGTTTACTCACAGGAGCAAATTAGGAAAAATGGTGAAGACCTGTGGGGAAATCATGGGGCAAAAGCAGGCTGATTTGTGCCACTTGTACCTGACCAGGCTGGCTGATCCCACCCACTCTCAGCCAATCCCTTCTGATTGAAGGTATAGGTACCCTAAGATCAAAACCAACAGGGCAAAAAACTTAACTCAAACAAGATGCTGTAACCAAACACTATATGGAGCTGAGGTCTGATCACTCTCAGCTGGGTCGCCTGTTGAAAGACCTAGAACACCGGATGATGATTCCAGGAACATCGCTGAAGATCAGCAGATATAGTTGCACAGCAGACCTGCAACATACAGAATCATATGTAACTTACAGTGTTGTAATTATCTACAACAACTCATGAATTCAGTTCTCAGATTAAAGTGATGCAGGACTTTTGTAAGTCCGGTTATTCTTATCAACAGGGTAAAAAAAAACACATTCCCTGGGAAACAATATCAACAGCACCTTGATTTAAATATGGTATTTATCTAGAACGACAGCGGCTGAACTCAGAGAAAGAAACATACCGATGATCCAAACAGAAAGATGTCACAGACTCGCCCACACAGTTTGACTTACAGGTGGTCTCTGAATGTACAGAAACAGCAGTGACGAGTACTTAGCAACAATATGAGGGGAAAAAACTGTGAGATGAGATCATTGCAGCACCAGGAGGCCAAAATAAACCGCACGCACGCAACCAAATGATGGTTTTCATATATTTTCCTTCTCAGTGTCACAGTCGATTTGGAGACGAACTTTCTCTCCAGTTGATCAGAACCTCACACTGACAGCGTCTGGTCTTCTGTCCCCCGGGCAGCAAATAAATACGAGGAAATAAAGCTCTTCATCTGCTCCCCGTCCTGACCATCAACCCCTAAAACTCCCAACAAGCCCCTCTCTCTGAGGCCACCAGAGGGGCCAAACAGAGACAGATTTAAATAAATGGAACCACGGGGGACGTATCACATTTCAAATATAGTATTGAAATGACAGCTATAAACTGTAGCCTGAGTGCTTTGATTGAACCGTCCAAACTCATAGTGTTTTTTATAGACTGATGCAGAGTGATGTTGGTATTATAAAGATCCCAACAGGCTCAAGCATCTCTATAGAGATTTATTTGAGTTCTGGGAGAGAATTTAAAGTACAGATGGAATGAAAAGTGCCCTTTTAGATCACACTAAATATACATATTGTGCACCTAAAAATACAAAAAATCTATTTCTTTTCATTTTTGTTATTAGTGATTTATGCATCATGTTTTTCTTAATATTTAACGAAATATGACGTGTGCTTACGTAGGCTTGAACCAACCAGTTTCAACCAATAATATGACATCCACCAATCAGTCTATCCTCAGCTTTCTTTTGCCTTGCTAATAATGACTAATTTTAGAGGAAATTTTGGATATCTGGATATAAAATTATCCATCTACAGAGAAGTAGATGTTGCTGGGAGCAAGAGATAATTTTCTGCACATCAACGACTGTAATTTCTGCAGCCAGGTTAATGCAGATGAAGTGAATGGAGTTCAGCTAAGTTAAACACAAGATTTTGAAAGAACAAAGACACTGCAAACAGTTTTCATTGGGAATGATTTTAGATTTAGAGTAGATCCACTGAAAAATGTTCCAAAAAAGTCTGTGGTTTTTCAGAGAAAGCAGCACAGAGCTAGATTCTTTAGTTAGCTAGTTAGCAACAGCATGTTACGTTGGGTTAAAACGCACCAACTGTTGAACATTCAAATCAAACTTCTAGTGTTATTTCATGCCTGTCCATTCTGTTTCACTTGGAAATGCGTCATGATACGGAAGCTAGATCTGTACTTTAAAGCCTCTGTGAACTCAAATCCACCATAGTCTTCCAACCATGTAATTTAGGGTTTTATGTACATAATAATTAGCTTATAACACATATCAGAAATCAGATTTCAGATTTAAATATTGCCATCCAAGTTTTTTCCCTGCTTTGGGTTTGAATAACAGCCCCTCCAGGAAATTGCAATGTAGTGTAGAATTCTGCATGGCCTTGCAATTTTGTTCAAACTCCACAACTTTTCTGCAAGTTTGACTTCATACATATACATCTCAATGAACCCAATGTTTTGTTTATTATTCATTAGTTTTTTGCATTTATATTTTTTAAAGTAACTAACAAACACAAACTCCTGCAACTCCCAGTTCCTGCGAGATAAATGACTGTTCCTGTCCATGGAGTCTGGTGTTTGTAAAGACAGCAGAGACGGCAGCTTGAGCTCCACGCTGGAAAACGCTGTCTGACAACAAACTAAAGCTGCAAGCATGTTCTAAATATAGCATTTTGATTTTTTTAGGTGGTCCTTGTTTTAGGTGCTAAAATACATTTTGCTGCTGCCTGCGTCCACAGCGGTCCACAGCAGGACATTACTCAGCTTCAGTGGTGGGACTCCTGAGGCAGCTGTCAATCAAACATGAGCTGAAACGCCCACACAGTCTGAGAAATAGTCTAAACAGCAAAATGAGCCGTTTTTCAACCAGGTTTTCGAAGTTTTTAGGCCAAGTTTCAAGCCAAGTTTTCAAATGCATAATGTGATGTGCTGCGTGGAGGTCAGTTTTCTGTGTAGCTCTTGTCTCAGGGGGATTTGACATCTCGTATATCAAAGTGCTGATAGCCAGACAAGCGCTACTGATTAGCTTCCCACCTAATATTACTCACCTCTGGAGAAGTGAAGCTTGTCTTCAGCTTCTATTCAAATCCTTCACAATTTCTTGTTAGAGGACCGCAACTCACATTTTCAAGCGTCTTTGTATGATAATTGCCACCAAAGCTCTTACCTGCAGAAATGAACAGAATTAGAGCGTGATTTTCCAACGAGGTTGAATTAACCGCTTCAAATCCTGGCGAACACCGAGAGGTCGCTTCAGCTCAAGACAGAAACTTCCAGGGGGGTCAAACCTCGGCCGTTCTTTGTGCTGAGGTGACATTGGCCAACCGCTGAGCCAACAAGCCGCCCAATTAGCAGTCTTGTGTTTGGTGGAGGTGAGAGCTGTGTCTCTGAGCTCTCAGTTCCAGCTCCGTGGTGTTGTTAGTGAGTCCGTCTTTGCCAGCTGACAGGGTCCTGGAGGGTCCTGGAAGGCTGCAGAGAACTAAGCTGGAACAGTGTTTATCTCTCTGCTGACACACACACACACCTTTCTGTCTGCGGCTGTCTCTCTGCCTTATTCTGTTTTTGTCTCTCATCCAAACACTCAGTCAGACACTCAGACACTTTGCTTCTTTCGTTTTCCATCCATTCCTTTTTCACTCTTTCTCATGCATGTATACACACCTTATCTCTAACACACAGTCTCCTCCAAATGTTACTTTTTTTTTCTTACTGTCTTTCTTGCACTGTTAAACTTTCCACCATAAATTTACAGTAATTAACTGACAGCTTCGCCTGCAAGGTAATGTGATTTTCTGTGATTACAGAATAGAGATATACAAAAATAGAAATGGGAAAAAATAGAATCAGTGTCTTCTATTTAATTATATTATAACAACGTATACAAGTCAGTTCTTCAAATTTGAGTCTGACAATATGAAAAAGAACAGTACCAGTACCAGTGCAAGTGTTGCTTCAATAAGATGATACAACAGTTGTACCTCAGGACCGGGTTGCACCAACAGAGATTAATATAATCTAAGATTTGATCTAATCAAGGTTTAGTAAAACTAAGTTTGAAATGAGTAAATCCTGATTTAAAATTAAGCAGATCTCTGTTGCTCTGTAACAGAACATATTATTTGCTAGCTAGCTAAAAGTTAATAAAACATTACATTGTTTGCTAGCTAGTTAAAGTATTTTTTTTAAAGTTATATACATTGTTTGCTAGCTTGCTAAAAAAAAAAAAAAAGCTAGTAAAGTCTTTAAAAAAAAAAAAAAGTTAAATAGCTAGCTAAGAAACATTTTTTATATTGTTTGTTTCCAGCTAAAATGTTGGTTAGCCTAGTTAGCCTGCTCATGGTGGTGGAGAATTGTTTAATTTTTTTAAACCTCCCCAAGAGTAAGTTAAAAGTTGATATTACATTTTGAATTGGAGTTTAAAGCTGGTATTACAAATTTAATCTAGGTTTACAGTAAAAACCAAATTGAGATTTAAAGAGAGGTTTAAATTTGATCGTTCTTAATTTTATTTTTAAAAGGTTTAGGATGAAAAAATTGAAGCTGAAATATGATTTAATCAGGTTTAAAAATGGACCCTTGTTAGTACAACACAACCTAAGACTATGAAAACTGTTTTTATTGGTCTTTATTGTTGAAAAGTAGAAATAATTTAGATCACATCTGCTTTTTAAACCACAGTTACCAGAGAGGTGTACTACAAAACAAGATTAATGTGTTAATGAGATACACTGAGTCTAAAGTCAGTTTTTAGTGTCACAGACGTGTTTCTCTTTTAACCTGGCTAGATCACCATGATAACTTCTGTTGTTATGTTCAGAGTTTCAGATTAATTCAGCTGTAAAAGCGTTTTTCACTGTTTCTTTTCCTGATGACGTTCTTTATGAGTTATATAGATTCTAAACTGAGAGAAGGTGTTATATGTGCCAAGTTGCTGAGTCATCATACATCATGTTTCAATCTGCTCTATAAAATTTCATTCATTAATGTGCAATTGTCACGTCAGAAATAAACTGCAGACATTAAAAGCACACTGATTAATCATGTCGATTAGTGATTTTCTGCCAGCATTCACTTCTTTTTTAAATGTTTATATGTTAATCTCGATTGAAGTGGGCGGCTCACGTGCAGAAGAAAAGTCCAATGACGCACTAAACATCCCTTTTTATGTGACAACAGTTGTTAATGAAGGCTAAACTGAGACAAAATGCTGACATTCAATAATTTTAGCTGTCTAGAAAGTTGCAGCTTTTTAAACAATGACACTGTTCTAGGTTAAATAGCAAAAAAATGAACTGAAATGGAGACAGCCTCACTGATTATTATTATTATTCCTTGATATTTTAATTGTTTAAAGCAGAATAAAAGGAATTATGTGTTACTCATTGGAGGTTGCTTTATCAGTGCAGAACACTGAGCATCCCAAGATGTTAAGCTGTTTACACTGAAATTTAATTCTCTGAAACTGTTGTAATCATGCTGCTTTACTCCCAGGTTGCATTGCAGTTTACAGTATACAGTATACTGTTCAGATTAAAATTTACATGAAAGATCTACAGTGCACTTTTCCTCTTTTGTACACAGCTCACTTGTACTTTCCTCTCCACCTCTCTTATTTTGTGGCTTGTGTGCCACCATCAGAACCGCCTACCAATCTGCATTTTTCAACCCAAAATTCTTCAAACTTGTCATTTCTTCACCTCTTTCTTTTGTCATTTTCATCAACGGGAAGGAGGAGGAGGAGGAGGAGGAGGAGGAGGCGGAGGGGTAAAAAGCAGGAGAACTATATCGAGTTGAGGTCTCTATGGAAACAGTAGAGTGGCGGCAGCAGCGGGGTACAGGGGGGAGGCTGACAGCTCGGCTCCGCAGCAGTGACGCACGATGGCTTGAAGTTCGAGAGGGGTAAAGCTCCTGCACCCCCTCTAGAACACCTCCTCAGCAGTAAAAGCCACCATTAAGACATCCTGTCATCTAGCAGGAGACATCATTCATGATTTTGTCATAATAATCATCTCTCTCCTACTTTTTTACCTTTGTATAACAGATGAAAATTACATCTCAGCTGCTAATTTGTCAGTCTCGTCTAATTTTCTCTGCCCAGTGCAACAGTTTTAAATGCTGCAGCTGTTAGATCAGCAAAAGAAATGACGCACATCAAGGTGAGAATATCTGATCCTTTGTTTCATGAACAGAAGTTTTGAGTAGACTTGCAGGGATGTTGCAGAAGAGCTGTTTGGACATTGGTTGCTAATGTTTTCATGGTGTGTTATGTTGTAGACTGCAAAGGTGTCACTATGTAGTTTGCAGGTGGTTTTCTTGGCGACTTGCAGGGCTTTGGGGGTTACTGGATGTTTGCTAGTGTGTTTTCAGGTGATTGTAATGGTGTTTTGGATAGTTGTAAACTATGATATCATGTATAAGCAGCCTCACATACAATGTAAGCATTTTGCAATGTAAATATAAGATCTATCTACTGGTATGATTGGCTGTCTGCAGGGTTTCTCCAGCTTGTTATCGCCAAATTCACAAAGAAGACATTCACTGAAGAAAAATTAAAACAAAGCAGACTGCCACTTTTAGGATATGGAGCCTTTGAGTGTGTGTGATACAGAGTGTAAGTGGATCTGCTGCTCCAGTCAGCATAATTACTTTCATGAAATGCTTTAATGAACCATTTGTTACAGAGCCCCTCACAGGGCAACAAGAAGAAAGAAATGACAAGAAGGTTTAGACCAATAAGGGATAAAAGGAGACAGAAAGAAAACATGAACACAAATTTAATAGGAGGATATATTTCATCCCTCTCCTCTGTCTTCTCTTCCAGCTCTGCTGTACGCCACCATCTTTGGAAACGTGACCACCATCTTCCAGCAGATGTACGCTAACACCAACCGCTACCACGAGATGCTCAACAACGTCAGGGACTTCCTGAAGCTCTACCAGGTCCCCAAGGGGCTGAGCGAGCGGGTGATGGACTACATCGTCTCCACCTGGTCCATGTCCAAAGGCATCGACACGGAGAAGGTGAGACCGAGAGGTCGGGGTCGAGCCAGCGTAAGACGTCTTTGTGTGGTCATGCAGAGGTTTTGTTGTCGAATTAGTCACAAAGAAACGTACGTGTGACAAATCAAAGTCTAGATGAAGATGCTGTTGCCATCCATACACCCAAACAAAAAGATTACATTTGTTAAGCTCCTTGAACCAGACAACCTTATCGAAGAGACAAAAAGAAGCCATAAACAAGTCATCATAACAAAACCAGTGGGAAGAAGCACTGTGACGAGCATAAAGAAGAAAATAACCACAACAAAATAAACAAAATGCCTTAAAGCCAGTCACCGGTCACACACTGTTACAACCTCATTTACCCAAACACACGCTGAGAGCTGAACTTCTGACCCTCCACACCCCAAGACATCAAACTGCTCACAGAGTGCAGTTCTGTGCACAGTGTGGACTTTTATGTTGTTGTTATCTTGTATTATAGAAACTGATGAGACTTACTGATGGTTGTGTTTGAATTAAGAGAAGATCACTTCAAAGCTTTTTAATACATGTAACTTATTAAATTCTTATGTTACAGCAGCAAGACATCAGACTTAAGTATACAGTAAATATACATGTAAACACCAAAAGAGAACGATAGAAATAAAAAATAGTTGAGTTCAAAGCATAAGAAAATTATTTGCATACTCTATAAATATAGAAAATGCAAAGGAAGCGAATGCTGTGGACCAGGAGGTGAAGCGAAGAGAGAAAGCAGCTTAAGGCTGAGCTGTTTTTACCCCTCTGTTCTCACTGTTAGCACCTGGCTGGTCTTGGGCAGCGCTAAACCCAGGATGCAGCCATGGTGCTGACAGTGTATTAAGGGAACTTGGTTTGGTGGAACATTTGCACGTTGGGAGACGAGTTCTGGCGTCAGCTCTTTCCCCACCAATGACGAGATATCTTGTCAGTCGCTGTTTTCACTGCCAGGCAGAAGGGTGCACTGTGACACATCGTTTTCAGTCACAGCTTAAATATTTAACATCGAGCACAAAATCATAATTAAAAAAAAGAAAGGTGAACAGTGTCAATCAGCGTTGCCATGAAGTGATCCAGAAAAAATATTAAGTATCGTAAAGGTACCAAAATGGGTGGGATTTTAATGCAAGCAAGAACAATTATGGTTTATGCTTCCATACTTTGCATTTAGGGTACTTTTTACTTCAGTGTGAGTTCTGATCTGCATTCGAGCACAAAACAAACTCCTCATATGAAGTGCAGAAGTCATTTATGAAGGTGTGTATCACCTGCAGCCTTCAGGGCTTCTGGGCTGAAAAAATAAAGCAAACACACATTAAAGTGCCGTTTTTTTTATTTATGTCAAATTAAAAACCTGCTCCTTTCTGTCCAGCGTCTTTTACTTTTATCAGACGGGTCTAACTTTACTAGGGGACACGCAGTGATTTGTAATCACCTTGATTATTATAATCAAACATTAATCTGCTGCTTAAAGTTAAGAGTTTGTCACAAATCACCTCTGGTAGTTTGGCTCTGATGGTAACACTCCCGTAAATCAAACGCTGGTCCTGCAGCCTTAAATTCAGTTTGATTTCCGACTCTGTTTGTTTTTATGTTCCCTCTGTCACCTCTGGAGGAGCATTATGCGATTTGATTTTCAGTGCAGATGTCAAGATTTCAATTGGGAAATGGCCAGTGGTAAAATCCTGCCCTTCGATGGCTGTGATGATTTTTATCGTCTGACAAAAAGTTGATTTATGGAGCTGGTGAGGTCCTGAGGTTAATCCTTTATTTCATCTCCTCATTATATTTGTCCTGTCTGAATAGAACTTGCCTGTTTTTGTTTCCTGTATTTGTCCATTTAACAGCACTTTCCTTTGGCAATCATGCTCCCTTCATCTCTTCAGATCATAAGCCTCCTCCTCCCCATCAATCCCATTTTCCCAAGTTTTTGTTGAGATAATTATACACTCCTGAAGAGACATAAGGCGAGCCTGCCCTCAGTATAAATACCTCGCAGTCAAAGCTGGGGCCAATTAGTGGATATTTTTTGTCACTTTGGGAGCCGTTACACAGGACCCAGCCAGCTGTTTATGCGAGTACACACCCCAAAAAAGACCAGAGGCTCCCAGAAGCATCTCAGTGATACTAATATCCACTTTAAATAGAGCAAAGATTATTTTCGAAGACTGTTGTGTTGTGTTTTGATGTTGCAGAGGCTTTTAGATGATTTATTGTCTTCCCCCTGGTCGATTTTGTTCATATTTAACAAAGCAGGTTTGTGGAGGATGAGATACTACGTTGTTTTCTGTGTTTTACCTAAATGCTTCAGTTAATTAGGCTGGATTTCAGAATTTGTGTAATGAGCTGGACAAAGCGATTACAATTTACAGTTTAGGCTTTTTGGCAGACTCCAGTATCCAGAGGGACTTAACGAATGCAACGACCCAATCAGCTTCTAAACTGCAGTAATGCTCAGACAGTAACCTGCAGCAAAGCTGGCTGGGTAATTGAGGAGAGAGACGAGGAAGTTTGGGTTTCTGACCCGCCCCCTCCTGCCTAACAGCTGCTCTCTGCTGAACTGCTCTTGTGCACGAAACAGAGCCTGTTTGTGTTTTTCTGCAGATGATCTTACCCTAAACCAGGACCGTCTAAATATCACGGTGCTGGACGGATATCAAGTGGAACCTTTTGCTCACTAAAGCTTTTTATCAGTTCATTACAGGAAGCATGTTGAAAATGAGACCTCCATCAGATGGGAGGCGGTTCTCTGAGGTCTTGTTCAGACCGACTGCCCAAACAGATTGATTTTAGAATGGAGGGATGGTGTCAGTAACCAGCAGGTACCGAAGCCATTACTACAGCAGCCCATGCAGTTAGGATGATGATGTCCAGACACACAAATCCAATCTGATCACTTGCAACAGTGCAGACTGTCCTGAAGATCTGATTTACCTTCAGTCCAAACAAAGCCTTCATGACTTCTAAGATCAACTGCATGGCTGTAGTACAGCTGCTTCACAATGACGTATTCGTAGCTGATGTCCACATGCAGTGTGTGTCTCCCGTCTGGTTCCTTGTTAAGGACTGGTTCTGACTGGGGGGCCCTGGCTCAGGAGTGGATCATCCGCTGATCACAGGGTTGTTGGTTTGATCCACACCGCCTCCTGTCTTGGGCAAAACACTGAAGCCCAGATTTCTCCTGATGATCAGGGCAGCACCATGTGTGGTAGCTCGCTGCCATCAGAGCGTGCGAGTCCGTGAATGAGAGGCAAAAACCTTGTGAAGAGCCTTGGATAAAACTGTTATATAAATGTAGCTGTTCACCATCTTTAGTACCCCTGACTTTTAGAAAAGAACCAAACGCAGCTCTTCCTGTTTGTGTTGCTGAGACTCTGAGACTTTTAATTTTTTTGGATTTGGCATTAAGAGCCAAGGCAGACTTGGGGCTGGAGTTGCAACGATGAATTGAGGAATCGATTAGCTGTCATCAGCTATTTTGATAATCAGTTGATCAGTTTGAATACTTTTTTTTAAGGAACAACCCTAAAAATTCTCAGATTCCAACGTCTTAGATGTGAATATTTTTCTGGTTTCCTGACAGTAAACTAAATATTTTTGGGTTGTGGACATTTGAGGATGTCATATCGGACACTGATCAACATTTTTCACCATTCTTTGACATTTCAGTGACCAAACAACTAATCAGTTAATTGGGAAAATAACAGATGAATCAACAATGACAATAATTATTAGTTGCAGCACTACCTAAGCATTTAGGTGAAAAGGCGCTGACCTGTAGACGTAGGCTACTTTGAACATTTTAGGTGACAAAATAAAACTTTAAATAAATCAAATAAAACTGGTGTGTAGGCTGCACATTTTTACTATTGGAAAATGTAGAATCACTTTAGGCTGGCAGCAATGATAAATGAAAATTAAAATGCTCCAGGGAGCAACTGGAGAGGGGCAGAAGAGACACGTGCAGCTCAGGTTGTCAACCCCTGGTTTAACACATGTAAACTCAAACACAGTGCAGGATTTCCTGCTCACCCAATGAGTGTTTTGCTTCTAAACCAAAGGCACTCAGTGGTCGAAGCCTTTATTGTCCTTCAATTTTACAAGGTTTGCATTGATTATTATAGAGGTCACCCTTCCTTTTTTATAGTAAATTGTGTTTTTTTGTTTCTTTACATTAGACTGGTGTCATTCTTTCTGCTTTAAAAAGATTGCTTACCATTGTGTGTTTGTATTTTCATCACTCTTTCAGTTTAAACGACTGAAAGGTCAAACTTATATCTGATACATCACCTTCCAGAACCAGGACAAGTCCGTACTGTAGCTGATGCTTTCCACTGACCTCTGGAGGATTGAACAAGTAAAATAGTCCTCATTATCTGCTGAAGCTAAACCTTCTAAACCTTCATCTTGCTGCCAGCAGACCTCCATCAAACACTGTTCGTGAACGTTTTACTGAGTCGAATCCTCAGAGGGAAACCTGGGCAGGAAGAGGAGACTGAATTAATGTTCTCCTCTGTAGCAGGTGTCAGTTTTTGTCTTGGTGATGCCAAACGGAGGATTTTCTGTCAGCGGCAGCATGACCTCCCCTGCGTCTCTTTGTCTTCCAGGTCTTATCCATCTGTCCCAAGGACATGCGGGCCGACATCTGCGTCCACCTGAACAGAAAGGTATGTATATCCTTATAAAGACAAAAAAAAGCCTGACTTTGGTTGCAGTAACATTCTCCAAACACCTGAACTGGCCACAAAACCCACACAAAGTGATATTTAGATTTGTGGAGTAGGACATTCGTTTCACTCCACTGAACACACCGAGGACCAGCCCTTGGCTTCACTTATTACATAACTAAACGCAGGCTAGCTGGGCTCCATTAGAAGCTCCTGGGCATCACTTGACACGACTGATATGGGTCCCAAAACTTTGGCAGACTCAAATTGCTGAACTGGCATTGGACAAAGGACACCTTTGCTTGCGTAACTGTGCTGTATAACAGCTGTCACTACACTTAGTGTTACGGTCTCTCAAACACGTCTCTGTCTAGAAGGTAGTACATTGTATTTAACCGAGCCTCTTTTCAAAGTTACAACAATACAGTCTATGTCCTTTAAGTTGTTCAAGGCAAGGTGAAGACTCTCAAGGCTTTTATTTTTTTCAGTTTCCCCAAAAATAGGTGGATGTTGCAAAAGAAGCAGATGGGTTTGGATTTTTTTGTGTGTACTGAAAGTTGTTGTTTCTTTTTGCAAGGCTGCACTCTTCCCCACCTTATAAATAAGGTCCTTCTGCAAAGAAAACAGGTCACGAACCTGTGTTTATCCTCACATCGACCTTACTCATGCAAACAATGTGAAAATTCTCGCAGGATTCATCAATACATTTGATTTCTTATACCTCTCTGTTAGGTAAGAACAAAATTTCAAAGAGCTCCAGACCACTCGTACGCGCAAAGGTCAACTTGTGTTTTGTGCTCTGAAATATTAATAATGGTGAAGAAAAGTAATTTGCATCATGAATACACAAAAGAAAAATGTTACACAACTATTTATTCATTTGATAATACGACGTAAAGATGATAGGTTACCTTGGAGCCTCAACTTAGATTAGAGACAGAGTCCTTCAGTATCTTTTCTTTTTCTTTTCTTTTCTTCTTCTTTGTTTTTCTGAGTTAATGTCACCCATCAAACATCAGCGGCTTGTTGCTCTGTGGTTTGAATGTGGAGGTCAACTCTGCTGCCTTTATTTGTATTTTTCTGGTTGTTTCTTTATGCTAACTGCAAACTTTCTGGCATGCACATCCAAGTTAAGATCAAACACGATTCATCAGACACAATAAAGAAAATAATAAAGAATTTGTCATGAAGTGTTTCACATTATCTTTTCTTCACTCAAGAACTCATAAAATAGCACGATTTTTAAAAAGGAGTCTGAAGTTACTTAAACAAATGATGTACTTACAGGACATCAGTAAAGCAGGCAGTCTCTCAGTGTGGCTCAGGACACAGTCTCAGACACACTGCTGAAAGACTGTGGTCACATGTGGCCCAGACCACCTCTGAATGTGGTCTGAGTGATCGGATCTCTAATGCAGGTTCACTCACAGCTGCACTTTGAGCTGTCCAGCAGGTTAATATCAGGTCTGAACGGGGCCACAGAGAGAGAGAGAGAGAGAGTCTCCTCTTTACTGTCAGCCTACTTTTACTGTTGTTTTGTTAAAAGTAAATGCACCTGGTTGGTGCTGATGTCATCTGGTACCACGTTGGTTTTAATAGGCTGCATCATTAACCTCCTGCATGTGGCTCACCTGCTGCTGTGAAAACAAAACCAGTGGTGAAAAATCCAAACAATGAGTTGTAGGATTTTTAGGCAACTTTATAAAACATCCTGCTGATGAAGAAAGTCAACAGAGCAGACACAGAGAGAGGTTCAGAAATGTGGTGCGCATGCAGAAAAGGACGTGTAGGCAGGGGCGGTTCTCGGGAGGCCGGCAGGGGCCCCCACCCCACTGTACCACTGAGTTTGAACCTCCATGTGGCCCTCCCCTCTAAGAGTCTACAATAACAATAAAATGACCCCTTTGTTGCTACAATATGGTGCTGACCACAAGTTACTAAAACAAATACCAATCACAATGTCTGTTAATCATAGTTATATTATATATACAGGCTGGGGAGTAACAGATTACATGTAATAAGATTACTTAATCTTGACATAAAAAAAGGTAACTGTATTCCATTGCAGTTACAGATATAAAAAAAAAAAGGTATAATCAGATTTAGTAAAAATGGGGATTATTAGTAGGGTTACAATTTTAAAATAAAGAATGATATCCATGCACAGTGCAAACAGCTGACAATCCATTATCATGACCTCGAGTGAAATGGGTGGAAATGTATGCCTTTTTTTTGTCTTTAAATTAATCAGTCAATAAATAAATTGCGTGCAGCAAAGGAAGGAACAGCTGGGCAAACTAATACATCTAAAAACACTGCTGCAATGATTCATCTATTTTTAAGTAATTATTAAATTGTTATTTTGATAACCTATAATTGTTGAGTCATTTTTTTTATTTAAAAAGCTCAAAACTCTCTGATTTCAGCTTCTTAAATGTGAATATTTTCTAGTTTCTTTAGTTGTCTCTGACTCTTACACTCTTACACTTTGTGAAACACCGATCAATATTTTTCACTATTTTCTGACATTTCATGGACCAAACAACCAATCAATTAATTCAGAAAATAACTGACTGATAAAGTGATGATGAAAATAATGGTTATTTGCAGCCCTAAAAACAATATATTAGGCTTAACAATTTCAACATATTTTACACTGAGGTAATCACAAATGACCTCAATTGTCTCAAAAAGACTTTCAGTTTCAGTGGACAAACTTTCGTCTTTAACTCCTCGCCACACAGTGATGCAGTGTCCATAAATCCACTTACAAAATAAAGACCAAAGTCCAGAACTTACCTGAGAATCGTCACATTATTAAGTTCTCTTCAGTATCAAAGTAATCCAATGATAGTTGGTCGTGCATTCATGGATACATTTCAAACAGAATGTGCTAATAGCTAATTTGGCTACTTTTAAAATATAAACAGATAAAGTTGTGTATGATTACAGCATTTAGGGGGAAAAGAGAACTGAAGAGATAAACAATGTTATCACATAAAAAATAGTTTGTGACTAAAATAAGGTGAAGAATTTAGTCAAATTAAAATGATGGAATAAGAAATAACCTACCAGAAACAGGGTAAAGACAAATAACCCAAACTCTGTCATTCTGCATGAACTGCTCAGAAATAAAAAGTAAAAAAAACAAAAAAAAAACAATGCTCATTAAGCACCATAGTCATTAAAAAAGACAGTAGGTGGTGAAACTTAATTCATTTATCACTCTTTTTAATTAAGTTTGGTAAAGTTTGGTAAACACTGATAAATTTGCAGATTTCCTAAAATTACAAAACAAAAATAATGAACCTGAGCAACACCTTAATGAGTTAGTCAGTAAAAACTAGTAATCACAAAAAGTCTCAGTTGTTTTGTCTTTTTTTCCAGATAAAGTTCTGGTGATACTTCATGACTGCAAGCATGAAACGCAAAAAAGAAATAAAACTGGACTTGCAATCAATCTTTTGTATTTTTTTTTTCTTTTTGATGTTAAAGCATCACAAGCCAGCCGTGTTCATAAAAATGATGTGTGCAGTTTAACAACGTCACATTAGAGGATTTTGGTTTTTTTTGTTGTCCTCAAACATCAAACACTTCAGTCATTTTGTCCTGCTGTCCCCGCTACACAAAAGGTCCTAACTGAAAAGACACAGTTGTGAATGCGCAGTTTGTGAGGCGACTTGTTTCTTTTTGAGGGATTATTTCCTGATGATTGTTTCCCGAGAGCTTCAAGTGATTGACAGGAATAACTGACATGAAAACACTCAATTCATCTCAGAGGAAGAAGGAACAAACCAAATGAAGGCTTCACCGTTAGTGTGATGGATTATCTCACCGTGTGGAAGCTGCTTTTCATTTTGTGCGTATGAATAGTTATCAGCAAATAACTTCTTCTTCTGCAGAGAGGGAAAGACGGAGGTGGAAAAATCTAGACTGTTGTCAAGAATTTCACACGGATGATTCTGCAACTCTAAAGTTTATCAGCTGAGCGTCACTAAAGAAAAAGTTTTGGGGGTTTTTCCAAATCAAAAGGGTTCATCCTCTGCAGAGCATGAATGAATCCTCCCTTCTTTTCTGTTGCAGCTCCAGGTTCTATTTATTGAGATATTTTGTTGAGTGTTTGAGCAGAGTTGCAGTGAACGGCCTTCCTACTTCACGTTTTCATTCACAGCTGTGAAACATCTATAAACGCAGCTCCTCTTTGGTTTACCCGTCACAGCTAGATCAAACTGGTCAGGCTGTGCACCCCGGTGCGTCGTGTGAGCGTGCACATAAACACAAACTGCAGTGGGGAGAAGCAAAGAGCACATGCACTACACAACTAAACACTGCTTGCACACACAGTTCCGCTCTTTGATCTGATCTGATCTGATCCCTGTTTTGGGATCGATCCTATCGACGCCAGAATCGTTCCTCAAAAACGAGACGTAGTATCGGAAGTATCGATATTTTAGGATCGATCCGCCCTCCTCTACAAAGCAAAAGAGCAGGATACCCAGAGGCAAGAAGCAAGACACTAAAACGTGGTAAAAATAAGACAAAACAGTCAAAGAGACAAGAACAGGAAAACATTAAAAACAATAAGAACAAATAAAAATAAAGGGGGAAGAATCCAGAGATGATATAAGTAATAAAAAAAAAAAAATGAAGAACAACCAAAATGATTAACGGCAAACTCACAATGAACAATATCTCACAATAAACTCACAATATGAAAACATAAATTAGTATCAGCAGTATAACTTTAAAGAACACATGATAACCATCAACTTCCCGTTCTTTGTCTCAGGTGTTCAACGAACATCCTGCCTTCCGGTTAGCCAGCGACGGCTGCCTCCGCTCGCTGGCGGTGGAGTTTCAGACGACGCACTGCGCCCCCGGAGACCTGATCTTCCACGCCGGAGAGAGCGTGGACACCCTGTGCTTCGTCGTGTCGGGGTCGCTGGAGGTCATCCAGGACGACGAGGTCATCGCTATCTTAGGTACGTGGTCATGAGAGGGATTTCTCGTGGGGATCAAACAACACTTGTCACGGTTTCTGTCACTTTCAACCTCTGATATATGAAGATTTACAGCCTTTTCTCTGTTTGATGTTGTAAATTATAAATAACCTCTGAGTTTTGGGCTGTTGGTAGTTATGATGGTGTATTTTCCACCATTTTCTGACTTTTTATGGACAACAAATAATAATTGTTCTCTGCAGCTGTAGTGTGGATTTATTGCTGTGTTGGCAGGAAGAAATCATCCCTCTTTAGAACAGTTTGGGTGCAGAACTGAAACACCCAGAATGAAAAGGCAACTAAAAAAAATCAGACAAACTACTTAAATTTTACAAAAACACCATCCGTTAGGTTTCAGGCAGTTTGAGAGAAAATCAACCAGGTGATACTCAAATGTGTTTTTATTTCAGAAAGCAAGAAAACTTCACAGTTTGACTTTATTCTCAACATTTCAACTTTATTTTTAGCAATTTGATTTTACTCTCAATTTTTATTTTACTCAACATTCCGACATTATTCTCAATATTTTTGACTGTTTTTCTCAAAATCATGACTGTATTTACAACATTTTAATGTTATTCCCAACAATTCAATGTTATTCTGAACTTTTCAAGTTTATTTTTGACATTTCAACATTTTTTCTCAACATTTAGACGTTTGAATTTTTTTTCCCTCAGTATTTCAACTTTATTCAGAAAACATTTTGATTTTGGTCTTAACATTTCAACTTTATTCTTGGCAGTTTGATTCTCTACATTTTGATTTTACTCTCAACATTTTGACTTATTTTCAACATATTTAATTTTATTCTTGACATTTCAACTTTATTTTCAATATTTTGAGTTTATGCTCAACATTTCAATTGTTTTTCTTAACATTTTGACTTTATTTTCAAGTTTTCAATGTTATTCTCAACTTTTCAAGTTTCAACATTTTGACTTTTTTAAATCAATATTTTGTTTATTCTTAACATTTTGAGTTTATTTTCAACATTTCAACCTTATTATCAACATTTTAATGTTATATTCAACTTTTCAAGTTTATTGTCGACATTTCAACATTTTTTTCTCGTTATTTCAACATTATTCTTGACAATAAAACTTGATTCTCAATTTTACAACTTTATTCTGGACATTTTGACAGGTTTTCTCAATACCTTGACCTTAGTGTCATTCACAATCGCATTTAAGCTTCATTCTTGTCATTTTTATTCTCAACCTTTTATCTTTATCTTCGACATTTCAACTCTATTCTCCACACTTCGACTTTGACTGTTTTTCCTCAACATTTTAACTTTCTTCTCCACATTTCTACTTTCTTCTCAGTATTTTGACTGTTTTCCTCAACATGTCAACTTAACAAAACATTCCTTCTCCTCTAATTTAATTCCTCATGTCTGGCCCTATTAGTCTTCCATATATATGTCATAATAAAGGAATAGAAGGATTAAAAAAAGATGCTGACAAATTGAAAGGTTGTTGTACAAACATGATTCATACTGGGAATAAAGGAATCATAAAAACAGATTCTGTGTGAGTCTCAGGCAGCTCATGAAGACAGGAGGAACATTAGATGAACGAAACTTGTCACAATAAAGTCAAACAAACCGCTCAGATTTTACAAAAACAACATCCTTTGGGTTTTCGAGCCGTTTGAGAGAAGATCATCCAGCTGACAGTCGAATGTGTTGTATTTTTAGAAGGCGAGAAACCCTTGTTTGTTTTCTGGGTTGTTGTTTGCAGTTGAATGTGACGCAGTTTTGACCTTTTCCAATCTGAAGTGTTTTCATAATCCCAGCAGGTCAGAAATCTCTCTTTCTATACGCACAGAAAAACCCTTGCCCTTCAACTGACAACAGCGTCATGATCAGACCTGCTATTTTTACTCCTGTTTTTTTTTTTTTTTGAACATGTAAACACTGTTTGCACAACGAGCAATGGGAAGGTTTCACTTGAAAGCTTCAATCATTTCCATTAAAAAACAGCAGTCAGCTGACGTCTCTGACTTTCAAGTGTTGAACAGTCAGAGTCTTAACTGCTGCCCCACATTTTGCTCCCTGCATCCTCGGCCTGTAATATTCATGAGGAGGAGAGGAACGAGGGAACCGGAAAGGAAGAATAAGATGCTGGCAGAGATAATGTCGTTTGAACTGCTTTTTATTGAGACGAGCACAGATAGCAGAGACGGCAGAGATGGCAGGAACGGCTGCGGCAGTGAGAGTAGTGCACATTCTCATAACCATCAGCGGGGCCCAGATGAGGCGTTTACTGACAGCGAATAACAAGGAGGAAAGATTATTACAACGGAGAGGGCGAACGCAAAGCTGCGCAGCAATTTGTTTAGATCATTTGGTGTGTGGAAGTTTTATTCGCGCACACAAGCGAACTTTACTTAACAACAACAAAATAAGTCAACCTGTCAGAACCTGTTGTTGGGATTTGGCATTGAGCGTTGCTACTTACTTGCTTTGACAAGACGATCGTGACAGTGAATTCTGGTTAAAAAAAATGGTTAAGGTTAATGGTTAAGGTCTGGACTCTTCACTGTTTGAGCCCCATCAATCCTGACATAGTCATCTTGAAATATGCCCGTACCATCAGGGAAGAAAAAAATGATGGAAACGGGGTCAAGGTGATTTCTGAGAGAGAACTGTACCTGAAACTAGGTTCTAAAAGAGGCTAAAGCTCAGCTCAGAGTTGGTGATAATGATCTGTGTTGTCAGCATTGTGAGAGACAACTTTTATATTATCCTGTAGATACTTATTTCAGTGTTAAAAATGTTTGCTACTGCAGGTTTAAGGTCTAAACATGTTGGGTTTTCTATCTCAAAAATCTTAGTTTACATGAGAATTATTACAACACTGCTGACTGAAAACTGATTATTTTTAACTATTTTTTTTTAACTAGGTCACCGGTAGAATATACTGCATATATTTCTTTTTTTTTTATTCTAGATGGGTCATATTATCTATAATAAATCAGTTTTTGCTTTATTATAGAAATAGTGATTCAGGATGATATGAACAGAAACTGCTGCAGCCTCAGATTGTTGCCAGATTGTGATCTGTGGTGATAGTCGCTGGCATGCAAGATAGTGATCCATTACGTTAGAGCTATAGATCCACTGCGGCAGATAGTGAGAATCTGTTGCAGCTGCAGTTTATGCTGAGCAAAGTAAGAAATGCATGATGGGTAAGGGAGAAAGAGAGGGCAAAGAGATGATGTGAAAGTAGACAATAAAAACTTTGGGGAAAAAGAATTAAAAAGTAGAAGAAGGTGGAGAGGAAGAGAAGTAGAGACAAATATCAAAGAGAAAAAAAACATACTGCAGGGAAGGGACAGAAGTTTTAAAAGTGGGAGACACGATACAGAGGGGACGAAACATATAAGAGGAAAAAAGAGAGGAAGAAAGGAGGAGAGGAGGTGCAGAGTAAAAGATGACACAGTGTCTCCGTCCGTCTCTGCAGACTCCCATTTTTGTTGCTTCCCCACTTCCTTAACTTCATTAGGAGACTGAGTGAAACGAGGCGGCAGTCAGAGATTCATAAAGAGAATATTAGATGATAAATTGCTTCATCACACTGAGGACATTAATCAATAACTCGTCAGATAGTTGTCACCGGGAGCCGCTGTTGCTGTGGATGGATGGACAGGGTCACAGAAGGAGAATATTTTCTCAACATGTCTGCTGTTGTTTTCCACTTAATTCTGATGTGTTTCCTCTGTTCCTCACATTCTGAATCCACTGGGCTTAAGCCTGCAGGAGGTGAGGAAGCTCCCGTTGAGGAATATTAAGATAAAATATCAGTGGCCACTTCTGGACACCATTTACCTGTGCTTCTCAAGAAATTGCTATTTTTTTGGGTCCAGCTGGGGACCAACTTTTCAGGTTACAAACCAATTTATTTTTGGTGGAAATGCAATGAATGGTTCAAAATTGTGCACTTGAACAGAAACGAAATCCATTCCATTTTGGTGGAAAATGGTGTGTAAATATGGCCGATTTAGTGACTAGGACTGCTAGCTGCATGGCTAACTGAGCTAGCTAGCTGAGAGTGGCTACAGTTAGCAGCAGTAGGTGGATACTCTGGTGATATACTGCCCCCTGTTTGTGTGGAGTATGAATTCAACAGGTGGCCAAAATCTTATTTTGCAATTCTTACATATTGCACCTTTAAATGTGAAGTCTAATTTTAAGCTTCACAAAATATACTAGTTCACATCAGTCGCCTTGTTGCTAAAAATAGTTTGAAAAGTTTGCAGAAAAAAATTGGAAACTGCATCAAAGAAGAGTGGCAATTATTCTACAGTCTCTTTTTAAATTGATTCAACACAGTCTTCAAAAATAAGCAGAGCAATCATGAACTTTTCTGGATGCTTTTATTTGAATTTTATTCATTTGCTTTGTGAGTTCTGGTTACTTTACTCAAAGATTTCCTAATTATTTTGTACCATCAGCCCCCTCAAATGCATTTATGTTAGAGCATATTTTATTTGATGAGAAAATACCATAAATTCTGAACAAGTGGGTGAAGCTTTTATAGTGTACCTCCACTGAAGAGATTCAGGCATTTATCTGTAATTTCCTTGTTTTACAAGTGTGATTCATTTGTTATATTTTAGTGAGAACACAGAGCCACTTCTGTTTGCTGTTAATGCAGAATCAACACTGCTTCATATTTAAGAATCCTCTGTAAGGTGTTGTCAAACATCTGCAGGATGTGCCAAGTTTCATGAACAGCTGGTCAACATCGTGAAATCACAGCAGAGTAAATCCAACACTTTGTTCCAGATCTCAGAACTATCAGATGGACTACGATGAAGTTTTGCACGGACATTTCAGTTTGTCTTTGCCTTTTGTGATCTCCTGGCTTTTTCCTCCACCATCACCAGCTGGTTGACACGTTTGGTTCTGAGGGAATTATTCCCCAATTTCCCCCAGGGACAAGGAACCTTCAGAGGAACTCAACACCAGAGGCACCAGTTGTCCAAATTAAGTTCTGGGGACTTCCAAAAAGTACTTTCCTAAAAGTACAGGAACTTTTGTGGGTGGGGCTTGCAGCGCTGAACATTTTTGATTGTTTGAGTGCTTGCAGCATTTTATTGCAACTGCAGTTTAAAAAACAGTTTGTTCTTTGTTCATTTAGCTTCAACATGTTACAGAAGAAAACATACGTTAGAGTGCCTAACAACAATTGTTCAGAAGTCGTTTGCAAAAATCTTCATTGGTCTTTAGACCTTGGTGGAAACGCCAAGAACAACAGATTGAAGGAACCTTTTAATTCTATGAAAAGTAGTTCCTGAGACTAAAAGGTCCAGGTACTTTGGGTGGAAAGACGGCCTTTGACTTATGACTGAATACTGGATGTGGAACCAAACCATTGTTTTGCAAGTCGCAAGTCTCAAATCTTTGCACTCTAGTGCCAAGTCAAGACAGGCAAGTCCCAAGTCCAACTTCAAATGTCTGACAAAGTTGGAAGTTCTGGAAGCTGGAATTTTTTGACCTGCACATTTTGCATACTTCTGTTGACCGCTGCATAGTTTTTGTGCACAAACAAAATCATCTTTGGTTTTGTTTGTGTTATTGTGTTTCAAAAAGAGAGTTCAGATTCAGTCACACATTAATACAAATAATCTAACAGATGGAGGCAGCGCTATACCAGCAGCTTCTGTATTCTACAAGGTAAAGTGATGGACTTTGTTTGGTTGGTTTGGAGAGTGATATTTGATTCATATTAACAGCTGTTTCTCATCAGAAAAGACTGGTGGTCCTGTTGAACTCTTTTGCAACTGACCTTCTTATATTCAAACATACCACAGCCCTGGATCTTATGAGATTTGTCTATTATTTAAACACCAGATTTTATGAGAAGTTATTGGAAGTTAAAATAGCGAATGCTTGTGTAACTTCAGTGGCAGTGGATACCTGCAGAGTGAGGAGTGAAAATCAGCGAGCCAAACAGTCCCTCAACATGTTGTCAGTGAGATGATTGCTTATTTTCTATGAGCCCTTGAAAATCTCTCAAGGACCCTTTGGGGTCCACAGGCTCCATTTTCGGTAACGACCAACCTGACGCTAATTGGATAGCTTGCAAGTTGTTGTCAAACTTTGTGTTGCGTAGCAACCAGCAACATGTTCCAGTCCTTAACAACAACACTCACAGCTGCCATTTGTGTTGAAGTCGGAGAACAAAGCTGCCGTCTGATCACAGCCTCGAGATGGAGAAGAGGACAGAGGGAGAGAAAGATGGAGGGAGAAGGACAAGGTGGTGGAAGGAGAGAAGCTGGAATGAGGGAGAGAAAAAGATTGAGGGTTGAAGGAGAGAGCTGATGTAAGGGGAGGGAAGATAAGGGGTTTGTCTGTGTGTCTTCACGGCATGAAAAGGAGGCTTCGTTCTAAAAATCGCTTCCCTCCTGAAAGTTTCCCTTTTCCTTGTGACAGACGTCCTGTTTTTTGCCAACTTCTTTTTTTTTTGTGCTGAGAAAGAAAAGAAAGTTCTGCCAGTACCTGAGCTCATGATAGGAGAAAGAAAACAGGAGGGAGAGAAAGAGAAAAAGAGTGATGATAGGTAAAATAAAAGAAAAAGGTTTTCATCATTTATCATTGTCGCTGTGTTTTACATTTAAATTTGTACCATTAGTCATTGTTTCAAATGTGGTTTATGATGAATCTGGAGGGACAGGATAGAGGAGAACAGTTTCCAGATCATTCTGTCTTTATCAAACTCATAAATAAAATCATGTTTTTTTATGGAGATGAATTATAAGAAGACATTCAGAGATGAACTTTAGATTAATATTTATCTTTTCTGCACTGTATGGAGTGATTTGAAAGACTTTGGTGCTCTTGTCTCTGGAGCAACAGAACAGTGGTTAGATGATATACAGGAGGCTGGTGTCTTGTAGGCTTATTTATTTTGCAGCAAGCTGAAATGTCTACATGACTACACAGGAAATTAACTGTGTTGCTTTAGGAACGTGCATCTCTCAGAACAAAGTGATAAAGATTTATTTTTCTCATGCAAAATACATGCTAAAGTATCATGCATAATCCAATATTACTATCTTTTTTAAACCACAAGTGTGCAGCAGTGGAACATAACTACCATATTTCCTCAAATGGTGACAGGGGCCTTTGTTTACCTCATCTGCAGAATGTAACAGACCTTTATTTGAAGCAGGCTTCTATTAGAGGCAGGCCTCTAATTCACATTCAGTTCCAGAACAAAATCACTAGTTGTGCATCTGAAATTAGTGGCTACAGTGCCGGGCCACAAAAGCAATGAGAGGTAGGTGCAGCAGTTTCCGAGCATTGTCCCTGATGAACAGATCATGCTGAATATAACAGGAAACAGTTGTAAACAGCAGTAGGTGAATGCAGGGTGTTGTTTATTTTCAGCTTTATAAGTCAGAACGGTAACAGTGATATGTTGGTAAATCTGCAGCCTTTAAGAAGTGCAGCACCAGAGCACAGTGCTGTTTCAAACAGCTATTCACTGTTTTTATCATCATCAAATCACCTGAAAACACACCAGGCTGCTGCAGTATAACCATACAAACCTCCACACACATCAGACTGGTCAGTTGTAACTCCTCATTCTGCTTTTTTTTTTTTTTATGAAGGAGACAAGTGATAAACAGAGGTCATCATTAGTAAAAGTAATTAATGTTTTATCCTTGAAACAAATTGTGATGCAAACACTGCTGAACCATCCATTTCCTGAGGTAAACTTTCCATTTGCTTAGCTGTTATTATCACATTTAAGCTGTTACAGAGCTATGAGAGTAGTGACGTGACTGGCTAAGAGAGAGTTTAATAATCACCACACCCACTGATCTTTATCTATCTTCACCCAGACCTTTCACTGCAGTATGAACCAAAATTGAAAGTGCGCAGATGCGTGACCTACCACCACCTTGCACTTGGCATTTTTTTTTTATTCAAATTTTAATTGAGGTTGTAGTGCACGCTTTTGCACCCTCAGAGAGCAAAAAGCCTGCTCTAATTCCCTCTGTTTGATAAGTATAATCGGTCGGTTTGGGACAAAGCCTCATTTTGATCAGCTCTCTTTTGCCCTGTTAAAGTTACTGCATTTCAGACACTTCCTGTTTCAAATTTGTAGCTGTGACAGATTCTTCAGTTGGTTTTCTGTTTACGCAGCATGACATGGGTGCTATAAGTGTGTGTTTATGTTATATACTGTATATTAATGGGAGAGAATATCAAAGTGAATACAAAGCACACTTAGGCACAAAAACAGACAAGAACATGCTGGAATATTTACTGTAATCATGCACACATACACACACTCTTCACTTCATTCACTCCTCTCATATGTTTTGTAGTTCTCTCTCTCTCTCTCACACACACACACACACACACACACACACACACACACACACACACACACACACACAGGGACTGACTGCATTAATGAGCAGTTGCTGAGCACAGTAGGGGATGGGGAGCAGGGGAGGATTTTAGGGATTCTCACCCTCTTAAATGATCTTTTTTTTCTTGTTTTGAAACACATTAAGCTGGTGGAAGAGGACTTTTGAAGGGAGGAAAAGGGATGCAGGCAGGCAAGAGAGAAAAAAAGGTAACAGTATGGAAACGGAAAGAAATATGGAAGAGAGAGAGTGGAGAATAGGTCGATGGACAGAGAGATGACTTGATGGAGGAACAGAGGATTGCAAGGAGGACAAAAAGAAAGGAGAGATGAACAAAAGGACAAGCAGATCAAGAGAAAAGATGGGAGGATTGGGCAGAAAAAAGACAGGAAGAAAAGGTTAAAAGGGAGTTTTGGAGGAGGAATAGATTGAGAGAATTTGAGAGGAAATCGAACGATAGGGGAAAATGAGACAAAAAAGAAAAGAGCAGAGGAGGATGGAGGGGAAAGAAGAAGAAGAAGAGGAGGCAGGGAGTGTGTGTTGGTTAGGTTTAAAGCCACTGATTTCCCCAGGCTGCTCCCTGAGGCTGTAACACACTCTGCTCTCATTAGTGTCCAGTGGCATCAGGTGGACACACTCACACAAACACACACACACACACGCAGTCGAGCAGCAAAGGTACATATATACGAATGCCAGTGTGTATTTTTTTATTACGGCTCTTTAATGTCTCTGTGTACAGGCTGTGAAAATGAGTTTTCTCCTGGGGGACAATAAAGTATATCTAAACACACACGCACCATCACATACAGAAGTGCAGAAGAGTGAGCACATACACATGAACACACACAAAAACACAATACTTTTTCCCACAGTAACAAGGCAATACCATGGCAGCTCCAGTAAATACTCATAAGTAATAACCCTCTCATTTCCCATCATCCACCAGGCTTCCAGTGTCCTTAACCAAACTCATTCAGCAGCAGCTTTGATATGTAACAGAGAGAGCAGATCTTACAGTCAGTCATGTGGACATCAGTGGATGAGGTTTGTCTTGATTAAAAAGATCCTGATTTCAGAGGATTGGAAACAGTCCAGAAACCAGTAATGTGACCTGCAGAAGCCACATTAAAGCTGGTAAACTTAATGGTTCAGATTGTATCGCAGTTTAGAGTTGTGGATGGATGGATATTTTTTCATATTAGCAAAAGAAAAAAGGTGATTAGGTTTGTCCTGTCCTGTCCTGTCCTTTTTATTGCAAAATGCTATAATATCATTAATTTTGGCATTTTGGCATTTTATCGCTTCTCTCATGCTATTTCTCATGTCATGCCTTGTATTTTTTGGCTGAAAGCCAGGTCAGCATTGGTCTGACTCACTGGATGCACACTGTGGATATAAGTCCTGCCACTGGCCGTGGTACTGTGGCATCCGCCATCTGTGTCAAGAACAACCTCCAAGCTACAACCTGCACACTGAAAACAGTAAAGTAGCACCTGTGATGCTAATGCTATGAATGTAACGAGCTAACAGCTCTTACCTGATGAAGGTTGCAGTCATTTTAATGCCAGAGCTCGCCTCCTGACGTGCAAATGTTCCCCGTCGATACCTGACTTTTGTAGCAGTAGCCCGTAGCTGCAAGTAGTCCCTTCAAGGACGCTGATTGGCTGCACCACCTTTGGTGCAGAATTTCAAGCCTGACAAGATGGATTCTTGCAAATCCAGCTGCCTTTCAAGGTAATTGCATATTTGCACATTTCTACAAATGCCAGCAGTATGTATTCTGCACGCTGCCATTTTGAGAGTTGAAAAGTGTTCAACTGATTAACATGCTGTGCTTGTCACTGTTACTAGCTGTCCAATCACAGTGAAGGTTGGTGGGAAAAATTCCCTGCTCATAGTCCTTGAACCGGGTCCGTCCATTTTCAAATACAGCAGTACTCATGTTTCCTTCCTACAAAATCTCATGAACCCACAGACAGTTTGTCCTTCCCAAGGCAGACCTTGTGCTCTACCTTGTCAACATTTTTACATTCAGTAATTTTGATATAAGAAACTATGTGGGAAAGCAAGTGCTTATAGAACATAATTTAACCATTACTTCTGGATATTCCATATCATAGCAACCAAAGCGTCTCAGCTGAAATACTGCTGCACCTCCAAAGTGCTCTCAAGCGCTCCCAGCTGAGTGATTTCAAAAGAGCGCCTGGCATTGTCAGCTGGGAAAAAAACACTTTGCCAGACATGGCCCCTTAGGGTTAAATTAATTTAAAAATGTGATACTTTACTGATGTAGCCGCCTCTCAGCAGTCTGTAGTCTCACCCAGTGTCCCAATCTGATTGGTCACACGACATGAATAAAAGCTTACAAACACTGAAATCTGTGCGACAGTCAGGCAAAAAGACTGGAGCTGTTCCAGTGAGGGAGCAGAGCTGTGTGTCAAATGGAAGGCGGCAAATGTTGCAGAAGTTGCAATAAACATCACAATCTTATGATCTATTTCTATGACAACAAGTATTCCCAGTTTCCCATTTACACCACTGAAACTGAGGACAAGATTTCACTCAGCGACGGCTTTTAAATCAGCCCCTCTAAACCCAGTGACTGCACTTCTGAGCAACACACAGCACACATCTGTCTTTTCACTGCAACTCTGTGTCAAGATTTGGAGAATTATTACTTTAAAAAGTCACATTGGCAGTGAAACTATGATAGTTTGCAAGTAATCCATGTTTCACATGCTGAACCGGGGGCCGTGATCCATACAGATCACAGATCAACTCTGTCAGTTTGTCAAAAAGTGAGAACCATCTGAGCAACAGTGACACGAACAGATGTATCTGGTTTGTGCCGGTGGCTCAGTTGGTGAAAGTTTCCAGACCAAAACTTTAATAAATATTAAATTGGAAAGAGCAATTGAGAAAAAAAATCTTATCATAAGATTTACTTTTTCCGAGCTCTTGGATGAAATCTGTGGGGGAAAAAAAATCAAGCAGATGGAGTTTTTCCACTCCAGTAAAGTTTATTCGACTGCCAAATTCTGTTCATGATGCTATGTTAAGTACAAATTCACCAACTGTGTGCAGCTGTAAGCTGTCGCCTTGAATGCACGAGAAAGTTAGCTACCCTGCCAAGTAAAAACTAAGCTTCAGCATTAGCTAAACTGTTAGCCTCCTCAGTTTTATACTTGGGACTTGGGACGAGGCACCCGCTCCAAAGATTAACTGTGCTCATGTCTTTATTTATGTTATGTTAGTTTTATATATCATTTACTATCTTGAATCTTAAAGTACTAAAAATATATTTCTATGTGAATGTTTTGCCTGTTCCAATATTTGGATAAATTATTGGTCAGAACATCTGGTTGACGACCACACACCAGGCCTTTAGTCTGAATTATCTATTGATGATTTCTGCTCCATCTTGCCCTCTTTTTTTTTTTTTTTTTTTTTTGTTTTGCCAAAATGATGAGCTGATTAATTTCTTAATCCATTATTCATGCTTGGTTATGAGAAGGGGATTTTAGTCTGGCCTTCTATTCACACAGCAATATGTTCTGGGCCAGCAAGCAATCCGTCAGCAGTGAGCAGGACGAGATGAGCCTCCAACCACATATGAGTCAGGATGCATTACAAGAACCAGTAATAAGAACAGTGCAGGCCTGTTTTGGTGTAGAATACATGAGAAGAGGGACATATTAAGAGTGCAGGTTAAATTTCTTAATGCAGAGCTGATTCTCATGAACATCTTAGGACTGAACAAACGAGATATAAAGTGTTAATTTGTGAGCTTTAGAGGTGCTGGTGTGCAGCTTTGTTACCTGTGGACAAGCCAAGGCTAGCTGTATCCCCCTGCTTTTAGTCTTTATGCTAAGCTAAGCTGATAGGCCACAGGCTGTAGCTTATTATATAACAGACAGATATGAGTGTGGTATCAATATTCTCATGTAACTTTATATAAAAAAGCCAATAAGCTTTACTAAAGCTAGCAGTTCTCACTAGTGAGGTAATGACAGGTGAGACAGGAGTCTGGCTGTCTTTAGTCTGATTCTCTGGATGGAAAGTGTGGATATAAGGCTGCCATTGGTTGTTTGGTTTCAGTCGCCATTGTGACATCTGCTATCTATGTTGTAGCTGCAACCAACACAATGAAAATGGCAAATTAGCACCTGGGACGTTAATGGTATGATCTGATCAAGCTAGCAGGTGTTACCTTTGCTTTTGCAGTGATTTAGCCATTTTGATACCTCCAGACATGCGTATGTTCCTCCAGAAAGGCAATATTTTGCAGCAGAACCAGCAGGGCTTTTGTTTCCCCTATATCAGAATGTGTATGTGTGGGGCCAGACTGAGTGCAGTGGAGAGAGGTCCGACTATACAGGACTTAACCTGCCTTGTGCTGAATGTTGTTAGAATGAAATCTGAGCCATCAGATTAAGTACAGATGTTAAAATGAGTAACTACAGTACCATGAATTGTAAATGATCGCTGGATATGTTATCTAGGCATTAACACTTTGGGTTTGAATAAATTTTAATCTCCACCAGACATCAGCCTGAAGGCGATCATGCATTTGGTCATGTTTGTATGTGTATATGTCCGCAGCTAATCTCACATACTACTGGACCCATCAGCCTAATATTTTCTGTGCACGTTCATGACTGTATGCTTAAGGACCTCTTGTGGATTGTGATGATTCACAAGTTTTGAAAAACCTTGAAAAACCTGCTGATTCCTCACTCATCAGGGGCCACAGGTAGTCAACAGCTGCTAGGCTAAAAACAAGGCTTACCTAGTCTGTTCCAGGAAACATTTTCGTTTTTTTTTCGTGGCTCAAAATCTGATATCCACAGAAAAGTTGCACCATCTTGCAGAATAATTTGATACCAGATATATTATGATCCCCTTCATTAACACAATACAAGATGGGTAAATCCCTGTTTTTGTTATCTTGATTGTAAGAGTAGGGAGGGACAACTGAGTCAGTGGTTTTCATTATTTTTCCTGAAATAAAGTGCGACAATCTGATGAGATTTTCATGCTGAGTTGTACGACATAAAATACGTAAGTAAATACCCCACTCGTGAATTTTTAAGCTTTTATGGGTCTTAAAAAAGGTGGTTGCCAACAAGTAGCAAAATGAGATTACACAGGTTGTCGCATGCATTAACTAGTTGCTTCATGGTAGAAATGTTGAGTCATACAGCCGTGGTTTCATTCATTTATAGCCTAACGAGCCCACAGAGTTTTTTCTGCTCTAATCCAATCCAATGCAAATATCCCACTAGCTTTTTGTGGAGGGAACCAGATCAATGCTAATATCAGGGTTGGCCTCCAGAAACACATTATCCCTGCAGCACTCCATTGTTTATGCAGTCGCACAAACCCAGGATGCTCCATTACCATGATATTATACTACTCTTTGCATCTTAAGTAAAAATGAGACTGTGCTATACAAAAAAAAATCATTAAGCTCGGTCAGTTGCATCTGGCAGTTGTGGTGGCATTGCAGTCGGTGCTTCACCATCTGTTGCCTGCTGGAGATCTGCACTCTTACTGAGTGACCTCAGTTTGTGAAGGGAGAGCGCGTTCAAGCTAAAATGCTGCCAGAGAGTTGTTTTAAATCCAGCTAAAATCTCAACAGAAGAAAAGTGGCTGTGCGTTGCAAGCAGAATTTGAAGGAAAATTAGATTTTATCACGTTTTTATTCACCCTGAAAAGTCTCACGCTACAAGAGTCATGTGATTGAGAGTGAACTGAGGAAGTACAAAGTACACTTTGTAGTTCAGTGCTTTTTATGTGATGATTTAAGGGGTTCACAGTCACTCATCTGCAGGTTAAATCAGTTTAAAAGATGTGTTGTGTTTTAGGAAAGCAGTCTTTTTTGTGGTACATTTTGTTTGTGGAGTCTGAAAAAAACATACAAATGAATGTTATTTGTCAGAGGTTATGTTCTTTTATCGAAATTACTGTTTCACTTGTACGTGCAGGACACAAAATACTGCTGTGACCACATTTTGAAGGCACACGCTGCAAACATTTGCATATTCATCTTTTTTCACAAAGTTACTCCTTTAAGCCTTCATGATCTAAAGCTCATATAAACACTGGCCATATGTTGTGCAGACTAGACACAGCAACATAATTAATACTTCAATTATCTTAATTAATGGTCTCATTAGCATAAGTGGTCATGATTAATGCCATGCTGATCATGTTGGGACTTTTAGGCAGATCAAGTTCCTCTTGTTGAGAACAGAATGGGCTTCATTAAACTTTATTACTTTTTCTTCAGCGCACCTATTGAGAAGAACTCGTTAATCTTTCATCACTCCACATCTAGAACTGGAAACAAAGGAACACTTTCTGCCATAGTAACCATTTATCTGTGGCAGGAACAACATTTGTCTGGAGACTGAAGGCACAACTACAATCACTTAAAAAGGGAGCTTCAAATCTTAATAGTAGTAGTGCTTCTAATATAATAATTTAATGCTGCGGTTGGTGGATATCAGTGTCACAGCAGCTGTAGAAATGTCTCCACCCACCCAGTTTTCAGGGATAATGGTCTGACAGGGGTAACAGCAGCATCAGCACATCAGCTGAAAGCAGCAGTCTGAAATGCCTCTTACTGGACCGACGTTTGGCGAGCTGCAGTGTAAGATAAAGCAACACGAAGGCACACAGCCACCCACGGGCAATTTCTTATTTCTGCTGATGGGAGACAGAGACTACAGCAGCATTCAGTGTTGTCACCACCACGTGTGTGTGTGTCAGGATGTTAACTCTGAGTTGATCCTCAAGTAGATCGATGAAAATGTTCAGCTGAGTTCTTTTAAAAACAATGCACGTATATGAATAATCACCATTTCTATGAAAAAGGGATCTGTCTCAGGGCCTGTTTACACCTGATATTAACATGTGTCTTGGATCACAAGTGGGCAGTGTTAAATAAAGGTGTAAACAACCATAAAGACACAGGATCGGAGCTTCTGCGGCTTCGAACAGAATTCTGTTTTTTATAAAGTTGTGTCACTTGGGGTTGGATTTTTATTTATTTTATTTTACTCTTATGTAACCAGGCAAGTCCTTAAGAACAAATTCGTACTCACAATGGTGGCCTATATGAACATTAAAATAATTAAATACACCTTAAAAACACATTTGGTCTTCGCAAATGGAAATAATCTACATGTTTATTTGCATATAGAATGGGAAAGTAAGATTAGATCACCCAAGACGCGTGGTGAATGTACAAGAAAGGCTCTTACCTCACTTTGGGTTGTATTTTTTCAGGTTGGTTTATGTTCCAGCTATATTAACATCTGATAGGGCCTCCCATTGGACTGCCTGTGTGTTGTGAAGACTGCACACAGGAATACACAGCGTGATTCCAGTGGGATCAAAGGAGTATTACATCATGCCACAGAGGTCAGGACAATATGGGAAAAACAAACCTTTACATTTAAATTTACATCTGTTGTTTTATCTGCCACAGTGCTTACAGTACAAGGTCATGATAAACACTATGATTATTTCAGCCCGTCCTCACCAGGAAATACAGCTGTTTTTATTTACGCTCTGCACAGGGCTTCAGCTTTTTGGGAATCGGGCATGTACGTAAGTATTAAGAATACAAAAAAAATTAAAAAATAGAAGATAAAGGCCCAAGCCAAATAAGGAGCAGGTGTAAAAGCGATATATCAAAACATGTTAATGGCTGCAGAATAGAAGAGACTCTTGTGTGCCATTTCCTTTTTTTTTTTTTTTTTTAGAACCCTGTGGCGCCAGGATGAAGATTAAACTGGGTGATTAGCGCAGTTAAGAATCAATCAGACCTTACTGATAGTCTGTTTACTGTAAATAGCTTGAAGCTGAATGTGGCTTTCTGCAACTTATTGCAATCTTGGAACCAACTGACTTTCGTCTATGAGGATTTAGCCTCTTGGGGAAACAGTATTTCGGAGCTTCCAGTATAGACAGCGGATATCTTGCTCAAGACTTCCACTTCTGTGTGCCAGTTAGGGATGTCACAAGAACTGATATTTCGGTGACAAGTTGATGCCAAAATTTTGAAAAGGTGACAGTACTCCTTTTTTTTGCAGTGTAAGCATCAGTGATACGATTTTGCCAGACCTGACAGGGACAACATATATGCCTACAAGTGTTGTAGTCTTCCATTTAATGCCAAAGAAGGCGGGTGAACACCTACTGGCACTAAAGAACAGCAGCTGCACATGTAATAGCTTGATTCCACTGCGCATGGCTACGTCCACTGGAGCTCATTGCTGCCGCTCTACACAATGCTTGTTATTCCACCCGCACCACTCTGCTCCACTTCAAATACACGTAGAGTATATGTTTGACGGATGCCGCATCGAGCTGGACAGGAAGTGGGACAGAAACAGCAGAGAGGATCAGGTCAACTTTCAAATTAAAACAGTCCATAAGAAACACAAAGTCTTCAGCCCTCTTTGCAAAAGAATGTATAGTGAAAACAAAACATATTTGCAAAAGCAGAAAACAGACTTTACTCATTCACTCAATCTTTACAGTGACGATCGGCAGGAAATTCACACTCACAGTCAGTCAGTCATGTCAGTCAGTCAAACCGGCAGCAACAGCAGCTCTCTGGATCACAGCAGGAGATTAACGAACGTGGCGATGTCTTTTCTTGGCTTGGGCTGACGTGAGTGATGACGAACGAAGCTGCCATAACTTTTGCGCCCTCTTCTGCTGTTCACACACTGGAAACACCAGGATCGACTGTAGTTTCTAACTGTTCTTGATTTACCTAGAAAGAAAGAAGAAGAAGGCACCGCGTGAGACACTGTGTGACGTGAGTTTAAAGAAAGAGAAAAAAAAGTCTCAGTTGACGTTTTGTGGGTACATGAGAGACTACACAGACCTTTTTGTACCTCGTTTTCAGTGGGTAACAGTGTACTTCAAACACTTATTCCCTGTGAGCGGTCAGGCTGAATAATATGAGCAACGGTTTGGGTTGTGGGTGAGTAATCTGCAGCGTTACGAAGCCCGGCGACAGGGGTCACGGCACCGATGTATTCATCTCCACCCACACAATCTTAACAGTCCTCGCTGTGATTTTTAACCCCCGCTGCAAGTGTCACACTCAGTGCGCACAACCACCACCTCAACCAACCAACCCCCCCCAGTCCCACGTGACCTTGTCCACATCCAGACGGCTAATTGGCGAGGAGCTCGCAAATCTCCAGGGAGCTCATTCCAGACGAGTCCTGCTGCCTGAGTCGCTGTTGGATGTTCGGAGAGGAAAGGGGCCCTCGGGGGCGCAGAGGAGGGTTTGTCGAGATGAGATCCACTCACTCACGCACTCGCAGTGACACACACACACACACACACTCTGTCGGCATTTTGGAAGCGTTATACGTCTGTTACTCAGAGTGTTGTGACAGCTTGTGGACAGTGTGGACTGCTTTTCGTCACATCTTATCCGGGTCAGCTGTCAGGAAAATGCTGAGCTGATGGTTGTGGCAGGTTTGACACAGATTTGAGTCCTGATTAGCCCAGATTTGACTTTTTTTGTGTCTATTACAGCCAGACTGCGACAGCATCTCTTCAGGGAAAAGTGGAATAGAAGCACCATTATATTCCGTCAGCTACTCAGTGAAAAAGTTCTTTACATGATATTATTTCCTCATACTTATCCATTTTATGCATCACCATGTGCTGCTGATAGAAACTCTCGTGTTGTAAAGCATCTTCTGACTCTATTTATTGCTCTCAGATTAATCTCTTAATAACACTCAGCAGCTTTTGATGACATATGACACATTTGATTCTACCTATAATTATGATTATTCCTCTTATTACTATCATAGCAACTGTTGCGTTGCCCAGGAGACGCTCACAAGTGTAAACATGTATTCATCAGCTCCGGGTGATTAACATGAGGAATTTATGCTGGCAGTTGATAAGTCAAGTGTCCAGGTGGCTGCAGTTGGTCTGAAACCAGAGATGGAGAGCAGGTCAATTTGGGAGGCTCAATGCTTCAAGCTGTGCAAGAGTTTATTTCTCTGTTTTTGCAAGAAAATAACAAGATGCATATGTAACGTCTATTCACATATTGTATTTAAACCACATTTTCTTCCTTTTACCTACTCATGTCTTGTTCCTAATGCTACGCAGACATGACCAAATTTTGCAGATTTCTTCCTCAGGTAAAGAGGAGAGTGTATATGTAGCACAAATATGAATAAGGTAATTGATTATATTTACAAGAGAACAATGGGCTCTATTTTCATTGGGCAGGGTGCTGTGCCTGGTGCTTTGGAGGAGGGCCAAAGCTCTGGGACTGTTCTGGCTGTTCATTTTGCGGCCAAATGCACCCCGTGCACATTTGAAACCGGGGTGAGAGCAGAAAGGATTAATTATCGTCGGACTGTTATGGATGGGGATGTTAGAGGCAGAGACAATCATGGCATTTGCTACCGATAAATCAAAAGGGAATCCTGCAGGAAGCCTTTTCTTACTAGAGGGAGACGGACATTACAAGAGAGGTCTTAGATGATTCTAGATACTCAAAACAATGGAGCACACTTAACAAATCGAATCTTAACGAGGACCTGTCATGCTCATCTCCAGCACTATATTTTCATCCTTATGCGTCTTATTCACACAACTTTATAGTTTTAATCCCTGATTTTAGTGAAACTAGATTATATTTCATGGAGAGAATATTCTCTGGTTTTCTCTCTGGTGTCCTCTGGCTGCTTGTCCTCAGCTTTGCGTGGTTTATGGGGTTTCTGGAGGACTTTTACTCATTTTTAGTGGTTGGCTACTTTAGCTGCGAGCTGCTAGTTAGCTCAGTTAGCCATGCTGCTAACTCTGCCTGGACTGGGAGCTCATTGTGGGAGTGCACGGCCACCTAACAGTAGCAGCTGGCTACATTAGCAACAGGTAACTCTACCTGTCCATCACAAACTCTGTAAATCACAGAGAGCTGAGCAGCAGCAGAACGTCACAGGAAAAACCAGAAAATATTACACTTTCCTTCACAACTAAAAAAGCCCTTCCTGTGAGACAAACTGAGCACAAGCATTTTTTTTTTTTTTTTAGATAATTTTTTGGGCTTTTGGCTTTATTGCAATAGGAACAGCTGAAGAGATGACAGGAAAAGGGGGCAGAGAGAGGATGACATGCAGCAAATGGGCCGCAGGCGGGAGTTGAAGCTGCAGCCACTGCAGAGGACGGACAGCCTTGGTACATGGGACGCACGCTCTACCAACCAAGCTGTAGATTGTAGCTCAAAAGCTCCAATCTTGAGCAGAGCTGTCGAGTGAAGATGACTGGGTTGGTAAACTGTGCACGTCAGGTTGTGCCCGGAGCAGCTGACCATAAAGAAACCATGACGAGCCAGCGTCAGATGGTTGCATCAAGATATTGAAAGTACAACAAGTGTTGCATTTAGAGCAATCTGAAATCTGAGCATTTTCCTCTACATACTTTTATTGCATTACTTGACACTTTGGCCACATTTAATCTCAACAGCCAACATTTTAACATTATATATATAACAGAAAATAAGGAAAAGCATGTAAAAGCTGTTTAAAATGTCTGAAATTGATTATACAGTATTTCTTTTTGTCTTTAAAAAGTTTAAGTTCCAATTATCTGAATATTAGGCCTTAAAACATCTTAAAATGTCTTAAATATGATTTTGGCAGGTCTTAAAATTTGATCAGATCACAACATTAATGTTACGTTTATAAAACTGCATTAATTTCAATCACAAATTTGTCTTGATCATGTTGAATGGAACAGTTTTAAGGATTTAGTGGTAGTAAGCTTGCTGTTTGCAAACACCTTCCATTTCTGCATTATTCCAATAGAGCCTCCTAAATCTGATATATTGGCTCCTCAACAGAGGTTGAACTGGGTCGTTACCATGAGCAGCAAAAGCCAACCTGGTTGAACTACAAAAAAAATCAAACTTCATTCAGTGAAAATCCAAGGAAAAATTGCAGCACGCTGTTTGATCGATAGGTAGAAACTGTATCAGTGTGACACAACTTTAAATGTCATTTAAGTTTTGTCATGTAAGTTCAGAGGCAAAGAGTTTTATGTTCTCCTGATCTTTTTACCTCACAGTGGTGTTCACTTTGACTGACAGCTCTCTAAAGCTTCCAGCAGCTAAACTCGATGAATTAATCCAGTTATTGGACAATTTACCTTCTAATGTCCCCATTTTGTTTTTACATGACACCACCTCCCTTTTGTTCTCGGTTATACCACCACTTTCTTTTTGAATTATGTAACATGTGTTGTTTTTTTTTCAGCTCAGAATGAATTAACAGTGGAGGGTGCAACATCAAGTTTTAAAAAGCATTTCTCTTCTTCCTCAGCTCTGCCATGTTTTCTCATGCTTTCATTCCACTCTGACTATATTCGATCTGAAACTTACTCTCTGCTTGGTATCAGTGTCTGATGGCGCACATGGTGAAATCAGCAGCTCTGGTTGCTAAGGACTTGGCCAGGTAAAGCTGTTGCTAAGGAAAGAAGAAGTGAGGAAGTGTGTGGTTCATGCAGAGATGCAGATGGTTTATATTTAATGATTTACAGTCAACGTATGTCCACAGCTAATGAGTCCCATCCTGTAATCCTGCCGTCCTCCAGCCTTTCTTCTAATATTCTAACATTACACAAACTAAGCTGACAATCAGTGTGATGTGATGAGTTCTTTTTTTTCCATCACAGCCTCCTAAAAAATTTCAGACTTTTTTTTTTTTGTCAGACTTCCTCTTTCAATTAGCACATCCCACCTACTGTTACCTTCACTTCTCCTGTCTGCATGTCTTCTTCTGTGGTGTTGTTTCTGTCACAACAGATGAGAAAAACAAACATGCTGTTATTGTATAAAAATAAGATTTGTAAAGATAATATTAAAAAACACATCCTCAGTGAGCTGTAGCTGGAGGTATTGGCTCTGCAGCTCACACAAACAAACCTTAAATCGGAGACGGCTCTCTAAATTGACTTGATATACTTGTGTGATGCTTCTTATCAGACTGCAGAGGTCCAGTTTGATCCACACAAGAGGATCATGCAATTGCTTAAGTGTGTGCATGTGTGTGCCTGCAGGATCAAGGGACCTGCATCTTGTCTGGAGCAAATCTTGCATACTACAGAACCAACAGCCTAATATTTTTGTGCACATTTCATGACTGTGTGCTGAAGGGCCTGTGATCACAATTTTTGAAAAACTGCTGCATGCTGTCGACAGTTAGACGCATTATGTCTTCGGATTATTCTGATCTCATGCAGGTGATATCTCAGGAATGCTTGAAGGGAATTTCTTCAAACTTGGCACAAATGTCCACGTGGACTCAAAGATGAACCGATTCATGTGGCTAGAGGTCACTGTGACCTCATGCCCGTCCTGTTCTGGTGAAAGCGATGTCTCAGGGATGCTTGAAGGGAATGTCTTCAACTTTTCAAGCACCCACTTAGACTTGAGGATGAACTGATTAGATTTTAATGGTCAAAGGTCACAGTGACCTCAGTAAACACATTTTTGGCCATAACTCAAGAATTCATCTGCTGTTTATGACACAGCTACACAAATGTCTAATATGATAAAATAATTATGTGATGACATTTTATATCCCGAATGTCAAGTACACAGTGACATCATAATGTTCAGCTCTCTGTCAGTCCTCTGTAAAAAATAGTCTCTAATTCTGAGCCACACTACAGGAGTTTTGGGCTGATTTTCCTCAGATTCAGCCCTCCTGAGGATCTAAAGTCTAGCCCCTGTGACTGCTGACAGATTTTAAAACTATTAAAATCTCACCTCCAGTTCTCACTGAAGAAGCATTAACATTACTACAGCAAGTTGCTCCGCTACATCCATCTCCATCTTTTCATCTGCTTCAACATGAAATCACATGTGTGGTGTGACATTATTTTCTAATCTTGTAGTGTGAGGGTGTTTGGGATTAGAGAGAAGAGAATCTGTTAGGATTTTAAAACTCCTTGCATTTATATATTTTTAAAATTTGTCACAAGTACTAAAAAGAACAGACGGTTCATCATTTGTTATTGACATTTATCAATGCTCTGTGCACTTCTTTATCTACAAATAAAGCATAACTTGTTTGAGTTTTTGTACCGAGACATGGATAAAAACTGCACCTTTTGTCAGTGACTCTGCCAGTTATTTTCTTGATTATTCCACTGAAAATTGGTCCATAAAATGTCTATCACATCATCATTAAATTCCTAAAATCACAAATGACTTCTTCAGTTCTCTTGTTTTATCCGACCCTGTCTGAACAGCCCAAAACCTCTAAATATTCAGTTTACTCTTCCACAAAACAAAGAAAAGTAGCAAATCCTCACAATTTATAAACTAGAATTAATATGAGTATGGAATAAACACCTCAGTTAATGATTAGATGCTTCTATTCAGGTGAGGCCCAGTAGACAGGACCTTGTCACATCAATCACGGTTGGTGATCATTTTAGGATTCATCGTGAGACTCAATTCCCTTGTTAGTTTAAGCCCAGGTGTCCCCCTTTATCAAAGGACTGATGCATCAATAATTCAAACTCATCTCTTTGCTCTATCAGACTCTAATCTTCCCTCTCCTGTTTGTCCTCAGGTAAAGGCGACGTGTTCGGCGACGTCTTTTGGAAGGAAACCACCCTGGCGCATGCGTGCGCTAACGTCAGAGCGCTAACATACTGCGACCTCCACGTCATCAAGAGGGAAGCCTTGCTCAAGGTGTTGGAGTTTTACACGGCCTTCGCTAACTCCTTCTCCCGAAACCTCATCCTCACCTGCAACCTGCGCAAGCGGGTAAGGTATCCCGCTCACATACAGTACAGACACACACACACGGACCTAAATACTTAAACACACAGTTTTACACATCCTGACACCAGCAAACATACAGTATGTTAATTCACAGACCTTTAGACTTCACACAAATGACTTCATTATATTGATGATATTCAGTCTGAATGGTTTTGTTTCCACTGCATTATTCAGTCTGACATTTCCTGCTTGTTGTTTTCTGTGTGGGAGGATTTGATTTTTTACTCCAACCAGTCAATGACTGACTCATCAAGCTGCTCTCACTTGATTTTCAGTCAACACTCATTCTGCACCAATATGTGTGCCGCATAAAAAGACATATGCTGGTTTGACAGAGCACAGCAAGGAGTTCCAGTCACTCTGGTTCCCTGCACAAAAAGACCATTTTTTTCCTCCATTGGATTTTGGATTATTTCAGAAAATAAATTCTGTGGTTTATGATACTGACACATTTTGTTCAGAAAGATAATCTTCACAAATGAATACCACATTTATGATATCTGAAGCATAAGTGCAATTGCCAAAAATAAAAAAAAGAATAATGTTACGCCATAAACGAACTACACTATGGTCGCAGGACTCAACATCACCACCACTATGGGATTAGTGTTCGGCGTGATGACGTTTAATGTCCGTTATAACCACTGTAGTCTCATTTAGCTACTTGTTAGCCACCAACTTTTTTTAAATCATGTAAAAGATTCACTAGTGTGGCATTTACTGCCATATTTTATGTTGTAGACCAAAATTTGAGAGGCTGTAGATTACATAGGTTCAATCCTGTTTAATATATGATCTATGGTTCCGCCTCCTCCTCCTCAGACATGGCCGCCTGCAGGAGTTCTGCAGGAGCGCAGGAGCAGGATTCAGTGTGTATTTTCAGAGTGGTGGGCTTTTGTTTTCAGAGTAACAGGCTTAACTTTACATTGACAGGCAAACAGATATAAACAGCTGATTAACTGATGATGAGTTAAGTGGCTGCCTGTGTCACTGCCTGCCAAACTCCATTAATACTTTGCTCGATTTAAAAGATATAAACCTCTACACCTTCTACAAGATTATTAATGATTTCTTGCGAGACATAAACATGCACCTACTCATTTGGGAAAAATTCTAATTTAATTTGAACTCTAATTAATGTGAAACAGACATACAGAATGGTTATTCCACCACAGCTGTTGCATTTATGTCAAGGAAAGCGAGTATTTCAACTTAAGATGTTTCGTCAATCTCTGATGACTCATCATGGTAATTTAACAATTTATTACAGTAAATTTATTACAGATTTCTCCTCTAAACATAAACCTTATTTCAAACATTTAATCAAAAACCTGGTGACTTTGAGACAAGAGACCCTGAAGTGCTGCTATGCTAACAGACTTATGTGTTTTAGGACTCAGAGCTACAGTAGCTACATTTGAAAGTGCTGAGATTTCCACAATATAAACTTTTTGTTCTTTATTTTTTTTTTCTATTATTTGCCTTTATCAGCTTGAATTAGCGTCGTTATAAAGAGGATAATTTATTTAGTTGGCTAATCGTGTGTGTTTTGGCAGACAGAGGCCTGGCTAGGCTGCTAGGGTTAGCATCTGCTAGCTAGCTAGTTAAGGCACCTTCAGTAACTCATTGGCTTTTTTCTCTTTCTTATTGCACCTGTCTTCTCAGAGGGATCAGGAGAATCATTTTACTCAAGTTTCACTGTGAAAATGTAAGGTGAACATGGTGCTTACTGCTTTCTCACATAGAGATTCTCAACATGTTCGAGTCGTGACCACCCAGAATAATCAGGTCAGTGTTCCTGACCCCTACAAAAAATACATACTGCAGAAAGTCAGGATGATATTTCCCAAGCTTGGTTGGAGCTCAGGGCTTTGTTGGAAACATGGACACCATTAAGCATTAGTGAGATGGCTGTCAAATTTCTTGAGGCCATCTGTATTTTGCATATTTTCAAGGGCTTGTCTCTTATGGTGAATGTTATTAGGGGCTGGCGTCGCTGAGAGCTGCCGAGAGCTGCTTCCTGGCTCTTCTTCTATGCTGCTTGCCACAATATTTTGGTTTTATTTTCCACAACCATCTGGCAACCCCCTGAAATTATCTACCAAACCCCAGGTTAAGAAACACCACCATAACAGCAGGAGAAAGATCAGCAAATGTAGCTGTGTCTGTTCATAGAGTTGTGAAGTTTGAGGAGCTGCTGGTTTGGTAAGTATTTTTACTGCTGTACAGTGACATTTAAAGATCTCTCATATGATGTAGGTTAATTATAGTAAACTGTCTGCCATTTTATTTGGAAGTCTGTCTAAATCCTTGTTGTTGGAGTCGTGGATTTTGTTCATCTTTCCTACTGATGATTGAAAGAGGAGAGATGATGATTAACTTCTGCATTTTTCAACCCTGTTTTCCCATCTTTCAGTGTCCAAGTGACCAGTGGGGACAACATTTCTTTTAAAAATTTGGTCCTTTTTTTTTTTTTTTTTTTTATCTTTTAATCTTTATTTTGTCAGGCAGTCTCATTGAGATTAATTTAGAGATTCCTGAGGACAAGAAACACTCAAAGAACACAGTGAGTGAATAGATCGGGGGTGGACAATTATTTTTCATGGGACGCCACATGAGAAATTGATCAGGCTGCCGTGAGCCAGACACAAATGATATAAGGTCCTAATAATGGCCAAATCTCCCAAATGATCAGAGGCATTCTATATAGGACACTTGTACTGTTGGTCACCCTTTCTGAATTGTCATGTGATGAATTATGGGCTAATATTTTGCTGATAATGTCTAAAACTTGATGTTTTTTCAGTGTAACATGCAGACTGCACACAGGTTGTAACGATAGTCACAGCAAAAGTAGAAGAAGAACGTAAACAACATGGATGTTCAGCACTGAATGAATAAAGTTACAGTTTAATATAAAAGATACAGCTCATTATCATTGCCAATGAACACAGCACTGAGCCCCTTCAAAATAAAAATATGATACAGATTAATTGCAAGGAAAATGCTGTTGACTGTCTTTGCTAGATTTAGATTTTTAGTGGTTACTACTTTAAAATGAGAGACAAGATTTGAGGTGGATCATGAGGTGGCTATTTTCTCTTGACTCCAAGGGCAGTGGGCTTTTGTTTTCAGGGTAACGGGTTTAATTTCACATTGACAGACAACTGAAGGACTTGTTGCTTGTTGTCAAAGTTACTTGATGTTTGAGCTTCAAGTCTGGGGAGGCGGCAGGCGGGATGCAAAAACAACTCGCTTCAACCTGTCCATGGCTCCAACTCGCTATTTTAGCTGCAGGACTCGCGGGAAAATAGGTTCCAAGTTGAAAAATACTGAAGTTGCTCTTTAAATCTAAGCCTTGAAGCGCTTCAACCATCAGTCACCTCCCAGTGTTTATGAAAAAAGTGAACCTGACTTTATTGGACAAGATCGAGACGTCTGATGGGAAATCTAAAAGGAAAATCAGGGATTGAGGAAGCTAGTTCTTTTTAATTTAACAAGGATTTTTGTCATTTGTCTACCTTATGAGAATAGTAGAGTATAAACGTACACACACACACACTCAGAGGACATCTGACCTGACATTCTCTCAGATTTTCCTCCTTTCCTTCACACGTCCTCTCCTCAGCTTTCTCTCTCATAACAAGTCTCCTGTTGTTTACTTGTCCTTAAGTTGTTTTTCATATTTCATATTTTCTCAGCTCAATAGGTCTTCTCAGCGTGCCTCAAACACAATAAATTATACATGCGATAGCCGTCGCCTCATTATGTCCTGTGCCCTTTAGCCGGTTCTTACCGACGTCCTAGCAGGCAGCCTCCTCGCACCGAGCAGCAGTTTTCATCCACTGTGTTTGTTTGTGTGTGCTTTTAAGTTCATTGTTTATAGATTATAATTTATTAATGGCCACATGTGTGTGTTTTATCTACCTGGCTCTTTCTTTATGTCTGTGTGTGACTGTATGCATGCAAATTCCAAATATATAACAATGGATATTCATTTAAATAAAACGCACACATATATATATATACAGTATACTGACTGCTGCTGGCTAATGTAAATGTAAATGCATGCTGCAGATATCAGTCCATGCCTGAAGGTCCTGATGGCTGAAAATCAATCCAGAACCATAGTTTTAGTGCTCTTTATGTGCACAAGCTTCAGCTTGTCTTCAACTCCAGATTTCTGCTCACAGACTTGATGCTGCTCTGTCACTGTTTTAATTTCCCACTGCTTGAAATTGGATTTCCTAATGTCGGTGGATCCGTGATAACCTCTGATAACCAATTTCGGAACCCATCGGCGTCATCTGTTGACGATTTAGCCTCTCGGGCCAACGGTCAGTGTTTCAGGGCTTCTGGTGTGTCCTGATAACGGATATCCAGTCCGAGACTTCCTCTTCTGCGTGATGGTCATGATGGTGATGATCTGATTAGCAACGTAAGACACAAGAATGACAATGGAGGCAAATAAAGAGCTAATAAAAAGCTTAATTGTCTTTAGACGAAGACTGAAGACTTTCCTCGTCGATCAGTAGTCATCAGTTAAAGCCAGTAGTCAGCTAGACATATTAATTTGATTATTTAAATATATATATATATATATTTTTTTTTTTTCTGGGCACGCAGCCTGTTAAATGATAACAGCAAAAAAGGATAATGATCAGGCTTGGGGAGTAATCCATTACATGTAACAATACCAAAAAAAGGGTAGCTGTAGTCCAGTTACAGATAATAAAGCCATTTTTTGTCTTAAATCAATCAATCAATCAATAAATAAATTGCATGCAAAAGAAGAAGTAACAGCTGGGCAAACTAATAAACCTAACAAAGAACACAAAACAGTTAAGGCTGCAATGATTCATCTGTTAATAACTGCCTGCTAAATTAATCTGCATCTGCTGTTTTGATAATCAAACTGATTGTTTTAAGTCATTTTTTAAACAAAACAAAACATTTGCGGACGTCATCTTGGACTTGGGGAAACACTGATCAACATTTTTCACCACTGTCTGACATTTGGAGAAAACGGTCAATCGATAATGAAAATAATCATCACAGGAAAGACTTGAAAAATATTTTTCAACTGAAAAAATTATGACAGGATTACTTAAATGATTAATAATTCTTTTGTATCCTAATAAGGTAATCCCATTACATGTAATCTATTATTTCCCAAGCTTGATGCTGTTTAGTTATTACAGGTTTATTTGTGCAGAGGAGAGAAAGAATTTTAACAAGAACTGTAGAAACTCTTATTTTATTTCTGTTGTTTTACAGACCAGAGCTGGTGACTGAGATGTGACTGACTGTCCTCATGAACCACTGAGAAAACTTTAGGTTTAATTAAACGATTCAGTTTCAGGAGGGAATATTTCTCATTTAGAAAGGACAGAATGCTCATTTTCATTGCGTCCCCAGCGTGTGATTTAGGCTGATTACACAGCAGCAGTTTACATACAAATCTGCTAAGTGAAGCTTTAAAATGAGTTAAAAAGTAAAACTACCATTACGATGAGATAATGGCTCTTGTTTCAAACACAATCTCCCTTCATCATGGGGATGGCAACCCCACCGGGTTCACGGGGATGTCTTGATTCATGAACGCTCCGTTAAACAAGCTTAGCTGAGCTGGGAACAGCTGAAATCCGTCTCACATCTTTCTCTAAACTGAGTTAATTGTGAAGATGGACACTTTTTTTTGGCTTTGTGCAGCAGGAATCTGACCCAGCGGTACCCTCGTGTAAACACAGAACAGAAATAGCGATGTGGGCAGAGCTCTTTTGTTCCCGGGATGCGCGGCAGCTGCTCGAGCACCGCCGTGATGGAGATAAACAACTTGTAGTGGGAGCTCAGACGCGGCCTGTGGGACTCTGAGGGGACCAGAATGCGTGTCAGCCTTAACTCGCTCTGTCACTCATGCAATAATGGCCGGCCGCCACTCTGCCTCCATCAGCACTTTCTTTTTCTCTGTGCAGCTCGCGCTCAGTCTCCTCAGGACTCGCCGTGTCCTGCTCTGACTCTGAGGTGAAACACTTGTTTGTATTTAAGGGTGAGCATTTACTGATAACACCTCTTTTCAAACAGCATGTCAGCCAATGCTCATTAGACTGAAGCAGCAATTTCCAACCTTTTCCGTCCATCGTATCCTCACAGCCTTATCAGAGAGGCTGAAGTGCCTCTTCATCATGTTCAGTAGACGGAGGACAGTGGCTGTGCTGGTTCAGTGGCTGCGTATGTGAATCCACACACAATTTTCTGTCAATCGACTAATTGATGAATCAACCAATAGTTGCAGTAATTATGTGCATTAAGGGGCCTTCACATGATAAGAAATTTGTTCCAGACTCACTGTGAGGTGGAGAGCAGAGAGGCTAAACACGCCACTACAACCGCTACATCCTGTCTGCCTGTATATAAACAGCTGAGCTCCCTTTAGCTACCGGCCAGATCATAGTCTCTGAAACACTTTTCTCCGGTCGTGTCTTGAAGGGAGCATTTGATTTGCGAAACTCTCACCAGGTCTTCCGCGCGTCTGGGGTTCCCTTCAAGTTCCCTTCTGCTTGTGTCAGTTGGACACATCTGTCATCTCTTCTGGCTGCGTCGTCACGTTCAGCTGTTATCTCATTGGTTGCGCTGTTAAAGGTCAGTGGCAAACAAGGTCAAAGTTCAAATAATTGGAACTTTGAGCGTAGTGGTCAGCGGGTGTAGGAGCCAAAAAAGTCCCTCAAACATTGTTGTAACTACGATCATTTCCATTTCTTGCAGTGTGGACACAGTAAAAGTAGGGGAACAGTTCCTCCAGACCGAAAAACGTACATAGCGATTATCTTATAATTTTTTTAATATGTTTGGTCAAGTTTGCATTGACACTTCTACCATTTCTAACTTCTAACTTCTAACCTTTAGTTACTTCAACCTTGTATGATGGTACAACTTACTTAGATTGATGGGAAACCCCATTGTAGCTGTTAGATTATTATGATAATAAAGGTGCTTTTGGATTGCACCTACAGAGGTCGCCTCCCTGCCAGCGTTAGTGTTCTGTATTTTGAATTGGTGACAGCAGTGTGCCATGCTGACAGAACTCCAAAACTACAGAATAGCCTTTAAACAACAGACATAAAACATGTTCACAGACAACAAGGTTAATCTATGTGGTACATTTCGTTAACTGTTAGGTGAAGGTGTGAGCAAAATCGTACGGCAGTCACAGGAATCACGGCCAAGTCTCCAAATCTCATGAAACAGTCAGACAGACTGCCTTCATACATTCAGGTGCTAAAATCTGTCTGCAGATTGCAGGTCAGCGTGTTTCAAATGAACATCACTCACTTCCACACATCAAACTTTTAACTGAAGCCAGCGGGTGTTTGTGAGGCTCTTCACTGCTGCGTCGGTGTCACGCTGCTGTTTTCATATCGTGTTCAGAAACTTTGTCTTTTCAATTCATCAGCCAGATCAAAACAAGTAAAACTGATCCTGGTTTGTTTTGTTCTTTTTTTTTTTACTTGTTGGATTTTTAAATTAATAATTAAACAAAAGGTCAAACATTTTTCAAACTGACTCCAAAAAGCACAAAACAATAGTCCAGTGCAGGTGTATCATTTGTAAATGTATTGTGGTCTTTGTACCAGCTCAGCTTTTCTTCACATTTCAACAGATTTTGAAAAATTACCAAAGCATATAAACTATGCACATGTTGATGAGACTGTTCTATTGTTTCTGTGTGCTTTAGTCTTCATCCCTTTCAAAATAAAAGTCCTCAGTGGTGGAGAAGAGCAACTTTGCCAGCAACAAAACCAGCAACACTACATATATAACTACTGTGGATTCTGCATTTACAATAAATAGACTCATGTGAGTCTGTACATAAATTACACTCATAGATAATATACAGGTAATTGAAAGTTTTAGCAGGTAGACGCGGTTGTTTTATGTCAGTCACATCAGTCCAGTCTAGACTTTCAGCCAGCAGCTCGATACTGCTGAGTGATTACAGCCAAGTCTGCAGTTTAACTCCCAAAAGATGCATTAGGATGCAAAAAGGCCTGGAAGGAAAGCCAGATAATAAATATTTGGTGATGTTTATACGTGCTCCTCTCCTTGAAGTTATTGGCCACGATGACAGGCTCTTCTGTTTGGTGCTTTTAGAAGCCTGAAATATAGAGACCATGAACAAAAGCGAGAGAAAGAAAGTTTTGCTTTTTTTCTAACTTACTTCACGTAGATCATAAGCTCTTGAATGTAACACCACTCTTTGGGATGTTGAGAAACAAACAAATAGTGTTTTTTATCCAGAAAACCTGCAGCTCCCCTGTTTGCTCGTGTTCATTCTCAGGTCATACTTGACCTTATGAAAATGGTGGATCCATCCTGCCTTGTATCAACGGTTCAGGCTGCTGGTGGTGGTGTGATGGTGTGGGGGTTATTTTCTTGGTACACTTTGGGCCTCTTAGTACCAACTGAGCATCATTTAAACACCACAGTCTACCTGAGTATTGTTGCTGACCATCTTCTGATGGCTGCTTCCAGCAGGATAACGCTCCATGTATGTCCACAGTTCTCTCTGCTGCAGCCTAACTTTTTGATTGACACCTCACTTGAGCCAATAGGAGCTTCCATGCCCCATCCATGACTGGCCCTTTGTATAGCCAGTGAAGGATTTTAACATCTTTTTTTTTTTCCAAAAACGGTTCTGTTGATGAAAAGGGTACTTAATGGGAACCAAAACAATGCTTTCTTTAACGAAGGGTTCTTAAGAAGCAAACAGTTTGGGGTAGAACCTCGATTTCTTACAGTTTACTGGACAAGAATTTCAGCCATCATTTGTGTCCAGTTGCCCCTGATTTGCTCTAAAGTTGTAATTTGTCTCTTCACGATTATGCCTTAACTCTAATGAAGCAGAGATTTGTTTCATTGTCATAGTTTCAGTTTTTATCCATTACATTTTTGCCTGCCGTAATTTTAAAGTCAACAGAAAGAAGTGGTGAAAGAATTCCTGTATCAGAGGAGACGTTTGGTTCTCACCCTCACGAGCATCACATGAGTCTTTGTGGCAGGTTTTAGTGGAGAGGTAAACAGAGTGGATGAGGAGATGCAACAGCACAGCGTGATCCAGAACGTGATGCAAAAACAGTCGGGGTTTCACAGTCGTAGTACAACAAACCTCCGGTCACCAGAGCTTGCGTAAGTACTCTGTAAATGTGGCTCTTCCTTTTACTACTTCCCTCAAGGCTGTTAAACGCCTCTTCATCTGTCTAAAAGAGATATATTACCTTTAGAAAAATAAACTGCAGATCTGCTCTTTCTCTGTTGCTGCTTAAGTATGTCTGCAGGACTTGTTATACTTGAGTCTCGATGCTGCAGCTCTCTCTTCGTCGGCGTTACCTTCCCTCTCATTGGCAGGGAAATGTTAATGACTATTCATCACAGTCCAAATCACTTTATTCACTAAGTTGGATAAAGGTGCAGGGATTTCTCTGTGAATTTGGTTCAGTAGAGTAATGCAAGGTTAGAGTTTCACAGCAGCAGAGAACAGACCTTTTAGCCTCTTTCAGCTCATAATTTTGGTTTTACAGCACATTTATTTTATTAGTCAGTGATCTTAGGCAGCTGTTTCCTGGAGCTGAGCTCTAAAACCCTGCTGTAACTGACCTGCTCAGCACCAATCAGCAGACAGACACAGTTACAGATGAGCTGATGAAGAAAGTGAGGCAATATTTCTCTCAGCAGTTGGCGGAGACCAAAACAGAGCTAAAAAAGTGAAAGTGTTTAATGAAGATTTATCAGGTGGACACAAAGTTTATTCCAAATGCATGATCATGTTGCTCCATGTCTGCAGGATGTATGAATACTGTAGCCTTCTATTTGTTAATATACAGTAAATTAGGGCTGAACAATCGATCAAAATCTAGCGAAATCGCAATATGGCCTATTGCAAATTTTCATATCAGAGGAGATGTATTATTTGTTAAAGGGGGAATGTTTGTCAAAATACCATTTTAAATTAAATGTTGTGCTGCTGCAGGGATGTTCTGGCCTGCACATCATATTCTACAGACTTAAGAAAACATCTTCGTTTGGTACAGTTCACTGCAAAAATCGCACCATAATCATTTTAATGTTTTTAAATGATAATGAGAATAAAGACTAAATGTTTCAAATTATATCACAGTTGTAATATCAGAGAAAACAACTGCAATTAGATTTTTTTTTACAAACCGTTCAGCTCTAAAGTAAATACATGCAAAATGGACTGTTATTTTTTAACTACATGATTAATACCATAATCTGCTTGTATCTCTTGACTCATTTAATTGTCCTCATACTGAGTAGTTTAATAGGTATGTTTATAATTTATTTGTTTTTTATGGGTGATAATGTTGCTTTTGAGTTTTCATGTGTTCAGTGGTGGTAGAGCAGCAATGTCTGTGGTCCCTGATGAACCCTGAATATTTTCCTCTTTGGCAACTAAAACGATTCTGAGTTCCTGATGTTGCCACATGCTGATTTCCAGGCCACGAGAGAGCAACAAAAAGATCCGAGTCCACAGCAGGAAGAACCTGAATTCTGTGCTTCGCCTCTGTGGTATTCATCCTTGTTGTGCAGAGTGTTAGAAACCTGACTAAACAAGTAAACAGGGTTTGTGTTTTTTGGGTGAGGAGGGACCGTTAAAGGCGTCTGCTGGGAGGCTTCACATGCTGCACTGGGTTTTCAGGACAGCTTGTGTGCTGTGAGGGACTGACTTCAGGGCTGAAGCCTGCAGACCGGCAGGCTTTTACCAGCCCTCTATTGGATTATTCATGTGACGGACAATAAAGGCGGGTGGGTGTAGAGGGTGTGTGTGTATGTGTGTGTGTGTTCACTCAAGTAACACTTCCGCTTGTGCACTGAAGCAGGCTGACTTGAGTGTGTGAGGTTGTGAGTGTTGTCTCCCTCAGTAAAATGTGTACACAGTGACTGTAGAGGGCATGTTTTTTAAAAGTAAACACAGGGGGAAAAGTAGTACTTTTAATTTTCCTGAGTATTTCCACTTTCCACTGTTCCATTCACTGCATTACAGAAAGAGAAAATGTTGTTTTTACCCTAATATAAATTAATAATCACTAGGGTTAAAATTGTGTAGAAATTTGTTTGTTTGGGTTTTTTTTAATCTGATTTGGGAACATTGCAGATTCAGATTTTGCTGTATAAACAGGAGACAAGATCATAAAATATGGATGTCAAGTGGAAATATTGTGTAATCTTTGAAAAAAAACAGCCCCGTTTCAGCTCAAGAACACAATCTTTTAGATTTAAGCCTTTAGAGAAAAATGCAATCATTAAAGCTGATCTCAAAGCAAGAAAACACACAAAATCCATGATTAAAATCTTGTGTTGAATACTGAATGTTTTGGGCAGTGAAAAATGTTTAAAACAAAAAAAAGCAAAACATAAAACATTGAAATTTGAATGAAAAAGTGAAGAAACCATTTCGTCTGACACTGTCTTGCGTTTGTCTGTGACAGGAGTTTTATTTGGCTCCGTGCAGAGCAACTGACACATCTGCCTTCATCATTTTCTGGCAACATGGAAGCTGTGGTAGCGGTTGCTAGGAGCAGATGACCTTTTTCACGGTCAGAATAAGTTTTAGTCGACTTGCAATAACGTGCAGCTGCATCTCTGTCTCATCCACATTTATCACCAGTTTTTTAAAGTTTTTATTTGATATTTTTCTGCCTCTGTCACAGGAAGATGACACATTTATTCTACTGTAAATCCTGTCTATAATATATTGTCTCAGTGTTTTTTTTCCAATTGGATAAACAGACTGCATGATCAGAACACCAGGACACTTTTAATCGCTGAAAAACTCATAAATGTGGGCGATGATTCAGAGGTTTGGGACCAGGACACTGCACTTAACTTGCATGTTGTATTTTGCAACACATCCTTATACTTGAATGAAAGAAAAGGTTGATTGCCAGTGACACCAAAAATGACATAAATGATGAATGGAGTGTAGCAGCTACTAATTTTATTTCATAGGATGGCGAAGTCATGACCCACCCTACTCTGCTTCTTATTGGCATGGTTAAGTTTAAGAAAATGGCTAAAATAAGTTTATGTTACATAAATCATGTGACTTATCTCACTTGTGTTATATTAACACTTAAAACTTTAAATAAGTCAGCATTGTCTTTTGGTTTCACACAAGACATGACCCCAGTCTCTTCCCATCCATCCACTAAGGCTCTGTCCTTGTGCCGCCTTTCTCAGTCTTTAGTGCTCCCGTCATTATTACTACTAGAGGTTGCTGCCTCACAAATGTCAATATGAGTCTTAATAAGCTGCTTGCATAGACAACTTCCATGGCTGTTTTTCTGGTACAGCAGTCATTTTATCACTTTTTTGGGGGGTGAAAATGGCTCCAGTCACTTGTTTGTGTTTATTTTTGAGATTTTACATTTAACATGACAAAAAGCCCAGAAATTATATCTGTTATTCGACAACAACCATTTGTAATGCTTGCTAAACTGTGTTTGATAATGTTCTCAACCTCAACCTGACCAAAAAGTAGGAATTTCCACCAAAATTGAGATACAATACAGCATGTTTTCAGCAGGGATTAAGTATAATATATAGATGGAAACAAACACAGAAAGCCTCAGAAAACAGTTCATACTGTGAACAGAACAGGCACCAGATGATTTAAAAACAAAAAAATTGGAGATTCAAGGTTTTCACCACTCTCCCTACTCCCGCCACTGTTTCTGTGTTTCTTCGTGCACGTGCTCCCTCTCACTCCCCGACGACGACGACGACGATGATGATGTTGTAATCAGCGCGCAGCCAGCAGAGTTGTCAGAAGCTCTTCATAACAGGCTGTTGACCAGCGGCTCGCTCAGGGCAAAGCTTCCCAAAAGCTTCCTCCTCACTCTGCTCGGTCGCAGCAGAACAAAGTTAACGTGATAATTAATTGATCGCTGAGAGGAAGCTGTTTGTACATTCACCCCCCTCCTGTGAGAAAGCTCTTCCCTCTCGCTCAGATCCGGGCACTTTACATTTATTAGGTCTGTAAGCTCTAATGGAGGTCTTACACACAGAAATACTGGCTTCATTGATCTATTTTAATTGTTTTTTTTTTTCACGATCGATGTCTGCAGAAGATCTCTTTTTTTCCCTCTGCAGATTTCACCACTTTTTTCCAGCACATCAGCTTAAAGCCAGTCGAGCATTAAACGCAGTTATTGTTAAAGGTTGGAGGTCAGAATCCGCTTCAGGACAGCGCCTCCAGAGCCGGTGAGGCTGCAGCACGCAGCCTGAGGCTTTTTGTTTGAGATTTCTATTTCTGATATTTTGGAAAGTTAGTAATTATTGACAGCCAGGCCAGGGTGATGGAAGCTCTGCTGTTAAAGGGATAGTTCAGATGTTTTGAAGCAGAGTTGTATGAGGTTCTTAGCTAGACTACTTTCAGGCCAGCACACCGCCAGTTTAAAGGAGCAGCAGAAGTACGAACATAGAAAGCTAAAATCAATATCAGAGTAAGTGTGCTACATATCTAGAACATTTTACCACTTAATGTCACCATCAGACAGCCTTTTCTGACAGGAACTCACTGTTATATAAGCCAAAATATTGCTTTCTCCAAACAAACCAAACTCCTTTGATAAAAACAGTAATTTTACCTGACAGAACAGGAGTAACTCATCTATCGCTGCCTTTATTGATTAGTTTGTTTGTGTTATTGTGCAACTAATAGGGTTTAAAGCTTTAAACATTTTTTTACTGTTCTCATCTGAGAGAGACAACATGCCACAGAATTTAAAGAAGAAGGGTTTTGAAGAGATTAGTCCATATTCACAAAAGTCACCAGCCACTCCTCTTCTGTGAGGTAAAATTACTGTTTTTGTTAAAGGAGTTTGGCTGCTTTGAAGAAAGCGATATTTGATTTATAGAACAGTGGTTTCCCTTTGAAAAAGCCTGTCTTATGGCGAAGTAAAGCCGAGAAGATATTGTAAATACAGAGTACACTCAAACTGATATTGATTTTTTTTTTTTAGATGGCAAAGACAGGATTTGTTGCTGGTTCTCTTGCTGCTTCTCCAAACTAAGGTCATGCTGACTGCCATCTACTGAAAGTCAGGGGTTCCCAAACTTTTACATGTCAAGGACCCTCACAGTAGATGCACATTAGACCACAGACCCTCGGTTTGAGAAGATTTTGTCTTGAGGAATTCCCTCTGGGTAACTGATATTTTTATTTTTATGTGTGAGGATAGTAAAATGCTCTTAAAAAAGCATCATCTGCATCATGTACCAACAATATACAAGCTGTTTCTCTCCATCATGCTATGCAAAGTATATTTCAAGTCTTCATATCTACACACACACACACACACACACAGAGGCCATCTGTGTGCTCTCAGGCTACAGCCGACTCTGATTCTTCTATCAGTGTCTGTTTCTTATTTATAACATTTCAACTACATTCATTCTGACCAATTACATTGACGTAACAGACGGATAATGTACGCTCGCAGTTGTCTTGACATTACCAACACAATAAATGTACAGAAAAGACAGTCAAAATAGATGTTTCAGATTTGGTTCAGCAACTTTTGTTTCTATATTTGTATCTATTACACTTACCCCGGGCTAAAGGCATTCTGGGATGTTATATTAATCCAAGGCCTGAGGGTCATGTAGTCCGTGGCTATCACTTCACTGCGATACAACCTAAAGTAGGCTAAAGCCTTGTTTGGCAGCAGGGTTACTCCCAACTTTCCAAAGCTTAAAATAGAAATGTGAATCCTAACTCGGAGCTAAACTGGCGTATTGTAAAAGAAGGTTGAACAGGAGCTGCAGGCTGGATCTTAGCTCACAGAGCAGGATGTCCACAGGCTGTGGAAACAATTCACACACTTCTCAAATGACTACAGTAGTTAGCTGTTCGCTGCAAAGTTACATAAACCTGTTATAACCTATTATGGAGTTGTCTGTCCGCTGCAGTCAGATGTGACCTCTGCATGTCATATTTTAGGTGATTTCCCAACCACAGTACAACAAATTAAAGTAAATGTTTATAGCCACATTAGTAGCCTCACAAGGCTGCAATTATTCCAATTACAAACCAGAAGATAAAATTGTTGAAGGGAGGAAAATGTAGAGATTATTTTCTTCTTAGACCGTTCTACAGTAGAGGTGGAAAACTGTATCGTTTTCCCTAGTAAATGAAAATAAATCAGCAGTCAGATACTGAGGTTTAGATGTGTTTAGAGTTAGTCTGAACAAACAGCGCTTTAGGTTAAGGTTCCTTTGTTTGTCTCCCTTAGGAGACATTTGTCTCAGATAAAGAGAAAATGCTGCATCAAACCAGACATTACAGCACAAACAGCAATAAATAAGAACATTAAATAGGTCACATGTGCAAAACATTAGCTTATGGTGATTAAAAAAACTCATGTTCATATGTCTGACAGCCTGTCAGACAGCATGTCTGACCCTTTACATCCCAATACATCCCAATACATCCCAATACATCCTAATACATCTTAATACATCCCAATACATCCCAATACATCCTCCCCCTGCAGCTGTTAGTGCAGTGACTGCTGGCTCTGTCCATGGTGCTGAATCAACGGCATATTTTTCCACTGATACACTCTCTGACCCAACACCAAATGACAGTTCAAGTGATTTTACACTCGTAGACAAATTTTTCATGTTGGAGTAAAATCATGAGTGTTTTATATGAGCCCCTGACGCCCGATCCGTCAGATGGAGGCCAGGGTTCTGCAACCTTTACGATCTGAAGAGCCATTTTTGACCAAGAAAAAGGGAAAAAAATCGGGGGTTTCTGAAACTCAAAGATTTAAGTTTATCTAAAGAACAAAAGTAAATTATTTCAACAACAGATCAGCAGTTGATCAAACTTTTTCAGAACTTTAAGAGCTTGAGTTGGGCGCTGCCTTGAAATTTTGAGCCGTCTCAAGTTTTTCATGGACCTACAACAATGAAACATGAAAATGTTAAAAAAAAAAAAAAAAAAAAAACCTGAACAAACTGTTATTCATTTCCATGTATTTTTTTTGCCTGATCAAAAACTCAGTCTTTATAGTCTACAGTCCTTTTGCCATCTTGGCTGTTCTGACAAAATCATACATGCTGATTTTAGTCATTAGATATTAAGATTTGGGTTAATTTGGGGGCAGTGGCCCTTTGTAGCACCCCTTTAGTCCAGTTGGATTTGGAATAATGGACAGCTAGAACCATGGCATACTATTTTTACAGTTATTATAAATGACTTCAGACATCTATCTGACATTTCTGTACTTGTAACTTATCGGCCAACATATATGCTGATAATTACACTGATATATCTGTGATAATATAGTCCAGTGTACAGCTGCTGAGGTTAGCATGCTTATCATTAGCCTGTTCACATACGTATGTATAGCATTTAGCCCAGTTATTTTGCATGTTAGCATACTTATTTTAGTGTGCTAGCATGCATTGTGCAAAACCTGGAATTAGCATTCAAATAGACGTATATAAAGTTAAAATCTTTTGTGTTTAAGTTAATGTTACCATAATAACAAGAGTATATTAGCATGCTGACAAGAATTCAGCCTTATTTGAGCTGACCTAAAGTATTTTCCATAAATGTTGGAATTGTTTCCATTTAACTGAGTAAAAACAGCTGGATGAGACAGAAGTGTCATATTTTCAGTACTGACTGGCACATCTTGTCACGCCATCTTCCTCTGCTATGGTTTATGAACGTCTGATCAGAGAACAAGCAGCACCAGCTGTTTATCTCAAGGTGCTTCTAATATTCACATAATGGTGGTGGATGGAAACACACATTACTTTGCAATTTCCTTTGTTAATTTTCTGTGAAGTTGTTTTAAAAAACCTGTTTTGGCCATAGCACAGAGATTCATGCTGTGGCTAAATGCACACAGGTATGAACTGTAATATATAATTTAAAAAAGATTTAGGTTTTCAATTGATAGCACAAAGAACAAGAAGCAACAAACAGAGCAAAGCGGCAACAAAAGATATTCACAAGGTAGAGATTTGTCATCACTGAAAGGAATAAAAAATGATTCTGATGTTGCGCAGACCTCAGGTCAAATCATTTGATCCATGACAATTCTTGTCAGGTTTTGCTATTTTACTTTTCTCACATCTCTCCACCCCAGAAGGGCAAAGACACAATCTTGCAGTTTTTACCGGCTGACAGATTTTCCTTGTAGTCTATAATTGCTGCTAATCGTTTGGAGCACCGATCATCTGTAGCACCTGCAAAGGAAAAACAAAGAGAAGGAGCACTCTTTAGAGGCAGCTGGCATGAACCTGATCAGGAGTGTACGCTAAAACATGTGCACTAATTGTATTTATTCTACTTGTTTACTTTCTAACACTTAGAATATTACCATAATATTACAGTAAGATTTAATATGACTGCATGTAAAGCCAGTTTGATAGTACAGTACATTCTGTTACCTCTTTCTCTTCTGTAGTTCAGCGCTGTTCCAGTGTTTCTGAGGAGGACAGATGATTTTAAATAATGAATAAAACTCGAATGTTTGCGCACAGGAGTGTGTCCCGAAGAGATGAAGGGACTCGCTGTGTGTGTGCATTCACGCATATAGTGTGTGTGTGTGTGTGTGTGTGTGTGTGTGTGTGTGTGTGTGTGTGTGTGTGTGTGTGTGTGAGAATCTCTGAAAGATACAGGACAAGGTTAGGAGTGTGAGCTGTGGGGGAAAAAGACGGGTGAAGATTTTGGTTTGTGGCTGAGTTCCAGTATTTCAGTATGTAGTAATTCCAGCTGTGTTTTGATCCTGTTGTGTATTAACTGTGAAAAGCTGGGCATCAGTGATTAACATTACAGTACAACACAACTTTTAAACTTGAAGAAAAACACAACTTGATGACTCTGTTCACTGATTGAAGTGAAACTGGATCATATTTTATGGAGAAAATGTTGTCGATGTCCTCCAGCTGCTCGGCTTCAACTCTGGGTCAGAGTTTCTGCTAACATCCGTTCGCAGGCATCAGAACGGGGCTCAGCATCCTTCCAATGAGAACAGCTGGACACGACTTCTGAGACTGACAGGGAATACAGTACCAAGGTCATCAACTGATGCTTTCCTGAGCATCCTGATAGCTTTACTTGTTGCTGCCGTTAGCTCGGTTAGCTCGGTTAGCTGTGCAGCTAATACTGACTAAGCCGCGGGGTGCCAGGAGCCAAACCCAACCTCCGTTGCCACGTGCAAAATACTGCAACATCATACTGCAACTTTAAAATTATTATTATATTGTACATACAGAAACAACCTGGATGCTACACCAAATACCAAAAGTATGCCATGTGCATTATATTACAGGGAGGCTTCTTCATCTAAACAAGATGGCAACAGTTTATCACTTTACACAGAATCAATTACAGCTGATCACACAACCACTTCCTTTGTTCGTACCCATCAAAATAAAAGCTGCTCAACCAGCCTCTTGATCAGTGCAGCGCTGATGTGATTGGTTGCTCTCAAACAGGGTTTTATTGCAGGTTTAAGGAAATGTCAACTTTATTGTATATTTTTGCATTTTGTGGAATTATTGATCATATATGTTTAAATTATGGTACAAATATGATCATTATCGTACATCTGGCAGCACGTACATTGCAGCTGTATGGCTGTAGGGATGATGCATTAACGCTCATGCAACGCTAGTGGCTACTGTGCTGCATGAGCAGGAAGGCAGGAAGTGTCCATAACCTCCTCGTTTTTACAAGAAACACGTCAATTCAGAAATAAATAGCACTTTAAGGTTTCTCATCATACAGTAAGGGAACAGCACACTAGCTAGCTCATTCTTGTCTTAGTTGTGGTACGATAAACCGTAAATTAATGAAATTCAGTTTGCAGGAACCATGTGAGCGTAGTTTCCACGGGAAACACAGCCGTCAAGTGGGCTAAAGCAGGGCCTTCACTTTTCACCCAATACGTGGACAGATGAAAACACCCTGAGATTAAAGCTGAGAGTCAGCACTCTAGTCATCAAACCACAAAAGACTTCCGTAATTCAGTATTCTTAAATTGAGAAAATCATTTTTTTACATAAATTCCAATAAAGGAATCAAGAGACTGAGCTCATGAACAAGATTCAAATTGAAAGATTTGGGTGCAGCTTCACTACATATATTTATACTGTATATCCTGCAGTATTTGTGTCAGTGCTTCTGTGTGTGAGCTATGAAGCGTATCGGAGTCTTATGTGACTATAGGGGGGCATCTTTGTGCGACTCTGTACATTAACTGTGTGTGTGTGTGTGTGTGTGTGTGTGTGTGTGTGTGTGTGTGTGTGTGTGTGTGTGTGTGTGTGTGTGTTGGTTGGGTCGGCCGCAGGGAGCCAGCAGGAGCATTAGGGACGAGGTGCAGCAGAGAGGAGAACAAGTCATCCATGCACACAGTCTCATTTTCTTCTTCTCTCTCCCCCGTCTGGTAAATAATGAATCGTTGAAGTTAAGAGGAAAAAGTAACCCATTTCTTCCTCCCCGTGTTTGTCTCTGCGGAGAAGTCGGAGCAGCGTTAAAGAAAGACGAGGGAAGATTTTCTCTGTGGACTAGTTGCCAGAAAAGAGAAAAACTAACATGCTCTTGAAAGAAGTGGACGCAGCCATGTCCACACGTTGTTCTTTAAGCAGTCTTTTTATAATGCTGCAGCAGTAAAGGTCAGCGAGGTCTCTGCTTTACTTTCCTGCTGGCGAGTGCCAGAACAATCAGCTGAATAACAAATTAATCGATTGATCCAGTAAACACGAAAAAAAAAAACTCCTCACTGGCTGCAGCTTCCCTTAAGTCATGATTTTCAGTTTCAGTTCCTTTCAGTTCCTTTAATTCATTTGAATTTTAATAACTTTGTTTTTGCTTTAATAATTGGCCTGACAAAATAAGACATCTAAGGCATCTAACAGTTAACACATTTTTTATTTTGTTATTCGGTGCACACTTTTAATATTGTCATGCATGTCACTATAACAAAAATATTCTTAAATTCCCGATATTGTCTTATAGTAAATTAATCCAGTGCGACTCCAAATTCATCAATTTCAGTGCCCCATGTTGCTTTGCAAGATATGTTGCATTTCAAAGCTAAGTTAGTGTAGCTGTGAAGTAGCATGCTGGTTAGCTAATTCTTTTCTCATTTGTGACCTATGAAACAGTAAATTCATCAAATTCAGGACCCCATATGACTATTTAAGCTATTGTAGCTGTAAAATAGCACGCTAGCTGGCTAATTAGTCTCATTTCTGATCTATGAAACTGTAAATTAATCAAATTCAGACCCTATGTCACTATTTTCTAAACTACTGTAGCTGTAAAATAGCATGCTAGCTAGTTAATTCTCCCTGTCTCATGGTCTGATAAACAGTGAATTCATCGAACTTTAAAGCACTTTGAAGACAACTGGGGCATCTAACTAGTGAAGGACATTTATTACAGTTTACAGACTATTGACGTTTTTCTCTTGAAAAAAGGTAAAAGTCATTTGAACATCAGTTTGGCTTTGTCAAATGTGTTTTGCCACATAATTTTATTATTGTCATGTAGATTAAAATCAGGAAAATATTCTTGAATCCCTGATATTGATATGACTGTTGCTGTACATCCTCACATACAGTTAACGCATCACTGACACGTTTTAACATGTTTGCACTCATGTATGTATTTGAATGTCATTCGAAGTTACTGTGTGTTTGGAGGTTGCCTCAGTGTGTGTGTGTGTGTGTGTGTGTGTGTGTGTGTGTGAGGGAAGATGACAGTCAGGATTACCTGGGGAGACCTCGCTCCTCCCTCAGTCCCTCAGGCTCATTTGTGATGTGCCACGAGAGACAGAGAGCCGTGAAAACAAGCCACATGTACACACAGTACTGTGTGTGTGTGTATGTGTGTGTGTGTGTGTGTGTGTGTGTGTGCAGGATGAGTAATGATCTTTCATGTGATCTTTACAAACACTCATCACATTTATCATGTTTTGCAGTCATCAAAAAGAGACTGTTTAACTGCTTTTTTGAGCCAACATGTTGATTTAATACATCATTACATCTGAAGAGGCCAGAAATCTATATTTTCATGTTTCAAGTCATGTATTGAATACTGTCAGTTTTTGAATATAGATAATTAACTAGATGCAGACCTCTGCCAGTATAGATCAGTGTTCAATGTATTGCAAATTTGCAAGCTCAACCACTCTATGTCTGGATATCTTAGCTGTCCATTTACTTCTAAATTGGAAATATTTTACATACTTAAAGTCTGTGTGATGGAAAAGGATCGTTCTTCTTCTCAGATTATACATGTTAGAAAATAGTTGCTGAAAACGAGTGAAAAGACTGATTAACTGTAAGTGGCAGAGAGGATAATTTAGACACTGTTTGTTTCTACAGCGATGTTTGAAGTCACTGTTCTGTTTTTTAAGTTTAGCCAGTAGTTCTACTTCTAGTAGATTCTAAATTAGTTTGGAAAATTTTAAAGTAGTTCCATTAGATTCTAAAGTAGTTTTAGAAATTTCTAAAGTAGTTCAGAAAATTCTTAAGTAGTTCCATTGGATTCAAAAGTAGTTCCAGAAAATTCAATAGATATTTGGGTAGATTCCAAAGTAGTTCAGGTAGATTCTTTAGTAGTTCCAGTGGATCTGTAAAATTCCAGCAGATCTGCTTCCAGTAGATTCCATAGATTTGCCTGTAGAAAGAAAATAGTTCCAACATGAACCTGCTCACAACAAGCTCTGTGAATTATCTTTAGTAAGCGGGTCATGATTTTTTGAAAGAGACACTGGTTTTGAATTATTTAAATGCTTTTTCTTTCTTTTTTTTTTTTTTGCGTTGAGCACCACGAGTTCAGTTCAAAACTCAGTTCCATTATAATGGATAGAAAGCCGACATCTTTACGGTCAATCTCTCCAAATTCTGCGACTCACACCAACACTATCTGGATGGATAAACAGCACTACAGGCCAGGGGGGATATAAGTATTTTGATTTGGGGGTGAACTGTCCCTTTAAGCCCCTGCCTTCTGTCTTTTTATGAGCCTGTTAAAACACTGACAAATACACTTCCCTGCCAATTTTAATAAAAATATGAAACTTTGAAGCTGACATCATGAATAGTCTCCACCCTGAGTGTTGTTTCAAAAGGATGGATGCACGCTAGATGAAGCTTTGACTGTGTGTGTGTGTGTGTGTGTGTGTGTGTGTGTGTGTGTGTGTGTGTGTGTGTGTGTGTGTGTGTGTGTGTGTGTGTACCTCACATTCATTAGAGACGACGGAGCACCTCAGAAAAAGCTGATCTACGTGTCTTTTCCTCTCTTAAATCAGTGGGTTTTTATCTCTTCTTGCAGTCTTGTTTCCTGCCCAGCACTGTTTCTATTTTTAGCAGCTTTATGATTCGAGCTCCTTCCACGTCTGCCAGAACAGAGCTCCAACGCTCCTCCCTCACCGCCGCTTCCCGCTGCCCTCTCTCCTCTCTTGTTGTCGTTTCATTTTCTCATTCACGTAGGATCGTGGTCAATAGTCAGATCCAGCACATACGAGCCCGCCATCCGGTTTAGATCCTTTAATTGAGTCCAGCTATTGTTGTGTGAGCCAACTGAGCGTCTATCCATCACTCTGACTGCTGCTGCTGTGTGTGTGTGTGTGTGTGTGTGTGTGTGTGTGTGTGTGTGTGTGTGTGTGTGTGTGTGTGTGTGTGTGTGTGTGTGCGAGATAAGGAACTACAAGTCAACAAAAAGAATTTAATCAAGTGCAGGGCTGAGCACACCCCCACACAAATATCATGCACACGCTCACACACACGGTTTCTGCTCCAGTATTCAGGATTAAACTGCCCACACTGACACCAGCTCTGAGGTGTATTAGTCCACTTCCACTCGTCCTGGTGACACCTGCAGCGGTCTCAAGGGACCGTTACAGCGTGGTTGCTGACTGGCGGAGGCAGGAGAAGGTCTGCTTGTGGTGTATGAAGACATATAAAGAGGGCAGCTGGATAGTGGACCAGCTAAGACTGAGACCACGGGTTTGTCTCCTTTCTCTCTTTCCCATCAATACAGAAACATAGATGGTTCATTGTTTTGGCTGCACAATTATTCACAATATCTAAACCGCAATATGACAAAGTGCATCACAGAACCAATTTTTTGAAAAAGTGTCAGCAAACAGTAATATAATGAAGTACAGCAGTGATGCAAAAAATTGTTCCTCAGATGAAAGAAAACATGTTTGTTTGATTCAGACCCCAACAAATATCACAATTTTAATCGTCTGTCATCGTCATGTGATGCGAAAATGATCATTCCCAGTAATCGTATTACACATCACAACCGTAATTTTTACCATATCTTGCATTGGTCACAGCTCTATGAATCCACACTGGGACGGTCAAGATCCCTTACCAAAAAATACATGTATTGACATGTAGACTTTACTACAAAATCGACTTCAATTCACTTAATTATGAACCAATTTTCATGTTTTGTAATAAACATGAGAAACGGATCATGATTCTAGTTATTTGTTGGAATGAATTGAATTCAGTTACTTTAATCAGCTCTGTGTCAAAACATTAACTTTCTGAATACCCACAACTTCCACTGGGACATGCAGGATATATATATTTAGAATTTCAGCTTGTCGGTTTCTCCAAAAATGTAGATTTCTAGATTTCTGTTATGTTTCTATAAAGCCGTGGGCACAGTCTGCATTCTCTGAGCCCTCTAGTGGGCATAGCCAAAAATGCAGGTAGGGATTTAAATATTGTTGTAATGCCTTTCTGTATTGTGTAATTGTGTGACTGATATTTTCATAAAACATTGATTCTGGTCTAATTATGTGGTATGATAGCCTGTGGTGATGTTCGGGTCGATGCAGGACCTGTGTTTGGGAGCAGGCCAAGTGACAAAGCAGCGGATCCAAGGAAGTTATTAATGACTTAGAAACATAACCTGCATTAGTCCACCTTCCACCCTCTCTATCAGCAATCAATACCTTTAACGTATCGTCTGAAACAGCCCTGTACCAAATAGTATCAAAACTTCTCCAGGCAAATGACACCTGCATTTGATCCTTTTGGTCCCCAGATCTGGAAAAAAAACGATTACCTGCACGGTTTTGTTTGCAGCCAATCACCAGAAGTTCATGTCAGGTAAAAGTAAACACACTCAGGTCATTTTAGGGATTTTAAGACAACTAATGCTCTCGTTATCTGGGGAGGAGAGACTGTAAAAACATTTGTCTCCCACTTGACAACCCTAACCAGACGGTCCTCATACTTCAGTTTTGTCTTGCCAGTTGTGAGACTCAAATTAGAATTAGAATTAACCCTGTACTTGACATGATTGCCCACCCCTTCACCTGCCTACCTGCCTCAGCGCCCTCAGATTTGTCAGCCCTCTCTTGACAAATCTGTGAGGCTGTTCATTGATTTTTGAATTACATAAACGTATAACTCAACCAGCCGTACCTGCATTTACATCCTTTTTCCTGTTGCTTGTTATTAGCGCTGTTAAACCGCCACTTTCTGCTGCTGCAAACCTTTTTTCTTTTCAATTTTATTGTTGTTGCTGCAACTAATGTGGGATAAAACAAAAAAAAAAAGAAGCCTCCACCACAGCTCGATCACGTCTTATTACTCTGAGTACTTTGTATAATTTACACAGTGTGACGGACTGCTGGATGGCAGCTGCAGGCAGGAGTGTTTGGATGTGTTTCACTGTGCTGAGCTGGCTTTGGCTTCCTGCAGCCGTAATGCTCGTGATTATATAAATTCTTTTTACATCGGAGCCTGCAGAGTCAGGTGAATTAACACGGCTTTCGATTCTCGTCTTTGCCATATTGAGTCTGAAAGGAAAATGATGAACACACACACCTGGCTGTCATTACAGCTAAACGGTGTATGTGTACACCCAGCATGCACTGCAGCAACATCTAATTTAAGTAACTGAAGGGGGAAATGCATCTGTTTAACATGGGAAAACAAGCATGTGGAGGTTTTACTTGACAGGTCTCACCTGTTTTCAACCTTTGCTCTGGTCTCTATATATGTAAACCTGCAATAACTGATGTTTTGATTTTTCTCTTTTGGTTTTGGACACTTGTTCACACAACTTCAATATATCATCACCATTTATCTTGATATTGCAAAGTCAACCGGGCAAATAGTTGTTTATTTACCACATCCAGTGGTTACAGAGTCTTGTTTTTTTGTACACGTGGCAAATCTATGTTCAATATATGGTCTCCACCAGCTCCTGATGGAAATATCTGGCTCTTTAGATGCTAAATGCTCTTTGTTTACTAGCTAGTCTCTAACTGTTTGGTGCTGAGTAGGCAGAGTTCAGTGGGTTTATCAGATGAAAAAAGCTGCCTGAGTGAATCAAAGCAGTAAATTCGTGACTGGACAGTTAAACGGTGACCAGCAACCTCTGGGGCTGAAAAATGAAGCCATCGCAGAAGTGCCAAAAAGTGCAGTCCCTTAAATGTCCAATTGAGGCTGAATACAAAAGTGAGTCATTCCCCATAGTTTCCAACATTAAAATGCCCAACTAAACAGCAGAAGTAAACATGTTTACAGGCTGGTACAAAAAGGGTTTTGGTTTCCATAGCTAATTTCTTTTTCTTTCAGCTTCACCCACGCTCTACTGCTTTTTCTTATTTTTGTATTAGACGGCTGGAGCCACCACACTGTGAGCTTCACAATAACTCACAGTGTGGTGGCCTTTGTACTTTTTCAGAAATACAACAGAAGATGAACTGCTGTATCTGTTCACAGTGCAGCCAAACAAACTCGCATTTTAGTGAAGAAGTTATTAAATTACTATTACGACCCCACACAACAGCAGGACACAGAAGAATTTGTCGTCTTGCTGAGGCTGTTGCCTGCATCTCTTCTCCTGCTTCTCCTGGACACTGTCACCAAGGACTTATGACAGGAATCTCTGTGTCTGTATATATTATTATAAAGAGTACAGTCTAGAATTGCTCTTTAAGAAAGCTGATAACTTCTGTTATGGTTTGGCCCTATTTAAATTAAATGGACTTCATCCAGCAGCTCACTGCGGCTGCTCCTGACTGTTCATTTACACTGTGAAAAAACAAGTTGAGAAAACTCAAAATTTAAAGGAAACAGACTACACTGGATTTTTTGATTTCTGAGTCTCAACTAAAGATTATCAGTCAGCAAAACTTTTTAAAGTTTATTTCAAAACTTAAGAGTTTGAGTTTGGCTCGGAACTCAAAAATCCATCGCAGTACGTTGCCTGGAAATTTTAAGCCATCTCAACTTTTTTTTTCACAGAGTACTGCCTGACATATTTCAAACCAATCACTGACAAAAAATACATGACCAAAATGACCACTTGTTTTGTAGATGCATTTTTGATGAACGATCACAGTCAACAGGAATGGTGGACCCTGCCACTAACACTGAAAGCTACCATGTCACGGGGTAATTACTGGGTGTAAAAACACTGATTGGCTATAGCTGACAAAATTTGGACCATAAATAACATCCAAAACAGGGGTTTGATTTCAAGTCAAGTCAAAATTTAGTTATATAGCCCTATTTCACAAATCTTTACAGTATAAGGGCTTTACAGTATCAACATGTGCAACACCCCCTGTCCTGCAGACGCTCACATGACTAAGGGGGAAAAAAGGAGGATTATAATTTTAAATGAGCAATCAAATCAAAAAGGCAAAGCCAGCTTTTCTTGGTTTTTCTTATTCTTTCTGAAGTCCCAAGCATGATTTTTTTAGACTCATAAATCAAAACAGCCTTGAGTTATGACTTCACATTTAATTAAAGTGTATCGTTTACAAAGGTGATGTTTTAAACAATGCAATATTCTCTATTTCTTAATTTATTTCTAACATAATTTAGTGTTTACAACCCACAAACCTGCCTAAAAAGCAGGGTCATACTGAAGACTCTAAATTCAATAACTCATTTAATGTGAAAGTGGAAAGTGAGGAATTAAAGTAAATATTTAATTCATCAAAAGAGTCCATTTAAAAGTTTTTGGCTTATCGATTTTCTGTATTCAGAAGCGTGTAATAACTCCTAACTGTAAGAGACAGTTACTCACTTATCTGGTTCAGTTCTCAGTTTCCAATCTAAAGTTTCATGACCTTGTTTGACCTCCATGGTCGTGTCCTCAGTCTCCATGAATCTCTCAGCTTTCTGCCGATTAATTTCACTGTATGGGGCAGAAGTTCACTCAGATATTTTTAGATTCTTTTCTTTGCCATTCAAGTCTTAAAGAAGACACGTTTGATTTACAAAATCATGACTGTGCGTCTCTCTTGTGTTTAGTAGAGGGTTCTGACACGGTTTTAAAGATTTTTACTTTGTGTTTGTTTTGTGTGTTCAAGTGCTTTGTGAGTTCTCCTGACAAGAAATATTACAAGGTTTTCCAACTAAAGCTACAACTTACAAAAGTGAATAAAATGATTAAACAAAAATGAAACCAGAACATAATTAAAAAATTAAACAAAGTCATCCAAAACTATTATAGGATAATAGTTTAAGTAAAAACTGATTGATCTTGGAAACAGTTGACAATCTTATCTCAGTGTCAGTTTAGTGGCAGTTTGTGGAGCTTTCAATCATAATTCATGAAGATCTGCCACCACTTTGGCAGCGTCATGTTTCGCCTCGCCCTGACCACGGTCTTGACCAAACAGCCCAACCTTTGTCCCGTCAGTGGAGGTGGTTCATTTCAAGAGTGAGAGGATTTTTTGGGGGGATGGATTGGACCAATTACATGCAATCATCAGAACTAGAAAAAGGAAAAACATCACACATGGGAAGAGAAGGATATCAAGTGTTTAAATGACATTTGGTCAGATGATTTTATAAAGGTAGATGGAAAAAAGACTCACAAAAATTCAGACACTTTTCAAGTTCCAAGCAAATGAGAGGAACTGAATTGAACCGACAACATGCCGAGGTCAGACACAGTGACACAAAAACATGAACCTCGAAGCTCCTAAACTTTTTGGCAAAATAATCAGCAAAGTCATGAAACTGCAGATGTTCACATTTCCATTTTTTTCAGAGCACTTTAAGGATTTCTTGTCGGTGTTGGATTAAACAACCTCACCACGTTCATTTAGTAGAAAGTTGGGGCTTTTTGTTTTGTTGACAAAATCTATTCTTCACGCTGGTTTCAATAAAAGTTCAAACTGTTATTTTCACACCAGCTGCTTCCTGTCTGCAACCTGAGCCGGGTTAAAGCGTGCATCACGGTGCCTCCGCTCTGCTGGTCTGTGTTGTGTTTGCTCGTTTATCCAAATGTGACCCGTTACACAAACAAGTCACGCTCCTCTCTAATGGGCTCCTCTGTCATTCCTGCACGCCGCCGCGACGCTCTCTCACCACATCCGCACGCCGCCGCTTCCTGCCGGACGATTACGGTGATGAATGAGCGAGGCGGAGTGGCGTGTGACCGCCGGCAGCTCTGCATAAACCGCAAACCATCAGCAGTAAAACAGAGAGTGATTTCCTCCTCGACGGTACAGTGAGAGTGATGGAGGAGAGTGACGCCAGCTGAGGAAACGTCAAAATAAAAACTGCTCAGGAAGAAAGAGGCTGGAGATGATCATCACCCACAATTCTTTGCAACAAATTCCTTGCGGGCCACACTGGATATTGAGTTTGGTAGATAAGAAGGCAGAAATCATCGTCTCTGTCTTTCTGGTTCTTTTCAGCGTCATATACACTGATTTCTTTTCTCTGAGCTTCTGTCTCCATCCACACGTCACGCTGAGTCTGTTTCTTCAGGCCCTCTTCTCTACTGTAACACTTTTCCTCCATTGTGAAAATGCGGCAGGTCTCAGTGAGTATCGAACTTTTAAATTACCTCCCTCCAAAAAGTGATGAATCTAAAAAAAATCTTTTTCTATATATCATCAGCACTTTAAACTGTGCAGCCCTGAAAATGTGACACACACTGCTGGCTCACTCTGTTTTTCACGTTCAGTACGGGAGACTGGGGACAGTTGCGACACTTTTTGCATTTCTATTTTTTGGTGAACTATGGTTTTATGTAGCCTACAGTGACTTGTTTATGTTGTGATGCACAAATATAACAGCAGATTGATTTTGGATGATTCTGCAAAAACCCAAATGATAATGTTGTTCAACACTGTGCGTGGCAACATTTTTTGACAGTCTCTGCTCTGATTGGCTGCAGGATCTCTGCGAGTTCTTGGATTGCGTCTTCGAGCCGTGATTTGCCTCTGCCTCTGACAATCTCCAAAAACTGCAAGTGGAAAATCAGGCTTACAGTCCTGCAGTGTAAAGTTGGTATAAACTGTCGGAGGTGTTTGGTTAGGCAGCTGAAACGCCAGTGAAAGGTCAGGAAAAGATTGTTGTTATGAAAAACAAAAACACTAAATCCTTAAGGACGTCATGTCCAGGTCTCGATCATCTTACACTTTCTACTCCTCTTCATATAATGTGCATTTTCCCTCTGCTCTCTCTACCTCGTTGACCAGCCCAGCTTTAGTTTGTGAACATCTACAGTTTATTTTTTCTCTCTCTGGTCATTTTCATTTTATGCTCATGCTGTTTTTCTGTGCCACTATTTCAGTCTTTCCCTTCCTGTTCTTCTGTGTCTTCAGGCCAGTCTTTACTGCAACATATATTTTCTTTCTTTCTCTTCCTCATTCCTCTGCTGCAGTTTTCGCCCTCTTTTCCTCCTCTCATCTCTACCTTTGTTATTTTTCATTGTGTTCATTTTCTCCTCCTCTGTCTCCATTTTTTTCTTTATTACTTTCTCTTTTGTCTTTCGTCCTCTCTCTCTTTTTCTCAGTGTGCAGCGTAAGCATCAGACAAAACAAATCATTGGTATGAATAACATTACCAGATACTATCCTACACTGTACATATATGCAGCGCTATATATATCATATACTGTCTGACTGGACTTGCGTCTAATATTACATAATATTTCCTCTCCCCTGGCTCCTGTCTCCTCACTTTCTCCCTGCTCAGATTTACAGTGTGTAATGTTTTTATTTCACTCGTCCCCTGCAGTCAGAATATCACGGCTGGGCTGAAATGAAGACATTACTCAGCCCAACCAGCGTCTCTCTTTGAAACCCTAAATAAACCCTGACACTCTCCTTCTGCTCTGCTCCTGAATATTTAAACAGGCCTGACGTTGCATTCGGGCAGCTCGTAAACATAATGTTGCATTTGTTCTGTCTCTAACTTGTGATCTCGCCGTTCTGAGGGAGGGAGGGCTTCATCGACGCTGAGATCCAGTTTATATTTGAACTATCTTTGTCACGAGAGCTTTGAAGTCTGAGATAAAAATAGATTTTTTTTGGTGTCACGATGTTTGGAGCGCCTCCAGTCCCACAGCTGTCTGAAGCTGAGAGCAGAAAACGCGAGCGTGCACATGCCTCCTCTGTCTCATCTTTGTTTCTGCTGAAGGGAAGAAGATTCAATCACTTCTCTTGTTTGATAATTGATAAAGCTGAATATTTCTTCTCACTATTAAAGCAGAAGAGCTTGACTCTACAAAAAGCCACCACTCTCTGTAGTTCCTGGTGATACAACTGTGATGGTTTGTTAAACAACAGTCATAAATGAGGCTGATGTAGTGATGTTACTGCATATTCACTTATTAGCTGTTGGCTTTGGAAAAATGTCAAAGCTCAGATCAGGAAAAATTGGACTTCTTGCCAACAGTTAGTCTTTGAAAACTTATTGTTGGAGTCTCAAAAATACTTGGAAGAAGGTGGTAACATGAAGCCGAGTCTGATGTGAAAGAGTTTGTCGAGTACAAGCAGTAATGACAGTAAACCTCCCTCAAGCTCTGTCTTATATACTCAGTGATTTTGGTCAAACCACCACCTGTATTTTCAAAAGAACCTCCCACCAGACCTGGAAATGATGGTGTCACACCCAGATACACCTGAGTCCAGGTGAATCTATATGCTATCCTACTGGTGGCACGTCTTGGACGTATATATGGCTGTATTCAGTCCTACACTGGCATCCTTGTCCCGGCCCTTGGTGTCTCATGCTGATGCTGAGGTACATGGGTGCCTGAGGTTGTGAAATGGTCACAGTTTGGTTTGGTTTAGGCACCAAAACTACTTGGTTGGGTTTTTGAAAAGACTGTGTTTGTGATTAAAGTAAGTGCGTCACATGATGCAAGTCACATAATGTTATGTAACTTAAATCTTTAGATAACACTGACTTTCAGGTTGACATCGGTCTTTTAGGTGATGCTCCTGTGTTTGTTTGACCCGTCCATCCACTCCACCTCCTCCACAGCCTGGTGCATCACACAGACACTGAAGGTTACCTTGTGCAGTAATTAAACATGACCAGAGTCCACAGAGCAAAGTAGATACTGATAAAGCCTTAGTGAGCTAGTTGCACAAGAGAAAGGCAGAGAAATGGCAGTAAAAAAAAATGCTATCTGTGAGTCCTATGTTGGTTTATGTTAATTGTGATAATGTTTGATGTCATTGGATACAGTTAGCGAGTCGTCCTGCAGCAGTAGTCAGGCAGTATGCGGTCATGTGCTTTGGGGGCGTGGCTTTGGAGACCTGAAGAGAGTAGGTGGCGGTGTTTTAGCTAAGTCTTTCTCTTTTGACCTGTGCAGATGTGCTTTTTCAGTCAATAAAAACACCTCTGTGCTGTTTGGTTCTATTTCCTCGTAATTTTTAGTATATTTTCACACTATAAGATGATATACGATAACGTTACTCTCATACGCTGTATATAGTGTGTGGTCACTCTGATCAACGTTTATAAAGCATGTAAGAACCTTGACCACACGTCCTATTTCAGGGTGGATTTCGTGTCAGTTTCAGTGATGTATAACTGTAACAGAAGGCTCACTCAGATGGACATTAGCACCTAATTCATATCAGAGGGGCCGGTTCAGTTAAACACAAGGTCATATGGACAAAAAAACTGAACTTAGCTCAACTTTTGGCTGCAAAACAATCAAAGCCATCCAACAACACACTGTGTTTTCCAGTCAAATTCATGCTTTTAAGTTGTTAAATCACATCTCTTAGCCTGTGAACCCTGTCTGATTTTTGTTGTGGTTATATAAAGCCTTCAAACTAGTGAATTTATTTCATAATCTCCGCTGTACCTGCAAAAATACACTCCCAACAACTCCTGCTTTGTGTTTTTTTTAAATGCAACATTGGTTTCATAAGAACTTTGTCTCTTTGTCTATTGTCTCTGGGTTTTTTTCAGTACACTGTGTCCCATATGTAAAAAGTGTCTGAATCACAGCTCCTCTGAGTCACAGGAGCAGAATTACTTTTTTTTTTTTTTTCTAATGACTCCATCTCTTAAGAAATGTTTTATTAGATTTATGTGTCAATTTGGCTCCAGATGCAAAGAGGATCTGTGCCACAGTTCTCACACACAAGTTCATTTATTATTCATATATCACAAGAGTTAAAGGTGCAAGTCTAAGTCCTTAAATGAATTGTTTCAAGTCATTCTTTGTAGTTACATTTCAATTCTAATTATTAAAGTTCCAAAACAGAGCTCTACATACACACATCTGCAGTTTCCATTGAAATGATTTGCAAATTTAAGCAAATTCCTTAGCTGTCATGTAGTAGGAACCGATTTATGTGAAATTTTTTCCCATCAAACTGCCTCTGAACATGTTCAGCAGACGCCTCAGCAGGAGGGAACCAGTGACCTTTTCTGCCTCTAAATGTCACCTGCTGGCACCACAATTACACAAAACCCAGAAATACAGGAAAAGTTTCAAAACCCTGGAAATTTTACACGAGGAGAAGCGCCGGTTTGTGTCCTAGCAGCCAATTAATTGATTCCACCCGGTGTCTCAAGTGTAATTCAGCCCTCAATTCAATGTTTGGAGTAAAAACTATCATCTAAGTTCTGTGTTCTTTGCCTGTTATGGCCTGCATGCATGTGCAAAGGTTTTCCTTTAAGGTCCAATCCGTTGGTAATGTTTTTTTTAAATACCAAAAAGCTTTTAGTTTCTTTCCTTTACCACCAACCATTTGATCAAAAGAATTAAAACAGACTTTATTGAACTTGAGTCTTATTTTTAACTTCTTCACTCCTTCAGTCACTCTGCATCCCTCCTCTAACATGACAACATTTACTGCATCACAATAAGTTCATTTCATTACTGTCGAAGTTCTCTTTGTGTGTGTGTGTGTGTGTCTGTGTGTGTGTGTGTGTGTGTGTGTGTGTGTGTGTGTGTGTGTGTGTGTGTGTGTGTGTGTGTGGCGTCTCTACGATTCCTGGCCGTGTGCCAGAGTGTTTGCACGCAACACAACACGTGCCCTGAGTGTTTAGGGGGCGTTATGTATGCTAATGAAAATCAATCTGCCCCCCGCCTCTAATTTATAATCAAGTGGGCTTCATCTTTCAACACAGCTGGGTAAGAGCAGATTTGGGTGGTTTTATTTTTTCTATTAGCAGAAAATTAATAGAAATTTTAAGAGACAATTTTAGAGAATGCTGCTGCATGAGTTCCATATTTAATTAATTTGGTTGACATGTGAAGGGATCCATAATGATGCATAATATTGTTATACTGATGCACAGGACATGGCTACAGTTCATGATGCGTGTGGCGGCTTTTACTGCAGTTAAAGATGTCAAATAGCTGCCTTAAACATTTTGAAATGATCTCACATTTGACTGATTGTGTCCTCTTATGTGTCCGTGATGGTTCATTTATTGTTTCGTGTCTGTGTGTTATTTCTGATGGTCTCCCTGTTGGAGGGGGGGGTCGATCCCCTGCAGGCTGATTCCTCTTTCTATTAGCATATGCATCCTCAGATCTGCATACGGAGCTCTCAGGAGAGCTCTGCAGAGCTCTCAGGGGAGGGCGGGGTGAACTATGAAAGGACCGCACTGACTTAATGCACAGCAGCTCTTAGATTAGCACCAAAGTGTAGAGTTCAACAAACTGGAGGATTGTGGGAAGGTGGTCCGCTGTGCTGATGCACAAACAGCAGCAAACATCTTTTGCCCTTAAAATCCGAGGGTCACGATTTAAGATTCACAATTTTGTCATCACCTACTCAACATTTTTGTTAATTTGCTTTTTAGGGTTCATACCTGTGACCGTCTGTGACAGTCTGACTAACAGACACACACACTGTCTGGTATCTTTTAGACAAACCAGCCGTCAGAAGTGACACGTGTTTCTCTGTTCAGTGACTGTGGGACGCAGGTGTGTGTGTGTGTGTGTGTGTGTGTGTGTGTGTGTGTGTGTGTGTGTGTGTGTGTGTTAGCCGCCAGGAAGCGTCTGTTACATAACTGCTGCTTCCACTATGATGTAAATCTGTTTTTGTTTGAGATTTTGTTGGTGCATCTTCAGTCTGTAACTACCTACTGTACTGTACTGCTGCTGCTGAGTGGAATTCACTCCAGAAAAACATTTAGTCCTTTAAAGCTGCACAGTGCGACATTTCAGTGCAAAACAACTGCCTTTTCCTACTAATCAAGATGCCATGTGTTTGTCCTGTTTGTCCAAATTAATTCCAGATGTGCTGCATGGACGGTGAAGGCAACATGTAGATGAAATAAATAATCAAACTTATGCAGTAGAATAGAAAGTCCATCCATAAAAAGCCTGTGACTGATCATGTAATTCAGAAAGTTTAATGAAACAGTTTCCTGTTTCCTTGTGAAAAAATAAAAGCTGTTAATGCAGCTGTAATTATATTGTCTAGTTAATCATTTCCTTGAGGAGACTAAAATTATATAATCGTTGAAGAATGTGAAAACTCAGTCATCAATTCTGTATTCTTTGCACAGTGGAAACAGTTGAAATGAAAAATGCTCCTTTAATCCTTTTAAATCACATCCTCTGTCATAGTGTGCTGCTATACAGTTAAAAAACACACAATCTGCAATATATTCTGTTAAAGTTTAATTTACTTTAAAAAACTCAATTCATGCATAAAATGTAACACAAAGTGCTGAACATAAAAGCAGAAAATAAAAGCATTTAAAACACAAACAAGGATAAAATACATAAAATGAAATGAAAGCGAATACCAGATAAAACAACCATCAGTTAAAAACACAGCAGGAGAAAGTGACGGTAAAAAGATGTGTCTTAAGATCTCATTTGACAGTTTCAACAGGTTTAGAGCCTCTAACAGCCTCTCAGGCAGGATGTTCCAGAGTTTTGGAGCATAATTAGCAAAGTCTGCCTCTCTGTGCCTTTCAGTCCTAACCTCTGGAAGAATGAAGAGATTTGAGTCAGAGGATCTCAGGGACCTTGCAGGCACATTTATCTTGACCATGTCAGACAGATAAGATAGGGGGAAGGCCATTTAGTGATTTATAAACTAATAAAAGAAGTTTAAGATTAATTCTGTGACACAGGAAACCAATGTACAGATCTTAAGACTGGAGTACCGAGGCTCTGCTGCGTTCTGTTCAAGACTGATACAGCTGTAATAATAAGAATAAGGGCAGAGATATATTTGCTTTTAACTACGCATTCGCGTACGCATGACGTCTGCCTCGCAAATCCTGCGTCCATTTGGAGCGTCGATTGTGCATGTCCTCAGAAATTAACGCTACACATCCACAAGATGCAGTACACACATGACCAATAGGGGCAGAATGCAGTGACAGGGTCAGGGGTCAGGAGATACGTCACAAGCGACAACAATGGCGGAGAGTTAACGCATCGTGAACAGTTCGCTTCACCACGTAGTTATTTACACGAGCGCTTGGTCAAACAACAAGTATATCTCCAGCCTATGAATAAGAATAAAAAAGTTTATTTGTACAGCACCTTTCATACAAGAAATGCAGCCCAAAGTGCTTTACAACAAAAAAAAACTCACATGCTCCACATAAGAAAAGACATAGAATGAACATAGAAACACTAATATAATGGCATAATTAATGTAAAATGAAAGGCCAATATGAGGCTGATAATATCAGTCGAGCTCTCAGAATAGATGTTAGCCAGCATTTAAAAATCTTTCAAAAAAGCAAATTACTCACCAGAGGATAAAATCAGATATAAGTAGTTTCACTGCTGGAGATGAATAAACATTTTGCATAAGCAGTTTCACAGCTAGTATTTAAAAACTTATAATGTAAGCTAATTTCATAACCTTTTCAGGCAATTAGCTAAAAAGGTTTTATGCCACCAAAGGTCATATAATTGATCTGATGTAATACGACTCGTCACTTCAGCCATAATGTCACCTCAAACTTTCCAGTTACACACAGGACATGTCACAGCACACTTTTCTGTCATCAGTGTAGTGATCACACACACACAGGCTCCTGGTTCCAGTGTGTTAATATGACAGCTGTTCAGTCGAGGAGCTCGTGAGGAGCCATTCATCTCTCTCGCCGTCCTCTCACGTCTTCTCACTTCTCAGACACCGAGATCCATCCAGCTGCATTGCTCACGGCCCTGTGTTATTCTGTGCATGTGTCACGGTGGACGGCCACTTCAGACTGTGAATGAGGCTCCATATGCACTCGCTGGCTGTTGAGGAGACAGAAGGACGGAATAATTGGGTCAGTGGAAATTGAGGCTGAATGTGAGAAACGAGTCAGGCCACTCAACCCGGCGCCACGCGGTCAAAGCGTGCAGAGCTTGAAGATGTTTCACGCTGCCAACCATCGCTGCAGCGCCAACTGATTTTCTTTTAGACGGTTTTAAAAAATGTGACTGGCAACCAACGTCTTTATAGCGATGGATCTAAATTATAGTCTGTCTCATGCATCACAAAAAGCTTTTCACCAGCATGTCTTTGTACTGGTTGCATCACGACATCTGAACCAGAACTCTCTGGTTCAAGTGAGTCCACACATACTCATAGATGTCATGTGCAGATATTGTAGAAGCTGAAATTTAAAGGTCCAGTCTGTACGATTTAAGGGGATTTATTGGCAAAACGTGGCATAAATGGAACATGATATTTCTAAATATGTTTTCATTTGTCTGTCGTCACCTGAATATGAGAAATTTTGTGTTTTCGTTACCTTAGAATGAGCGGTTTGTATCTATTTTATGGAGTCCGCCGTGCTGAACCGCCGTGTGATGTTTCACTGTGAACGCCGCCATATGCCAGTTTGGTAGACATTGTCCAACCTTAATCAGAAGTCTTCTGGTTTCTGTATGTAGTCAGGGTGGTCAGAATGATATTAACCAATCACATCTGAGCAGGCTTTGGTTGCATGCCTGTTAACAGTCCACATGGAGATTAAAAGAGGCAAAATGCGTGATTTTAAATGCAATCTCAGGAACAATCAGCTTCCATCTTATGATGATTTTAGCTTTTTATTAGCTTTTTTAATAATTCACATGCTGATATCTGTTAATAGAGATAACAAAGCTCAGCTCAAACTCCATCCTCATGTCTCAAGTTGCTAATCTGACTCTAAACGATGACAGAAGAGGAAGTTTTGCCTCAGGGTATCCTTTTATTCATTATCCAGATATCCGCTGGCTGGAACAGAAACCCCAAAACGTTGACCGTCGCCCCCAGACACTCAGTCATAGCTGATTTGTTCTGACGTTGATGTCTCCCCTGCATTCTGGAGTTGGGTATCCACTAAAATATCATAAATTATTTTTCCCTTTTCTTCAAAGCTTTGATTAAAAGTGTTAAATTTGACTTTTTAAAAATTGTTCACCAAACTTTTCACAAATTTAATCATTAGATTTTATCACTAACCTTTAATGTTTCCTTTACTGTTCAAATTATATGGATGTTATTCATGTCTGGTGATGGATGATGCTTATGATACATGATGATAGTTGTTTTTTTTTCCATTTTCTGACTTGGAGGGTATGTAAGGTTACATGCATATTTAAGATTTATTGTGATTTAGTGTGACTTTTTCAACTCTGCTGTCTGGCTCACGATCAGTTTCAGGTGTTCATCAATCTCAACAGTCTTCTGTATGTCTGTGAAAATGTTGGATCCCCTCATCTGGATGCTACCAGCAAACCTGATGAAGGTCATTTAGACCGAAATGTTGATATTTAATAAATGCATCAGCAGAAAATGAGACAGTTGTTCTCATCATCACCAACTGTAAAAGCATTTGCACTCTTTTTGGCCGTCTTTGCACATCAATGTTTCCAGTTTGACAACTTGTGGCTTTGCAGGCCGTTTCACAGCTGTGGGCTGAGGCGGTCTACTGACCCCAGACCCCAAAACATGTAAAAAAAAAAAATAGGGCCCAGATTTAAAACACCAGTATTACCCTTTAATCTGACGCTTAAACTCCTTTTAGCAGTTTCAACCCAATTTAAATTTACACCCCTTTCATCGCCTTCACTTCAAGTGACACTTTTTCCAGCACTTTCTACTGACACCTTATGATCTCCTTTCAGCACTTTGACTTCACCTGACACTTCTCTCCGTCAGCTCCTTCACTTCAGCGGACGCTTAATCTCCTTTTAGCGCCCTCATTTAAAACAACACTTCAGTTCCTTTTAGCATTTTCAAACTGACAGATTGATTTAGTGCTTCAACTTCAGCTGCATCTTTAACTCATTTTATCACTTTGTATCTCATGTAACTGCCAACTACACTTGTTTTTTTTTAGTGTTTCTGTTTCAGCTGCCAATCAGCTTCTTTCAGTTCTTTAAATTTCTGCATCTCCAGGAACATTTTAAAGAAATCTAAGCTTAAAAACAACCTTTTGATGTGAACAGGAGATACAGATCTGTTTTTGTCATGGTTTGGGGGTGGGTTTTATTGTTTTATTTTGTAGTCCTGATCCTCCCTCATGTGTCCTGGTTCCCGTCTCTGTCCTTTTCCTGTCCTTTTCATCTGCTCCTGATTAGTTCTACCTGTGTCTGATTAGTTGCTTGTCCATTAAGTGTTTCTGTGTCGGTTGTGTTTGGCATCATCTTCTGTGTTTCACACTTTTGTTGCATTTGCTGGAGTTTGGATTCATTTTTTTTTGTTTTTGTTTTTGGACTTTTGGTCCTCCTTTGCCCTTATTTGATTTGTTTGTTGTCTGGAGTGTAGTTTTCACCTGCCTGCCCTGCAGGTAAGCTTTTGTTTATTGTCTCTTTATTAAATCACATTTTGAACTCTTTCTGCTTTGCCCTGTCTGTTTCTGGGTCCAACATCTTGTTTAGTATTGACACACGCTGTGTCATTTCAGGTCTAAGCAAGGCAAGCTGCCATTAACTTGCAGTCAGTCATTTGAGGACAGTGGCTTTACTGGACACCTTTCAGAAAATATTAAAGTGTGTATGTGACTAACAGAATCAATAAATGCGATGCCGGAAAATATAATGGGAAGCTCAGACGTGTTTCTATCAAAGAATGAAGGAAAAATGCCAAAACATTCTGTCTACATACTCATATTCTTGGGTTTCATATTTCTAAACTGAAGTACTTTTCATTGTACTAGATGCACTTTTGCATGACACTTCTGATGTGTTTTGGTTCTGTACATGGTAACAAGAAGGGACTGTGGTTGCTGAAGTTAATCAGAAGTGATTGTTAGTTAATGGAGGTTCATCATATCTGGTCCCATCACATCAGCATCATCTGCTCAGCTGTGACAGTTTCGTCTCTTGATTCATACACAAAGACAGTGGACTCATTGTTCTGTTCAAAAGAGGCGAATAAAGAAAAAAAGAAAAAACAAACCCCACTGGTGCTCACTTTTAAATTACTTTTAATCAAACCACGCTCTTTTTGTCATGGTTAATTTAATTAAAAGTTCCAGGTTATGCCTCCAGGTAGCCGCAGAGTTTTGAAATGATTGACGGGGCCTCTCCATCTCCCCGTCCTCATATCTTCACTTTTAGCTGAGAGCAAAGTTTGCTCGGTTTGGCTCGAGAGGTTGGAGGAGAAGGAAGCATTGATGGATGAAAGCAGGGAGTTTAGGAGGTAAAGATGAGTCGGTTGGGTAGATTATAGATGGACGGCTCCCCTCCCTCTCGTCTTCAACTCAAAGATTGACTCAGCTTGCCATCCATTGGGAGCATTATCATTTTAACCAAGAATAACACTTAAATCGCCAGTTGGATGGCTGGCCGCCTGCCTGGCAGGGATTTCTGTCATTCCCAATGTAATTAGTGTGTAAGGGGAGCCAGGAGAGAGTGGCGCCAGACTTAGGTTGAATAATACAGGGGGAGGTGTCGGAGCACTGATGGATAATTTAACACGAATCTGCAGAAGGCAGCTATACTACACTGAGTGCCGTGCAGAGAGGAAGTGACATGTGAGTGTGCCGAAGCTGAGACAGACTGACAGATTTCCATAATAATAAATCTTTTCTCACTTTATCTCCAATGATTAATGTGCAACACTCAGCAGGAACGTCAGAGAGGCAGAATTATTATTCATAGCATTCATATGAAATGATTAGTGTACTGATAAGCACCATGTTGTTCTGTTGTGTGTATTTCCTCTGCAGATAATTTTCCGCAAGATCAGTGAGGTGAAGAAGGAGGAAGAGGAGCGGCAGCGGGCGAAGAACGAGGTGCAGCTCACCATCCCACAGGACCATCCTGTCAGGAAGCTGTTCCAGAAGTTCAAGCAGCAGAAGGAGCTCCGCAACCAGGGAGCTGCCGCTGCCTCTCAGCTGGACCTGGAGAAGAACCAGCTGCAGGTGGAGCAGCACCACCACCAGCACCTGCACCCCCACAGCCTCCAGCTGGGCCACTCCAGCCTGCAGCACTCCCTGCCGCTCAGCCTGCAGCGGCCCCCCTCCTCCATGCAGAACGGGGCTCCGCCCAGCAGCAGTGTGCTGACCGTGTCTCAGGTCACGCCCATGCACAGCTCGCTGGCGTACAGCCACCCCGGCGAGCCGCCCGCCAAGCAGAACAACTGTGACATCATGGAGTTGCAGCCCAGCTCTGCTGTGGGGGCAGCCGAGCAGACTGTCAGGCTCAAAGTCAGCACCAGCCCCGCGCTGGGGAAGCCGGCCGTCAAGGCCAGCGGCTGGATGCGCTTGAAAAACAACATGGCTCCAGTGGAGACCAGGAAGGAGGGGCTGAACAACAACGTCAAGGCTGTTTCCGTGGAGATGCTCTCTCAGGAGGGTAAGGCTCAGGAGGCAGGGAGGAGCGGGGATGTGGAGGAGGGTGGGGTGTCGAGCAACAATCCGCTCCGCAAAACAGACTCCTGCGACAGCGGCATCACCAAGAGTGAGCTGCGGATTGACCGGGCGGGGGAGGCGCGGACCCCTGCCGCGATCACCCCCCTCCTCCACAGCCCTCTCCCCAGCGGAGGGGGGTCGCCTCACCCGTTCTGCCCCATTCCCGAGCAGGCCCTGCAGGCGGCGCTGCACGAGACCCGGCTAGAGCTCCGGGGGGACATCCAGACTCTGGGAGGCCGTCTGGGCGCCCTGGAGAGTCAGGTAGCCGAAATTATCAAACTACTGTCGGACAAGAAGCCGCCGCCCACGGGGGCGCCGCCCACCTCCACCACCCCCAAAACCAAAATCCAACGTCAGGACATTTTCACCGTCTCCAGGCCTGTTTCTCCAGACTCAGAGAAGGACGAGGGGCTCTGAAGAGAGCTTAGCCAGTGGTGTAGAGAGTGTGCTGGAATATACAGTGATCACATGACATGTTGTTCTGCAGCGATCACAATTATCAGTTCAAGGTTACACTTTTGGCATCCAGCTGTGACGGATCCAGCTGCACCACTGGTCTCACCTCTCCGATATTAAAAAAAACTGGCTTCTTTAACATTTGCACACTGACTTTTACCTCCAGGTCCTGAGAGAGTCCACACTCCGCCGTGACCTGGACCCGTTTTTTTGATTGTACATACCTCTCTATGCATGTCCAGCTGGATTCTGGCCTGCCAAAGAAACTACTGAACATACTTATTGCCTGTATATTATGCAGTTGACTGCATGCAAATCGAATTTAAAGAGAACTGACATTTTATTGAGCTACACTGTACATATGAATATTTTTCATTGATAATTTACTATGTGGACATTCAGGGTTTGCATACTGGTAGCACTATAAACATTGAATAACAAAAGGGTTTAAAGGCAAAGGGATCGTGCATGGATTATTTATTAATAGAGAAATCGAAAAAGGGTAGGAGGGTTTTTCTTTCTTTGCCTGTGAGATGAAATAGAAGTTAGACTCCCAAATGTGATGAAGCAGCATCCCTTAACACAGGGAGGGAATTTTCTGCTCCGTTTTTATATTGATTATTAATTTTGCTTCTTATAATAATTTCTATTTTTGATTACGGAAATGTCCTTTGGCCTCTGTTTGATGTCCGGTAAACCCTCAAATGGTTATTTTGTTAGAATCCTCCTTGTGTCTATGCATCGCTCGGGTACGCCGCTAGAATATTCTGAATATTGTTATCATGTTGGTGAATGAAGGAAGTTTTTTTTTGTTCCATTCCTCTGCATGAATCAGGGATGGCAGAATGCACTTTGGGTAAAGCTGGGATGACAGGAAGGCTTTGGGGAAATAACACGGAGTTTAGTTCACATAAAAGTCCACTCAGCACAGTGACATGTAATCCCACAGTCCCAGCACCACACACGGCAGTCTTAACCAGCGAGCGTCTCACTGAAACCCGCTCTGAATTCCATTAACGGCAGCAGCTTCGCCGCAAAAAGCTCAAGTAATAAAAAATGGAATACTGTACTTTTTATGATATCAGTTTTCTAAATCTGCATGCAAAGGAGTAGTTTTATGCTCCAGAGTGCGTACATATATAAATATAAGTGTGTGTGTGTGTGTTTGTGAGAGTTGAGACACACACACACACACCTCATGCATATACATGCACGGTGTGACGGCGTCTCGATGTGAACCCTGACGGCCCGGGGAGACTTTTTCTTCACAGAAGGCAGATCAGTCAGTTTTGTCAGAAGATCAGGCGGTTTTTCAGGTCTTGTGAGATTCAGACGCTGTCCCCCCTCACCCTGCAGCACTCATCCCATCACACACACACACACACACACACGATCATATTTAATAAGGCAGAATAACAAGAATAAGGCAGAATTTACATGTATGGTAGCCATCATGGAAGCCTCAAAGAGTTTTAAATGACAAGATCCATCAGACATGATCTGCAGTGTGAGTGAACGGGCGGGTGGCAGAAAACAAGCTGATGGGAGGGACGAACAACAACACAGGATGTGACAATCTCACTGAATTGTATTGTTTTTTAAATGGCAGTTGATCTGTCCATTGTTGGATCTTTTTGCCAGATTTGTGACGCAACTGCACTGATGCAAAAAAGAAAAAGATGAAAGATGAAGAAACTAATATAAGTGCATACCTATCAGTCTAAAGCCAGGACCAGAGTGCGCAAAACGGACCAAAGAAAATTGCTAGATTTAACCAGTTTACTGTGTCAAACTGAAGAGTGTTAACTCTTTACATGGCCCTGATGGAGTTACTCACATATCAGAGTTGATTTGACTTCTTTAACTAATTTAACAACATCTTTGGATGGCAGGGATGTTGGTATTGCTGATTGAGGATGTCTACAAGCAGTAGACAGTATTGTTCTGTCGAGGCCAGGACCTTGAAAAAAAGATGGTCCGATGGCTTGTTGCACAGAAGCATCCAAGAGTCGTCCTTGAAAAATGTTTGCGAATAGGCCAGGCACTTTCAAAAATTACGTGGTAGGTGATGTGTCTATCACCGTCTTATCAAATATAACTTCAACCAATCGGGTCAACAATCCATGTGATGTTGTCAGAGAGCGCTACCAGCTCAGTCAGTTGGTAAGCTCTTGCCAAAGAAGACTTCTCCATTGAGAAAAGCCTTCAGTGCCGTTCTTTCTTCTTCTTTCAGTGAGGAAATACTACTGATTCTATAGCTACCAGTATTTCCTCAAAGGACACCGATTGGTCCAAACCACTGTGGTTCAGACTTAACTTGAAGCCTGGGAAGATGGATTTTTGCATGAAACGTGGTCAACAAATGGACAAACGTGGTTAACTGCACACTTTCTGGCAGTCTTTCTTAGACTACATTAACAGTGTTGCACTCACCTGTTTACATCAAAAATGACAGAGAGGTTGTGAGCTCCAAGTTCAAACCCTGTCTACTTTTTCACCTCCACATCTCTGACCCGTCATGCCATCAGTGACTTGTTGGATTGATTGATGCAACACTGGCTCCAGTTCTGAAGGTGTGGAGGGGGTGGGAGTTTGATGATCTGACAGGCACTTTGTCTGTTTCCTGCCAAAGAACCTGGAACTTTTACTCTGGAGAACTACTTTGCAAGGAACTAAAAGGTTCCTTTATAGCGTTGTTGCTTGTGTTTCCACTGTGGTCTTTAGACCTGTGATGATTAGGCAAATTACTTTGCTGACATGTAAAAAAGCAACGGCTGTTTTTATATGTAATTTTTGCTCGCTGCTATACCGCTTTTGCCTGATTGGAGAAGATCTTCAGGTACAACTTACCATCACAGGTCAACATGTCTACTTCCTGCTGGACTTCATCCTCAACATAAATACTCAATAAGTCCTGAACTTTATCATTAGTCCATCTTTCTTCTGTATAAATAATGTCCACAGAACTTAATTTAGACCCTGGTCCCTGTGGGGGAATCACAGAGTTCGTCCAACAGTTCCTAGTCCTTGGGTAAAGTTCCTGTGGTGGAAACGTGACTATCCCTGTTGCCTCGTGCTTGATGACCTTTGCATGTAATGCAAGTCATCAAAGACCTGGAGCTCTGATTGGTTGGTTTATCTCTCAGCCAAATGACAGCAGGACTTTCAGGCATCATGATCACCCAGTGTCACATGGAGACCCATCCAACAGATCAATGTTGTGTAGTCTGATCCTGGCATTGAAAGGTGTGCACGAAAATTAACTTGTAATTAGCATCAGTTTTTAATTTTAATGATCCTATTTGAAAGTGAAGAAAAACATTCTAAACTAAAACTAGTTTTCTGGCTCTCAAAACTTCCTGCTAAACTAAAACACTTATTGCACTGAAATTTAAACATCTATTTTTTTCCATCTCGGTCGACATTTCTCATTATGTTAGATTTGTGTCTCTCCGCTGTCAACAGACAGGAAAATGACGAGGATAAATAACTTTATAATGCTAATTGACATAAAATCACACGAGCTGAAGATGAGTGTGGACACGAGCTTTCTGTCACAATATGCAAATCAGGTTTTGCTTTGTAACATTTTTGAAATACAGTTTTAATGGCTTCTGTTGTGCAAATAAGAAGATTTTATTCAAATGTGAATTTCTATCCTGCACACAGGAGCCTGTTTTCCGCACCGACCTGCTTCACTCTCACACTCTGTCATCACTGGGAGTTTCCCAGTCCAAGCCCTCGCTCTCTCTGCTGTCGGCCGCTGAGCAGATCCCCTGTAGAACCAGGGGGCAAGTGCCTTGCTCAGGGGCAATTCAGCAGCAGTATCAGGCAGTCTGCCCCTGCCCCCCCAGCATAAAAGCAGATATAACCTATTAGAGGATTTGGATGATGGCTACCACTGTACCTGTCTAGAGCAGCACATTCCAGCATGCTTCATATCTCTTTATCTTACTGACATGTCACTTATATCGAATATCATGCAAAGCTATGCAACATTTGATTTTGATGGACCTTTATTGTTCCATAGTATATAGTGTGAATAGGCAAGTCAGGATTAGGGTAATTATTGCAAATATATCTATTGGAGGGATTGAGGGTTTGTCTGTGTTTGTAGATAAGATGAAATATCAGTTGTTTATATCCACCAAACAAACATGACACATTAACTTACAAAAGGGGGAGCATAAAATCACAACTAACTCTCATTTTTCTTTTTTATGAAAGGCAGTCTGGAGTCTGTCGGCTCAACATTCACCCCCTGAATCATAAAGAATCTGAGCTTCCCTGCAGCGCCACCAACAGGTACAGATGTCCAGTTTGAGTTCTTGACAGGATACCTTTAAAACAACTGAAAAACAATACCTGTTAACTTCAGGTGCATTTTAGATTAATGCCAACATTTGCTAAATGGTAGCATGACAACATGCTAAAATGTACACACTTAACATCTAGCTAGTAGCTAATAACTATTAAGAGATAAAAGCTGTTGACGTGCTTAGACTGATTAACGCTGATTCAGACAAATAATAACCTAAAACAGGAACTTTTTGGTTTCAGTAACACAGACTGCCCGTTCAGCGCCCCCCTCAGGTCAAACTCAACAACACACAGTAAGATGCAATAGCTCACTTGGTAGAGTGTCCACCCTGAGACCCTTTGCTGCGTGCCACCCCCCCACTCTCCACCATTTCATGTCTATCTAGAGCTGTCCTATTGAATAAAGACTAAAAAGAGCCCCCCAAAAATAAGAAAAAAAACCCCCAACAACATACAGCTAGCTAGAAGTTGTGATATTGAAGTTGCCTCTGTCAACTTGCATGAAACTTAGAATGATCTTCCAGTAGACATCCTAACTTCTTAATAACTTAAACCTGACTTAAATGTGGCTCAGTCTATTGTCCTAAACCCAACTAAGTAGATTTGACGCCTAATCCTGACCAAACTACAACGATTTCAAAAAGTTAACCATGTGACGATGAGGGTCTGGTTTGATCTAAGCTCAGTACGACTGCCGCTGGTACTCTCCAACAGTCTTTTATGTTATTTGGGTTGTTTTATGTTGTGTTATTTACGTATGAGGACATGTTGGTGTTGGAAGAACTATTATGACGGGAGCAAAGAAAGTCAGCTGACGTAGTGTAAAGAGCAACAAAGACCATGTACGGAAGATTTCGGGGTTTGAGGCCACTGTTGTGTCCTGAAACTAAAATTCAGCATTAAGTTATTTTGACTTGCATGCTTGAGTTAACTTTAGTAACCTACTTGTGCCACGTACATAATGTAGCTTAATTTATGTATGTAAATTAACATACAAAACCAAGAGAGGCTACTTATTTTAACTCACACCGTGATCTTTTCCTAAACCTAAATGAGTACTTTTGGTGTCAAAACCTCATCAAACTGTGACCGTTTCACAAGTTTAACCACTTGACAACAAAGGTCCAGTAAGACCATGGTCCAGTCTGTCACTGGTACTCTCCATCCATCATCTTGGAGTCACTGGCAAACAACCTGGTCTGTCATTTCATGAGAAGAACATGCTGTTCACACTGTTATAGTTTAATAGGCTTCCAAAACATTTCCAAAAACTTTGACTTCTATCTAGGTCTTATTTCTTTGGCTCAATTTGAAAGAAAAATCCAACTTACTCCACTCACAATACTTCTATCATAACATATCAACTTATTTTAAGTGTCATATTTAAGTTCTCTTTCAGAACATAATTAACTTACATCTCATATGTTGCGTAATTTAACTTGCATACATAATTTAACGTCCATAATAAACATCCAAATCATGATATTTTTCTAAACCAAACCAAACTGCAATCTTCTGACAAAATTTACCACATGACGAGGAAAGTCCTGTGCATCTGTTTCTGTTACTCTCCAATGGACATATTTGTCATTTTGGGACGTGTTGTACACACTGTACTAGTTTACTGGGCTTCCAACACATTTTCCAAAAGCTTTGACTCTTATCCAGGTATTTCTTGAATCAAGTTAACAGAAAAATCCACCTTAAAACACGTAAAACACCCTTATCAGTAATGTATCTCTTATAGATAACTGGCCAAATACAGACTCTGTTATATCCAACTGGGGAACTGTATTTCCAGGTCAGTTTAAAATCTTTCCATCTTATGCATCTAACATCAGGTTTTGGCCACTCTTCTCTAAATCTATCATAGACTAGTTTGTCCAGCCAACAGAAAATGGACCATAATGCACTGCAGTGGGATGTTGTACCTTTAAGGCTCTGCAGATGGCTGTGCACCACTTTGATGAGGTTTCTGTAGTTTGACCAAGTGGGCACGACTCGCCGTGGCTCACTCTCATTTGGCAGCGGCGACTCTTCTCTGGGAGATGTTAAAAGCTTTTTGGGAAAGCAGGAGATCACTTACTGACAGAGATGCGGGAATAATGGGCGCAGCGGAGACGCAGATTACAAAAACAGCCCCCCCAAAAAGCGCCGAACATCACAGATTTATCGTATCCATCTAATTCTGAGAAGAACCTCTAAGACGGATTTTTCCTTCAGCTTGATTCATGCTGATAGTCGCCTGGCAAAAATACAGCTGTCACCGAGATCATCTCGTGATGGAGCTGAAGATTACACCTAACAAAACCAAAAAGCCACAATACAGGATGAGAAATGACACAGGGGATGTACTTTTGTTCTGTTTCTGTTGGAGCAGTTCTTCTCCATCTGAAATTCTAAAACTTTTAAAGCCTTTAAAAGGGAAATTGATTTTACATCAGTTTCAGTCGGTGTAGGAGTCCTGCTCTCAAACACATCTGAAAGTTTCCCTTAAAACTTGTCTAAAAAGTGTGTTGACATTTTTCCAAGATGAGTGCGATCAATACAGTTATGTACATATATTATTCTTGTATATTATATAAGAACGTGTGTCTTCACTCGGGTTGAAGTCAGGACAAGAGCCGTTATGCTGGGATTCGTGCCAGGATCTTCTCCTTCCCACTGAAAACACACACAGCATGTGCTGAAGAAATTAAAATACTACGCTAGTATTGTGTTATCATCAGTGTTGAGCAAATTCACACTCCTCTAAAGCTGACTCAAAGTTCACTTCACACAGATTAAAATGATCCAGTTCATGTTCATTTCTTCCGTTTTCTCCTACAACGTTGTCAAGTAAAAGTCTACTTGCTGGTCGTTTAAAGCAGTGGTTTTCAACCTTTTCAAGTCGCATCCATCCAGAATAATCAGGCCAATTATTCACGACCCTCAAGCCCCAGTCGGCCCGAGACTTCTCTCCAGTGAAAATCAAGTTTTTAACTTTGTTCACATGTCCAGGTTGTGTTTTTCACGTGTTACAGGACATATCAGGAACGATATAAGCAGTAAAGACCATGTCTGAGCATTTCCTGCTTTGTAACTGCAGCGAGCAAGGACAGTCTCAAGAAAACGGATTCTTTCAGGCTGGGTTTATGATGTCATAATCCTAAGAAACCAATCCCGTTAATCGAGGGGGTGGAGCTATACATATCATCAGCAGCAATGCCCAGCCTACTGGAGAAGCCGGATGTAGGTAGTTACTGTGATCAGCTAGCAAAACAGAGGAGAAGCAGGTACACATATTTAGGGGTAGGGGTCGGGTTGTGGGGTGTGGAAGCAGATGCAGAACTATATGTGAGCCATTTTAACAAGGTTCTGGATAAACATGTTTTATATTTGAACTTAACAACCAAACAAATCCTCCTTCAGTGCTCCTTCAGAAGATTTACCGTCCCTTTCGCTCCCCTTCGCCTCGTCCTGCGCACAGCAAAAACAGCAAAAAACGCAACCTGTCTCTGATCGGCTGGAATTGTAGGGCTGTATGGAAACAGATTTTACTTCAGTGCACACAGAACAGGGAGCTACGGGACCATTAGGAGATATTTTCATTCCACAGTCCGAAATATGGCCTGATTTCCCATCACGCTTGCTCGACTAGTTTAGTAGTTCAATGCAAATTTTGCTTTTTGTTAGTTTGTGTCTGTTCAGAAAACAGTGGTTTGTGTTGGTAATTGTCATTTTTGTGAAAGTTTACAGTTTTAACCATTCAGATTCTTGAGGCTGTATTTTGCATCTTTTTGTGTCCCTTATGTTGAGTATATTTAAGGGGACGGGGAAAAAAATCATCTTTCCCGTAGTGCTGTTTAGATAGTTTGAATAATTCAACACCAGTCTTACCAGAAATCATGACCTGGTTACCCAAGATGATCCACAGACCTTATTGTGAAAAGTTTCATGGAACTTTCCAGTAGAAAGAAAGAAGTTCTGGTTGATTTTACTGTAGAAAGAAAGTAGTTCCTTTGCCGACGTCACTGAGAGCTGCTTCCTGGCTCTGATTTTGTGTTGATTGCCACAATATGTTATTTTATTTTACTCTCGACTATTATCTGGTGACCCCTGGAAATTATCTTGTGATTGCCTTGAGGGGTTGAGAACCACTGCTTTACAAAACGCTGTAACTTTTTATTTGGGTGGAGGAACTTTGCAGCTTGACTCATAGTCTTACACTTTGTTAATTATATTTCATAAGACCAGCTGGATGCTTCAGCTCAATGCGTCATTTCAAATTTACATTGTAACTTGTTTTTAAGGCACGATTTGCATAAAAATGTGAGATTTTTTTTTTGGTTGGAATCTACACTGATGTGGTCACAAAACTTTTACTGTGCTGTAAAAACAAAAAAAAGTTAAACACGTTCATGCTTGCGTTCAGTTGTTACAAACTGATTCATTAAGTTTACCAAAAACATGAGTACGTTACAGCACTACTGTAGGATCAACTTCTATTTTTGATGCTAAAATACCTGGAAAATCTTTCAGACAAAGAACGTCTTTTTAACAGGTGGTTTGCTCAGACATCCCCCAAACTAGAGTGTAAATTAGAGTATATGTCTAACTAACAATAAAGTGTCCCAGAAAACGCTCTTCAAGTCACCAAAACCACCAGACTAAATCTTCGCCAAATGGCTGCACGTGACAGCTTCTCCTGTCAGACACCTGATCTTTGCATATCAGTCGATGCTGAGTACCAGTCCAATATTAGTGCGTAAAAAATTCTCATTTTTATTTAGCTGTATCCTAGTAGTAGCAGGGTCCTGTTTTGTGGCTAATTAATGATGTGACATCGAATCACGTACTTATCAATACCAAATCCAGGATTTTGGACAGTATGCATTTCCAATATCAGTATCCATATCTGAACAACCCCTGAAAATGTATCATATTTATTCTTACAATTTTAGAAGCAAATATTTTACAATATCTTACAAAGATTTCTGAAATTTAAACTCCAAGATGTTCTGGAAAAAGCATGTTAATCTGTAGAAGATTAACCATCTAAGTTTTGTTTGTTTGTTTGTTTGTTTGTTTGTTTGTTTTCCCTGCGTCCTTGCTGCTCCTCTTCAGTTTGGACTTTCAGTTCAGACTCATGAAGTCAGCAGGAACACTGAATGAATTGATAATGTAGTAAAGATTTACCTTAAAATAAAAGTTTTACATCAGCATGTCCTCGAGTATAACACTCAAGAAAACAATTTCAGCTGTAGTCGCAGCACTTTGTTTGAATAAATAATGTCCTGAAACACCTCAAAACACGTAAACAACCCAAATCTTTGCCACAATCTGTTCATGGGGCAGATTCTGCCCCCGTGCTGCTGCTGCTGCTGCAGGCAGTAATGACCTCAGATCAGCACTAAAAAAAAGATGCCCATACAGCATCTTTACTGTTTCAGTGAGAAGTTAAACCGTTTCTAAGGAGGAGTAATAATTTCAACATGTTCAACCTGAGCCTCAAAAGAGTCTGGAGTTTGCTACTGGAATCATTTTACTGTATGCTATACAATACTACAGTGTTTTCTTAGAATTAATTTATAGATTAAAGATTTTTAAATAGCTAAATCAATTGATTTAAATGGGATTAAATAATAAATTACCATTTATCAGTTGTGCATGTTGGCATTAATCTAAAATACTTAGAGGTATCCTGTCAATGGAAAAGTAGACATAAAAAAATTAAAATTTAATTAAACTCACCACTTAAATATTCTATATCCCTTTTTCATTCAAGTAATTGATTAATAATTGAATATTATTTCTACTAGTAATTTTATTCCATTTACGACGTGTGTGTCTGTCAAATTACATCTCATAATTTATGTCCTGCTTTAACAGGTGATTCACCTAAAAATCAGATGTCATGGAGCAGCAGCTGGAGCTCTGATTGGGTAACTGCTATTGCCAGAAAAAAAATCCAATCAGAGCCTCTGTTGTAAATTAAATAGTAAACAACCTTAAACAATTGTTGCGTCTGATGCTTCCTAAGTCCCTCCCATTTTTGCTCTGTGCACCAATGAGATTTGAGCATGCTTTGATACTCCGCAGAACCTCGTCAACTTTCTCCTTTCCTGTTTCCTCTAATCAGATATGTGTTAGACTTGTCTATGCTGAAAAGAAAAACTAATTTTGAAGATGGTTAAAAGATGTTTCTGGGGGGGCTGTAAAAACAATGTAGTCCCATTAAGTTGGCTAATGTTAGCGACATGCTAGCTAATCTACATCAATTTTTGGTTACCTAGTTCAAAGGGAAAATTTGGCTCTTTTCATGTGGAGTCAGTGTTGACAGTAAATTTACTCAGTTGAATGCTAAACGTCTCAGTGCTGCTACATTGACTAAGAGAGATGAGTTCTCGTGCTGCAAAACCTGTTGCTCTTCCTGCATCCAGTGATGTCACAGTGATGTCACTGGTGTTAAGGAAGACCAGACGGTTTCACTGTCACAACAGCATGTTTTGGTTAACAAAGTAATAGTTGTAGGGTGTTAGGGTTATGATGCATGCAATGCATCCTGGTACATGTAGGCACTGCTGCACAGCTCTGCCAGAAGGAGAACTTATCTTTATTGGCCAGTATGGCAGCTCTGAGGAATTTATTGCTTCAATACCATCAAAATCAAAATGAGACTTATACAGGTCTGGCCCTCAGTGTTCATGCAGGCAGTACCCGTTGTCTGTGGCGGCAAAAAATCTTGTTTTAACACATGGTTAACGTGAAAAGGTCACAATTTGAGTTGGTTTAGGCAATAAAATTGCTGGGGTAGGTTTAGAATAAAACCATGTTTAGGGTTACAAAGTGCAGTTTGTTAGGCAAGTCCTGTGACTTTCATCATGCACATTTTGCTAAGTTTTCTGTTTTTGCATTTGACACAAACCTTGGTCTCGTAAGTGGAGGCCCTGTGTTTGTTCAAGCCATCAGTCCACCCCACCGCTGACAGATGAGGACTTTCTCTCACTTTATATGCTGAAAGCCTCCTGATAATTGCTGACAGGCATCTTCAATACTAACATATCTTCTAAAATTGGTTTCTTTTTAAATACAGAGCAAGCCAAGCACATACCATTTCAAATTACAGGACTCCACAGAGCACCGAGCAGAAACGAGAGAGACTTAGGACGGGTCAGTTACATTCTGAAATTCAGTCAGGCCTAATAATTGAATGTTTAAAGAAGAAAACAGAATTATTAACTTACATTTTTGTCTTTGCAATATCTATAATGCATTATTTAAAAGCAAATCTTGATAGATTTTTAGCAGCAAAGGCCTATATTTACTCCAGGTGTCACTAAATTATGTATGTCTGCAGTACTTTGACAGAGGTTTGTCTTTGAGCTGTGTCCTTGCTGCTCATCCTGCAGCGTCAACGTTTCCAGAAGGAGCTCTGAATTACTTGGAAATCTACCCGAAAATCCACAATTTTAGATTTGCAATACGGCAAAATCTATTTCCAGATGTATAAAAACTGAAGAAAAACACTCTGTCAGCAGTTAAAATACACGATGAGGAGCAGGACGAGGGGACTCGACCGTAGATCGAGTTTTGAGAGTTTTCCCGCCGCCGAAGTCACTGGAAACTTCACAATGACTGGTTGGGTTGCGTGAGGAGACGTGGGCAGCCGAGAGCTCATCCTCGTCTTTATTAATTTGACAAGAGAATGAAGGGCGACTCCTGTGATCTGAGCCCTGCACACACACACACACACACACACACACACACACACAGAAACGAACACACCTTTCAGCACAGGATTTTTTGGCTTTGCCACTTGAATGTACAACAACCCCCACCCCTCAACCACTGTCCCCACTCTGCTGTCCCAGCACTTTCACTGGGAGTGGAGGTGATATTTTCGTCTCCCTTTTTGTTCCTTCACACTTGAGGAAAAACTCTCCTCTCTTGACTTTTTGAGGAGTCCTTTCTCACTCCTTTTCTTTCTCTGTCATGTTCCGTCCTCAGCTGGTTGGAGGTCCTCTTCTTTAAAAACAAAACAAAACACCTCTTCTCTCTCTGCTTCTTGTTTTTTCTCCTCTTTTTTCTCCACCTCCATCCCTCTGACCCCCCCTCTCCTCCATCACGCTCTCCTCAGCACGTTGATGGTGTGTAGTCCGTCTGCGTCGTGCCGACTGACTGACATCATGAATCCACCTCTCTGGGGACGGGCGAGCACGACCGAGGGGCCTCATTTATTAAAATTATCATCTGGCTTGATTCAATTCCGCATATTGCATCGAAGATGACACTAAAAGAAATGGAAGTCATTTCCCCGGATAGTGATAGAATATTTTATTGTTTCACTTATCTCCGAAAATTGACGCAACCTGCCGAATTTTTTCACCAGGATTAATTTTTCATCAGTCGCAGCTTTAGCCTCAGATTGAGTCATAAAGCCGTGGATGGTTTTAATAAACGGGGCCCTTTAGGAAAAGCATCTCTCTTTTTTCTACTGGAATGTGATCAATTTCTACTGTTTTGTTAAAGCGATGGTCGGGAGCAGCACTGAAGTCCCACACTGACTCATGTATTGTTTTACAGTTGCACACCTAAACTGTAGTGTCAGAATAATAAACAGCCGTCTGGGATACTCTCTCTGGGCTTCCTGTCTGTCTTTGTCTGTCTCTCTCTGCTTTTAGAAACATCTTCTTCTTGACTCAGTTTTCCTAAAGGGGCATTAAGTAATCAATGACATGTATTGATCTGTATTGGCACCCAGCAGGAGCTGAGACAACATAAAAGAAGAGACACTTACCTCTGTCCTGTCGAGCTATGTTGGTCTGTAAGTAAAAAACAAACATACACAAACAAAAGTCAACAAAGAGATGAGTCATTTTCCTGAGAATACACAGAGAAGGTGTACATTCAGTGGACTCATGTATGCTACTTGCACTGAACAATAGTGTGAACACACTGAAGTAGAAGCTCCAGTCTGTCACCGACCCTCTCCTGCAGAGCTCTGCAGCTCTGAGCAGCTGTGTGTCAACTCTGTGTCTCAGCGCCGCCTGGTCCTCTCGGCCCTCGGCAAAAGCCCTGCGATAGACGCGAGTGAACGCAACTGAGGGTGAAGTAAAAAGTAACCGGCTGAGCTGACAAACTCCTGGCCTGGACTCTTTCTAAGATCCTCTGTCTGATGATTCAGTTTTATAGCTACTTTTCCTGCAGGAGGAACGTGCAGCTGCACTAGAAGAATAGCCAATAGGAAGGCCTGATCTCTTAATGGGCTTTTCACTCTGCACTTAGTCCCAGGCTAAAGAAGCTGTTAGCCTAAAGCTAAGGAAGCGTTCACACTGGCACAACCCTAGAACAATCCAAAGTGGGCTAATCTCAACTTTAGCCTAGGTCTTACTGACCCTGCTATAGAACAGGGTTAGCCCTGTGTTTGTGGGGTTATCCCTTGAAAAACAACTAAGTTGCTAAAAAAAAAAAAGGGGCTAAAAAGTGCTAAGGTGAAATGGGGCTAAAAGAGTAAAAGTAGTCACAGAAAATTCTAAAATGTTTAGTGCACCAACAGATGATGTTGATGACGATGCTAGTAGAAGTGCAGTGTGACTCATATAGCCCTGTGCTTAGCAGTGAGATAAGGGGCTAAGTTAGTCCAAGGATAACTCTTAGCTCAGGGCTAACAATATGCAGTGTGAAAAGCCCTTGTGATGACCTGTGATTGGTTTAAATCTACCGTCATGGGCCAGATTCACCTGAAAACAGAGCCAAGAGGAGGCGCAGAAGTCTACTTCTCCCTCAAACCACTGGAGTTATTATTGCTCATTGATGCCAAAAAAAATGTTGCCAACCACAGCTTTAATGTCCGTAACGTAATGTAAAGTACATTACAATGAACGTAATGACTTCTTTTTAATAAGGTAAAAGAAGTCAATGCTGACTATTGGTGTAGTGGCTATCTTCGGTCTAAACATTTCTTCACTTTTATGTCTACTTATTTCTAAATGTAACCACACTTCTGGATGACACTGACGACAGGAGACTGCTTTACGCGTTGAGTCGGGTCGGTGGCAACGCCAACGCCAACGGTAAAACAACCGTGTGGCTCCGCCATCCTCATTTATTTACAGAACAGATCTTTCACAATAAAATTCTACTTCCTATCAATTCAACACAAATCAACGGAAACTGCAGAGACTAGCAAAATAAAACTCAGAAGTCAAACAAACAGGAATTAAGTCCTACAAAATATTCAGCATTATTCCCTGACTTTAAATCTAAATAGCATGTCATTGTACTCAACAAATAATACAATTTAACAGTTAATACACTTCCTAAATGATAAATGGCGCTTACATTCCGGCCCCTAATTGTTACTGCTGAGGCATAACAATTACATCTTAACATATTAAAGCGTCATTTAAACTCAAACTCAGAACATATGACTGACGTCTTGTATCTCATTTTTCTACATAAATCTTACGTTCATGTCTTAACTTGAAAAGTGCTTTTAAATCAACATTTAGTTTAACTCAATATTTACACAAGTTTGATATGCAATGTAAATCTCATGCTTTAAGCACAAATATACACATGGCACATAAACATTTCATTTACTCATCCATTTCAAGCAACAGACATAGCTTATCTATTGGCCTTTCCAAAATACTAGTTTTAGTTTTCACAAATACACGTCTGACAAGTCCCTTTGAATCAGAAACTGTCCTTTCAACCTTTCCCATTAACCAGGAGTTTCTTGGTGCACTGTCATCAACTATGAGGACGACATCTCCTGCTTTCAGATTTCTCCTGGTCACTGACCACTTCTGTCTTTCTTGCAGAAGCGGCAAATACTCTTTGGTCCAACGCTTCCAGAAGATGTCAGACAAGTATTGCACCTGTTTCCACCTTCTCTTAACATACAAATCCTCCCTTTGAAACACTCCAGGTGGCAGTACTGGTTGTCTTTTAAGAAGAAGTAGGTGGTTTGGTGTGAGAGCTTCTATATCGTTTGGATCGTTTGACACTCTTGTTATTGGCCTGCCATTAATAATGGCCTCAACTTCACAAAACAGCGTGTGGAGGCGCTCATCATTAAGAGGCTGCTGTTTCAGGATCTGGTTAAGAATTCTCCTCACAGAACGAATCTGTCTCTCCCAGATGCCTCCGAAGTGTGAACCCGCTGGTGGGTTGAATATCCAGGTGATACCTTTCTGCATGAGCATCTCTGAGATTTTTGACTGATTCCAGCCTTTGATTGCTTCACGCATTTCCCTCTCTGCTCCAACAAGATTTGTGCCATTATCTGATCTCATGACTGACACTTGGCCTCTTCTTGCAATGAATCTCCTAAATGCGTTAATGCAGGAGTCAGTCTCAAGTGAATGGGCAACTTCAATGTGTATTGCTCTTATGGTAAGACATGTGAACAATATGCCATACCTCTTTACTGTACTCCGCCCACATCTGACCTCAAAGGGCCCAAAATAGTCTATTCCCACACTAGTGAATGGGGGTTTGTCATGTATCAGGCGATCTTGTGGCAGATTTGCCATTCTCTGTTCACCAGGCTTTGCTGAGATCTTTTTGCATGTCACACACTTTGACAGTATCTTCCTAAGAGCAGAGTCTGCTTGTGGAATCCAGAATCTCTCTCTCAGTCTGGACAATGTATAATTCCTTCCACTATGTCCTGTTTCTTGATGAGTATGTCTGAGGATCAAAGTTGAAACATGGTGATTTTTAGGAAGGATCACAGGATGCTTAGCATCTGCTGGTAATGCAGACCGATGCAATCTTCCTCCTACTCTTAAAATACCATCCTGCATGACAGGATCAAGCTTAACAATGTGACTGCTCCTTTTAAGCTTGTCACCTTTCTGAAGAGTCATAAGTTCATCACTGAAGCTTTGACTTTGACATAGTTTGATAATCTCAATTTCTCCACTTGCAACATCTTCAGCAGTGAGCAAGGATCCCTTAATAGTTGATCTGAACTTCTGCATTTGGCTTTCAACCATTTCAGTTTTCTTTTCATGACTCAAACTCTCATTTGCTTGTGATATGAGATATTTACGATGTGTGCTCAGCTTGTGAAGCAGTTGTTTGAATTTGATCATCCAGGAAACAGACTTTTTTAAACTGTGCCACTCTGAATGATGACAAATGAGCTTGTTAAGTGGGTTCTCATGCACATCTGTAGCATTCACAATCAATGCTCCTTTAATTTCAACATCATCTTTCTGTATTCCTCTCAGGTCAGGTGAAACTGGCCAGTGTTTCTGGTCTCTTGTCAAAAAATCTGGCCCACCAATCCAGTTTTGACATTCTGTGAATGCATCTGCACTCATGCCTCTTGATGCATGATCAGCTGGGTTTAACTCAGAGTTAACATACATCCACTGACTGGGCTTGGTGTTGTCTCTGATGAGTGACACTCTGTTTGCTACAAATGTTTTGAATCTAACATTTTCACTGGCAACATACCTTAACACTGTGGTACTGTCAGTCCAAAACATGGATTCTTCCAGTGGCATGTGCAGCTCCTTTCTCATTAGGCGGTCTATTTTTACAGCAACTGTAGCTGCTGTTAATTCCAGTCTCGGAATTGTTGTCTGTTTCAACGGCGACACTCTGGACTTGCCGATGATGAATGAACAGTGAGTTGATCTCCTTTCATTTGTTATGCGTAGGTAGGTGACAACTCCATAACCTTTCTCACTTGCATCTGCAAAATGATGCATTTGTGCAGCTGTGATTTTTCCAAATCCAACTGGTTTCAGACATCTGTCCACTGTGAAACCATGAAGCTTTGTGAGTTCAGAAATCCACTTTTGTGATCTTTGAGCCAGTTCAGGTGGGATGTGCTTGTCCCAGGAGACTTTCCTGCCACAAAGTTCCTGCAGGATCATTTTTGCTGAAAGGATGACAGGTGACAAAAACCCTAAGGGGTCATATATGGCACTTACAAATGAGAGAATGCCACGTCTTGTCTGGGGTGTGTTTTTTGCACTTATCCTGATCTTAAATACATCTGACTCAGTACACCAGTTTACTCCGAGGACTCTCTCATCAGGTAATGCATCGTGACTGAAGTCCAAATCCTTAACCTCCCTTGCTCTTTCTGATTCAGGAACGGAGGCTAGGACGGTTCTGCCATTGCTCATCCACTTTGTTAGGTGGAATCCTCCACTCTCACAGAGTGCTGTTAAGTTCCTGATCATAGCAACTGCTTTGGTTTCATCTGGCACTGATAAAAGGCAATCATCTACGTAAAAATTGTCCATTACTGCTTTAACTGCAGCAGGTGCCATTTTGTCTTTAGCATCCTCAGCTGTCTTCTTCAATGCAAAGTTGGCACAGCTGGGGGAAGACGTAGCCCCAAACAAGTGCACAACCATCTTGTATTCTCGCAGTGGTTCGTTTAAGTTTCCATCTGGCCACCAGAGGAATCGCAGAAGGTCACTGTCTCCTGGTGGCACTTTCACTTGATGATACATAGCCTCTATGTCTGACATTAAGGCAATGTGGTCATGTCTGAATCTTGTTAACACCCCTATTAGTGTGTTTGTTAAATCTGGGCCCTGCAAAAGTTCTCCATTCAGTGACTTGCCCTGATATGATGCTGCACAGTCAAAAACTACACGAAGTTTCCCTTTTTGGGGGTGATATACCCCGTGATGAGGTATGTACCAAACTCTCTCATTCTCAGACACAGTCTTTTCTTTTGGTACTTCAACAGCATAGCCTTTACTCAACAGGTCAGACATGAAGCTTTGATACTCTCTGTGAAAGTCTTTGTTTTTGACAAGTTTCTTTTTCAGGTGTTCTGCTCTCTGAACAACTACACTTCTGTTGTTAGGCATTTTAACAGCCTTGTTTCTCAAGGGAAGGCCTATACTATAGTGTCCATCAACCCTTTTTGCTGTTTCATTGACAGATTCCATAAACTGGATGTCTTCTCGTGACATTTCATGTTTCTCCTCGCTGGCTTTCTCTGGAAAATCATGGTTAAACTGTTGCACAAGCAGGTTCTCTACATCAGCGATAGAGATGCGATTTACAGAGACACTTGGTTCACTTTCAGATGGAGAGGTGCAACTGTCACTCCTAAGGGGACCGTTGATGACCCAACCAAGAACTGTTTGAACTGCATATGGACCATCATCCTCACTGTGGATGACTTCCCATGGTTCCATAGCCTTGTAAACATTACAGCCTATTAACAGTCCAATGTCTGCACTTATTTGTGGCAGCTGGATTCCATGAAGGTGTGGCCACCTTTTCAAATCATCTTGCACCGGAATGTTCTCTTTGGACACTGGAATGTCTCTATGAGTGTAAATCTCAGGTAAGTCAATGTAGATGTTCTCTTTCAAACCACACACCTCTAATCCTGAAAGACGGTAGCTTGGCTCTAGTTTTTCTTGGCCCATTGTACGGAGCAGTATTTGGGTTTTCTTACCCTCAATGCCAAGCTGTCTCATCAGCTTCTCAGTGCAGAATGTGGCTTGGCTTCCATTATCCATGAATGCATAAGTCTCTATAATCTTGCTGCCTTTCTTTGACTTGACACACACAGGCACAATTGCTAAGACATGACTGTCTTTTCCGGCCCCGGTGGCTCCACAAGTTCCACCTGAGATGTGTGTTGTTTCACAAGTTGTATTGCTTTCTGTGGCGTTTCTCTGAACTTTCTCAACTGCTTCATTATCTACTTCCTTTGCGAAATGAAGCATGCTTGGATGTCTTTTAGAGCAGTATTCACATGAAGCTCTTTTCTTACAGTCTTTACTCAAGTGTCCTTGTGTCAAACATGAAAAACACAGTCCCTTTTCTTTAAGAAACTCTAGTTTATCTTTGTAAGGCTGGTTTCTAATTTTGTGACATTCTGCCAGTGGATGTTGTTTTTCACAGTATATACATGGCTTTTGAAAGGCATTAATGGTGTGACGAGAGGAGTTTTTACAGTTATCAGGTGACTGTTCATTTGTAGCTGGTGCTACACTTGTGGCAAATGTACTCCCCTTTGGCCTGAATGCTCTTGTAGTTCTTGCATTTGCATAAGGTTTTCCCTTATCTTCAGCATCCTTAATGTTCCCAAACAAAGGATCTACAGCTATTTTAGCTTGTCTGTTTATGAATCTGACCAGATCTGAAAATCTTGCTCTCCTTCCCCTTGTTTCTTGAATGTCAAAGGCAGAGACTCTCCACATCTCTCTCATCTTGTATGGTAACTTGGAGACAATGATTCTGAGATTAGTGGGATTTTCCATTTCTTGGAGCTGATTGAGGTCTTGCATTGCATTGTTACAGCCAGTTAGAAACAGGGAATAACTATGAAGAGCCTTAGCATCATCTGGTTTAACTTGCGGCCAGTTGAATGCTCTGTTCATATAGGCGGTTGAGATTTTCAGTTCATCACCAAAGTGATAAGTCAGTAATTTTCTTGCTTCACTGTAGCCTTGTTGAGGATTCATGTGCTGACAACTTCTGACTAAGTCTCTGGGCTCACCTCTGGTAAACTGTTCAAGGTAGTATAACCTGTCACTGTCACTATCAGCTTTACCATGAATAGTATGGTCAAATGCCCTCATGAAGGACTTAAACTCAAGGGGATCACCATTGAAAACAGGTATATCTCTCTGGGGCAAATGTGATAGTCTCTGTTGTTTGACTAACATCTCAGTGATGTCATTTTGTTTCAGCATCACTTCACACAGTTCTATGGAATTATTAATGACATCATTTTGCTGTATGTCATGCTCATGTTTCACTTTATTTACAGTCACTTGTGGCTGTTCAGTGTGTTCATGTCTTACTACTGGCTCCTGTCTGCTTGGCTGCTGATTGTCCTCAAAGCTTGCCTCAGGATGACCAGCTACATTTTGTTTGTTCTCATACTCACAATTTTCCAGCACTTTTATTTTGGCTGTAGATTCAGCAATAGCTGTCTCAATCTCAAGCTGATCCTTCTTTGCCTTTAACTTGCATTCCTCAAGCTCTAATGCCTGTTTTTGTTTCAGGGATGCTGCACGTGCAAGTAAGGCAGCACGTTCTGCTTGTTCCTTCTGCCGTATAGATGAGATGGATGATGCTCTAGATGATCTGGATGATTTTGATGATCTTGATGAGTGGCTACTAGCTGTGCTTCGTGCAACAGAGAGACCAGATTTATTTTCTGCTGATGTACCAGTTACAGATATACTATCATCTGGACTCACTTCTTCATTTTGTTGTTTTGTTGTAGATACCCATCTTTGAACTTCACTCATGAAACTGTTGAACTGTTCCTTTTTTGGTTTGAACCAAAATGTCTGATCTGCGTCCTTTTCATCATCAGGTAACAGCATGAGTACATCATAGTTTGCATGAGTGAACTCCTTCAAGAGTTTGAAGCATTCTTTTAAATGTTCGTCAACAATGTCTGGACTCTCATTGTCTTTCATTAGTCCACTCACTTTATTCGTTTTTGATGTTAACTGTGACAGCTTGGATCGTCTGGTATTGATATGCCTGCTCAGTTGCTCTTCCAGTCCTCTTTCGGTGTACTTCGTTGCCCTCTTGTGGCCGGACCTGCTGCTGCAGCTCTGTGCTCTTGGCCTTACGTGCTCACCGTCGTCCGCCATATTGGATATATGCACGGCGTCTTAATTCAACAAGTGTTCATGAAAAATGGTCTATGACACAAAGCGCAGCTGGCTTTCATAATAAGTGTCATCTTCTGCAGACCAAAACATTTCTTGTTGTCTCACAAAAAGATGAGCGGCACACACTTCTTCATTTTTCTGTCACAGTTCTGTAGCATATCAGTCTCTATACTGTCTTCAAATACCTTCGTCTTTGTTTCTTTTGCATACGTTAGCTTTATGCCCGTATCTGGAGTTCTCTTGTTGTTCTGTATTGTTCGGCGCTCGAGACATCATGGCGATGCAGTCGTCTTGTTCGTGAGCAGGTTGTTTTACTTAATGTAGTGGCTATCTTCGGTCTAAACATTTCTTCACTTTTATGTCTACTTATTTCTAAATGTAACCACACTTCTGGATGACACTGACGACAGGAGACTGCTTTACGCGTTGAGTCGGGTCGGTGGCAACGCCAACGGTAAAACAACCGTGTGGCTCCGCCATCCTCATTTATTTACAGAACAGATCTTTCACAATAAAATTCTACTTCCTATCAATTCAACACAAATCAACGGAAACTGCAGAGACTAGCAAAATAAAACTCAGAAGTCAAACAAACAGGAATTAAGTCCTACAAAATATTCAGCATTATTCCCTGACTTTAAATCTAAATAGCATGTCATTGTACTCAACAAATAATACAATTTAACAGTTAATACACTTCCTAAATGATAAATGGCGCTTACAATTGGTTTTACATGAACAGCTGTCCTCTGGGTGAATGTTCTGTCTTTGTTTGACACCTCCACCCACCCCACCTCCTCCATATTGCAGACTTTGTCGGTCTTTCTATCACGTAAACTGATTGATGGAACTTCAAAACACTAGAGAGGTGCCCACATCATCACAGTTTGAAGCATAAAGGCACTGACTAACCTGCCATATTTGACACACTGGGAGAGTGAGAATGGGATGGAAATATTTAACACTATAAGTTGGCAAGAACTTTTATTCATTTGAACAACACACCTCAGTGGACGGACTCTTTTGAAGGAACAAGCACCCCTGAATTAGGTCACAACCGATCCAGAGAATGGTTCCTTAATTACACGACTTTCTGCATTCACAAGAAACGCTCCCCTGAAATGTTAAACATTAATGCAGAACAGTTGGGCATAATTTTTGCAGAATCTGTTGCTCTGTTACTACTTATGAATGGGTGAAATTCAGGTCAGAGGAGTGCATCATGCAGATGTTCCCTCCAGCTTTTGGCACAAAGAGCCACACAGCCCCACAGTTCATATGAAAACACAGAAATAAATGGAAGTTGAGAGATTGAGTTTATTCACCTATTTCTCAACTTGAACAATTGGATTTTCTCTGCAGCTTCCACTTCTTATTACACTAACTACTCTGTCAGGAGTCAGCCACGGGTTTTGGAAACCTCAAGTCTTCTACTTTTCATCCCGTCCTGCAGCTCAACCTTCTTAGACACCTTTAGTAATATTCATTCATCTCTGTCTCCGCAGGCTCTTCCTCTTCCTCCTTCAATCTCACCTTTTCTATTTCTTTCTGTCTTTGTGACCAGAATTTATATTACAGGCTCCCAGCTGCTGCTTCTTAAGAGGATCAGTGTAATGTGAAATAATCTTTAGTCCCAGTTTAACGCCACAGAATCTCATTAAGGTACTTTTGACAGTTTAGGTGTGTTTACAGACTTTGAGTGTTGCAGTCATAGTTGGTGTTGTTTGAGCGCTCAAAGAAAGGTCTATGCCATTTTCTTACCGGTGCTGCCTTTCTATCCATTAATCTGTCCGGCTAATCCAATCAGGCGTTTCTCAGACACCACATTTGTGGTGTGAAAGGCTCTGAATCTCGGAGGCCAATTACTGGCAGACAGCAGAATTATCACGGTTAGTTTCCCCATGGATGGCGAGCGCTGACGGCGAGCTAAAGGAAACACAGAGAAGAAATTAGCCTGTCAAGACTCTGCTGCAGCCCCAGCCAGCACACCTGAGGCTCTGCCCGGACACATGATGCCTCGACCGTCTGCGGAAAAAGTTCCAGTCCAGCCTCATTTTGGTGCCGAGACGGAGCACATACTTATTCCCATTAGCGTCTCCTCAAATAGAGCGGAGGAGACGCACTCTTTTACCCAAACTGACAGCCCTCAGCTCGGGATGTGCCGGCAGATTCTCTTGGAAAACATATTTAATTGCAGCTGGTGAGAAGTGAAAGTGTGAAAGGTTTTTTTCTCTCACTGCAGTATGAAGAGAAGATGCTTCTGAAGCTCATTTACTCCAGAATTGTTTCTTTTTAGTGTCAGTCAGGATGTGAGTTAATATCTCTTTTTCTCTTTCTGTGAATATTATTATCACTATTTTAAAACCAAAGCAATGTTACACGTCAAACTGGAAATTGTGATTTAAAAATGCACAATATTTGGTACATTTTGAGTAAGATTACTGAATAAAATTCAGCTCAAATCACTAAAATGCATAAAATATTATGTCAAAAGTATGTTTTTTTCACCTATGGTCTATATTTTTTATGTCTTCATAAAGAGTCAGAACGAGGCTCAGCAGAGGCCACTTCATCGCAGATCAGTTAATCATGTTAGTTGGGAAATGACATGTGCGCCGATTGTGGCTGTAGATTGAAGTGAATCTGATCTGCACCCTGGACCGCTAACTAATGCTAACTGTAGCTGTTAATGGTCCTATTAACCCCAGGATGCCAGGAGCCAAACCCAAGAAAACTTCTGTGCATATTTTTACAGGAAACGTGAACATGCAGAATAAAATAGCTGCATGACTTTCGTGACTTTTCTGCTGCTTTTACACTTTCTTATTATTCATGTGTGAATTCAGCGACACCCCTCAATCATTGTCTGTGCAGATTCAAGATGAATAATTTAATATCAGTGATTTGAGGGGGAAAAAAGAGATTATTTTACACTTCTTGAATTTAGTTAGAGATTCTATGATCAAATGAAAACTTGTAGTTAATATCAAGATTCAATTTGATGGCATCTCAGTGTCTGCAGATAATCTTTGAAATATATCGACTAAAAGCTGAGCACGTATTTTTAGCACGTTTTTGAAAATGAAGCATTCTGCTGCACTGATGAATATCAGTATGAAGCTAACCATCACCTCAACTTTCTTCAAGGAAACAAAAACAATACTTCTTGAAAGGGAGCGATATCCAATGAAGCTGAAAGAAACCGGCCAGGAAAGTTCACTGAACTCTGTATTGATCCAGCTTCCGTGAGGGGAAGTGTGCAGTTGGTCAATAAAGAGCTGCCTGAAACCACACGAGGAATTTATTTAATTATTTGGGATTTTTTTCTCCTACATGATTCAGTTTTTCAGAGAACGAAAGTGACTGGAACATGCTGACAGCCTTTAAATGTGCAAACAGACTACATTGTGTCTTCATCAGATTTATTGGATACTGAAGTGGAGTTTTAAAACCCTCTTCAAAGAATGGCTCACTTAGTCATTTGTGATCACATAAATTACAGGTACAGTATATTCATATTTTAGTGTTTAAGTAATGTACAGAAATCTTAATTTAAAGCAGATTTTTTTTCCAGATGTGACCACTGATGATTTCTGTTCCACCGATGATGTTACAAACCTCTGGAAATAAAGTTTGTAAGTGGACCAAGTTTCTTTTGTCAAAAGTATCATAGTGTGTTAATATTTACTCATCTGGTGTCACGGTGTTGGATTTTGTTGCTTATTTCCTGTTTTATTTTGGTAGTTTCCTGTTCCTCCCTCATGTGTTTTGGGTTTACTTCCTGTCTTTGTCTGTTTTCCCACCCTTTATGTTCAGTAATTATTTTCACCTGTCTTTGACTGCCCTCACCTGTGTTTTCTTCTCCCTCCCTAGTGTATTTAATCATGTGTCTTGGCCTCTTCAGTTGTTGGTTCATACTCGTTTCTTGTCTGATTGTGGTTGCACGTGTTTCTTCCCTTGGATGGATTTGTTTGGGTTTTTCTTCCCTGGATTTTGCCTTGTAAGTTTTTTGTGTTTGTTTTTGCCTGCCTTGTTTGAGACTCGCTCCCTTAATCTGGTGTAGGCTTTTGTATCTTTTTTGTTAATCATTAAATTTCTTGGATCTGCTCTGCTCTCTGTCGTCTGCATTTGGGTCCTCCTCTTAGTTGCCTTTTGAACTGTAACATCTGGATGTTTTTCTGCTTATTGCTTAGACTGAACTTTTTAATTTACCGGGCATAAAATAGTTCCAGTCGTGTGTTTAGTTTTGAATGTGGGGCGATTCGACATGCATTATACTTCAAGCTTTAATTCGGTATCAAACAAAATCACTTAAACAGCTACAAACTGAAAGGTGACACCAAATCAAACAAATTCTGTTACTGTTAGACAACAGAGGACGTCTTCAGTTGGTTGTATTCTGTATTATAAATTACACAACCATATTGTGCTCATTTATGACTGTAAGCTCAAGGACTTCTTATAGAATTTCATTGTCAGCTCTGCGAGTGCTGACTCCTCACTTCTCTTAACAAGTCGGTGCTGCAAGTCATCAACAACTGCTAGGCTAAAAACAAGGTTTATCTAATCTGTTGCAGATCAGATTTTGGCCTTTGTTGTGACTAAAAAAAACTAGAAAAGTTTGGCAGATTAATTCCCTACTGTATATGTTATGATCTATCAAACATGATAGTGGTCACTTGCTGAAATTAAATTCAGTTACTGTGGATGATCTTATCAACTTTTGACTCTCTTAGCTTGGAGATGCAGGCTTCGATCTTTGAATTGGTAACATCAAGTGAAATTATTTAGAAATTCAGCTTAGAAATGTAGATTTATGTCTGATATATTGCTGAAAGGCCCTCTGGTTGCTTTTAATGTTCAAAATAAAAACAAAATGTTCTCAATAACAATGTTCAAAATGAGAATTTTTAACTTGTTATCCTGTTTGTTTACCCATAGAGCTACACCAATTAATCAAATAATCGATTTGTAATCGGTCATTAAAATAATCACCAACAATTTTGATAATCTATTATGAATATAATGATCTGGTTCCAGCTTCTCAAATGTGAATATTTTTAGGGTTCTTTACTTCTCTCTGATAGTAAACTGAATATTTTTGCATTTTAGGCAAAACAAAAAGTTTTTTCACCATTTTCCAACAGTCAATATACTTAATAAAGGCAGAGTAAACATATTTTGTGATTTAATTAGTAAAGAAATAAATTATGACATTGTTACTGAACCATAGCAGCAAAACAATGTGATCAAGTCAAACAACCTCCAGAGAAAACTTCAAGCTCAAGTGCTAAAAACATGAGATTCAATCTGTTAAATTATTGTTTTTGTTCCCATGATGGAGCCAAAAAAAAAAACACTGCCATAAATATTACAGCCAAACATCAAAAATGCAAAACAAAAAAAGTAATCAAAATGATGTTGTTCCACTTTATCAGACTGAAAGTGGGACAAGCTGTCAGTCTTTCATAGAGGAGAGAAATCCAGTTTACGTAAGGGAACCACCTGAAAAGCAAAAAGTGCCCTTCTTGTTCCAAATTCAACCTTTTTATTCAGCCTGAAGCAGTTACACAACCTTCAACAAGACAGCCAGGCCCCAGTAATGGCTCTTGAAATATAAAAGAGAGTTATAAACTTTAATGTGTTCTTATGCAACTGTAATTACAGTTTATTAAAACTCCGTGAGAGGAGTTAAAATGCATCATTTGATTTAGTGTCAGCTGCTTTCAAACACTTTTTTTTACCCTTAAATATCAGTTTTACAGGCGCTGAAACAGCTTCTTTGATATGAAACACAGTAGTTTTCCCTCAGAGCTTAATGAGGATGAAACATGTTTCGGAGACTGCAGTCACTTTATCCGTTTCTCCTCGTTGGCTGCTGTCGATATCAGTGGAAATACTGGAGTAATGCTTATGTAATAACCTTTAATTATCCTGTGAACGATCAGTTGGGTCTTTGAAGTCTTTGTGAGAAATTGGAAAATTGGACTGTTCATAGAAAATGCGTCCCTCCCCACGGACCGCACCGTCTTACACTCAGAATTGAATCTGGTCATTGATTCCAGCAGCATCCGAAGTATTTGCACGACTATGAGAAGATTGATTGGTTGTCGAGAAGATAATAATCTGTTCTGTTGGAGTCTGTAATTTAATTTCCTATTTACTGTCAATAATCCTCTCACTTGGTCTGCTCAACACAGAACGAGTGAGTTCAGTAAGTTTTACTCAATTTAAGTTTTCTACTCATTCTCCGACAAGACGTGTTTTCCAACCTGACGCCCCTATCGACAGGAGGAGATTATTTGTCTGGGCCTCTCAAAACCTTTTCAAATAACTGTAAAAATAATGTTTTATGATGGTGAATGATGTAATCAGCATCATTGTGATAGATTAGTAAAGTTAAAGTGTTTTGTTGATGTTAGTGGACTCTATTTCTAAGCTGGTTTTGTACTTTATTGGTGCTGTGGTGGAGCTGAAGAGAAGCACGCATATAAACATCAAATTCCTTCAATACTTCCAGGAAGAAAACATCCTTTATATTTATACGCGACCGCTTTTCTATGTGTTACTGCAAAACACCACTAGAGGGCACAACAGAGAACTCAGACCATAAACCGTCCTTAAAAACAAAAGAAAGAAGAAAAGGAGCTCTATTTTTCCATCATCGTCCACCATCGTCCGTGAAAAGAAACACGGCTAAATCAGCATTCGGTTAAGTTTCTGTCAGACGGGTGTAATCCTAGTAATACTGCCCTGTGTCTTTCAGGTGACATCACATGTTTTTTTGTTACTCTTTCATTATGTTACTTTTGTATTTTCAGTACATCTCACAACAAATGGATGAATTCCTGAATTACTCAGATTTCCAGATTCAATGATAATAGCTGTAGGTGGGAACAAGACTAATGTTAATTTCACTAACTCAGCCATGGCTAGCTTGCCAGCACTGGTAATTGGTAACACTAATTAAAGTAACTCCCACACGGCAAAAATGTCAGAAGTGTCAACTGACACTGATGTGAGACTGACCATTATGTTACTGGTGGTTTGTAGGGCAAAATTAGCAGATCAGATTACTGATGCATGGATACAGTTAGGATACGGCCACAGTAAACAAGAGAGATGTTGACTAAAGAAAGTGTAAAAAGTGCCAACACAGGATAAATTAAATAAGTATGAAGTCTTTGGTTCCAGAATTTTGTGACAAAAATCAAAACCTGTAATTAATATAATTGGAGTGTATGGACTGTATCTGGATACAGTGTCTGTCTGTGTTCTGGCTCTGTTTATCACATGTAAAGACATTTGTCTGATTTCAGCAGATTACATCATCAAAAGGACCAGAGGACTGGGGGATATATCCAGGATCTGAAGTCACCCCACTGACGCCTCATCACCACCATCACCACACCATGGTGCTCTCCATTTGGTGTTGCTGGAACACTGCACACAGTACGTACATACATGAAGTCATATGTAAATATAAAGAATTTGTGGCAACTATTTATTGACAGACAATAAGTTGTCCAATCCGTCCATCCATCCAGTACTTCTATGCAGTGCATTTGGGTTGCCTGACAACATTTCTACCACAACAAATCTCCGAGAAGACACCACACCTGTCTGGCTCGTTTTTACATTTCTGTTTATATGTGAGATAACAAAAATGTTAATCAGAAAACTTTAGTGGATGTTGGTTGATTTATTTTGAAACTTGAGAGAGAGGCAAGCTAGCTGTTTCCACCCACCTCCAGTCTTTATGCTAAGCTAGGCTAATTCTGCTGTAAATTGTTTTGATGTTTTAGAAATACACATTAGGTCCAAAGTGTTCATACTGCAGTTTCATTGCAAGTTGAGATAAATAACCATGTTTTTTAATTATTATTTTATTATGTAATGTCTGTCATTTCTCCTCTAGTCTTTTCCACCTCCCTCCTGTTCTGATTGTCACAGGATCATTATCAGGTTACTGACACTTTCACTACTGTGCTCCGTTTCCTTTCATTGCTTTTAATTTTATTCATCTGTAAAATGAAGTTACAGCTACTGTTGTGCGTCTGGATGAAATTCTGAATTTAAATTCTGTGTGTCTTTGTGTAGATCAAAGGTTCTTTGGCTGCTAATTTGTGGCTGAATGGAATTATGCAATGCCTGACACAGTGGTATAGTGGCAGCAGTGTGACCTCCCGGTGTTGTAGTGGCATTATTGTTGTATCTCCTGCAGAGGAAGTGGGCGCGCTGTGACCCCACCAGCACCCCTCACGGTTATATTATACGTCAATGGTATTTAAGGGTGATTGGCTGACAGGCTGCATATCCAGTGGGCGAGCTGCTCTAATGCAGCGAGGGGGATGGTGAGGAGAAACTGTGTAAAACTACTCATAGTGATATATTTACAACTGACTGTTTGCTCTTTGCCTGTGACTGAATCTATTTCTGTGCTGCATGTTTATTTCCTTTATTATTTGGGCTATTTTGCTTTTATTTATTCCTACTTTTACAGGACTTTATTGTTTTCTTTGGTGTGTTTTTAAGTATCTTGTCAATAGACTAGCATTAGATTTGCCACCAGGTAAAAAGTCTATTTTTCTCATTTATTTACAAGGAAAAGAAAAAAACAGAAGGCATTTGAAAACATACAAAGGAAGGAAGAAAATATGAAAAAATGACATGCAGAAGTACGAAATAAATAAGGAAGGAAGGGATAAAACAAGAACAATATATTACTGATTTTTTTCATTTTTTTTCATAGGAGTTAATCGTTCAGTGGTGGTGCCAGATGCAGCGTGACCTTTCTGTAATGAGATGAAAAGTAAATGTGGGTGGTTGAGGTGGTGGATGGCGTTCACATCCTGTCACAGACCTTCAATTAATTTGCCTTTTCATTAACCGTAACCTTGATCTTTGCCTATCTTAAACCATAATGTTTTGGTCCTGTGCAGATATTACAGAATGCAATAGTTTAAAATAATGTTGTCACTGAAGTTAATCCACGGTTTTGCAAATTTAAGTTTTTGTGTCAGAGGGGCATCTTTGACCCAGGTAGTAATAGTACCTAAATTCTCAAACTGTGGCACATGTACCACTGGTGGTACATGGTATTTTTAAAATACAATCAAAATACTACAACATTTAAAATGAAAATTCATAAAATATGAGATCACTGAAATGTAATTTAAAAGAAGTTGTCTTTCCTGTATTTTTGTTAAAATATGCACCTGTTACAAGCAGTTTTGAGCTAAATTGTGATGGCAAGATAGTAAGCATAGGTAAAATGGATAAAATGAAAACGAACGGTTCAAAAACACTGCAATCGTGGTTCCAAATGGGAACTATTACAAAAAGAAGTGCAGATCAGGAGAAGAATATTTGGAGCAACTGTGTTTAAAATGAAGTGGATGACAGTGAACTGAGCGTTAGTGCCAGTGAAGTGTCCACCTGCTAGTTTACAGCGCAAAACAGTAAGGTGGTACTTGGAGAACATGCATACTGGTCATTTGGTGTAATCCAAGTCTGAGGGTGAGTAGATAATGAATTTTCATTTTTGAGTGAACTATCCGTTCAAATATTTAACAGGGAAAGCATCAATCGTAGCATCTTTATGTAGCTTTATTGCTTCTTAGCTAGCTACTACAAATGAAACGTCAACAAACAAAACATTTTAATAATATTTAAGATGACATACGTCTGTATTTGGCTGCCTTATTCCCTTTCTTTTTTCTCCGTTTTCTTCCTTGCACACCGAAAGGCTTGGTCGATGTTAAATAGATTTCTTTCTTTCTTTCTCTTACCAAAGAATTGCTGTCACTTATCTTGTAAAAACAGACTCTTAGTTTATGTTTAGAATGTGAAATTAATGGAAATTTGCAAATTATCAAGTAACTCTGACAATCAGACAAAAGTAGTGGATAAAAAAAGTGATATTTCCCTTTGAAATGTAGCAGATCAAAAATAAAAAGCCTCGAGTAAACCACCAGTGCCTCCCTCCTTTGTTCAAAACTGGTGAATTATTGCTACCCATGATTCCTTTCATGATTCTACAGCTGTGTGCAAAATCTTCTGCCCGCAGAAGTGAGTTCATCAATCACCCTTCGCCCACGCCGCCTCCGTCATATTACATGTCAATGGCAATAAAGGTGATAACGGTTTGAGGCAGGGTGTATAATCCCTGGAGAAATCTCACCCGAGAGAGCCGCTCTGCTGCCGTTCTTTCCACTGGAGCTTCGTCTTCCTCGCAGATCCTCCTCACCATCTCTGCCACCTCCGGAGGAGCGACTCTATAATTCATAACCCCAGTTGGTACCTGTCAGGCTGGTTCAGAGGCAGTGGACAGGAAGTTGCCCTCAAGGCTTGAGTGCAAAATCAGCTCACCTGCCCTCAACTTCAACCTGCAGTTTACTGGTGAGAGAAAGTGGAGGACTGACCCTGTTTTACTGACCTAGTAGTAGTATCCTGGGAGAGGACTCGTTTCTGATTGGCCTGAAGGGTTTTAAATGAATTTATTTAAGTCTAAGGTGTTGAAAGCATTCTGGTTTTCGATTGTCATCCATTTGTAGTTCAAGGAGAACTGACCAAATCTGAGCGTGCATGGTTGCATGCAGATAAACAGTCAGAGTCATAACTCATCAGCTATTGTCTGACATCAATTTAGCTTTTTATTACCTTTTTAAAAATGTATCTGCATTCATGTGATTGCTACAGTAGAGTCTTAGACGCCATCTCTCAACTTCTTCTCATTTTCATGTCTCAAGTTGCTAATCAGACTGAATATATCAGTGTGTATATATATATATATATATATATATATATATATATATATATATATATATATATATATATATATATATATATATATATATATATATATATATATATATATATATCTGCCTCAGAAATCCAGGGTCAGTCAGGCTGTAGTTTCTGTTTAAACCCTGTCTGTCTGTGTCATGGGTAATTGGCAAAGTTGATGATAATTCTCTGTGGTTCCATCAATACCAGCACTTCCTTAGTCTGTTGATTCATCGTTAACATGAAAATATTCACTAATAGAGCTTTAAACACCTCAAAAACCTCAGCAATGTCTCTAAACGTCTATAAAATGTGATTTTTTGTTCTAAAACTGGTTTGGAAAATTGAAAATCTCAAAGCTTTTCTTACAGTAACTGATTAACATTCCTTAACAAACCCTTTCACCTCTGAATTACCCCTTTAAACAAACGATCAAGAGAAGCGTCTCATTTCACCCCGACTAAAAGGTTTCTGATATGAGTCACTGTGTCTCCTCCTGAGCTCCCAGAGGAGGTCATAGACCCCAGGTTAGGAACCTTTGTCACTAAGAGCCTCCTCCTCCTCCTCCTCCTCCTCCTCTTCCTCTCTGCTTCTAGTCCCCCTGCCAAGAGCTGCTGCTGCAGCCCCCCCGCCCTCCTCCTCCCCACAGCTGAAGGAGGAAGTGGTAATGTCAGGAGTGATTAGGACAGCGGGGGTCGTTAGAGCGACTCTCCTGTCAGGGTTGTTGAAGATAACGGAGGTCTCAGGAGAGCCGGCAGTCCAGACAGCCAACCCCTCTCCTCTGTTTCTCCTTCTAACCTCTGCAGTTCCTCCTCCTCACCCTTAACAGCCTCTTCAGTGCTTTCACACAGCACTGTTTGTTTATGCATTTCCTCTCATTTAATGGCAGCATGAGGTTCTACACAAAGACTTCTGCACAGTTGATGGCTGTAAAGAAAAAAAAAAAAAAAAAAAAAGTGCCTTTTCATTGCATAATAACTGCAACCATTGTCACTTTATCAGCTGCAAACTGTGGAATAAAATCCAACAACGTTATTTAGTTCCTTTTGTTTGGTTCTTGGCATGAGGAACCAAACGATGCAGCACAAGCCAAAACTATTTTCATAGTGCATTTTAAATTACATGCATATAACTCAACCTAATGTTTATTCAACACTCAGCTTTGGGCAAAATTTATAAATGGCAGTCTGCTGCAAACAAAATCAAAGTTAATCAAATAACCAGCATGAGTCATAATTTTATGTCCTCTGACAGACCGGTCTCTTCAGTCTGCATACAAATAACACTACTATACTTTCTAAAAGCGTGCAGTGTCTACGCCAAAGTACAATTATGAATGCAGGTGATATGCCAGTTCTTCCCACTAACTAGAGGAGGTGAAGTGGTTGAGAGGCTCAGACAAAAAGTCTGAAAGCAAAAGTTATTTAAAGTTTCAAGTTAACATCATGTGACTTACTCATTTTAACCCAAACCAGGATCTTTTCCTCAACCTAACCAAGTAGATTTGTTGCCTAAACCTAATCGACCTGTGACCATCTCACAACATCAACCACGTGTTTACTGTGTTACCATGACAACGAAGGTCACCTGACTATGGATCTGCTCTCCATATCTCCTGCACACCAAGTTTTAAAAGTAAAGACAAAATAAAACAGTCAGTTCACTGAGATGTACATCCTGCTATGATTGGTTGATGATCAAATTTGCAGAAAAGTTCCTGTGATTAGGCAAAGTTGCAAGGATGCAGAATTCATGGTGATTGGTTGAATTTGCGTTAACCGTTGCAGTCGTAGCATCAGATCCTCCTGGAGCGACTGATTTTCACTCACCTGCACACTGAACGTGTCCTCAGACTCCAGCAGACAGCTCTGTGACCGAAAGGTCACAGGTTCACGTGTTCATAAAGATAAGAGTGACGTCTCACATGTGCTGTAAAGTCAGAAGTAACTTTAGCCTCTTGATGTAAGATCAGCGGAGGTGTTTTAGTGTTGGTGTAAGCCTGTCTTTAGCCTAAAATCAATGGTGTTCTGTACATTAGAAGTTTACATTTCACTTACTGTCATTCACTGTGTTGGATGTGAAACTGACTGACTGACTAATGCAGTCTGGCGTTTTAGTTAACCACTGATTTAACTTCTAAAACTGGAGCAGAGTCAATAACAGCTGATGATTATCTTCACACTAACTGACACAGTGTCAGTAATGATGGTAACAGGTTCTGTCTCAGTGTCATTCAAGTGACCTGATGGTTAGAAAGACCTCAGACATCAGAGGGTCATGTCGGTTTGCTCTTCTAATAATATTTGTTCAGTCAAAGTGAAGCTTTAGCCCCTTAGACTGAGAATGTGACACAAAATATATTCATGCAGTGATGAATCAGATATTAAATATCAATATTTTATATTTTTTATATTTTTTTTATAATTATGAATATTTCAGGTAACTGTTTCTCCTGTTCTCAGTCGTCTTTTAAAACTCTAACACAAAGCCACATTTGATGTCTTTTTGTCATCTGACAGTCAACAACACAGTAGATAAGGATCTTTTATACAGATTTTAAAGGTCCAGTGTGTAGATTTAGGGGGGTGTATTGGCAGAATATGGCAAAAATTGGAATATAATATTCATAAGTATATTTTCATCAGCGTGTTGTTTTTCTCATCACTCAAATGAGCCATTTATGCCTACAGAGGGTGCAGGCCCTCTTCCATGGAGGCCGCCATGTTGAACCGCCATGTTTCAACACACCTCAGTCTCAAAGCATGTGAGGCGACTGCTAGTCCATTAGAGGAGACTGTGTCCGTGTCAAGGTTTGTTAAAAGCAGTCCTCATGTGTGCATGGAGGCGCAGTCTCTGAAAAATAGATAAAACACAGGACTTTCACACAGGAGACCATGGTTTAGTTTCCATGTCAGACAAATAATCCGTTGATTGTTTTAAGGAGGTAGTTATTTTAACCCAAACCATGTTATCCTAAACCTAACGAAGTAGTTTTGTTGCCTAAACCTAACAATGTTTCTTAGGGAGCTTTATTTTGAAAGTCTAACCAGATGTTGCATGTGTCATGGCTGACTTGACTGCAGAATGAGGACCTGTGTACGACTTCACACCAAAATGTGACACTGAACGGTGGGTCTATTACATATTTTGAGGTGATAATACAGTAGCTCAGAGGGGACGAATGAAACACTGGCTCCAAATCAGGGGTGAGAATGTCATTTTTCATGGTGGGGGGGCGCATGAGAAATTGAAGAAGCTGCTGTAGGCTAGACACAAAGTGATGTAAGGTCCTAATAATGGAACAAGGGAATAACCACACCGTTCTCAACAAGAACAACATAGGTGTTGGTCACTGTTGCAGGCAGCTCATTCCAGCTGATATGTCTGTTTATTGTTAGGCAGCGCCCCCTAGTGCACATAGTAAACATGACAAGAGAAATGTAAGGAGCAAGGAAGAAGAAGGAGGAAGAACAAATTTAACAACATCAGTGTACAGCATTGAGTCAAAAAGTTACAGTTTAATATAAAAATACAGTGCATTATCATTAAGCCTACCAATGAACATAGAACTCATCCCTTTCAGAATAAAGGCATGAAAACAATTTAATCGTAAGCAAAATGATATTGGCTGTCTTTGTTGGATTTTAATTCCAATATTTCCATGTGCTCATGATGGCCTTGTTGGCCAGATCTGGTCCCCAGACCATATTCTGCCCAGGTCTGCTCTATAGGGAGCCTTTCATGCTTTTCACAAGTTCCATGGCTTCCCCAGTTGCTCCTGCATGCCTGGAAGGAGAGGGTGAGACGATCGCTAATTCCTACACACTGGTCCTTTAACTGAAAAACAACAGAAGAGATGTGTTGTCACTCATCCAAAAGTTGTTTTTATACTCATCACAGCACTTCATGGTTGGTCATCTTGTGATGATGACAGCTTCCAAAGAAAAATGCTTCCAATAGCAAAAAATGAAGAGATACAGAGAAAAAAACACACAAATAAGATGCTTGTTATGCTCCAAAGTTTAATTTTTTTCACACAATATTACATCTTAAAAACAAACATAAATTCTTAGATGTTCTTTTTTTTTGAAAATAATGAAACCTCATTATAGAGTACATATCAATGGCCAACCATAAATAAAATCAGATTTCTGCAGCTCAGATACAAAGATGTGCAGCGTGAACGCAGCCACACAGAGGCAGACAGAGGGAACAAGGAGGGTTTGTATGGTGGAGGAGAGAGTTGTGTTTCCCTCTGAGCGCTGGGGCTCAAACGCAGCCCTGCAGCTCCTCGGTGACATGTGAGCACTCAGGGATTACATAAACCCCATTCTCCTTGGGAATCATACGAATAACAACACTTAGTAAGGTCTCTGTTTTTCTGACCTGCCACTGATGACTAAGCAGCAGGTAGTTTGGCCTCAGAGCTCAGGTCAGTTAATTAAGGCTAACGAACAGTCCCATCTTGGCTGATTAATCCTTGAAAAACACATTATTAATTATGTCAATTACAGCATTCAAAACACTTACTGATTGCTTTGTTTATAAGGAAAAGTTCTTATTTTATCACAGATTTAAAAATAGGTGACCTATTTCCACATTTTAAAGAAAGCACATGAAGTCCCACAGGTGATAGAAAATTGATTTTATATTATATCAAAGGAAGTTTAAGAGTAGAAAATATCCGCGCAGAGCTTAAAAGCAAAAGCAGATCTTTTAAAAAAAAAGTGTGTTTTCTGGGTTTTCAGATGTTACACAGATGTAATACATTCAGTGGTGCTCGTCAGACAGACACCACAGTCGCATCTCAGGGCCACGGGGTACGTGTACATCGGGTCGACGTTCGGCAGGCAGTTGGGCAGTTTGACGGTGACCATACGGGTCTCGTTATATGTACAAACTCGCTGGTAGGACTCAATGAAGGGAGGGTCCAATACAGGCTTCTGGAAATACAAACAAGAAACTGTATTAACATCAAACAAAGGTGGGTGTATTATTGCATTATCCCAAATGGTTGTTTAACAATGAAGACAGCAACTCCCATGATCCCATGCAACTTCACAACACATGAAAATATTAGATGAGGTTTACTTTGTAGGTTGGCTCTGATCATTATATTCTCCTCTACTGAAGCGTTTCAGGTGATGTAAAACTCCCTGGTGGACATATTGAAGGTCTTCAGCTCATGTAACTTGGCTGAAATGTAACTTGGCTGTGTTTGAGCTGTTTTCATCTCTTCGGCTTGTATTTTGTTGCAGATTTTTCATTCTGGTTGGTTAACCATCACTGTTGACACCTAACAACAGCTAATTCTTTTAGAGTCTGCATGGTGGTCACATGGGACACATTTGATCACAGTGAAGGACCACCTGTGTAACTGAGGTTTGGGAAGGTTTAATAAAGCTTTATTTAAACTTTAAACCTAATAGGATCACTGGCTACATGGCTAACTGAGCTAAATAGCTGACAGCAGCTACAGTTGCCAGGAGTTAGTGGTTTCTTTAGGAAGTGAAGTTATCTGTCCAAGAGGAAACTCTGTAAAACACAGGGGGAAAACCAGAGAACATTTTCTCCTGGAAATACATTCTAGTTTCACCAAAATCACTGAACAAAGTTATAACATTGTGTTTTTGTACAAGTTATAAAGTTGTACAAGGTTGTACATTCTCTAGAAAGTATTTGATCAGTAATCGTTAAGGCCTAGCCCACAGAAACACTCTGCTCTGGCATCACTTTTCCAACCTAATTCTTGTCTCATCTGTGGTCGGATGAATAGTAAATTCATCAAATACAGTTCATTTGGCTAACAGAAACAGAAATGACATATGCTTTATTTGCATATGCACAAGTGGTCACTCAAGGTGAATGTGGAGATCCATGCTCATGCCAGATGTTAACTTACTTGGGTGTGGAGCTGTCCACTCGTGATCGGCTCACCCAAAATACATTTTAATACCAGGTGTAAAGAGGTGAAGACTTACCATGTCGACTCCACACTCATGGTATACATATGCATACTCATGCAAAACAGACTGGAGGACCCTTTCATTAAAACATGGCTCTGTAGCAGCACCAGTGCTGAAAACTTCACCTCTAATGACTCTTTTTAAGCTGCAAACCAACCTGCAGATGAGATTGTTTCCCTTTTACATCACAGTAACCTGATAGTGAAACAAATCCACCTTATTAGACATTCATTTTTAATAATTCCTGTGTTCATCTCGTCATCATTTGCACACAGCTAATTTGCCAGTGAACCGCCGTTTTGCTATCAGGCTGTGTTTGAAGGAAGATTTGTGACACATCTGCAAAGCCTCTATTAATTGCTTGCAGTGTTCCAGGAATTTAATCTTATTCTGCTGTTGCAGTAATTAAAATTTTCTCTGTCGTAACCTCAGCTGAGCGCACAGGATGTAAGACTGTAAATCCTGAAGCTGGGTGGTTGTAATTAGACAATGTCCTGACCTAAAGTTCACAGATTAGATCCCTGACCCCCTAACTGTCTGTCCTACAGACTGTCCCTCAAGCGAGACATCGACTCCCTCCACTGCGCTCTGACCTCCCTGTGGGGGAGAGCAGACAAAAAGATGAGTCTCCTCCCCGAGGGGATCCGGAGAGTATCACAAAACAAAACTCGGGCCTCCTGCACGCACACCAGCTCCGCTGCAGTAATGAAGCAGAGAGAATCATGAGCTTCATAATGCCTCCTGTCACTGAATACAATGTACCAGGTGAAACTTGAGATTTCACAGCATTTTTTTCTAATCAGCATCCGGCGACTTATGAAATCCAATTGTGTCTTTTATGCACTTGAGGCATTGTTAAGGAAACCGCTGCTGTCACTTCAATCTCTGGATCGCACGCTGCTTTCCATTCTTGCAGAACGTTAACTCAATTTCAGTGCATGCTGCTGCGAAAGCTTCCTGTCCTCCTCCACTCTCATGCAAGATTTACACTTCAAACAGCCTCTCATTACTATGTGACAAAAATTACATCTCAGTAGGTCATCATAAAGTAAAAACATATGTGTCTTCGACTTGTGACATACATATCAGTCTCTCTATGTTTTCTAACGCCAGATGTATTATATTTCATACATGACTTTCTGAAACCTCTACAACATCAGGATGATCGATACACTCCTGAAAAACCAGTTGTATGTAATCTGAGACATGTCTTCTGCCCTCTGGTGGATTATCAGTGCACTGCAGGGAGCAGCTGACCTGTCAGTGCAACATCCAACATGGCTGATTTCATGTCGCACCTTGTACATTTTGACAGGGAAATCTTTGCTCATTTTTGAATCAGTTATGGTATTAATATCTATAGTTTGATTGATATTTCAATATGACTATTTTCTGTACTGAAACAACTTAATTACTTTATTTCATACCTTATTTTATCAACATCTTTTATATCATCTTCGTCTTATGCCTTTTACATAATTTTTGTCTTATGTCTTTTACGTCACTTTTGTCTTGTTCCGTTGTTTTTGTCTCATTTCATCTTTTACATAATTTTGTCCTTTTATAATCTTGAGATGTCTTGTTATGTCTTGGTACATTGTTTTTGTTGTTATGTCTTATGCACCATTTTGTCTTTTTTTTTGTCCTTATTACATCTTTTTCATCTTGTTATGTGTTTTACATTGTTTTCATCTTGTTATGTCTGTCATACTCGATACACACTGATGAATTGACCAAAGAACTGTCTTTTCTGTGTGTTGTTGTTCCAGCCATTTAGGTTGAACTCAGTCCTGATGTTGAGAGCACGACATGCAAAATAAAACTAATCAATAATTCACCTCAAATGCATCAAAATTAAAGTAACAAGACTGTTTTGAAAATGTAAGTGTAAATGTAAGTAAAAAGTACAGATATTTTTTGTTAAAATGTGGGGAGTTAAAGCAAAAAGATGTCTCAAAATAAATGCTCAAATAAAGTACAGATACCTATAAAACTCTACTTAAATATAGTAACAAAGTAGTTGTACTTAGTTACTTCCCAACTCTGGTGGAAATTGAGATATTTATGTGTTTTGTTTTGTTTTTAGACATGCTACATGCTCTCGTTATAATTATTTGAATGTTCCAAACAATCATTAGCAAGAAAACACTTTCTAATAGTTGTCCTTTTAATTCCTTATCATATTCTGTACATTACATAGACCAATATAACATAATTTGAATAAAAAAGGACCATGGCAATTGAAATGTCCCAAATTTTCCTAAAGCGATGAGCAATATTTGTTTTGATTTATAAAATAAAATACTGTGATTTTTATGAATTCCTTATGTATCATATATGATAAACAACAAAATATAATGTATGTAAATTATATAGATTTTGTCAAAAAGTCAGATAAACACACTGGTTTCAAAATATTATGGTTTTCTGGCAATTATATGCAGTGTCAGGCTTTACAGGGATAATATTTGTCCATCTATCTACGCTGTCTGTGTAGTAACTGACTCCCTGCCTGCACTCACAGCCGACCTTGCACTGACCTCCCTGCTGAGGGAGGAGAGCGAAAACAAATTTCTCCATGAGGATCACCCATCTCTCCATCTCCACAGCATTCGTCTCGCTGTCTGTCTGCCTGTCTGTCTCTGTGTGTCTAACTGTCTGAATCTGCATTCTTCTTCTTCTGTCTTTCTTCAAACATATGCTCACTCAAACAGCCTTGCGATCACTCAAACGATTTGCTTTTGTGTAAAGTTGCCAGCTTTGCATACGTCACCTCTCTGTATAACACATTTACACTCCTCTCCCCTATGTGTGTGTGTGTGTGTGTGTGTGTGTGTGTGTGTGTGTGTGTGTGTGTTTGTGTATGTACAGTACAGTAGCTGCCTCAAAGTTACTCACCTCCCAAGTCTCACAGCGCCCCCAGCAGGCGTCAGTGGTGATGTGCAGGCCCCCGCAGCCTGGCTTTCTGGCCAGAAAGGTGAACTCCCTGACAGCACAGCCTATGAAGCGCCGCAGGTTGACGGCTGACACCTGGTGGACGGAGTCTGGCAGAGAGACGCAGAGCAGAAGCCAGGACAGCAGCAGTCCAGGCCTCCTGAGGGCGAGATGCAGAGACGAAACACAACATGAGCTTCTTTTTACGCATTGTGTGTTCATACTGGAGGGACAGCTAGAAATAAACAAGAAGCTGGAGGAGGATTTCTGAGCACTGAGACCAGGACAGGTGCAGAAGAAGCTGGAAAAGTGTCGATGACGTGCTCAAGAGCAATAAAGCTACCTTGATGTCTGCGACTGGAAAGAAAAGCACGATTCTGTAATATTTTGTACTTCATGTCTTTTTTTAGTCACAAAATTCAGATCTTCTGAGTGAAAGCATCCCGAGGTCTGTTATGTCAGTGTGAAGGAGTCTCATTCAAAATGCCCAGACAATACTGAACTAGATTTTCTTTTGACTGTCCAGGTGTTATGTAAGCTTCTAACAAAATCATTTCAAATGATTTACATTTCCAAACATAGTCAACTGCTAATAAATGCAGAAAGAATAGAATAAAAGCTAAAATGTGTTTGTAATGCCATTATACAACTAGAGGATGCTCATAAGCAGTGTATAAGCCCTTAAAAAGTTAATTAGAAGTGCTTACATGCCTTATAATCTAACATTAAACATATTTGTAATGCTATTAGACTTATTAACACATAATAATGTTAATAAGCATCTTATTATAAGGGCCTTATTACCTCCTAACTAATTTATTACAGGGATCTTAAGAAAAGTGTCACTAATAACACTGCATTTACTCAAATTTTGTGTGTAATGTGTGATGTTAATTGTAGATCTTATTAATGAGATTCTGATGTTGAAGTTGAAACTGTTTAACCCTCAGCTGGATCCCAGCTGGAGTCTGAAGCCAGACTACGCCTGATGATTTTTAATACGAGGATGTCTGACTTGAATCGTATATCCATTTCGATGTTAACAAGTCTGACCATTTGGCTCGTTTGACTCCTCAAACTCCAACATTACAGTCAGGACAGAGATTACAAGGTCAGGATTAAGGGATGTACAATATGGTGAAAAAGTCATATTGTGATTATTTTTGCTTGAAATTGTGATTAGTGGGAATGATCTTTGTTGCGGTCTGTGCCAAAGAAACATGTTTCTGAAAGTCTCAAACTGAGCTGATTTATGTCAAGGAGACACAATCAATCTTATTTTGAAAGTTTCCTTTCATCTAGAATATCAGTCGTGTATATGTATGTAACTGTAGATAGTGTTTTATTTTACATTTCGTTGTACAAGCCTTGTTTTCTTGAACAGTGAAGGTCTAAGGTCCACTTTTTCTTGTTGAGAAAAACAGTCTCACCACAAGGTCCATTTAGTTTGCTTTTCTGGAGCTTTTGATCATACTATTTGTATTATTCAAATCTTACTTTAGACACACTTAACTCACTTCTACATAGACTTTTATTCATATGAGTAATTCTTACCATTCTTTAGCTTTATTTGTTCCGTTTTATTGAACATAGTTGTATGTCAGTTACTGTGGAAGTGCACTAAGAGCAATTCTCATATATCGCCTGGGTCCAGAGCTTCAAATCTGCCCGCTCCACCAAGTTGACTGATTCTCTGGAAACTGACTGTAATGAGTTGACAGTTTAATCTGACATCAGAAAATCTTGTGTGTGTACCCATAGTTGGCCAATAAAGCCGGTTCTGATATCACATTTTTCAGAGAAAATGGAAACTTGTTCATCATGGACCAATTTCACATCATATGGGAGAACTCCAGCAGCCGATGAAGATTAAGCAATATGATCAAAAGATCCAGAACACCAACTTGTCCAGTTTTATTGTTGATTTAAATCATATGCACCCAGGACCCCATATTTATACTGAACAAATGATCCTGGTGACAATAAGTAAATTGAAATAGCCTTTTCTGAATCCACTCACCATTTTGGCTTCTTCTTATGTAGGGTCATCTTAGCAGTTGAAATCCACAACACAAGGATCAGATGTGTTGACTACTGAATATACACAAGCACACGGTTGAGGCAAGTTGTTGCTGTCAGCGCTGGCCTGTGGTATCTCAGCTCTGAAGTTATTCTTTGGCGGTCTGGACGTCTAACACAAACCACAGTACTTGTCGCTGTACGCTCTTCAGACCTGAACAAGCCGGGGCTTTTTATCACCCCTCGTCCTGCCAATCAGAGGCTGGAGTCCTCACCTCAGACTCCCTCAATCCTCCCCGGGGGCCCCTCTACCTGTCGCTGCCCATCTCGTTCAGCCACCAGCTTGTTCCCACTCCATTAGCTTGATTAGATGAAGAGTCTGCCCTTTTGTTCATAGTCATCCACACGGAAGAGGGGGAACAACGCACTCAAACACAGCGCCTACCTGTGTCTACTCTCACTCATCCGAGCTCAATTAGCACGCTCCAGAGACAGACCCTGCTCCTGTTCTCACACGCCGGCTGCGATGACTTCACCCCTGAGCTCCAGCACTGACTTTTGCCTCATTCTGCTGCTTTGTTTCGTTCTTTTCATTATGCCTTTTTTTTTAACTTTTACTGTGACACTTCCACTCACACACAGAGGGAGAAAACTGGCTATTACTCAAGCCGTGTCTTGCAGGCTTCACCGCGTGGATCACTTACTCAAGACATAAAGGATGCATGTCGGAGGCTGCGCCAGCTCTAGCATGAGACAATGACAGGAGGGGGAGACGTGGAGAAGTGGGAAGAATTGATTTGGGTGAGTAAGCACCTCATCAAGAAATTACCACCGTCAAAGGCCCTGCAGGCAGCGCGTGGAGCCAGCGGAGCAGAACCGCTCTCAAGTAGCTCAGGAAATGAATCTTTAAAAGTAAAGTTGAAAGTTGAGGCTAAGCAATTAAAGTTAGATTAGAGAAAATATTGAGGCGGATGAGTCAGGGACAGGTTCACACTCCACTCAGACACCCTGCCCTCATCGCTATCAGGAAGAATTACCCATCTGGAGGCTATTATTGAACAATGTGCAGGGTGTGGAATAACAGAATGCATGTAATTGGATAACAGCGGTGATTACAATGAGGTTAATTGTAATTTGGTACAAAGGGAGTAAGCCGGGATTTCCACAATCCGGCTTTTGTGCAATTATTCGCAGTTTGAAAATGAGAGATTCTTTTTATGTTTTAGATTCATTTTTTGTCATACTTCATTAACTTTTAAGGGGAAATTCTTCTGCTTAATTCAATCCATCCTGACTATTTTAAAGGAATCGGCTCCAGTTCTGAGCATGTAGAACTCCACTAGGAAAGAAATGAAGTCTACTAAAACTACTTGGTTAGGTTTAGGTACGAACACGACCAAAACTTCCTAGCTAGGTTTAGATGCCAAAACTACTGGCAACAAATGATGGGGGATCCCAATAAGCAATCCACGTTCCAGTGATTATAGTGAAAGAAGGGAATGTCTTTGTATTTAGACTGAAGTTACCATAAATAATTGTTGTTTCTGATCTGTCACAGAGTAAATGAGACAAAAATCAATACAGAAGTCAAAATATAAATGCATCAGAAGAAGCAAAATATTCCCTATTGGATCTCTTAAACACATTTCCAGGATTAAACACATGGATTGATATATGCACTTTAGTAAACAAGATACTAATTAAGGTTTGTATTGACAAGTGTTATAGATCTTTCACATACAGAATCTGATTCCTCATAAAGTTCAAAACAAGTTGAAAGTCATTTTAAGTATATTATAGTTTTGAGAAATTCATAATCAGTAGCCTATTTTGCTTTTGGTTGTTTCTTAAAAGCAACGAGCCCCCCTGCCAAAGTTTTGTGAGGAAAAATAAATGAAAAACAACTGCCATTCACGTGCCCTTAGGCACCTATTCACCCCGCACTGCCCCAGTGTAATTAAAGTAGAAGATGGTTGGTATATGAAACAGCTCATAATGAAACTGAATGATACAAAAAATCTCAAAAGCCAGCTCTTTTGATAAATGAAGACTTAAGCACTCAAATGACCCTGTTGGTTTTGCCTGCAGACATCACTTGGCCTGGCAATATAATGGTGCTGTGCTGACCTCTGGTGGTCATTTTGAGCATTGAGACTTGATTGAAAGATCTGTTGAGTACATCATGTGAGAGGTGTCACATGTTCAGCTCTTGCTTTGATGCCTCTTTGACTTTTTAATTTTGTCCACTCCAGGAGTTTATTTGCATCATCATATATTTGTAATGTTGCTGTACTGTGAGAACCACTTACTTATTAAGACTTCAGATTAAAATTACTGTCTTGCAAAATCTGGTGCAATCATGTTTTCATTTCCTGTAAATGGTCAATGTCCTTGCACACTGTCCTTTTATAAATCAAGTAAACTAAACTGAACTTACCTTTAAAAAGTCAAATTTTCATGGTCATTAAAATCAGCCATATTTTCAGCTTTGTGACAATAGACTTTCCAGATAATCCAAAAGGGTTTTTAAAGAGTTTATTTTGCTTAAGAAGAAGGAGGATTTTCTCAAGCCACAAAAGAACACTTAATCCTTCAGTTTATCACAAATATTCACTTTCAAAATTGCCAAATTTGATGATACATGGTTTTCACTGAAAAGGAAGGGTATGAAACTTGTAATGTGAGAAGTAACTAGTAATTAAATCAGTCTGTTATAAGTGTACAGTATGATCTTCTCCATTTTACTCTGTGCTTAGATAATATTTAGTTTATTTCAATAAATATATATAAACCAAAGAATATAACAGTATGTTGTTAACATAATCATTCTCTTAGCAAAATTTTATATCCATAAATCCAAATTTAATAACTAAACCCTTATTTAGCTTTTGTGTAATAAAGAATGTTTAAAAAATGTGAAGTTAAAAAAGGCAATACTCAAATAAAATACAGTGACCCCCAAGGTGTAGTTATGCAGACTACACACATCACACACTTCTACACACATCTACACACTTGACTAATTTTACTATTTTTTATCATGTGTCACAACTGCAAATGTCTCTCGCCCGATGTCAGCTGGGATAGGCTCCAGCAGCGGCTTCAGCAGCGACCCTTACAGAATAGGCGGTTACAGAAAATGAAAGAATGAACTGCAAATGTATCACTTCCTGCTTTATCACAACTCTCCAAATGCGCGTGCGCAGTCTATCCTCAAACGACCACGAAAGTAATGTAGTTACTGCCTGACAAAACGTTTTACTGCAACTAATGTCAGACGTAGCGTTTCGAATTTTCACGTAAACTTGTAAAATACCAGATAATGATATTAAGTTGTTTAACTTGACTCAGTCAAAATGTTTAATAATGTGTGGACAGGGCAAACTTGTGTTACCTTGTAATGTTCAGCTAGAAATCCTAATGACGGTTTTATTCTTTACGGAAATAAATTGTCAGAGATGTTCATATAATGGCATGGTTTATTTATAAAGTTAATTAAAAATGACTGGTTTGCATATTTTTCTTATTTATGGAAAGTTTAAAAAATTGAGGTAGCTTTCGTTTGCCAGTGTGTCTGAAAGGGAATACTTGATGAGAGAAACTATCGCGTGACTTGTACCTGTTGTTTCTTAATTGGACACCATGTGCCAGGTACTTATGTTTTATAATTTTACGAAATATTTAATATTAAAATCTTGGCAGATTTAGAGACAGAAACGATTGTTTAAGGTTAGGGAACGCTCATGTTTTGGATTATGATGATTACATCTCGCAATATTTTCGCAATGTTTCCCTCCCAAACGCGACGCCACGTTTGACAAATGTTAACATAGCTAGCTAGTTTATCAGCCCGAGTGCGGTTTAAGAACCAACAATTTGACACATATTTATGGCAAAAGTAAAAACGCCATGGTTTACAGGTTAATAGGGCTGCCTGTTTTGTGATTTTAGCTATTTTTAAAACACCATGGTACCGGTGGAAGACAACGTTCATTAGCTACATTAACTAGGTTAGCTAGCTAATTTGACACCTAACCGCTACATTATATTCAAGCTTTAGCTTATTCGATTCCCCGTTGGTAGGTAAAATTTGTCCTACTAGACTAGAGCTACTCTACTCTATTACTTTCTGTCTGTTGTACTCTATTATTAGTTAACTAATGCTACATCCCCTCCTCTGTTTCAGTCTTCATGAATGAAGAAGAGGAAACCGGAGTTGGACTGACGTTCCCGGTTCTGGATTTGCTCCAGACGGAGCTGACATTAAACTTAAGGTTACGTATTCATGTTGGTGCGGGACCTTTAACCCAGGTGACAGCCACCGGAGCCAAACTCTTGAAGAGGGTGTGTGCTGAACCCTCTCTGGTTTCTATATTTAGTCTCCCACTGAGTTTTTTTTTTACTCAGCCCGGTATGGCTCTGGCTTCTCCAGTGACAGTCCACACCGGCCCGTCCTGGAGCTCTGCAGATCTGTCAAACTGCGCCTCGGGTGTCATCTCCTCCAAGTACTGCAGAGCGAGACCTGTTCTTCCTCACTGGAGATCATTACCTGCATCTGCCCTGCATATAGTATCGTCACCAAAAACGCACTCTTTTGCTGCATGTAAGTACAAGCAACTATTTGAACATTTTTACATGTTGGAAACTTTAAATAACGAATAGTAAGTGCAGCTGTAAATTGCGCGTATGACTACGTTGTTTAGTGGTGAGGTGTACAGAATCCAGCTGTAATTGATCCCACCTATCATCATTATTGTTTTCACCCCATGTGCTTCCCCTGCCATGTGTGTGGTTTTCAAAGAATGATTTCTCATTACAGTCTTGTTGAAGCTGCAGGGCTTGTTATCTGCGTTATTAAAAAGTCCTCTGGTCTTCCTCAAGGACTCATTATACGTCTCGGCTGAGCTGATCTGAAAGCAGCCGTACACACGTGTTCCCTGCTGCTATTTTTGGGCACTGACGGCTTCATAACAGGGACACAATCTCACATTCCTGCAGTCAAAGGGGGTGCACTTTGTAGCACTTGATACCATACAAGCAGTAATATACAAACTGGTTAAATTTAAAAACAAAATTGTGTATGATTTATTAATAGACTATCTTGGTATAACATTTGTAAGTGCCCATATAGTATGTAGCATGGCTTTATAATGTATTCATTTGTATTCCTAAAATAATTCATAAGCAGTTTATACCATAATCAGTCTATTCTACCTATATCTTCAATGTATTTAGAGGAGATTTTTATTGCATCACCTCTCATTTGACAGATAATTATTAACTTATCTTTCTTGGCACTGTTGCTCTATATTTAAGTTTAATCCCCTAAAGACATGAATGCTTGTTGGAATGTATGATTAAGGTCTTTTTTTTTAGGTTGTTTCACTTGTGATCCTCGGAGTTTACCAGTTTATTGACCACTGCTTGTTTGTAAGGGGCAGTATGCTTTTTAATCTGCACCTCAGTAGAGAGTTTATTAGCATTAAGCTGAAACAGTAGCTGTGACATTTGTCCAGACCCAATGTCAGTATGCGTCCCCTTGTGAGTTTCTTTGTGGATATGAGTTTTTGTAACAGTTCTAGTCTTATTTGCTCAGAGACATCATGGCCCTAAAGTGATATCAAACAACAGATCTTGACCAAAATTGTTGCTTGTTATAGGACAATTTGTTATCAGGCCACTCTGCAACATTTTGAAGTTATCTGGCTTATTGTACCAACACAGTATGTCTGTATTAATTCTGCTGCTGTAACTAGTAGCTGTACTCTCAGTTCATTTCAGTTAACTTCAGCGTTGTCACATTGTAAGATGGGGGGATACTTGAAGAATAATTATCAAATGGACATTTCTTGTTGACACTTTATATGCACTACCATCCTCTCTGTATCTCATGTCTTTTTTTCAGATTTTTAAGGATTACAAACAGTGTTTGTTAGAGGTTGACCGATATTGGGTTTTTAAAGACTGATTTAATGATAGTCTGGGGCAGAAAAAAACTGATAGCTGATAGGCTCTCTATACATTTTTTGTTTAAGCCAGGTATTACGTTGGCAGTGATCACACTCACCATCAGCTCTGTGATGAAACATGGAAATCCAGAGATCGTCCTTTGACCCGAGAACCTATTCAAATATCTCTGATGTGTAAATTTACACTTCCCAGCTGCTAAAGCTAATGAACAACACTGGCATAATTCACCTTCTGAAGTAGATGATAATTTAAGTGAACTGAGAATCATTCTGCTAAGCACACTGGATTAGAAATGCATATCATGGTATGCATGACAGTTTGACCTGGATTGATTGGCAGTGTACTCAAAGATTAGAGGAGCAGGCTGCACACCAAGAGGTTCAGATCCTGACTGTTCTGGAAAAGCTGGATCAGGACAGTGACTAATGCGTTTCTTTCTACAAGTGGCTCAAAATAACAAAGGAGTGCCAGTGACCTTTTCACATCGTTACTTGATTTTTTGCATCATTGGAAAATCCAGCGAAGATATCCTCTTGTAGTAGTCTGCAAAAACCTTGACTCTTGTTGCTTTCAAATCAGTATTTTTTATTTTGATCTACTGCAGCCCTTTTTAGGGGGACCAAAGGGATAAAGACAAGAATTATCCCAAAGCATTAGTCTCTGTCTTTGGTGCTTCTTTGTTGCTCTATCAAAGATAAATGTTTGTAGAACTCAAGGTCACCTAAGCCAGATATCAGTGTAGTTTAAAGTTATTTCTTCAAAATGTCCAGAGATCATGCATAGAAATGCAAATGAAATGACACCGAGAGTCTGCTTGCAGGATATTTGTCCCAAAATCACCCCTGTGTTGTGTTTCCAGTCAAATGAAAGCAGAGATTGTCTCTCCCTTCAGCTATTATCATATCTTCCAGGGTGTGTCTGAAAATACTTCGTGTGACAGGTTCAGCAACACTGACTCTATTGATTTACTGCCCAGGTTTACACAAAGAGCACAAAGATGTGCTGGAAATCATTTATAGAGAGCTAATGAGAGCGTTTTGTTGTTGTTGTTGTTGCTGCACAGTCAGTCACGACATTGATGATGAGAGGGAAGCATCACGAGAGAAAGGTGCTTTTGTTGTTGTTGTCAAACCTGAAGCCGCAAGGGAATGTGGTAGATGTGGCATCCACAGGTGTTTAAGTACTGTGCAGACTGTGGATGACAGAGGGTTTCTCTCAGCACTTAAATCAGTTAAGTTCTATCTTGTGTTTGTTAAATTTAATTACAACAAGTCAACTCAGTTTAGTTTTGTTCAACACACTTCTGTCAATTCAGTCTACTTCCATTTCAAGAAAAAAAGTTAATAATACTTAAATGTTATACTGTATACTACAAAATCAACATTGGCTAAGTACCAGTTTGTTTAAATAACTTCTGCATGCAATTAAACAACATCTGTACAATTGTGAGAATTTTACAATGACTAAAGATTAGTCCCTGGCCTCTGTGTACTGTGTAAGATGAGTTGAGTAATGATTGAGTAGGTCACCCCTCTTTTAATGATCCTTTGTCTTTTACCTCCCAGTATTCTTCTGTACATTTACAGTACAGTATGTGCTTGGTTGTTTACCATGCTACAATATATCATCTTTAAGGGGACTTAAGTATGACAGGAAAGGTCACTTGGAGAGGGTCACAGTCCCTGCCATTGACTGTATAAATAGTGGATGGAGCTTCGTGGTTTGCGCAGTGAAGCTGAGTGCCTTAAACCTGCATTCTTTCTTGAGGCCAGCAGGGGGCAACTCCATTGTTGCAAGAACAAGTCTGATTATATGCAAGCTTATGAAAAAAAGAGCCAACTTCTCATTTGATTTATTACCTTAATAACAGTTTCCAAATGGGTTTATGGTGTCATTTGTTAGTTTCAAGTCTTCTTCAGTGCAACACGATGTTCATTTTGTCAATTATGGTTCCATAGTAAAATAAACAATAAAGCAGGATGTATGTTGGAGCGTGGCTACCTTGTTATTACCAAGTCACTACCGAGGTATGTCCTCAGGTTAGTTGTCAGATTCAATAAGGAGAAAAGAAATACTTTAATCAGCTTGTTTTGATTTATCACATTTTATCGTATTAAACAGGGGTACTAGTGACAGTGATGTAATTGTTAAAAATGACACCATGCTCAAAATTTGGATGATTGTTGTCTTCACATCCCAGCATAGGGTACTCTGTTTTGTTGTTTTTTGAGTTAAGTTAAATCACATGACTTGCGTTATGTAGTTAATAGGGTCTACCCCATTGAGATATGATGATGTCCACAGTGAAACATCACGGTGGAGGATGATATTGTTGCTGGTTTTGAAAGGGTCTTCATCACATCTCTGTAACTTAGTTGTGTTTAAAAATAAAAACAAAAGACAAAAAAAATAAAACTAATAATAATAAAAAATAAGCACAACCTTAAACATGTACAGGAGTAAAATGCAACATACACATGAATGCGGCATATGTATAGCATGCATACGTATTAATGTGTTACTGGCCGAGCCTCCCCCTTTAGGTGGGCTTGTGAGTAACCTGTGTAACTGAGGCCTGGAGGGTTTTGTTTTGAAAGTGACCTAGCCGGTTGGCCGCTATGAGTCAGGCTAAAGACAATTAAAAAAAGCCTAAAATCAGAGGTTTGTCAGGTACTTTTCAGAGCAACAGCTTTATGGCAACTCTGAGGAGACACACTACCTTAAATACAGAAGGCTTTTAAGTCACAATGATAAAGAGTTCAGTGGTAGATGACTGTCAGCCATTGTGATTGGTGATGGTATTGTCCAGCAGCCCAACCACAGTAATTAAGGTCTGGTCTGTTGCTGCCATTACTCTCCACTGGTGATATATGTTGTTTTAGACATCGTTGGCAATCGACCTATACTGTGGTTGAGGTATGAAGATGTGTTGATAAATATATTTGAAAAGCATCTAAACCTGGTGTTGTGGCCTCATGACGGTCCCCCTCCCTGTGCCTTTTCCACAACAGTGTGCTATGTGTTTCACTGCCCTCTGCCTTGTTGCTACAATTAGAGCTGACAGACGTGACTTGTGACTTTGACTCAGGGAAACTGTCACAGGCTTGCTTTCTGTACTCTGCACTAGATACATTTGACCTGATGGCAACAACTCATATTCCCTAAAAACGACCCGATACATCATTGACAGACTGCTATGACTCATACAACAGTGTAAAAAGTCTGTTTTATGAGATATTATAGTGCTTTTCCTATAAATGTCTGTATGAGTCCCATGACACTTTACCATGAATTATCGTCTCTGTGAGTCTTTACTTTTTACAGTGCTTACTTTGCTTTTGTTTGGTCTTCTTTTCCTCTTTTTGGGTTTTTATTTACAGCACTTTCTCTCTTTCTCCTCTCTGTTCTTCCTCCCTCTCTTTCTGTAACCCCTGTCCACTGACTCTCTCACCTCCCCCCGATCACTGGTTCTGCAGCTGACATGAAGCCTTGGGATAGCTCAAATGCCGTGCTATAGTGGTTTAACCCCCCTCCATAGGACCACATTGATGGTTGTGTTTTTAGGAATTGCATGTGTTAATTGCTGCAGCACTCTTGTGTAGAGGTTGAGCAGCAGCATGGGACTAGCCTTGCACAAACAACACAATTTCATGTTGTTGTTGTTTTTTTGTGCACTTAATTTAATTTAACATTGTGAAGCATTTTAAATTGTATGCTGATAATTTGACTTATTTAATTCCTAATTATTTAGACAGACAGTTGCAGACTACTTTGTCAGAAAACTAATCATGTTTTTATAAGAGAACATTAACTAATGAGGTGAAAGTGTTACAAACTCTACTTGTAGTCCACTATAGATAAAGTCAGAATAGTCATCTGTAGCTGACATTATTATGGACCATTTATTGAGATTTAGGGCACTTGCTCATGTAGTGGCTTTTCTAATTTCCAAAAGAAGTGTTTGTTGGCATTAATAAGTTAAGTAACCCTCATCTTCTTCAAATTGAATTTAAGGTTGTGTCAAGGAAAGTCAGTTTTATTTATATTGTGCCAAATCATAACAGAAGTTATCTCAGGGCTCTTTTCATTTGGAGCAGGTCTAGGCCATACTCCTCATAATAGGCTTTGGTGATCACTCATCACGTTCTCTACAATAAAGCTCCAGCTTTTAGAAACTCTTGGCACCATATTATGCAGATAGGATCACTGGAAATCTGTTCCTGGCAGCTCTTCGGTCAAAACTGCAGACTAATAGGGTCGACTAATTAGTATGTAATTATAAATCAGGACTCACAATAGGGCTGAACGATTTTAGGAAAAGATCTAATTGCGATTCTTCTGGCAGATATTGCGATTTCAATTTGATTCATGATTTTTTCTTCAAATCAAGCTTCAGTGCAATATTCACAATGTATAGTAACATTTACAATCATTATTAATTATTCAAACTAGGTATTTGTGAGGGCTTCAAAGAAAAATAACATTAAGAGAAAAACTACTGACTATACTGAAGACAATTCGCACACATCATCACATTAAATCCGTATAAATAAATAAATTAATAAACAAACACACACACACACACACACACACACACACAGGTCTGGTCCATTCATTAAGTTCCATATGACGTTCGCTGCATTTTTGGTTATGATGCACGTCAGAGGGGTGTAACTACGAAGCGAGATTAATGGGTTAGCAAGCTATGTTGAGTCTAAATCCAGGGTTTTCAGTGTCACGAAAGTGGCTCTCTTTTAACCTGCTAGATCACCATGGTAATTTATGCTAAACTCATGACCTGGTCGGCAGCAGGTTATGTTAAGAGTTTTAGATTAAATCGTCTGTAAAACGCACCATTCTTTAACTTATAATTGTTCTAACAAGGTTGTTTATGAGCGATATAGCTTTTAAACTGAGGGAAGACATTAAAAATGAAAAGCTGCTGAGCTGTATGTTCGTTATATCACCGAACAAATCCATATAATGTAAAAATGAAACAGTGGCACAAACTGTATGCATCGCGCTGTCATGGTAACCTCCGTTTGGTGATGCAGAGTCATTTTTCCTGTTTGCTCCAGATCATATTAACACTTTAAATTTACATCGTATATAATCCACACAGTAAAATAATGATGAAGCAACTACAGACACTTTGAATACTTTTTACTGTTATCTGTTTTGTCTCCGTGATTTTGCAGCTCAGATCACTGATTAGAAAATTCATCATCATTTATCACGGACAATCTTAAATCAGTAACACTCATTTTACGTTCGTTTAGCCAAAAACTTTATTGTTTAATGTGCAGTTTTCATGTTAGAATAAACGGCAGCATTAAGACCACATTTAGTCCATCAGTCATTTTCTGACATCATTCTTCTTCTCCTGTTTTATTTGCAGCAACAATGTTGTTTTTTGCCGTTATGTATTTAGTATACTTTCCACAGCTCATAATTATAACAACTTGATCATTTTGACTTAAGTAAGTGGCTCGCGATCGCTTCATGCGGAAGAAGAGTGAAATGACGCAACAAACGCCCCTTTTATGTGAGCGCGCACAGAGTCTGAAGACGAAAGCCTGGATTAACAAAGTGAGTTGATAACCACCGTCATGATACCCGTTATCTCTGATTGCGGTTTTAGGCTTTGTCGATCCAGATCATGCAAAGAAAGCCTGGCTGTGTTGAGCTTGCTTCGTAGTACAGTACACTGCAAAAAACCGCAGCTTTGGCGATCACGTGATCGCGTTGTCTGAAATCGCAATTTCGATCAGAAAACGATAAATCGTTCAGCCCTAACTCACAATAAGGGTCTCCTGCTTGCCTGGGGCAAATAAATCTGAAATCAAAACAAGACATTTAAAGACATCACCTCAGACTTTCAAAACTGGGATGGACATTTCTCACTATTTTCTGGCATTTTTTTAGAGGTTGCAACCAGATGAGACATGACAATTAACTTAGTCTTTGTCATTATCTATTAACCTCTAATAAAACAATTTATATAGGGGCAAGGAAAAAAATACTTTTGATTAAAACATCACTGTTAAACTATGCATTTGGTGATGATGACAATTGTTTTGTAGTAACTGGAAACCTTATTTGCCCTATGACACTCTTGTGTGAAGAGAGTTTGGGGGTAATCTTGGGGCTTCATTCACTAGAAACCTACATTGTTTTCATTGATCCTTTGTGATGCCTGAGTTTGACCCCTTTCAGGCTGATGAAATTATATATGGCTTCAACCTTTAATGGCCTCATATCTGTCAGCCCACAGCAAAAAAATACTGTACTTGAATGTATATCTTTGCACTTGTTCATTGCTGCATGGAGTAAGGCATCAGGAAACTGATAAAACCTAATACTGTCTGATTCATACAGGTGAATGAGATCTCACCCCTCTGGCAGTACAGGCAGGTTAAAACAAACCAACTGCTTCTATTCAACCTGGTCTGACATTTGTTCTGCCATTTTAGTGAGGCCTAGTGCTGTTTCACACTGTTTTATTTTAGCCTCATTCACCTGTCCATTCCCCTGAACTGTCAGTCATGTTTGTGTTCAGCAGACAAAATGACGTTCTGGTCAAGTCAGAGGCGCCTTTACTTTTTCACAGTGTGATATGTTTCGGCAGGCGAATTTAGACAGATGTCTAAATGTCACACATTTTTTTTTCTCAGCTCACTTAGTCATAACCTAGGGCGAGACAGAACAAGACAAGCCCAACACCCAACAGCCTTCATCCAGTACTCAATGCAGACTGACAGAACTGTTTCATTGCTCTATAAAAGATGATAAAACCCCCTGAACTGTATTTTAAAAGTGTTTTCTGCTGGTTTGTTGACAAAGTCTTGGTGGAGGTGCATGGTTTTTCTAAGTCTTCTGAGTGCTAAACTTTTTTGTTTGTGTATATATGTTTATTCACTGTGGTTATGAAAAAAAAAATGTGCAAACAATTTTCTTTGACCTGTTTTGACCAGTGGTTGGTACAGAATATTAAAAGCTATTCTGCCAGGAGATTTTCCTTGATTGCCATGACCTCCAGCCCAATTAGCATGTAGCAATAACCGGTGCAGAAAATAAAATATAAATGACAGATCTTTAGGTCAGTCTAGTCTGTCCAACCATCAGTCGCTCACAGTATGCATTGCATTGTTTTTCAAATCTATACTGATCATCACAATTTATTTGTTTCATGCGTACTTTTAAAGGTCCAGAGAATAACATTTACAAAGATTTACTGGCAGAACATGGCAGCATCTGTGCATGTGTAGCAGCAACACTACCATGATTAAATCACGTTTGGCTGAAATAGGAACTACTACGACATATAACTTTTATTTATCTTGATTGCCAACTAGCATAAATTGCATTGATGGGTAGGCTGTCTTTGGCCAGAAAATCAACTTTAAGAGCCAGAAATGTCAACACCGTGAATAAAACCTTTAGCAAAACTGGACAGCACTGATGTTACCTTTTTATCTCTTTTTTTTTCACAGCGGTGCCATGCTGCCGGGAGGCAGTGGATGAGAAAGTATGTCGTCAGACTTCTACTCCAGCGATGATCTGGTGGAGAGGGGGTCCATCCCCCTGGACATCGACAACGTCCACATTCTGCTGCAGGGTCAGTCTCCCTCCACGTATGGCAAAGATTACAGAGCAGTGTTTCTGACTGAACACTGTTTTTTATTGTGGCTGGGTCATTTTACTTTACTAGTTTAAGATTTGTTTCTGTATGTATTCGTAAGACCAGAGCAGGTAGATTTGTGTTATTTGGTCTCATTTTAGGTTATTATAGCAGCTGTGGTGCTTTTATAGACTGGTGATTTACTTCAACAAGCATGCAAGCTAAACTGAGTGAAGGCTCATTGTTCCTGGTCTCTGCTCACCCTGAAACAAGTCTGAGGTCATGTAACTGTAAAAAGAAAAGCCTCATGTCTAGATTTCAGTGTTTTATCTTGGTTACTCTGGCAACATAATAAGTATTAAGCCTCAGTTATGTGTCTCGCTCAGGGCAGAAGTGTGATGACTCCGTCTCAGTCCACTGCTGGCTCTGTCCTGTTTCACTTTTGTCACTTTTTTTTGAGGTCACGCTTGGTTTAATGTGCTGAAACTGAAGCCCTGCTCTCAGAGAGACATGAGTCATATTGCAAAGAGCCATCCGCAGGGAGAGAGCAAGAGGGTGGAGGAGACTAAACGCTGGTCGCTCATTAAGTTGCTGTCTCCCAGGGCATTGTTGAGCATTTGAAGCAAAGCTGTGATTTGCGGGGTTGTCATTTGATCGTGTTCTCACTGCCTGTAGGACACATATCATGAGTTCTCACTATTACAATTTGCTTTTCAACTGGTGTGCCACTTTATCTGCAAGATTTTTCATTTGAGCTATAGTTTTATGTAACTTGATGATTAAATGGTTGAAGCTGAAACTACTTAATTTTTGTTGATTGACAAAGTTTTGATTATCAATTAATTCTTTAATGCATTTTTTGCCCAGTACCTTCTCTGGTTCTAGTATATGTTTTATGTAAATATAAATTGAATACCTAGTTAGTCAGACTTAACAAGCTATTTGGCAATGTCAAAATAAAATTTGCCTCCGTTGTAATGTGCCCTCATGACCTGAGTTGTCAGATGTAGGCTGATCAAAATCTCAGTTGAAACTGTCCTAATAGTGTACTGTGTTTTTTGTCATCTTGGCTGTGCCAGCAAAGTCAAACATGTTTAAAATTAGTCATTAGATTTAGGGTTGGGGTTTGTTTTCAGGATAATGAGCAAATACGTTTTCAGTTCAGTCTGAGATTTTTCAAAATGTTGAGATTTCAGAATAATGGGCCCAGGGGTTGCGTTAACTGAATATTTTCTGTCGTTGACCGGTTTTTTAAAACGGTGACGGAAAAATCTGAAGGTCATCTGTCATTTTGACAGGTTGCAATTCACACCCCTGACCACTTGGTGGTGAGTGAGCATATTAATTAGCTATTAGGTACGTTCGAGATGAACTGCGTCTCGCCTGGAGAGTAGACGAGATCAGGCGGCCACAGCAGGAGGTGGAGACAAAAAGCTGCAGTCAAGTCGGACAGTTTTCAGTAGACTTACGAGAGACTAGAGGAAGAGACACGAACATCCTGTTAGATCACCTGTAGGTTACCTGTAGTCTGCAGATCATGCTCATAGCTGAAGAAATAAAGTGCGTTCTTGATCGTTGATTGAAGTTAAAATAAAAGAGATCCTCCTTTTGACACATGTAACATCTGTTCTTTTATCTGTCTTGTAAAGCACTAAACTGTTCTTTTGATAAGTCATATATATATATATAACCCTTATTATTATCAGACGCAAAATATCTGCTTGCTGATAGATTAAAACTTCATTGCAGAACAGAAGACTGATATGTCCAGCATTAAATATTACAATTACACAGAAAATTAGTATTTTATACAACATGAGGTGTTGTCAAAATTAGGAACCAATCAGCTTGTCAATCAGGTGACAGCCAGGCGTTTGCAGTTGGTGGAGAGCAGCTGCGGCATCTGGCTCTACAAACTGCGGCCGCCTCAATCTTGTGAGGTTATCGTTGCCCACATGTGCATGACGTCAGTGCAAATCGGGATCAAGTCGGGACACAAATCTAACCGCCATGCACTGTGCGACGATCACCACTGATCAATTCTGGGCAGGCCTGGATCATCTCGAACATACCTAGCGTCACAGCAGCTGAGTGTCAGCAGCTGAAGTTTCTTCAAAAAGCCCAATAACGATGATGGTGTTGATAAAAGAGGTACAGTGTGGATTCTCTGTTCAGCTTGTTTGGACCGAATATTAATTAAAAATGAATGAAAAGTAAATGCTATTGAATATGTAATTATTATCATTTTAAAAATTAAAGTGACGGGTAAAAATAGATTATGACGGGATTTTTATGACCCTGTCAGTCAAAATGACAGACAACGAAAAAGTCTATTGCAACCTCTGAATGGGCCTTTGGAAAAATGGCAAGGCACCCTAATAATTACGGCCGTATTGTCACAGAAGAGTTTGTGTGCCACTGTGATCCCGAAAGGCTGTGTTATGTGGAGAAACAGCTCTAAGTAGAGTTTACCAAACACATTGGTCCTAGATGGTATCATGCATCTGGATAGCAACATCCTTACCCTTTTTAATATATACAGTACTTGAGGAATGTGGCTTAAGTTTAGTGTTAACTGCATGTGTGACTTCTTCAGAGAGATTTTTAATTCCTCCAGTGTGTTAAATTTCAGTACATGTAGTAAAATGGTCTGTTAGTGAGACCTGGTTCATGGTTAAACTTGATTGAGGCAAGGTAGCAGTAAAACTCTGAGGTCAGCAGTGTGGACATAAATCTGACATTGTTTTCTCTTTGTACTTGTGATAGTCGCACCACAAATAGATGGCAGCAGTCTCTGACATGGGTATCATTCAGTCTTTCTTTTAGCTTCTTTTATAGCTTCTCCACCTCTTGCACCATCCACTCTTGCATCGTAAAGTTGTTATGTGGATTGTTTCAGCATGTTAACAACTTTCTGCCCACCTTTCCCACATTTTCTTGATATCTTGTTGTCTTTCCTAGCTGCCTGTCGGCCTTTCTTTGTTGATATGCACCCACCTCAGTTGTCCATCTGTTTTCTTTTTTTTTGACCATTCTTGCATGTTTCTCCAGTGAATTATTTTGAGCACATGACTTTGCTCATTTTCTCTCTACATTTATAACACAGTGTTTTCATGAAATTCTTGTAAATGTTTTTTCCATTTATGTCATTTCCAGCTGGTACGATGTGCAGAATGGGTGATGTAAGCCTCACGCCCCCATGACAAGCCAGCTTGTTAAATAAGTCTTGCTTTTTCTATGTATATTTGACGTCGTAATGATGAAGGAATTTCAGTAAAATACTTCATACTGTGTGTGAATGTTGGGTGTATTCAGTGTCAGGACCAGGGTTGGGAAGAATACTTCCTTGTACAGAGTATGCAATCTTATTTTATTATGTGATGCTTTTAAAGTGATTAACTGTGTCAAAACAATTAGGTAGGTACACGGATGCTTAAGAAGGGTGTGTCTAATGTGGGATTCAAACGTGATGTTTTATATAACCTTTGTGACTATTACTCCACTTATACCTTTTCATTAGATTACTGTCAGGTAAAACCACACCAATAATTAATGTATGTGTCCAGGATGTATCCTGAAAATTGGCCCAGTGGTTGCTGACTGTATTCTATGTGCTAAGCCACTCTCTTTTGACATTCATTGATCAGTATCTTGAAAACTAAATAAGATATCATTAAGTATTCTGCAGCTTTTGATAAGCTTGGTCCAATATTGATCCACAGAAAATTTAATAGCAATTAGACCTAAGGTTTAGGATTTAAGATTTTTTTTTTCCAAACAATTCAAAATTGTGGAAAACCATCAGGGTGGACTCTTGTGTTTCAGAGGTTTTTGTGTAGAGCACATTGATCTGGCTGATGGACTCATATTTCATGGGAAACCCCTGCACTCAAGAGTGGGGGCCGCTGAACTCCGATTCGACGACGTTACCCTTCTTTTTTAACAAATTTCATGACGTACAGCAGTCCCAAATAGTTGACTCTGTCTGTATTGGCCTTGTAAAGGATTATTTAAAACATTAGGTGGTGTCATTAATGACATTAATCTATTGAAGTTGATCTTTTGAACTGTGCTCTGTGCTGTCTTATCTATCAGTATCTTATCTATCATTAATAATCAGGGAATGTCAACATCCATGATAATCATACATAGATCAAACAGTGACTCATATGGTTTCATATCTGTATATTTTACAGATTTTTTTCTTAGTATTACCTATGATACTGCCTTAATTTCTATCTTGTATGGTTACGTGTATCCTGATGTGCAAAAGAGCATAACTGAACAGAACCAATTCATGACTCATAGGGGAGTGCAAAACTTGAAAAGTGCTAAAAAAAATTACTATCTATTGTAATACAGCTGATTGAACTGAGAATGAGTTTCTAAAACAGAGCCAGAAGTTAAACAGCAAAAATAGGAACTAGCAAAGATGATTGGAACAGAGAGTCAGATTTATCAACAGCAGTTTTTGATATGTCTTCCTAACACTCCTCCACCTCAGCATTAACATCTTAGCAATCCAACATCTCTCATTTTCCCTGCACAAATTGGTGGGTCACTCATGTCAAGCATTAGGTTTGGTAAGAGATAAAATTTTTCTCAGCATAATATCTGAATTTGACATACATTTTACAGCTTGTTTAGCATAGAATACCCCGTAGGCTGCAGGAGTCTTGCTTCATGTCTTGTTTGGGCAGGCCTTAAGCTTCTGTGAGTCAGATTTGAAGGAGGCGGAGCCCAGCTGAGCTCACCTGCTTTCCTGCCGCCTGGGAATGTAGACTGTTTTTTCATATCTGTTTTTCATTCGCATCACTTCTCCTGAAGTTATGAATCTGCAGTGTTTAGTGTCAGTGTGGTAAACTATGTGTTTATAGATAGAGAAGTTTGATTTAATTTGATATGCACCAGGTGAGACCTGGTGACTTTTCCTGATGAATCAGCATGAGTGATCCCATCATGGGTGAGTTTTTTATTTATCTCTATGGTAGTGACTTTTGTTTATATATAAAACAACAACAACAATAAAGCTGACTGTGCAGAATTTAGTGCAGAGGGACAGTAATATAATAGATGTTATTAACAGTGTATGAAAAGAACCATGTTGTGTCCATTTAGCAGTGTTTTTTTAATCAGCAAATAAATCACAAATCAAACACGGGCTTCTTTTCTCTTTTGAGGGAAAGTTTGCTCTTAGGGCCAGGGTTACTTTTGGACCTGATAGGAAGGATATATTTTTCCAAGTCATACATGTATACACTTTTTCAGTCACCCATATCAGTGCAGGAAATATACCAGTATGATGAATTATGGGCTTGTGTTAAATAGTATAATAGTTGCCCCTTCTTAGGGAAACAAAAGTTAAACGTTTGTTTAAAAACAGTCGGTGTAGCATACAGTCAAAGTTCATCGAAATGCAAAGTGGGAGCCTGGCTCCTATCCAGAGACTGTACCTTTTAAGAAGAAGAAGAACGTACTTAATCTGAACGTACTTAATCTTTAGCACTAACCTGTGAAACATTGAATACAGCATTGCCCTGAAGGCAGAGCTCCACTGTGACATTTAAGAGAAGTGAATGAATTTCTGCTCTGCAGGAAATATGGAATCACCGTGGGAATATCAGCCACCTGCCAGATACATTTGGACCTGTAATTATGAGGTCTAAAAGCAGTTAGTTCTGCCATAGAGGCTTTGCAGTTGTGCGGCTCACACGTAGCTTGAAAATAGGCTACAAGACTAATTATAAAAAATAGTAGTATACTAAGTAAATAAGTAAATAAACCAGATGTGTCAAGAAAACTGTGACAGTTAACTGAACATGTACTAGTCTTTCACCAAAACATACAAGGTTAACGTGCTGGGGGGACTGCCTATTGTTCTGACAGCCCATTTTTCCGAAACCCAGTAGTCCAAAAAATGTCCTGTCGAACCGAAAGTCCATTTGTCCCAAAAGCAAATGCCCATCGCTCTAAAGGCCTGTTGTTCTGGAAATATACCCTCGACCTGCAGTTGTAAGTCCACCATGGTTTGTGATTACTTGTATGTCACTTTAACACTGAAATCACATGGTCACGGTCATTTGTAAGTGCTAATTTGCAAGATTCTGTGTCTTGTATAAATGGTGACCGTGTTTCTAATTAACCCTGGTATTGAGATAGCAGGGAGTCATTTCAGGAGCTCATGCAGCTACTGAAATGGTAGCACTCTGGAAGTGACTTTAAAGTGCTGTGGTTACAGTCATCAAATGCGTTTGTTTAATAATTCTTCTGGCACACTCCCAAGTGTGTCACAACTCTCTGGTTTCTTTATGCTCTTGCCAGCACAGGAGCTTTTAAAAACTTCAGGTGGCTCATCATTTTTTGATTTTTTTGAAGATTAGTGATCAGCAGTGCTGCTATCCAGATGTTAACTCAGAGGTCACGTTGTTAAAAACAACCCCCTTCCTCCCCTCCCTTATCTTTGTTTGGTGATGCTAGATTAATTATATTAAGATGTCTGAGTCATCATAGGGGCTCCCGGTGATTAAGATTAGACTGCAAGTGAACTGAAGCCAGAGGTGGCTTGCTGTCAAACATATTAAGACAGAAAATAGTCTGTAAACTCTGTTAATGCATCTCATAGGGCCAGATAGCCTGAAGGAAAGCAGGAGCTCAACATGGATGAGGACCTCTAACCTTAAACTGCTGTTTCGAACAAAGTGAATTGAGGAACTGGTGGATCAAGGTTTAATTGGATTGTAGTTAAACTATTCAAGATCTAACCAATGAGGTAGTTTTGAAAAGATAAGGTATAGATGGTAAAATCTTCCTACTTTTTCTAGTTTTTAATTTGAGAATATTGGAACAAAGGAGGTTGAGAAAAGCTCTGACTGAGATGTCCGTCGAGTCAGTAAATTGATTTTATGAGGACAATGGAGATTGAAAACTGGATTACATGTGAAACTCTTCATACTGTCACTGACCTGAATGACTTCATTGAGCCTTACAATGGTGAGTGCTGAACAATCAACTGATGAAATATATTGTATTTACATTGTTTGAGTGCTGAAACCTTTCTGTAGCCTGTCTCAGATAATTGTTGCACAGTTTTAGTTTATGCATGTATTACAGCTAATCAGCAAGTTCCATTTTAAATGAGAATCACTGAGACTATGTCACTGATCCGTGCATGCTCTCCTCCTTATGTTTACACAACTACACAAATTTACAGGTGGAGACTAGTACAGTACAATAGTGCAGTGTATGTTTCATATATAAAGAACCCACTTTGCACATTTCGATAAACCAATTCATTAAAGCTACTGCAAGGAGTTTTTAACTGGTTATGAAACAGTCCCAATTTATTACTGATTCCTCTATATAACCTACATAAGCAACAAGACCATCAGTGAGGTGGGCTGATGGCTGATGAGCATTTTTTTCTTCTCATCAGTAAAACAATAAATACATTTTAAATTTGTTAGAAAAGGTGTACTGCAAATATAAAACTTGAATTGGCAAAATTAGACTATTAGCATAATCTTCTATGCCTGGGGGACCCAAATAAAATCTCCTGTGACCCACTTGTGGGTCCCAATCCAGTCTTTGGGAATGACTGCATTAGACAGTATAGGTGTGCCTAACAAAGTGGCCAGTGAGTGTATATGAAATGTCTTATTCCAAGAAAGGCACTCCACTTTATCAAACTGCATTCCAGTTATATTACATAACAACTTTGTCTTTTTTCTTATGATTTTGGACACACTTTTAAAGGAATAAAAATCAAATACAATTCTATTTATTATAAGAAAAATACAGCCTAGAGATTTATTTTTTAAAAAGTCTACACTTGGTTATGTGTTTTAACTGAAGACTGTGCTTGCAGCTCCATTTGTGCTGATTTTCTTTTTGTGGTTTTCATTACTGCACTTAGGCTTTCTGCTTGTTCAGGCAACACACAGACCAAATACTTCTGTTTGTGATTATTATGCCCAAAGCTTTTCCAAACTGATTGGCCAAACACCAGGGTGTTAGCTTAGCTACAATAATAAGGGGCTTTTAAAAGGCAAGATTATTATAGTTGTAAACACTTTGCTAATTTCACAATAGGGGTGTAAAACTCTGTCTGTCTATCATAAAAAGATGCTATCTCTGTGATTTTACTGAACAAATGTTCAAACTATTTTGAGGCATTCAGTTGACTAAATAGGCACAGACTATACAAAATATGCTTTGATTTGTGCTTCCATAACTATCCTAGAAGCTAATTTTTGCTCTTTCTTGTAGTGTTATTTATACATCTAGATTGTTTTGGTGTGAGTTGCAGAGTTTTGGAGGTATCAGCCATTGAAATGTCTGCCTTTTCTCCAATATAATGGAGCTAGATGGTACTCGGCTTGTGGTGCTCAAAGTACTGAAAAAAATAGATTTGAAAAACTCAACAGCAGTGTTCTCTTTCCAGAAATCATGACCTGGTTACCCAAGATAATCCACAAAGCAGTTTCATAGAGGACCTGTTTTCTTTCTCTTGAACTACACACACCATCTGTATCACGGTGCAGAAGGAAGCGTGCATCTACTAATGGACGAGAGACTTGTACTTGTCCTCCTTGGACATGCTTCCTTCTGCACAGTGATACGATGGAAGAAATTTCTTTGAGACTGACAACAGGGAAAGACACTCATATTTTTAAGCACTGGCCCCACAGGCCACCAAGTGCTCAAATTTGGTAGTACATTTTTGGTGGCCCAAATGTAAAACTGTGTAAAAACAGTACAGTAAAAGCAATTTAATGCAACTTAACACGGCCCTGCTTAACAGAGACACTTGTGTCATTCACTTTTCCCGTGAATTTTCATGTGATGTTTCCAGTAGGCATTGATTCTCATGAAAAACAAGTTAGACCCCTCAGCTAGCTGAGGAAACTGGCAGTACACAGTCTAATCACTTCAACTTTTTCTTCCACTCACCCTGATTTCTGTTGCCTTGCCTAAGCTTTGCTATAATGCCGTACTTCAGTGGCATATTGGTACCTAGCCTGTGAGAAGTACTGTTCACGGTTTTCATACAGTGTTGAACTAAAAGGTGTGAATGATTCAGGATGTAATGTGTTGGTGACGACTCACAGTATGGGGATAAAACCTGGGGGCCACAGGGGGGCTCCAGCATGGAATTTTTTTTTTGTCGGTGTGGGGTCACTGGGAAGTGGCTAATGTCAAACCCTGGGCTATACAAGACGATGCAATGTGAAGGATGTGGAGGCTCATACTCACTGGCTCTCTTAGCCAGTGAGTTGTTGCTAATAATATTAGCAATCCAAGAAAGTGAGACTACATTACTGTTGCGCCCAATATAAGCAGTTCTGTATAGCATCATGACCTTAATGGCTATGATTTAAATTTGTACTGGCTCTGTGATTTACTGTTTTGATGTGATGATATAATTTAAAGTTGACATTGTGTGTTTCTTTGTCTTCAACAGTGGAACAAGAACAGATTCAGAAGAAGACCTTCACCAACTGGGTCAATGCACAGCTGGCAAAGGTATGATTTGTCATTAGTAGCTGAAGTGGATAAAAGCATTAAGAAAACATCCGCAAAAGTCTTGTAATGTGTGAAGGATCAGTCTACATTAATATACTAATACAAACGTGCATCCCTTCCTGCCAAAGCTTTATAGAATATTAGAAACTTAAGAGTGAGTTTAATGATAATTAACACTTTGTTTGGTCACACTATAAACAGAGTCTTGGAAAAAAATAGAGAAACAGAAACAAATCAGTGAGCTTAAAACCATTGCAATGGGACATTTTAGTCTTTTAGCTCTAACTAGTTTAAAACAATATGACCTTCATAAGTGCTGGAAAGGCCCAGCTTGCACTCAGAAAAATAAAGTTAATTTTATCCACCAATAAATAGATTGTGCAGGGTTATTTCCCTTCTTTAAGCTGAATTAATGCAGCTTAATAAAAAAGATGCAGGTGAGCAGGAACATGTGAGGGCATGACTTGATGGATCATTATTTCCATCATATTAAAAAATGGTTCATTAAAAAGACAGTACATCTGATGTTGTAAAAGCCACCCACATGATTTCTTTTATAGCCTGTAAATTCCAGTACAAATGTGTTTTCATGTGTGTACAGACAGAAAAGTATGTTTTCAGAACACGTATTCTAAATGTGTATACAATGTTATAATTCCTGTTTTTTAACAGTTTAAAGAGAGAGCTCAGATTACTTGAAGGAGTGTATGAGGTATTAGTCAGTGTATTACCTATAGTAGATGGCAGTCGCCACGCCCTCACTGGCATTTTAATCACCTAAAAAAAATCTATCAGTTTAAGTGTACACTATTGTGACATAAGCCAAATATCACTCTCTCCAAACCAACCAGACTCCACTGGGAAAATCATTCATTTTACTTCACTGAACATATGAGTTGCTGGTTTGTGGCAGCCTCGATCTGTGAAGTTTTTTTGGGTTACTGTGTGACACTGGATTTTTAAAAGGATAGTTTGGATTCACCACAGTCACACAACTGTGTTGTGGCCCTGTCTCAGTCTGTGAGCTTAGTCATAATCAGCTGACGATATTCACTTTGTTCTAAAGGACCTCAAGGAGCAAAGAAAACCAAAATAAATCCATAATGAGCTTCGTGGTGCTACATGAGCTATCAAACCACAACCTACTTTTAATTCCCATTACAAGGCCTGTTCCAGTCAGCAGCTTGTGTTTACAGGGAAGCCAGCATGGCCTGAAATTTGCAGAAGACTTTTTTCAAGGCAGCGTTGTTACAGAAGGTCTTGTTCTCCAACAACCTCCTAACATGAGTCAGCAGCAGACTGTCAGCTCTCGGTCTGCCTCATTCTGGAGGTCAACTGTGAATGTGACAGTGGAGGACAGTGGGGTGGAGGTGGGGAACTGTGGACGTAAATATAGCACTGAGGAGCAAGGTTCACAGCACACAGACAGACAGCAACAGACGGCCACCACCCTCCCCTTCCCTGCACCATCACCCACCATACACACCCCCTCTATCCGCCGAGCTCAGGGCTCAGTGTTGGACACGGTGGGACTCTGTGGGCAGTGAACCAAATGGTGGAAATGATTGTTAATCCTTTGGTGGTTGTTCACATTAGAGCTCACATTGCAACAGTACTTTCAGTCACATGAATAGTTTTCTTTCCATAATGCTCTGTGTCCTCTTTGGAAAGTTCAAAGTTACTGATATTTAACAGGCTGCACTGGTTAAGGTAATTTTGTTGTCGTGGAAGTGTGACAACAAAACCTTCAGGGGAAAGACTAATGTAGTGATTTTTCCAAAGCTCTAGCATTTTTCAGTTGTTCCCATTGAGGAGAGAGCATCTGTGACGCCATACAACCACTTTGAGAAGCAAACAGTGTCTTTTTTCCTGAACGTTCCCCCATTTTTGTTTGCCCTTTCCGAGCACTTCTTGTTGAAAATCTTGTAACTTTTCAGAAAGGTGCTGGTATTGTCATCGTCACTTATTTTCAGGAAACCAATCATATATTAGATGGGGATTTGTCACCCTGGTAACCAAGTAAATAGAGGAGAGTCTACCTTTCTGATTTGTTTTGTTTTTTTCCTGATGTGCACCAGAGAACCGAGACTCATGATCGTGCAGGAGAGCAGAGAGAGAGAGGTTTTGAAAAGTGTCTGTGTGTTCAGCTCTCAGTACTTTTATAGTTCGATTTGAATCTCTGATCTTTCATATTAGTTTGTTTCCCTTCTATTCCCCATATTTGTCTCTTGTGGAGGTTAATAAAGATCATAGACTACTAAGAAGGTTCCATAAGCACATAATCTAAACAAACTTTTCTGGAAAGGATTCAACTTAGTTATTAAACAATAAAAAATTAATATGTCAGTTGTGATATTAGCTCCCTGTCAAGTCTAGCTAGGTTTAGCCAAATTGGCCTGAGTTTTGACAAATTTGCACCAGCTAAAACCTTCATGGTAATGTACTGAGCAGCAGAATAGTTATTTTTATTTCTGCTTGCACGCCACAGCTGTTTGGCAATGCTGTGCCTCTGCATAATTGCCCTTCCAGCGATTTTTGGTCGCTAGTTATCAAACACCCTCGTGTCACACTGTGATTCTTCCCTTTTGAAACAGGAATTTAATTTGGGGAATTAATGCTGTCCTACTTACTAACACAGTGGTGATAGTAAGCACTGTCCTGGTTGGAACAGTATGGGGAGAGTGATATATACAATTTGTTTGTTATTGTGTTATGAAGTCTGACAAAGAGCAGAAGATTAAATGGCAGAATTCACCCTTATCTGCAGATTTTCCATCTTCAAAATGTCATCTTCCAAGAAACTAATAAACAGCCTTGTTTTTGGCTTGACCACCATGTGTTTATAAGTTTAACCAATTGGTTTTGATTGGATGTCACAAGGAGAAAAGCATCCTTTAGCTGGGGCATGCAGCTCCAATGTTCCATGCCTCAGTGCTTTCTGTCAGAGACCCATTTTTTAACCCTACCACAAATTTCTTATGCTTTTTCATTTTTGGTTTTGATTTGCATCTTCCCTAAAATGTTTACCAAATTCTTTGAAGTATGGCTCATTTTACAAAAACCTGACAGTTCAGTGCTAAGCAGTTATAACCAAATGAAGACAGCATATCTACACAATACTAACAAAGTAGATGTGGCATCTTTGTTGAAGGTATCAAATCTCTGAGTGTTTTATAGCTGCAAATGTGACATAAATGACAGAACTTAAAATAAGTGTGTGTTGTGACAGCGGAGGCCGCCATGTATGGTTGTGGATCTGTTCAATGACTTCCGTGATGGCTCCAAACTGTTGGACCTCCTGGAGGTGATGAGCGGCCAGCGTCTTGTGAGTTCCCCCTCTCAGTTAAGCACTTAACATGTTTTTTATCTTACAGCCAACAGTTCAATGAACCGACTGACCAACTCTCTGCTTGTGTTTTGCAGAGTCGGGAGAGAGGCAGAGGAATGTTTCAACATAGGAGCAACATTGAGAAAGCCCTTTCCTTTCTAAAGAAGAAATCGGTAAATGACACTCAAGGGGCTCTCAAACTGTCTGCAAAATACAGTTATCAACTATATACTGAAAATTCTAATTCTTGTATTGATAACCAGGGGGATGATGCATTTGGCATTGGATTTAGCCACTTAACGTTACTCTAATTGTTGTATTTAACTACAAAATGTGAAACGGACTGCAGGAAATTATGAGATTATTAAATTTCTACAAGGATTTTCCCTGTCATGTATCAATAGGGACTTTGTGAGAGTTTCTAAAAATTCTTGTTTTCTCCTCAGATCAAACTTGTCAACATAAACATTCCTGACATCATTGATGGAAAACCATCCATCATCCTGGGCCTCATATGGACAATCATTCTACAGTATCATGTGAGTTTAATATTTTTACTTTTTATAGATTCTCTTCTTCTTCATGTGTTTCATGTTTCCCTGCTGGTTTATTTTTCTTCTTTGATCGTTCTGTTCTCCTTCTCTTGTGTACTGAAAAGCCTGTTTCTCAGGACTGTGGACGTTTGTTCTCTTATTTTCTCTACTTTGATAATGCTAGCAGCAGATTTGAGTAGATTTCTTGGGGTCATCTCTACACAGTTTATCAAGTTAGACCAAATTAGGGGAGCAGGGAAACCAGTTGCAGTGCCAAAATTAAGCATATTGACATTTTAAAACATGTTTTGTAAGCCACAGAGGTTCCACTGGATTCTGGTGTAATTATTGTGATGTTAGGTGTCTCAGTCGCATTAGAAATGGTTTCCCGCCCTTTATCTTACTTGTTATTTTGGTCCAGTTGTGTTTTTTTTTCCTGCTTTTTTAACTTTTACACACTTTCTAAATATAACTGCCTGAGATGTTAAATAGAAACTGTGTGTTTGGTGGTTACCTCAGATCGAGGAGCTGGCCAGCGGCCTCTCATTCAGCTCCCGTCAGTCCTCCATGGAGTCTTTGGCCAGTCTGGACTCGCGCTCCACCCTGTCCAGCCGTTCGGCCAGCAGCAGTCCCGTTCCTCCCAGAGGCTCACCGCTACACCACCGCTTCAGGGTTTCTGCCAAGAAGGCCCTGTTGCTCTGGGTCCGGGAACAGTGCCACAAGTAAGCGCCCGGCCAACTGAATGGTATTAATGAACAAATATATATCTACATCTATTGTGTAGGGTTTATTTGGGGTTACATTTATGCATCTGCATGTCAGAACCTTGAAAACCTTTAATTGATGTAACTCTTCTGCTGTGAGCCAAGTATGTGGTGGGAGGAGGGATCTATCCTCACACAGGGATCTCTTAGTCATTTTCAGGTCTGGGCTAAAGACCAAAACCTGATTTGTGGTGTTGGCATTTACATGCTTCACCTGCCAAAATCTGTTAAAACAACATTATGCAACTATTTTATTTTGAAATAACAGCTTCAAAAATATGTTGATGGTACACTGGCTTGTAATAGGAAGAATGGCACCACTTTCATTCCCACTCCGCTCCCTAACACCTGGTCTTGCGCTGTGTAACTTGGGTCAAGCACGTACGATATCTGTGCAAGAAATGTGTACACTTTACGGCACTATATCACATGGCACCAACTATGGTCCAGAGACGTTGAGACTGAAGAGGATGTTAATGGAGGAAACTATAAGAGAAAAAAAGAAAGTGACTGAGATAGACAAGAATAAATCACAGACTGGCCTTTAGTTGTTGGCGAATTGAAAAACGACAACATTCCCACAGCAGAGTGTGCATCTCCGGCAGTGTTATTTTTGAAAAGATTGCAACATAGGCTGTAATCATATCTGTCATTGCTGTCTCTTAGGTTTTTGTAGTTTTTCCAGATGCCAAAAGTAATCTAACTCAGGTCTCACGCTAGCATACAAATAAATAAGTTCATTTCATGCCAAAATGTTCGGCCAGTCTCTGTAAGTCTCACACCAAGCATTGATTTCACTGAATAACACACATGCTTCACATTCAGATCCTTAGTAAACAATGACAGACAACAACAAACATTAACAGAAGTTCAGCAAAAGTCAAACTTTCTCCTCTTCTTTTTTGTTATTCTTGTTGTTATGTTAGTGTTCATTCTTTTTGCTATGTTAGTGTTCATCTCCAATGTCAAAATAAATAAAACAATGCTGAGTCATATTTATATACAATCCTGTAATATCACTCTACCTCAAGTCTCAAAAAATACTAAGGGCTTTTTGTAAAATACTTTCCTGTTTACATGGATTTTAATAGTCATTTTGTTACATAATTCATTACAGTGTGTATATGTGCAAATGTCTCAAATTGCATCACATATCTATTCTTAGTTGTTTTTTATTGTATTTCCCTGGAAATGTTGTAACGTACATACACGACTTTTCACATTTTAAAAATCTCCTTAGACCCAGTGTGGGGTCAAGCAACCACAGATGGGGTCACAACACATACTGTTTGTGTAGAATTTTAACATTTCTGAATTTGTCGAGTAGCTGTAGTATCAAAACAGTCACTGTGCCGCAGCAGTGCGGGCAAAAAAGTGCAACGTGAATGACCTGTAATAAAACGATTTGTTTCCCTCAGAGCTGGCTGCACATTAAATGTGAAAGACTTCAAAGCGAGCTGGAGGAGTGGAGTGGTGTTCCTGGCGATCTTGTATGCTCTGCGGCCTGACCTGGTGGATTTGTCTAAAGCCAGAACCAGAAGCAACAAACAGAACCTGGAGGAGGCTTTCCGCATCGCAGAGAGGGAGCTGAGGATCCCCAGACTGCTGGAGCCTGATGGTGAGTAATTCAGCTGCACTTCGCTCAACCAGTTGACAAACCAGTGAACGTACAGCACAGCACTGTGTGTAACTATTAAAAGACAATGTTTTTTTCTTGTGTTTCTGTTTGTTAATGTATCCTTTGTAGCATGAAAATACGAGCTCAGAGTACAGCTGATCTATTTGTATACCTTATGAACATTCAGATGAGTTATTTAATGGCAATCTTGATGTGGGTTTGTTATGAATATTCTGTTTACAGTAGAACACATATTATTATATGATATGGCAAATTAAAGCTAAGGTGAATGTGGATAATGTGAGGTACAAATGCAACACTGATAGTAATAAGGTGTTTGAAATTCTAAGAATTAAAGTTGAGCTCACTGTCACTAAACCCTACCACATGTAGGTTCCTAAAGGAATATTATACGGGGCTTGAAATAATTAGAACTGAAGCCCTGAGAAAAAAAACAAAAAACTGGTGACTTTTTCCTCTTGTTGGGATGATTTCTCAGTGTTTGTTGTTGTAATTCTCAGTTTGGCCACATGAGACTGAAGTGCTAAAATAGGACAAATAGTGTTTGTTTGTTTTTCCTCTACGTGAGTTTTAATTTATTTCTGCACTCTAGACATGATAGGCAAGTTAGCAGGTAACGTTTCCCAGCTTGTTGATAGATCACCAAATTTTTTTTTTCTCCCATTTGCCTCTGAGGTCTTCTGTACATGAGCCATGTGAACTAGTGTTTTGTTTTTTAATGAGTTAAAACAGTAACAACTGTCAATCATTTTTTAATTATTATTTTTTTTAGATATAATGATGGGTAGTGACATTATATCAAGTTGTTTGAAGTTATGCCAAACAGTGATGAGGTATTTGTACCTAAAGTCACTTATCTTTTTGCTGGACCATGACCATAGATTGTATATAAAGATGGACGACGTGTCTCCACTTCCTCCCTCTGTACAAAAATGAAGCCATAATATCCCAGATGTGATATATGCTGCCATCTTGCGCTAGTGATGTCGTTTGGACCTCAGCTGTCAATCATGACGTGAAGGCCCCTTTTTATACCGTCAAATAACTAATTAAAACCAAACATATCAGAAAAATGAACAAAAATTGACTAGTACTGAAAATGACAAAAAACATCTTTGAGAAAAACTTGTTTGACATGTTCCATGCCCATGTTCCATTTACAAACACGGAGCTGTCATGTTGTCTCTCTTCATATATGTCAATGGCCATGACTGAAAAATGAAGATGTTAAGAGGTATAGATGTCTTTGGAGGTAGAATATGTTTTTATTTCAGTTCCATTTTATCATCATTGGTCTTTCATTTGTTTATTTATTTTTGAGTTGTTTGACAAAAAGACTCAATTTCCAGTGCTGCCTGGAAAATATCATTTGCAATTGCTTTTTTATTTTCTTTGCAATTTGTCAAGTTGATGGTGTTGAAAAAATATGTTGATGGACCCTCTGAGTCACACGGATTGGATGTGTTTTTATTATTTATTTCCCACAATCTGTTCACTACAGTTCTACTCAGTTTTACTTCTATGAAAGTTCTCTTTTAGTCCTTTCCTCCCTGTGTAGGTTATCTCTACATGGATTTTGGTCTGCTACAAACAATCAAACACTCAATGAAAAAAATTATTCATCTAAATTCTCAGTATCTCATTGGCATACTCGATACTTGATGTGGTGCCATGTGAATCTGGATGCAGAGTGTAGCTGAGCACTGTGACTGAGCTGGACCCAGCAAGCCTGAGGGCGAGGGGGGTGACGATCTGACAGTCTGCTGATTCGCTTGCTGCTTGTTTACTTCGGTCTGATATAAAACCCTCACTTGTTTCACTCGGCTCTGCCTGTTAGTTTATTAGGAGACTTTTAACAGCTGCATGTTTTAAAAGCAGAAAAGTTACACCTCCATTCCTCAGATTCCAGTATTGAACTCCACCTGCTTACTCATGTGTTAGTCTAAACCGTTGACAGTGGTATGGTAGTTTGAGAGTGACCATGGAGGATTCTGGTGTTGATGCAGATGTGGACGTTCGAGACCCTGATGAGAAGTCCATCATGACCTACGTGGCTCAGTTCCTGCAGTACTCCAGAGATCTGCCAGTGCAAGAGGAAGAAATGCAGGTCTGTATCACTCTGTTATTCTCTTGACAAAGATCAAGCAGCATTTTACACTGCAGCAACATTTGCAGAAAAGTTTTAATGTAAATGTCGGTCTTAGATCTGGTAACCAGCTCAGGTTTCAGTGCAAAACAATGTCAACAGTTAGGATGCAGCAGAGCACTGTCTAATGTAGCCCTGCTCAGTAAATACTGATTTGAAAAAAGTCAAGATATAGAAGTTAAAAACAGTCTAAATGTGGTTGAAAAGTTTTTCAGATGCCATAGAAAAATAACATACAAATAAAAGTCGTTTCAACAGCATTTCAATTAACTTTATTTCAGTGTAAAGCAGGTTCTGTTGAAAAAACGGTGATATATCTAAAAAAGTTTTTCTTTTTTTTATTTCAGTCAAGCTCTGTCAGATTTTTTAACCTGACTTGCAAATCACCAAATCAGAGCTCAGTGGATTCTTTTTTAAGTGCTTCAGTCTGTCCACTGACTGACAGTTTTGCACTGATGCCAACATCAATATTTGCATATAAAGATGGTTACAGATGCCGTTGGTACATAATCACACAGATGTTGCAGGAATCCTTTAAATATTGTCATCAAAGAATTGTTCTAAAGATTTACATCAGAGGCAGGCTATTTTCTTGTAGAAAAATAAAATTGTCCTTAATTGACTCCACGCACGTCTTCTGCTGAGCTGTGATGCTTCTCTGTTACATGTAAACACTGGAATGTGCTTTGGAATGATAACTTTTTTTTTCTTTTGCTTGGGATTTCCTCTTGTTTCCTTTCCTCTCTTTCCTTCCTTCCTTTTTTTCCTTCCAGACACAATACCTGACTCTTCCTAAAAGTCCTTCTCCTGTCAACCTGCCTATTCACTACACTCCTGCTATTTCTGCCTCACCTCTGCGACAGGTAGACCTGACAGTCACGACCCACCTCTGTTCCATTCCTCACATTCATCCACCTACTTTCCTTCCAGTGACTGTACTTTGCAGTCTGTTCAGTGACACCTTAAACTAAATCAGTGGTTCTCAACCTTTTTCTGGCATGCCTGTACAGAAGCCGACAGTCATTAACAATGAGAGGGGAAGTAACTAATAAAGATGTTTCCAAGTTGAATTTTAGAGAAATTTTACTCAGGATTAAATCATTAATACCTGTGTGAATCTCCCCATAAAATCATTTTTTGAATACAAACAACTTTGTTAGTATCTAAATGGATAATCCCAATGATACATTTTTTGTAAATAGCTGTGTATTAGTTGTATTACTATTACTATTTATTAGAAAAAGAAGATAACGTTTATTTAAAAAGGAAAATCTGCTTGGCATGAGCGTCTTGAGGAAACAGGGTAGGGAGGGGCTAAGAGGGATTCAAAAGTTAAAACACAGCAGCATGAAGCAGTACAGCAACAAAACACAAGTAGCATAATCATGCAGCAAAACCGACATGCAACAACAGTGAACAAGAGGCACAGCAACAATAGTAAAACAACCAGGCAAAGCAGGAAACAGCAAAAGATAAAAAGCAAAGCAGCAACAGCAAAAACAAACAGGAAAGCAAGAATTAGCAAGACAGACAGGAAGAGCAATAAACAGCAGCTGCAAAAGAACAGAAAACATGCATGTGACATTAGAAAATAACCAGCAGACAAAAGTATAATAGTATCAATTAGTATAAAAATAAACAGAGAAATATACAAAGAAATTAACAAACAGACTTGGATACTCGACTGAGACATAAACACAAACTAAAATGGCTGTCTTACACTTAATGTAGATTTGTCTTTTTTTGTTTTCAAAACAACCCAAATCCAAAGGATTTTTAAATATGTTGGTCAGAATCTACTATATCTCTGTCAGTGCCACGCCTCCCTGTCACTGATGTTTTTCTCCGCTCAAACGTGTGTGTGGAAACCCTCTGGCTCACTGGTCTACAATATTCAGCCTCATTACTGGCATGTCAGACGGCATAAATCAGCCACACCAAACCTTTGTAGCACCCGCAAATAACTTTAGATTAAATTGCTGACGACTATACCTCGTAAAGACATGCCAGGAAAGTTGTTTATTGGGACAGCACTGCAGCTACTCAAATAAAAAAAAAAAACTCTGTTTCTAAGACCCAACATTATCTTCAAATCATATGTTGGTTAAAAGCAGGACTGATCATGCAGAATCAAACTAGTTTGCCCTGTTGTCTGGGAAGGAATCCAAAACCACGGCGAGGGTGTGTTTCTCTGCCTCCCATGAGATGAATAAAGCACTCACAGGGCGACTCTGCAGCGCAGCTACTCCTGCCACTGAATTCCTGCCGGTGTCGCCTGCCGCAGAACTCATGACAGCTCAGTCACAGTGGACAAAACACCTGTCAGCTCAGGTTTCTGACAAGAGATCTGCATGTTGGATGAGGCCACTGTTGAAATTTGAGTTTTTAATCTATTTTTCATGCTGTTACTTTACCTCCAAGAGGTTTTAATTTTGGAATAATCCTGCAGTTATTGTGCAAGATACACTGTAGGCTGGGTCTGGATTTGAAAGGGCATCTGAAAATAGTCGCTCTTGTTCTGCATGTAATGCACAAAATGAAAACAAAACAACCCTAATGCTGCAACACACTGAGTCCATCCATAGACATTGCATTAAAGAATATAAAACTTTCCATCAAGTATCCAGGAGGTATCTGCCAGGCAGTAGATAAAAGTGGCTATTGTCCATGTTCCCATGTTTTCATGAATTAAAGAGCAACTTTGTAGCCAAAACAAACCTCTGTATGGGCTTGGTACTCTGCTGTGCACAGGCCTGCTTGAAGCACAGCAAATTTTGGCATACCGACGCTATTCTGTGTTGTGTAAAGTATCTCATGACTGCTGTTGGTGCCTTGTGGGAAAGCTTTTTGTGTAACTCCTTTGCTTTATTGACTGTGTTAACAAAATTTTTTGATAATAAATAGAAAATTGTTTACATGATTTTGGCAGTCAATACAGTATTTTAGCACTAGACAGCACTGGAGTACAGCAGCTCCTTCTCTTGTGTTTTCAATTAAAGGGACAGTTCACCCCCAAATCGGAAACATTTTCCTCTCACCCATACTGCTATTGATCTAAATTAAAGAAAATAAAACCACTGTTTAGGTTATGGAAATCAAATTAAATATCACTGATCATGACTAACCATGATCAACATGTATTTAACATTATGTAAAGAAATCAACAGTTGAGTTTAGCCTGTTTACTAAAACTTTTTTTTTGTTTTGTGTGTTTTTTGCATTTCCAGGCGACGCCTGATCAGAAAGCAAGGGAAGTGACCTGCTGGCTGGCTCAGGCGTACGACGAGCTGCTGGAGGGATGGGACTCCACAGAGGGAGAGAGCTACTCAGAGAGATACCATGTGTGTATCCAGCTAGTTCATATATAATATATATAAGATATATTATGCTATTGTATCACTATTGCGATGCTTGATAATTGTTTTATTAACTGTGGTAGATTTCTGTTGTATTATTACAACAGGCCAAGCAATACAAGCAAACAATTGGCAGCCTCTGTCTCACATCAGTGGTCTTGCAAAAGCATATTTTCAAAACTGTTTATTTCAGTTATTAAGAGCTTATAGCTGCTCATGCTTTTTCCCATAATGTCATATTTACTCGTCCTGCTGATTGTTGTCTGTCTGTGTGCTAAGAAAAAAAGGGAATCTTTGAAATTTTGCACTTTGAATCTTGATGTATTTGTTCTCTTGTTTGAGTTGACTGTGTGTACGAAAGTGGCACTTACGATGACATTTTCCTCCTGCAGGTCTTTCACACCTTCCTGGTGTCTTTTAATGAGCAGCGGCGTCCCATCATGCCTTTGTTGACAGCGATGAGAAGAACACCGAAACTGACTGAAGAGCAGCGAGCTCTCAGAGAGGCGTGGGACGCCCTCACTGAAAAGGTCAGTTCCACTCAAATCTCTTGTCCCGCCCAAACCTTAAATAAAATGATAAAGCTTGTCCAGTTTTTGATATTGGTACATTTTAACCTTTTTAAACCTTTGGATTAATTTGATAAGTTTTGGTAGTTTTTAATTAGGTTAGATAGTTTGTTTTTTCAAATTATTAAATATGTCCAGTATCTTATTTACATGCAACACTACACACAGTCACAAGTAACAAGTATAAAAACATAATATAAGAAGTCAGACCTCTAAATACTCAGTACTGTAACAGTATGTACTCTAACTATGCGACTATAAAGATGTAAGTACTTATTAACCTCTCTACGCTGACGACATTCAGCTTTAGATCATCTCAGGAACTTTGGCACTCTCTCTCTCTCTCTCTCCAAAACTGTTCTGCCACAATAAATGGCTGGATGTCACTCAGCCTTCTACACTGAGCTTCTCATTATTGACCCTGACAGTGCTCCAAATGGCATTTTCCATTGTGTTGTCCAACTTTCCCCTTATGTCAAACCAAATTCTGGGAATCTTTGCTTTATGATTGACCCCGTATTAAAATTCAAACACTGTATGAAAACAGTTGGTTCGATCCAGTTTCTTTCAATCCAAAAATATAGCAAAAAAAATGTTTCATTCTTTTTTTCTCTCAAGCTGCCCTTTTAATCACTTATAAAGCACTACATGCTGTAGCTTCTGTCTATATTTCTGAGTGACAAAGCTCTTACACCACTGAGCAGCCACTTTGGTCATCTAACCAAAACCATGAGGCTGTACTGCACGCCAAACAAAAAACCAAAGGCAGCCACTGTTTTGCTGTCCAAGCAGCCAGAGCTTGGAACAATCTCCCCCCTCTCATTAGATCAGCTGAGTCTCAGTGTTTCAAACAACAGTTCTTGTTCTTCTTTAGGGTGGCATTTCTATAATTATACGGGTGTGATCTGGGTGGTGTCTGGTTGCTTTATGTTTTCTGTGTTCGTATTTTCATTGTGTTGCATATTTATTTTTGAATGGCTGAATGGTTTCTTGTATATGAACCCTCTTTCTCTTTCTTTCTTTCTTTCTTTCTTTCTTTCTTTCTTTCTTTCTTTCTTTCTTTCTTTCTTTCTTTCTTTCTTTCTTTCTTGTTGCTGTACAGCACTTTGTAAATGTGTTTTAAAAAAAAAAAAAGGTTTTCTTTACTGGCATATTAGTCTATATGCACTGCATTTATTTCTGTATGTGCTTTAATTTGAAAGGCATTGATTTTATTTGTAATGAAATGTTTCTTCTTTCCGTCCGTTTTTTCACATAGATGCGTGAATACAAAATTGAGTTAGATATGAGTCTCCCAGCCCCCTTGGACACAGTTGCTCGCTGGCTGCTGAAATCAGAGGGGGCTCTGGCTGAGGAGGAGGGTGACCCACCGGACCACGGCCGAGCTGCTGACGACGCCAGGGAGAAACAGGAGCTGCTCAAAGTGAATATTCACTGCTTCCAACCCTTTAACTATAGGATTTTAGGAAGTGAAGTAAACAATAATGCTGATTTAACAAACTCAGGTTCCTCAGGCAGGGGTTTCCACATTTCAGATATAAATAACCACTGCAGAATAGCCCCTTTATTCTGAGTATTCGTTTGTTAATTCACTGTTCAGGAAATGTGGCTAACAGAATATAAAAAAATCATTGAGAAGTCTGTTTCTCCAATGCATTAGTCTTTGTACACCTACCTCCTCTGTAAAGCACTAAAATATAGACCTTCATTAGCAGAAATTAGGATTCTGTAGGATATTTAAAAATAAATATGCGTTTGACTGCGCTCACTGCTGAATGTTGCTGTAGGTTTGTCTGGAGGAGATGCCGCAGCATGTGAAGACTTTCCAGTCCTTCCAGAATGTGGATGAATATGGAAACATGATGGTTCCCACTGACAAGATGGATGAACTAAAGAGGAGGTGGGTGGACTGGCTGATCATGTGTGAAATTTTATGAACTGTACATATTTTACTTTAAGTAGTACATGACCCGGATATAATCAAGGCCATTGTTTAAGCACAGAAAAAGAAATTTGTAACAGTTACAAAACACCATACTTGGGTTTAATGTATGTTAATAAGGAATCGTGTGCAGTGTTGTTACTGCTAGACACTTTTGGTTTGCACAAAATGATACTAGAGAGGCAAAATTGACTTCAAGCCTGTGGATTATATCAGTTTATTTTAGGAGCGTAGTGCTCAGGATCATGAAGATGTGACATTTCCAGGGCCAGTGACATTTTTAACTTTATACATATGATTAGCTTTCAAGTTGTTCATCAGGGAGTTTGTTGCTGTTTGTTTTTCCACTTACAAGGAATTTGCCTTGGTATATTGGTATCAAATTTCCTTCATCTGTGCCGTATCAATCTGCTAAGTGTATTATGATTTCGACTGTGAAATATGTGCAATACCTACTTCCTATGTAGTGTTATAACAGTGTAAATAATAGTCGAGTCTGTTTTTTATTGTTCTTGCATATATAGCTCCTATTTTCAAATTTCCTCTTATTTATGTTGTTTCTGTTTTTATATATTTTTATTGATGCTCTTTCTATTTTGTTATCCACTTTGCTGCTGTAGCACTGCACATCTTTCCACTGTAGGATTAATTAAGGAATATTTAACTTGCATTGATGCAGAACAATAAACAGTGCAAGGAAATATAGAGAGAGCTGAAATCAAGTACTGCAAGTCAAGAAGCATAAATAGAAAATTGACATCAACATAAACAACAAAAATATATATATTATAAAAATACTATGCACAGTCATTTAAATTAATTCAAAAAGTGTACATCTTTTGCAGTTACTGAAGTTTGTTTGCCACCTTCACAACTTAATTTGTGAACGTCCTCACCAGGTTCACCAGTGTAAGAGTGTCTGCTAAATACCACGGGATCAAGCTGGAGTACCGGGAGCAGCGCCACACAGTTTTGGATCTTTTGGGGCAGATCAGGACCAAGCTCCGGATCTGGAAGAGACCTTACATCTCCCCGGAGGCTGTCAGAGTGTTGCTGCAAGAATGGCATGTAAGTATAGTAGTCCTTGTTCAGATTAGGCATCTTTAAAATAATTCCTCCGTAATTTGTCCTAAACTAGCCACTGTAAAGAGGAAAAAAAAACTCTGATATTGGTAACAGCATGGCCTTTTGTCTGGAGTCACTCTCTTGACAAACTAAAGATCTAAGGTCTAAGAATAACTAAGAAGTTCATCTCTCAGTTTTTCTGTGTAGCCATCCAAAAATACTGTTTTTGCTTTCTAATGTGCATGGCTGATGTGTAAAATGTATTTTTAAAAACAGGAGGTGGTAAACACTCAGGAGCTACCCTCTTTGTTGGAAGCAACTATTCATAAACTGAAGCAGGTTTCTGAGAAATATTCAAGCAAATCTGCCCTCGGTGAGTGTTGTGTGAATTACATTCCTTAATGTTTATCTAACTGATGAAAGAAGGCGATTCTATAGGACTGTTAACTGAAATCTGAATCAACAGATCAAACAGGCTTTATTTTTACGTCTGTTTTTCTGCTTGTATTTAGCTTGAAATTGTTCCTTAGAGGTGAAACCTGTTCATGTGTTGGTTTTTGTATTGAATGAGTGTTTGTTCTTCAGCTGGAGATTACCACCACGTCAGTCAGCAGGTGAAGCGGCTGGAGGAGGACACCACCATGGTTTTGGAGGAGGTGACCACAGCCAAGAGCACCATGGGACGTGTTCTGTCTGCCTGGGACTCCTACAGCGACTGCCTCAGCTCCCTGCAGGCTTGGCTGCAGCAGGGCTCTGTCGCACACAGCCAGGGCCACAGATCAGAGGTATTATTAACACGTAATTATCAGGGGTTGGAATCACTAGGCACCTCGAGATTTAATGTTAGAACAATTAGTGATACATCTTGATACATGAAAAGTTTTCATTTCTGTACATGATTTATGTTATTTCTCTGTGGCTACTTGCTACTTTTAAAATATAGCATATTTGTTCCAGCATTAAAATTAACAAATTAATTTACTTCCATTGTCTTTTATTAATACAACAGTAGTGATAGTAGTAGTTTCTTCTATTGACTTTTCTGCATCAAGACATAATCTTTCAAGAGAGAATCTCAGTGCATCTAAGAATAGATGAATAGATATTAGATAGATCAAACTACCCACTCAGTGATACCAGTGAGAGTATTACTTCCTCCCGAGCAAATGTTTTTGCAAATGTTTACTAAAAAGGCACCAGCAAAATATTACAAAAAATAACCTTTACAGTTGTAGTGATTTCACTACTTTTATTTGCATTGATTAAATTGGCGCATTTCATTACTCAATTACTCAAAAGACCATGTAATCAAATACTCATGTAACAAAATATTTTAAATCCATCAGTTCTCCTCTCTGAAGCAGTTTTATTCTGATTCCATTGATCTTTACATCAAAATAACACTTAGGACAGCGACTTTATAAAAGTCAGAGTATTTATATATTATATTTATATATTTAATGAAAAAGGAAAAGTGATGTGACCAAAAAAAACATTAAAATGATCAGTCAATGACAATGAAACACTCTCAACATGGAAATAACCATGGAAATTATGCGAATGAATGGTAATAAGGAAAATATGATTACCTGCGGGATGAGACTATTAATGATACCATGCCTACACCTAAGGTTTATAATTGATCATAATTACAGTCCTTTTTGGTGTTGCTTTCTGTGGTGAGGAAGACAATTGATGTCGATCAGAAGTTTTGTTGTAGAAAGAAACCTCCTCCCAGGCCTCTGTCATACATTTCTCTGACGTACTGTAAAATAGTAACAGCAGTCCGACGCTCTGTCTAATGTCAGTGTGATAGTTTTATTGTGGAGATGTAAATTTTGTTTTAATCCCTGGTGCCATCAGCAGGCCTTGATGAACCGAACATGACCTGTTGGATGTTATGTGTGGCAAATGCTGGACTGTGTCGACTATACAGACACATAGTTTTGTCACGCACGCATCAATATTCCTCCTCAGTATTGATTATGGTTGCTATATTCATGTTTTTATTAAGGTGACGTCTGAATCTATCGCTGAGTGGGGCTCCCGACAGGCCCACCTGAACGAGGTGGGTAACTTCCTGATTGAGTCAACAGACCCTCAGACCAGCAGGAGCCTGGCAGAGGAGCTGCGCAGACTCAACATGCACTGGGCTGAGTTCGTCAAGAGAAACACATTCGTAAGTTACACAACAGGGAAAACCTGGCTGGTTGGATTCAGTTAATCTGCTGCTGTTTGATCAGCAGCCTTCTCTGTGGTCATGTTGCTGCAGTTCAATCTGGAACCACTGAAGAGTTGACTGATGACTGTAACACTCAATTGTTTTTCAAATTAACCTGTCACTCTCACCTTTTGCTATGTCTAAACCAGGGCGAGTGGCTTTGTTGTTTTAGTAGTATAATCTAGTTTCTTCTTTGTTTGTTTTACTTGTTTATTTGCTGTCAAGTGATGACTGACAGCGGGGATTTTGGTAACTTCGTGTGTCAGGCTTGTGGAATTTAAACCATAATTGTTGTATTGTTTTAATTATTCCCACGCTATGATACGAAGGAGTGGCTTCAAGTTTGAAAGTTGTACTCCACCTTTACTTATTGTGCAAGCAATTATCAGCGCAAGGCTTTATAGTCTTTGATTACAGTGTGTGATCACCCACTGCTCCTGTTTCTCCCTGGCTGTTAACATCTTCACTTGCTGTACTTGGCTGCTTTTTCCAGGACAGCATGGCTGAGCCCAGCGCTGAGGCCCAGGAAAGAGGCCAGGACATCCAGGCCAGACCTCAGGATGTCCAAGCTCTGATCAGAGAAGCTACTCTGATTCTCAAAGAGCCGCTGGAGGCCATGGCTGGTCCCTTACGCACCTACAGAAAGAGAATACAGGTAGGACTGATTGATTGATAAATCATACCTTTGCAGAGTGGAGTTGAGTCATGGCTCTTCTTAACTATTAACTGTCTGAGTTTTCTCTGTCTCTAAGCAGATTAATATCACATTGACAATTTTTTACTTAGTTCAGCAAAACAGATTTCAGTAATCAAAAAATTAAGAATTTTGGATGTAAGTGAATTTGATTAGAAATCAGCTAAATCTGAGTTTCTGATAACAGAATGGGGCTGCACAATGAATAATATTAACCTTGATCATGATCATGATTTTGGCTTCTTAGAATCAAATGAAAATGATTGACTGTGATATTGATGTTTAACACGCATGCATCGCTCATAGAAAACTGCAAATCAAATCAGGTGCCTCCTAAACTAACAGCCAACCACCTGCAGTGGCAGCATGTGCAAAATTTCCTGGAGGACATCTGCAGTCCTGAGTAGAATAGAGATCAGACAGGCAAAACAAAGTCTGGAGCAGAGCGTAAAGAGCTAAGCCCTCAGAAGTGATCATCATCTGTTGTTTGGAATTATTTCGGATTTGGGGCAAGTGATGTTAAGCGAGAATAAATCATATGCAAAGAGTGCATGAGACTTGTGCCACAAAGCAATACTAACTTGTTCAACCACCTGAAATAACACCTGAAACCCATTACAGCAACTCTGCGCAGCATGTCATTACATGAATTTAGCACAGCATGAAAGTAAAAGCAGTTATCTGTTGAATATGCTAAAATGTTTTGGTACAGTTTAATTTATATGTTGTTTCTTGGAGAGCCACTGTGAATAAAACACTCTTGTTTTGTTGCACAGATTTGTACATTAGCAGGAATGGACTACAACATGGAAGAAAAAACAGTGCCCTGTTTATTTAGAGTGAAAGTGGAATAGAAATATTTTGTCCCTAAAATCAATGAATATTTGTGAAAAATAATTGTGCTCTCAGCATTGATCAAAATAATCATCATTATCATTTTGGCTATAATTGTGCAGCATTATAACAAAGTGTAATGATTACATGTGAAACAGAAGTCTGTTTAGAAAAATAACAGATCTCAGGCTGCAGTTAGCCTGTTAGAACCATCATTTTATATACTTATGAGGATTTTACTTTAAATGACCAGATTAAGTTTCTAGAATTAACTACATGTTTTCTTCCCTTCAGATCATAATGAGAAAAATAAAAGAAGTGGATCTGGACGCTCTGACTCCCTCCCCAGAATACCCAGCGGATCAGTTACAGAAACTGAAGCTTGCTATACCCGAAGTATGAAATATTTCTTTCTTTTTTTACACATGCTTCATACTGCTGTGTTCATAAGCACTCACAATTTTATGTTTTGTTCCTCCGTTTATTACATTTTTTAACCAAATAGCTAGAGACAGCTACTATTTGTGATTGTATATTATTTACTGTAACTTCCCATAATGTCACCAGGTGATGCAAACCATGCTTGAGGCAGAACAGGTTTGTGCGGAGCTGCAGCACAGTGTGTCAGGACTGGACAGTCGCCTTGCTGAACTCCTGCACTGGGAGAGTGAGGCCAGTGAGCTGTACCAGCTGCTGAGGGCTGCAGACCGACAACAGCGGGGTCAAGACCCACAAGCCAGGGTAAGATGAGCCACAGAACGGAAAGGTTATTCTTCTGATTGTTGATTCAAATTTTGGGTATTCTGAAACACTTGAAGCTCCTGTGACAAACTTATTCCATTCATGATGAAAACCTTATGTGTTATTAAGGAAACACTGATGGTTGTTCAACACCATTTATTCCCACAGGTCCTGATATCCCGTGGTCTACAGCTAGAGGGTCAGGTGGTCACAGAGGAACAGGACCTGCAGGTGATGGTGATGACGAGTCAGAAGAACTCTCCCCTCCAGTACCTCCATGCCACTGCCATGCAGGACCGAGTGAGAGCTGCTGTTGCTCAGTCACAGGTGATTTGTCTTTTTATAGATTGACTGGACAAGCCATTGAGTTTAGCCTGTTCTGTACTTGAGACAGTAGGAAACAGGAAGGACAAGCACAGCAGACAATATTGATAAGTACAATTACAATATCAGCTTTTCTAATGTGTGTGATTTCAATTCCAGGAAGTTGTAGGCATGCTGAGCAGCCTAGGAGCCAGGAGAGACAGAAGCAGAAGCCCCCCAGAAGGGCCTCCATCAAAAGTCTTTATCCAGGCTAAAGGAGAGCCTCAGCATTTGACAGAGTCAGATACCAGGCAGCCAACTCAGAAGCCTAGCACAAAGTTAGTTTCTCATCAGATTCATGAAACCTTTGTGCCAAAGATAGTGGTACAAGAATACAAAGAGAAGAAGCCCACCTCTCCTCCAATGCCATACACCTACGCACAAGCTGTCATGCAGACCAGGACAAAGTCGCCACCAGAAAGCCCAGCTCAGGTCTGGCCAGAAGCCGCTGCCCAAAAACAACAGCAGACCCAGGAACAAGGATTGATACCGCAGATACAGCTACTGCAGGAAGAACAGCTTGCAAAAGACAAGGGACAGACTGAAAAAAAGCTACAGCAGCAAGGACTTGAAGAGCAACAATCACAAGGAGTACAAATGCAGGAGCTGATGCCAATGCAAGCACAACAACAGCAGCAGAAGCGAGAACAAAAACAGGTGGAGCAGCAGCAGCAGCTAGAAATGCATCAATATCAAGTTCAGCAGCACGTGGTGACGCATGTACAGGTTGAATCACAAGTCAGACACACACCAGAGCCCCACGAGCAGACTTCATCTGTAAAGAAACAGCCTCTGAGCTCCCAGGAGCTTCAGAGCAGAAAGGCTCAAGCATTGAAGAGCCGTCCTTGGCTTCAGAAGCCAGCTGCAGGAGAGCATAAAACTCCAAGTCCAGATCCAGATCAGCATTCCACTCAGGAACATATTGAGACTAGACAGACGCAGCTGCAGCCTGACAGAGAAACAGTGGGATCAGTTCAGGTTGTTTCACAGCACACTGAAGCTGCCAGGGCACAACCAGAGGCACATGCAAAGGTTACTGATCAAACACAACAACAGCAAAAAGAGAAACAAAAACAAATAAAGCAACAAGAGCAAGGACAACAAAAAGACATACATCAGCAACAACAACCACAGCACATGGAAAAACAGCAAAAGCAACAGGAACAGTTGCTACATCAGGAACAACAAAAGCAACCACCGCCCACTGTAAGACAGGCAGAACCTGATTTGGACACCAAGCCCAAATCCCAAACTGTAACAATGGCTCAGCCACGCCCACAAACAAAGGCTCAAAATGAGTCACAACCTCAAACTATGGTTCAATCTAAATCTCAGCCAGCTGTCCAAGTTCAGGTGCAGTCCACAAGCGTGTCCCACTCTGCGACAGTCAGTCAGCAACCACCGAAGACCATGTCCCAAACTGGAGTGAGCCAAGGTCAGTCAAAGACACAAGGTCTCCCACACCCCCATGGCCCTGTGAAGACACAACCTGCGACCCAGCCACAGACACAACAGCAGCTCCAGCCCGCGGTTCAGGCTCAGGCCCAAACATGTGTCCCAGCTGGACCTCAGCAATCTATGCAGCCACAGGGTCTAGTCCATGGCCCAGCTGTAGCTCAAGTTAGACCTTCTTCCCCTATGCCAGCTCCACTGCCAGGTCAAATGCAGCTTCCTGTGCCATCTCACATTCAGCTTCGAACCCATCCACAATCATGGGCCCCTGTTAGACCCCCTTCCCCTAAGCCACCAATACAAACTCAGGCCCCAGTAGATGCTCAGTCGATTGCCCAGGCACAAATCCATCCTGAGGTCATGGCCCAGACTCAAACCCGTTCTCAGTCCGTGATCCACCCTCAAACCCATGCTCAGTCCATGGTCCAAGTTCAAACTCATGCTCAGTCAAAGACCCAGTCTCAAGTCCATGTTCAGTCCATGACCCAGCCTCAAACCCAACTTCAGTCCATGGTCCAGCCTCAAACTCAACTTCAGTCCATGGTCCAGCCTCAAACCCAACCTCAGTCCATGGTCCATGTTCAAACTCATCCTCAGTCAAAGACCCAGTCGCAAGTCCATGCTCAGTTGATGACCCAGACTCAAATCCATCCTCAGTTATTGGCCCAGTCTCAAACCCAACCGCAGTCCATGGTCCAGGTTCAAACCCAACCTCAGTCCATGGTCCAGGTTCAAACCCAACTTCAGTCAAAGACCCAGCCTAAAACCCATCTTCAGTCAAAGACCCAGTCTCAAGTCTATGCCCAGTCTCAAATCCATCCCCAGTCCATGGTCCAGGCTCCAACCCAGGCTCAGCTAATGGCTCAGCCAAGTCACGCCCAACCTTCAACTCAACAAACCCAACAAACCCAACCTCGACATGTAGTCCAGCCTCAGGGTCCTTCTCAGCCTATGCCTCAGTATCCCTCACATGCTCAGCCAGCAGCCCAACATCCAGGCCATATTTCTCAAGGCCAGATCCACACTTGGACTCAAGTTAGAGCTTCATCACCAATGTCAGTCCCACATCCGCAGGCTACAGCACAGCCTCCACAGTACCCCCAAGGTTACTCTCAGGGTCATTCTCCATCCCAGCAGTGGACACCCAAACCGGAGTCACAAAATCAAGCCATTGCCCAGCAGAGGCATCCAGCTCCTCAACCATACCCTCAGCAAAGAGGTCAAACCTCACAGCCTCAGGGGTATCCTACAGTTCAGGCTCTACCACAGTGGCCCCAGGCTGGGCCCCAGTTTGGACCTCATATGGGGCACCCCGGATATTCTCACATGGGGCCATCATATACTCAGCCTCAGATGCAGCCACAAACACAAACCCAACCCTGGGCTCAAACACAACCGCAAGTGAGACCCCAAAGTCCCATGCAACAACAACAACCTCAGATAGGGGCTTATATCCAGACACAACAAGTTCAGCAACAGACTTGGATACAGGCATCACCTCAACTTCAGCCCCAGCCTTATCCCCAGCCTCATCCTCAGCCTCAATCTCAGCAATATTCACAGGTTCAATATCACCCTCAGCCACGGATGCAAGCCCAAATACCTCCCCAGTCACAACCACCACACCAAGTCAGTCCTCAGCTTCCTTCACAGCCCCAGCTCCAACCTCATCTGCAGGCCCAGTCCCAAACACATATCCAGACACAGCAATCTGTACAATTAAAACTCCAGGCTCAGACTCAGCAGCCTCAGACCAATCTTCAGTTCCAGCAGCCACCTACGCAACCCAAACATCAGGCCCAGCTCCAACCACAACCAAAGATTCTGTCACCAACTCAACCAAAAGATGAATCAGCTCCACAACCCAAACCTCCAGCCGAATTTGCACCACAACCAGGGGTTCAGTTACCAGCCCAACCAAAGATTCCGTCACCAACCCAATCCAAGGTCGAATTGTTACCACAACCAAAATTGCACGACAAAAATGTACAACTACCTGAAGTTCAGTCACCAACTCAATCCAAAGTTCAGTCACCAACAGAACCAAAGGCCCAATCACTGCCACAAGCCAAATCTCAGGCACAAATGCCACAACAGCCTCAGCTTCAGGCTCAGTCACCACCACTACCCATGGCCCAAACAGCACCACCACTAGAAGCTCAATCATCAACTCAACCCAAGTTTCAGTCATCAGCCCAACCCAAGGCCCAATCACTGCCACAAACCAAACCTGAAACACAGTTGCCACCGCAACTCCAACTTCAGGCTCAGTCACCACCGCTATCTGAGGCCCAAACTGCACCACAATCCAAGGCGCAGTCACCCCCACAGGCCAGACCTCAGACCCAAGCACTTCCACAGTTAAAACCTCAAACTCAGTCTCCTCCACAACCCAGACCTCAGCAACCCCAGGTCAGTGTGCTGCCCGAGTCCCCGGCTGATTCTCCAGACCTGTACGTTACACCTCCGGCTCTGGCTCAGGCGCCTCCCCAGGCCTACACAGAGGCTTACGCCAAGGCCCAGGCTTTGGCACGGAATGGCTTTGAGGACGCCAAACACTGTCTGCAGGAACATATCCGAGAAACCATTAACGTTTTTGAAGACAAACGTGTATCACCTGAGCAAGCAGCAGTAAAAGCGGTAAATGTAATCACTGATAATCACTTCTGTATTCTATGTTATAGTCAGTGAGTAACCTCAATTAATAACTTGTAATCTTAAAGATTTTCAGGTAATTAGAGGTCCGTATTGGTACTCTACATTGCCAGTCTGCCTTTTTTATGTCCTGCTCCCTGTTGCTCTTTGTTCCAATTCTTTATTATATTTACTATTTATTCTGATCCCCATTAGTTGCCACTAAGGCAGCAGCTTCTCTTCCTGGTGTCTCTCAAGACGTAACAGTTCTAACAAGATTGTTAATCTATATATATTGGTAGCTAGCTAGTTAGCTGGCATTCTGCCCTATGGCAAAATGCAAGCTAAGTAGCTGATTTACAGCAATTGTTAGCTAGCAAATTACATATGATGGCTAATGGTAGCAAAACGGTAGCTAACTTACTAGCTTATCTATGCCACTCATTAGCAAGCTAGTTAGCTAGTGTTTTGCTGACATTATCTAACTTAAGATATTATTATTATAGCCCAAATGCCCCTTTTCCAGGTCAACATCTTAAGAAATTGGTTTTCTTTCCAGCATAGACAAAAGATTCCCTAGGTACCAAGCTTTTACAATTGTTATCGGAGCACAGAGCATAAATGGGCGGGACTTTGGAAGAGTCCATTGACATGACAGTATAATCAGTTTGAGAAAATTTCATTTGATATTTTATACACTTGGTGCTGTAATAACCTTTAAAGCGGAGAGATTTCAGATAAAATTTGAAAAAATGAACACACTACTTCTATTTTTTTTCTAATGCAGTTTTTAACTGAAGATTCTAACTGAAATAAACCAGTTTTCAAGAAATCAGTCCACAAATATATATATCAATACATGTATATATATGACATTCCCCTCAGGAGACTCTGAAGACCCTGGACCCAGAGTTGCTGGAGGAGTTCTTGAGAGCAGCCAAGGGTATGGAGGCCTTTTGTACCCCCGCACAGCTCAGAGAAATGGAGTCCTACACCCAGTCTGTGAGGACACAGTGGGAGGTAGTACACAAACTCACTCTCTGTGGGAGTATGTTGTTTTGTGTGTGGTTTAATCACTGTTAACAGCAGATTAGTTTTAATTTAGGCTTTATCATGTTTGAGGTTTCAGTGTGTCAGATAATTGCTTGTGCATGTCAGCAATAAATGATCAAAAACTGTTGCAGCATTTTTGGCATTTGTCATCTTTTTTCTTTTAATTAGATATGAATGCTTTATATGCATGCAAATGAACACTTTGCTGATGTTCATATGTTCTAACTTGTCGTGTGGTTTTCTTGAATTCATTCTATTTTGTTTCCCAGGCTGTGAGAGCTGAGATCTCAGGCTTTTTGCAGCAATTACGTTTTGAAGTAACAAGGAAAGACTTTAACACAGCTGCCCTGCAGTGTGAGATGCACTTAAAGTCCTCATTAGAAAACCAAGCACAGGTAGCTAAAGTTAAAATTTGGCAGGTGTGCTTTGGTGGATGGGTATGCTGCCAGTTTACCTGCTAACCATCTATCCTTTTTCCTCCTTCTTCTTTGCATGCCACAAAGGAAACTGTCAGTGGGACCTGGTAATTTTGATGCTTCATTCTGGTTGCTCTTTAAGAGAGTGCTGTTTTTGTTGGGGTGTTTAGTATCATGACTTTATTGTAACTTGCTGGACAAAAAAAATACAAACACAGTAAACACAAACACGAAGTGACATCAAATAAATGATTAAGCAATCATCTAGCTTTAAATATAGTTAATAACATGCCTACTTACTGTTTTGCTGTCATTCATCAGGCTTGTATCTCAGCGGATGGCAGCTTTGCCCAGGCAGGGCAGCACCTCGAGGCCTTGAAAGAGCTGTGTGACACGCTGAGCCCCGAGGACGCTCACCGCCTGGCCCAGACTCAGCTGAGGGAGTGTGAGAACAGGCTGGCTGCTATCCAGCGCCAGTTCAGCGGAGACCAAGATGCACCACTCCCTGATTCTAGGTGATCTTGACAAGTCATTTTTCTCTTTTAAAGAATCTTGTCTAAATTAACCTATTTATGTCGATGAATTAGTTTCTCACCCCATTGGAAGACTTTATTCTTGTCTTAATAAAAAGTCTGAATATGAATTTAGATGACTTATTAAATTTGAGGTTTACAGATGAAAGTGGATGATTTTTCTCTACTACCTTCTCTAATCAAATGAGGAAATGTATATAGTAATCTCCTTTGTCATTTTAGATGATTTATGGGTCATGAAGTCCTTCAAACTTTATGAGCCAAACATTTGAGTGCCACGTGTGGCTACTTAAGGACAGATGCTAACATATGCAGAAGTTAAGATAAATGTTAAAGAGAAATACCTCCTCATTTTTGTCTCACAGGATTCCTGTTGCCTTCAGTGAGGATCTGACCACACAAAAGGAACCTTCAAAACCAAGTGACAAGCCTCAAGTCTCAGCTGAGGTATGACTCACTCCCATTGAAACCCTGTGCTCTTTAGATTTAACTCAACAGTAACTGATCCTTTAAACCCTCTTTTCTACTGAGCGTTCGGGGACCATGCCAGCAGTTTACTAGTGATAGCTGTTTCATATTTCCATGTTGTGAATTCATACCAGTTAGGATATACTGTCCTCTACAGACAGCCAGGCAGCAGCTCCAGAGGGCTGGAAAAACAGATAACATGCTGATAATCTTTTTCAGTTTTTTCCAGTAACAATGAAGACAGTTGCTGTGGAGAGGAAGGAGGTTGAAAAGCAGCCGTCTGTCGATGAAGAAGTCAGCAAAAAAGAGGCTTTAGAAAGGTAGATTAAATTTAGCTCAGTCTAGGCTTTGATAAACTGACATAAAATACATTATATTGATCAAACCTATTTGGAGTTCTTCATATTCAGTATTTAACTTGTCTTTGTTTTGACTTATAAAATCTCCAGATATGAGAATTGCAAAAGGAATCTGCAAACCCAACTGGCTAAAAATGAACAGAGCATCACAGACGTTCCCTCTGACTCCGTCTCTCTGAAAGGCCTGCACACACGACTTCAGGAAATACAGGTACAATATAAGTTTGTCTATATCAGAAACTGGCAGGGATTTAAATCAGATACAATTATTTAAAGATTGTTTCTGTGTCTGTGGTTGACGTTTATGTTTGTACTATATTTCAGAAATAAATTAGTCCCCATGACATGCCAGTAATCTTAAATTGAACTCCCTCTCTTTACCAGTTCTTGAGGCAGGAGACAGAGTCTCTGTGGTCTGAGTATGCAAACCAGTGCTCCCAGTGTTCCCAGTTGAGTGGAAACACTGCTTTGGAGCAGGACAAGGCGGAGCTACAGGAGCAGTGGCGCAGCCAACAGTCCAGCCTTCAGAAGAGAGGCAGCTCACTGGGTGCTGCCCTCAGACAGATCGACTCCACTGAGAACCACATGGTGGACTTCACTGACCGTCTGGACCGCTACCTGAGACAGCCCAAAGACATCACTGCCTTCACACTGTCCAACACCAACATCCTGAAAGACATCAAGGTCCTCTGTCAGCAATTGATATACCTCTGTTGTGTTTCATTTTGTCCATCTGTCACACAAAATCTAACTTTGTATTGATAGATGTTCACTCTGAAACCCACGTCTAATAGAAGTATATGCAGAAAATAGTGCAACCTATATTATCAAAATAACAAATCCACATATGCAAAACATTATAGAACATCTAGACCTGAACAGTTAAGTCATTTATTACAAGTCTTTCCATGTCCCGTGTTTTTTTCCCCAAATGATTGACTCAGATCAATTTTTTCACAGCAAACAAAGTCATGAGTCAGACGAGAAAGGACAGAAACTGGTGGAAAAGCAGAAAATTGTGGAAAGAATGACTGACTGACTTAAACAAAGACTGTTAAATACACCACAGGTTTAATTTGGGGACATAAAGACAGAAAATTCTTTTACATTAACCTTACACCTCACCCTGCTCTTTGTCTTCTTTTGAGACAGGAACTGGATGAGAACATCCAGAGTGAGCTGGACCAGATTTCTCGCCTGGACCCTGAATCCAGCGATCTGGACCCCAGAGACTGCTTCCCTCTGTCCCGTGAGGTCGAGACTCACAAAGCTAGCCTGGATCAGCTTCGACAGCAGGTCCGGAAGAGCGAAGCAGCCGCCCGCGCCCTCGACCGCTTCCTCATGTCATTGCGTACCGTGGATGAAGACATCTCTGGAGTTCAAGGCGCTCCCTGCAGTGACGGTCAGGTACTGCAGGACTGTCGCACCAAGCTGGGTCTGATCAGGCAGAGCATCGACAGCCTGAAAGAAAAGGCGCCTCAGCTGGATCTGCTTCTGCAGGGGGCCAGGCTGACAGTCACCAGGGATGGAGTCCCAGCCTCCTGCCTCGACATGGTGACTGCCCTGCTGAGAAGGCTGGAGGAGGCTGACAGCGGACTGGCCAGTCAGCAGAAGAGCATCCAGAAGGAGACCCAGAGCAAATCCTTGGGCCTGAGGAAGAGGACACTGCTGGGAGAGCTGAGGAAGCTGCATGAGACGATAGAAACACACGGCCTGAAGGAGCCCACCATGCCTGCTGTACAACACAGGTGTGTGTTGTGCGTCTTTATGCTGAGGCAACAATAGATAAGCTGTCGTTTCAATGGTTGTAATTTTAATTTTGTAATATGCACAAGGGATGTAACTATACCAAAAACTCACGGTGGGATAATGATAAAACTATGATAAAAAAAAAAAGTCCACAATACAATATTTATTACAATATTACAAAACAAAGAAATATGACAACTTGGAAGAAAAAGATTAAATAATAAATCTGATGTGTACAGCATTTTTTGTTTGTATAAAATTTCCTTTTAACTTAAAGGGCTTCTACTTTCCTTCTACTTTCCGTCTAAAGTAGTCAGCCATGACCTGATATAGATCTAAGACATTTACTAAGGTTTTAATAAAATAATGTCTTACTCTTCTGTCTTATAATATTGCTGTGCTCTCCAGGCTTCGTGCCCTGTCAGATCTGGAGGGTCAGCTGCAGTCCCAGCACGCAGAACTCCAGAACCTGCAAGAACTCCAAGAGAAACAGGGAGGAGGAGAAAACCTGTTTGAGGAGCTGGAGGCTCAGTGGAAGGAGACTCAGAGAGCCTTTTCTGACAGGTGGGTTAGGCAGGAGGATAATGATGTCTTTGACAAAAATGGTGATATTAGCTAGTAGAAGATTCATGTAAGCTATTCTTGCAGTACTGGTAAATAAATAAAGGTAAATCTTGACAGCAGCTTATCACTACTGTTGGCTAAAAGCAGTGTATTTGTGGCAAAAAGAAGAAGCAAGACATCATTTAAAAAAGACATCCCTCTGTCATGTTCTTCATCTGACAGGAAGAAGCAGTGCAACGCCCTGCTGGATCTGCTGAAGAAGTTCCAAAGCTGCCGCAGCCACCTGAGCAACACCATGCAGAGAGCAGAGCAGACAATCGGTGATCAGGCTTCCTACATGGGCAAGGACAACCTGCAGAGAAGTATAACCAAGGCTAGTCCACAAATTATTCCACCTGAATCCAAAAATTGCAATCATGATTAAAACAGCTTAAGATAATGAATAAGAAGCAACATTTAAAATGTGTATGCATTGTACATATGCAGTAAGTGTAATGAACCAATAGAGGGCAGACACATACTAGAATAAGATCAGCCACTGTGTGTGTACTGTGTGTAAAATGCATGCTCACGTGTGTGTCTGTCCAGGTCCGTGATATTAAGGAAGAGCTAAGTGGTCTTGGGGAGCCCATGGAAGAGATGAGGGGAGTTTGCAGACAGCTGCAGTCCCAACTGAAGAAGTTCCCAGACTGCAGTGAGACTCCCTTTGAGGCAGAGGCCGACACGCTCATGGACAACTGGCTGGATGTGAGCAACATGTGGACAGACCAAGAGAGTTTTTTAAATTTTGATTCTGCTGCAAAAATTAAAAAAATATATATAAATTTGGTTACTATGTTAGAAAAAGCCAGAGGCTTTGTTCCATCCACTGAGATTACAGATCAGCTCTGTCTGTAATCAGTATTCAGTTTTAAAGTCAGAACTGCTTAAGTTACAAAATTGTAGTTTGGAAACTCTGACTTCAATACTTCTGTTTTCAGCTTAAGGAAACACTACTGGCAAAAAATCACTCCTTTCAGTCCAAATTTGGGTTTATTTTGCCTCCATAACTATTTTTCTGACTATTTTTATTTGGTCTATTTTGCATCCACAACATATTTTCTTTCATACTAGTGCCAAAATACGCAATGTTTTATTGTTTTATTACTCTTTTTCTATTTGCATGAGAAGATTTATCCTAAATTTACCAAAGGTTTGCATCAGAAAATGCCTCATTTCCATATTTGAAGATTCAGTTGTAGAAAACTTGTAATACAAAAATTAATTGTCTTAATGGTAATCAACAGGGCAAGTTGCATGTTGATATTATCATATTCATTTGTAGTGTCTTGAAAATAGAGTTTGATCTCAGACTTTGAGTCAAAAATCTCCATTTATGTAGCACTTAAATGCACCAAAATTTTCAGTTTTATTCCTCTCTATTTTCTGAAGGTTTTTACAGAGAGGTACATATGTGTCATTCAAAGCTCAATTCATATATTAACATTGCATCCCTAAAAACATGATGAAAATATATTTTTTATGGCTCTTAGATAAAAAGAGATATCCACAACTCAAGTAAGTCCTTTGAAATTAGTATGTCAACAAAATGAAACAAAATTTTGATATTGGCTTTATTCAGTGTTTAGATTTCTGTTCTGGAAATGTGTGCAAATTACCACATATTTAGTAAGATAATGAAGCATTTGCATATTTAAACATAAAATTACAGTGTGAAAAATAATTATCTTAATGTAAGTAAACAACTGGGCAGGTTTCATGGTGATATCTGTCAGTGAAAATATTTACTTTATTCACCTGTAATGTCTCCCGTTAACTTGCCCTTGCAGGTGACAGAGAAGACAGACGCCTACATGGATAACCTCCGGGTGGGGCTGGAGCTGTGGGAGAAGCAGCTGATGCTGGGGGGAGAGGTGGACAGCTGGGCAGGAGCCAAACTGGCCCTGTTTGCAGAGAGCCACCCCTTCCACAACGAGCAACAAGTACTGGACATGAGGGTAAGACTGCCATAGAGGCGAAATTCTTGTTTCTTTACTGGTAGTCTGAGCAACCTTCCAGAAAGGTCAACATGTGACATCCCAGATCTGTTAATGTCTCCGGTGTTTGTCTTTGTAGGATGAGATCAATGCCAATGAGGAGAACATTGAGCATTTCCATAAAAAGTCTGTAGAGATTCAGGAGATGCTGCAGAGTCAGGAGGCACCACTGGAGCTGCAGGTAAGATGAAACATTGGCTGATTTGATTCCTTCTGCTATTATTCTTACAGGTTTACATCCACGCGTTTCTTTTACAATGTCTGACTGTTTGTGGCAATGTTTCAATAAGGTGATGGAAACCCAGCTGAGGAAGAGGATGCAGCAGGTCAAGGAGCTGTTCACTGACTGCACCGACGTCTTTGAGGAGCTGGTAGCTGTGAAGACACACCTGGCTGAGAAGATAGAGGAGTGCCAGTCAGCTGTAGAGAACATCCAGTGTTCTCTCACCAAGGTCGATGCATCACAGCCAAAAGTCGAAGACCAGATACAGGTACACAGCTGTTACATTATGTTATAGACCTTTCTACTGGATTTTTTCAGCCTGTCATCCAGAAGTCACATATACCCTATATTGCTCTCCACACTTTTAGAATTTAATGTGACATGTACGGATTTCACAGTATGATTTGGTTAAAAATTTGTACTTAATATAAGTATGATAATGAGGTCATAATTTCACAAAATTATATGTTAAACGGGGGATTCCACATCAGTAGGGCTTTTGCACTCGTCATGTGTGCTCCTGCATCAGCATCTACCCAACATCATGAGCCGAACAGGTACAGTATTGCATTAATAATAATGTAATTAAAAAATAAGAGATGTGTCAGGAGAAGTCAACAAGCCACAGACTTACACTCCACTCTGTCATATCCTTAAGGGGAAAAACAAACAGTAAAAACAACAACAAAAAACTTAGTTGACATAATTTAGAAATAATAACACATCATCAATTTGACTCTGTAATTCTTTTACTAGAAGAACAACTATTTTATCTCTCGTCCTCGCCAGGATCTGTCTGATGACCTGGAGGCTCAGGAGGAGCAGGCTGAGGCCGTGTTGAAGGAGGTGGGCATGGTTTCCAGTGTGGCCAGTCCTCAGGTACTGGAGGCTCTGTCTGTAGACTGCAACAGGCTGAGGGAGGCCATCTCCCGCACCAAGGACATGATCCACCTGAAGAGAGAGGAGAGGGACAAAGGCCTGCTCAAGGTTATCAAAGGTTAGTGTTGAGTTTGTCTCTCCTGTTTCAGCAGACAGGATCTTGTTGAAAATGGCGGTGGATGTGCTATCAATTGTGAAGTAAATGTAAAGGAAGTCTCAGGAAAAAAAAATGTCATACTTAGTTTTTGCTTTTGTTACACCCCCCCATTGTCAATTTGAATGATTTATACCTATTTTACATTTACGATATTCTATTTATGAGTCACGTCGTTAATATTTTTTTCATTTTCTCCAGATGAAAAGCAGTCATTTGAGGGATGGTTCCAGGACCTGCAGGTGTCCGTCAATGAGTGCTTTGAGAACCCTGAAAGCAAAACAGACGTGGAAACATCTCTGCAAAGACTAACTGTGAGTGGATCAATAAGTTGACGGGCTGATAGATACTATATAGATTGTTGGATGATGATGGATGGATCCTCACAGTTTCTCTCATGTCTGTCAGAGTTTCTTAAAAGCCAAGGATGCAGAGAAACGTCTGGACCAGTTGAAAGATCAGCTGGAGAGAGGCGGCAAACAGGTTCCTCCCCAGCAGCTCTCTGAGTTCAACGACTGGCTGAAGGAGCAGCAGGAGGAGGTGGGCACATTCACAACCCACTGCCACAACAGGCAGAAACAACTGGAGTCACTCTTCAGTGATCTGAACAGGTAATTACTATCTTTGGTTCTGCTAATGTAATGTAATAATATGCTGTTAAAATGTGTGAAATGTGGTATTTTTGATCAGGAATCTCACAAACTGCAGTGAAATAAATGTTGTTGTTTTTTCGTTCTCTAGTTTGCAGAAGCAACATGACAGCTTCCGTGATTGGCTGCAGACCAAAGAAAAACAGTCTGTGGATTCAGACAAAGTCAAACTTCTGCTTAAAGATCTTCAGGATGAGAGGTGATCTTCAACTTTCCTAAAGTCCAGCAGTCAGGCCAGCGGTTGTGAGGATAGTTTACAGTTAAAACAACCGCAAAGTTTCAATAAGTAACTCAGCTGGAAATTAAAATATAATGTTTGCTGCATGCAGCCTATCAAATATTTCAGTGCAGATTAAATTCTTATAAGCCAAGATCAGACCACAACATCACTGTTGAGATGGGTGGTTTGTAGAATTTGAGACACATCTATTGATTACTTCTGCTGATGCTGGTGTTGGTAGGCTACATACAGTGTTTAAAATGAGGTAAACTGACAAAAACTAGTGCATGAAGTCAAAACTGTTAAACCACAGAATGATACAGATTCACTGCATTCCCACTTGTCCTGAATATCTTCTGTCTCACTTTGTACTGTCTCTTTATATTGCCTTGTGTTTCTTTTGTATCTTGTCTTAATGTTTTTATGTCTCCTGCAAATAATTTTGAATTGCCTTGTTGTTAAAAAGTGTTGTACCAATAAACATACCTTGCCTTGTCTTCCATGTGACAGCGGTAGAGCTCAGGCCCTCAGTGAGGTACTAGCATCAGTGCGCAAGCAAGGTGTCAGAGCTGAAACCCTCCTGAAGGACAGTGATAACTTGTTACAACGCTATCGAAACCTGGAATCCAGGCTGCAGAAGCAGGCAGACACCCAGAGCGCCCTGGAGGGAGAGTGTGATAAGTTAAATACTCAGGCTGAGAGCACCAGGACCTGGATCACTGACCTTCTGAAACCTCTCACCTCATCTGGAGCAGACACCCAGACAGAGGAGATAAAGAGCAAAGCTCAGGTCAGTCTCATCATCAGGCTCACTCATATGTTTGCATATTAGCTTATTATGTTAGCCTTTAGGTGCATCTAAACAAAAGCAATGACAGTAGTGAATGATATTGTTGTAATGCATCTGTGCTTTCGATGGGAAGCCTGTGGACATCCATCAATTTTGGGGACATTTTTCTACAAAATTATGTTGCAGGAGTGATTAAAATACTGTTTTCTAACTGTAGCCTACCTCTTTCATGTAAGCTAATTGATGGCATTCAAGAAACATTTTTAGATGGACATTTTATTATTTTTCTTTTTTGTCCCCAGGCCGTCCTCAGCTCCAAACCCGAGGGAGATTCTAAAGTGAGCAACCTGAGAAGACAAAGCGACAGTCTGTGTGAGAAGGAGGACCTGGAGGAGGACAAGAAACAAGAGCTTCAGCAGTCAGTCAAAGAGACAGAGGAGCAGTGGAAGGTGGCTCTGCAGACAGTTGAGCAGGCTATCAACAAGGCTGAAGCACAAGTCCTGTTAGACAAGGACTTTGACTCTTTTAAAACGCAGAATGAAGATGTTCAGGCTTGGATCAGAGACCAGGAGCAGAACCTGCAGTCACTTGGTGGTTGTATGCAAGTTGAAGAAAAGCCTCAGATTGCACAAGTGAGTTTAAAATGTTGTGGATCAGTTTCTTAATGTTTTGGTGAGTTCTTTTAAAGGCTTGTTTTGTGGGGATAGTTGCAAGTTAGTCTCCTAAAGCGGTATTTGTTCCCTTCAGGCTACTCTGAGCTCCAAACCTGATGGGGATTCAAAGCTCCAGGATCTGAAGCGACGATCCCAGAGTCTGTGTGACAACGAGGGCTTGGACGAGAGCAGGAGACGAGAGGTTCAGGACGCAGTCAGAGACACGGAAAAGCAGTGGACGAAAGTCCTGCGGGATGCTGAGGAGGCTCTCAATAAGGCAGAGACTGAGGCTGCCACTGAAAAGGACTTAAATGTTTTCAAAACCCAAAGTGAGAGCACCCAGTCCTGGATCAAAGAGCAGAAGCAGAAGCTGCTGTCACCTGGTGGTCATCCATCGTTTGAAGAAAGGTTACAGGCTGCACAGGTGAGATGTCAAGCGAGGTTGGACTTGAAATTCTCAGGTTGTAAAGTTTTCATTAGAACATATGGGAACACTTTCTATAATGCATAATAATCTAATCTGTTTCTTCACCTTCAGGCTGTTTTGAGCTCCAAACCTGTGGCAGAGTCCAAGGTGCTCGACCTGAAGAGACAAGCTGAAAGTGTGTGCGAGAAGCTGGAGGAGAGCAGGAAACCAGAGGTTCGGCAGCTGGTCACAGATGCAGAGCAGCAGTGGAAAACAGTTCAGCAGGCAGCCCGACAGGCAGAGCTCCGAAGTCTTTCAGACGACTTTGATGCTCAGAGTAAAGACACTCAATCCTGGATTAGAGACCGACAGCAGGATCTGCAGTCTGTGGGGGCTCACACACCACCTGAGGAGAGAATTAGTACAGCTCAGGTCTGTACACTTACTGTGCTGTTGTAGCAATGTGTTTTCTGAGCTTTGATGAGCTAGTTTAAACAGTAGAGTCAGTTTAAGACATCCCTGATTTGTATCCAGAGATTTCTTGGTTTTCTGGTACGTGTAACTGTTCTTGAATGAATCAGTTATTGAATTTTAGGAATATTGCGTGATTTGTCCCCAGAACATTATGAGCTCCAAACCTGAGGGTGACTGTAAGGTAAACAACCTGAGGAGGCGAGGCCAGAGTCTGTGTGACCACCTGGACGCAGATGAGGGAAGGAAAGTCCATGTTCAGAAGACAGTTAGAGACACGGAGGAGCAGTGGAGGACAGTTCTGCATGGTGCTCAGCAGGTGGACGCTGCTGCAGAGGCTGAGATCACCAAGAAGACTGAGAGGAGAAAGTCAGAGGTACGAGACCTCGATGTTTCATGTATCCTCTGAAAATCTGCATGTAAAGTAATGATTAAAAAATATCCATTGAATTAGTTAAAAAATGTTCAGGTAATCACCTGTGCAACAGAATACAAACACCTTGATCCACATTGCCATCGCAAGAACTTTCCTTAGGGACTGGGAATCTTTGACAGATCTCCACTGTGGGGACCAGGTTCTAAATTAAGTTTTGGGGACATAATTTCATACTTGGAAAAAGTCTCTGCTTTACATTTTTGACTGATCAAGGGCTTGCAGCATTTTATTTCAGCCAACATGGGGTTAAAAAAGAAAACACAGCAGATGGAGCGATGACAAAGTCCAGGCCTTATTGAGCATTTAGCCTGAGGAAAAAATCCAACAGGAATTGGAATCTCATTCGTGCTAACTGTTGTCATAGTGTTGCTCAAATAATGATGCCTGTTCATTGCTTTATATGACATCATCATTGCTGGATAGTTACACACAACAGCTGTTGCTTTTTTATAGTGGACTAATTTGCCTAATCTTTACATGTGTTTAGACTGTGGTGGAAAGACGGACAACAGCGGGCTGAAGGAACCTTTTAATTACATGAAACAGTAGTTCCTCATAGTAAAACGTTATTTTGGATGGAAACATGACTGTAGAAATCTTTGTACGCCTTTATGAGGTAGAACTAGGTAGAAGTGCACAAAACACAAAAAAACATGTTTTTTTGCTCTGAGTGGAAAACAGCGCAGGGTCACTACCTCAAAGGCACTGTGCTTTTGTTCTTCTGTAAAGCTAATCTGAGCATGGTGGCCTTCATGACTAAGGACCCTGTTGTTTATATTCTCAACCTATAAAACATTTTTTTTTATCTTGATCTCTTATCTTTGTGTATGACTTTTCAGCTGAAAGAATTTGAAACCCGTCAGCAGGTGACTGGCATCTGGCTTACAGACCTCCAAGAACGAGTGGACTCACTGAAGAGCCAAACCAAACCAGAGGACAGGCTGCGCTCAGCCCAGGTGAGCTGATGGGTCATGCTATAGGGAGAAGACATCCCATCTCTTAGCATAAAAATACACTGATAATAACATTCTCTGCACCTTGTTTAGCTCAAGGTCTTTTTTTGTGGTGTTTTTTGTCACATTTGGTTCAGTTTCAACAATTTGTGTCCCAACAAAACAATAATGCTATGAATTTCACAAATTTAGACTTTACTATGAGATTTGATGTCTGTATCTCATCCTCAGGCCATTATGAGCTCCAAGCCCGACGGAGACTCCAAGCTCCAGGAGCTCAGGAGACGAAGCCAGAGTTTGTGTGGTCAGGACCTCGAGGAACACAAAAAACAAGAGCTTCAACACAAAGTAAGAGCCGCTGAGGAGCAGTGGACGAGAGTCATACAGGATGCTAAACAAGCCCTGGATCAGGCTGAGAGGCAGTGTGCTCTGGAGGGCCAGCTGAAGGACTACAAAGCCCTGAGTGAAACCACCAGAAGCTGGCTGGAGGACAAGAAGCAGAGCCTCACCTCTCTGGATAGTCAGACAGATCCAGAAAAGACAATAACCACCGCACAGGTCAGTTTGTACAATACAAGCTTTGGTAACATTTGACATGTAGCTAACAAGCATGCAAATTTGGGTCTTTGTCTTAAATTTGTGAAGAATTATTCATGTAATGAAATTAAGAATTTTATCCTCAGACCATCCTGAGCTGTAAACCTGAAGGAGACTCCAAGCTGACAGAACTGAGGCGACAGAGTCAGAGTCTGTCCGATCAGGAGGACCTGGAGGAGAACGCCAAACAAGAGGCGCAGCAGGTGGTCAGAGATTCAGAGGAGCAGTGGAAGACAGTCCTGCAGAATGCTGAGGACACTCTGAAGAAAGCTGAGGTCCAGTATTCGCTCTCCAGGGAGCTGGAGGCCTTTGGTACCCAAGCAGAGAGCACCAAAACCTGGATTAAAGAGCTGCAGCAACAGGCCGAGTCCAAAGGGAGCGGCACTCAGGGCAGCCGGGCTCAGATAGAGGACAGGCTGAACACAGCACAGGTAAAACAGCAAATATAAGGGCTTTTTTGAAAAATATATCTGATGTGTTTAATTGTGTGTGGCTAAAATTCATTGTATTTTTCAACTACAAAGGAAGTTCATATAATAAAATAGCTTGTAGGCTTAGAGCAAAATAATATAATAAATTTAGTTATCATTAGAAAAAAAGATGACAATTTTTCAAATGGTGGATATTCTTTTTTGTTATATCTGATCAGGGGACACATGACATCTAAACAAAACTGCATACGATTGTGTCTTTAGGCCATCTTGACCTCCAAGTCCAACGGTGAGGCTCAAGTGACGGGGCTGAAGAAACGAGCACAGAGTCTCTGTGAGCAGAAAGACCTGGAGAAAGACAAGAAACAGGAGGTCCAAAAGACAATCAAAGACACTGAGCAGCAGTGGAAGACAGTCCTTAAGTCTGCTGAGGACACACAGAGGTACAGGAAGCTGTTTTTAGCTATTTGAGGATTTTCCCTTTAACATAAATGTCACAGTTTGAGCTCAGCTACAGATCAGCTGCCTGGAGCTTGTTGTCCAGGTTCAGACCTTTGTGGCCAAAAGCTTCAAGCTGTATTCCTTCTGATTTACAGGGTCTGGGTTTGATAGCGTTTTATCAGCTCTGTTTATTTAATTTAAATCGTTTGAAAACTCTTATCAAATTATTTTTATAGTAAATAATATTTAGAGTGTTTACAAATTAAACCACAAAGTTGTTCATATAAATAAGTAATAAATAAATAATAAATTTGTTTTTTAGCTAAAGTACTGCCTGAATGTTTTGTTCATTCCTCACTAATAAAAAAGGAGATGGGACATTAAAAAATCTATTTTTTAAACTCAGAGCTGAACAAATCAGGGAATTTTACCAACAACCTGATTTTCTGGCCCCAATAATTTGGCATTTTTACAGTCTGTTATCATTTAAATTTGTTGGTTGAAGTAATTGCGAATCATCTCTTTTCTTCTACCCATCAGACAGTTGAAGGGTGTTGTGGAGCACTTGGCATCCTGTCAGAAAAAGCAAGGAGAGGCTGAGGCCCGTCTTTCTGACCTTCAGAAGCAGAAGTCCGACCTGCCGCGTGTCTTCCCCTGGCCGGGCCTGGGAGAGCGAAGGCAAGCGGTGGAACAGGCCCGGATCCTGCTGGACCAGACCACAGCTTTGGCACCCGTCCTCTCAGACGTCCGCACACAGGTAAAAATCTCACAGGAAAGTGAGTTCGACTGTGTTTTTCCAGTATGAATAAAGTTGTGTCAAACCTTAAAAAGAATTTGATTACAAATAAATGAGATAAATGTTGGATCAGATGGAGCATAATGTTTAAACCTGTTCTCCTCAAGTCTGCAGAGATGTTTAAGATCACAAAGGACCCCAGCTGGTCAGATCCCTCATGGGCAGCCAAAGAGGAGTCCATTCCTGCTCTGCTGAAAGAGCTGACTGTGAGTGTTAATAATTAAAAATTTCAGACTCTCTAAAGTTGTCATAAAACTACTCATTGCCCCAATGTAAATATATACTGGCACTGAGACAATGTGTTGATGTGAAAATTATAAATTGCATTATTTTATTTGGCCTAACAAATAAGATACTAACAAGAGTTAGTTAGAGTTAACAATTACTGTTTTTTGTGTTTTTTTTAGGATGCAGTGTCTGATCTGGAGCAGGGCATCCTGACGGAGAGGCAGTGCACACAGCTGTTGGAGCAGCACGAAGCAGCTCAGGACTGGTTGAGGGAGCAGATTAAAGGCCTGGGAGCTCCTCCAGCAGACAGACAGGGTCTGCACAGCACCGTCAACACTTTGAAGGTCAGACAAGAAAACACAAACGGACACAGTTGTTAGTTGGGTTTCTGACAGAAGCCACTGGTACCTATTTTGATATGTCATGTTTCACCAAAATGAAAAAATCCCTTTAGTAATAATAAGTCCAAATGTTTCTTTCTGTGTTTCTCTTAAAGGTGAACTCAGTTTTTAATCAGTGTGGACCCTTTTCCCCATGTTTTTGTTTAAGTGACTAATAGGGACAGCGTTTTTTTAAAAATTGGTCCAGTGTTGACATTGTGTGTTGTCATGAGTGTTGCAGCCATCAGCTGTGAAACCGGCTGCAGTTTGATCCTTATGCCAGACTTTTAAAGTACGGCCATAAAACAGCAATTTATCATCCTAAAACACACCTCATTTAGACTCAGTGGAAACAACATAAAACTAACCAAAACCATATTAGTTCAACCTTCCACTGTTGCAACAATTACAAACTCTGTTGGTGGTGGTTTGTCTGAAATAAACCCTTAATTCACTGCGTTAGATTAAAAAAATTCTGGCTTTACACGCAGTTTCTCTCTGCTGCTTCTCTGATGTCCGACCACCCTCTCGCTCCTCTCCTGATATTTTTACAGCACTAGTGATCTCGCTCAATGCTGGACCAATTTCAGAAGTTGTAGCCCCCATCAGACACTAAGACACAAATACATGGAAAGGAAGCTCTAAAGAAAATTCAGAAAAATTAAAACTGTCTAATTAAGTTATTGTTTGTGACTGTAGCCCATCTACAAAGCTGAGTGTTGAGTGATGTATGGACATTTCTGGAGCTAAGTAATGGCCCCGAATCTTTGACTTTTTGAATATTGGATATATTGATGTCTTCACAACTTCTAACCTAATGGCCAAAAGCTCTTTCTAAATGTGTTAAAAACTGGTCTTTCTGTATTCTAACAATCTGCTTCTCCTCATTCTCCCTCCTGATGCCAGGCTTTGCTCCAGACAGTGGACAGGGAGCAGAGAGAGATGAAGGACCTGGACTCTGCCAGGGACAGTTTGCTGAAACTCTGTACCCCTGGAGGTCAGGATGCTCTGCGCCTGGAGGTCGGCCAACTCCACAACCTCTGTGCCACTTCGGAGCAGGAGATGAGGGAGCGCCTGACAGCCTGCGAGACGCAACTAGGGGAGCTGGACGGTCAGGTGGCCAGAAGGGCCAAGGGGCTGAAGGAGAGAGCTGCAGCCCTGCAGTGGGAGCTCCGGTCTCTGGACCAGGCGCTCAGTTACAGTGAACCACAGAACAACATCGCTCAGCTCCAGCAGCACTGGAACAGCCTTCAGGTTATTGCTACTTTATACTCATGTAACAACCTCTTTTATGATCTAATTAGACTGAGCTCCTGCCATGTTCCACCTGCAAACGTGGGTATTGTTAACATGGTGTTGTTGCGGACATGTGAATATTACTGATATTGATGTCCTCCTCCTGTTAGAACTGTGAGAAGTCACTCAAAGATTTGAGTGTCAAGGTTCACGACCTTCACCAGGAAGTAAAGGCTACACCTGCCACTGACGAGGTGCCAACAGAAATTACGACTGTGGTGGAGTCCCTGAGCCAGCAACATGACAGGTAACATTTCTTTCAACTGATGTAATTTTCTCTCTGTTGGAGGAGAACTGTCCAAGATAAACAACAAAAATACTAATACTATATGGATAATTATGGCTCTGTGCCTGATTGCATAAAACCCCTTAGGCGAAGGCCCTTAGCCTGGTTAATGCAACCTGGCACTGTTTGTTACCCAGATGTAAAAATATACAACATCACTACCTTTACCACTTCATGTTTGATTGATATATTTTTGTTTCACTTAAGGTATAAACAGGGAAACCAAACCAAACTCACATGATATGCAGTAGGGATGGGCATTTTCGACAAACTTTTTGATCGATAATCATGAGAATTAACGATCAATTATCGATTTAATAATTAAGAAATGTCTGATAGAAAAAATGATTAAAAATACCACAGGCAGTCTGATTTTTCTCAATTTAATCCAACAATCCTCTTGCACAATTTAGGCTACAGTTTAAATGTGCAACTGTTAAACAAAACACCGCGAGGCGTCGGGCTGAAACTCCTCACAAAATAAAAGCCAGTGACAGTACTATTTTCTCAAACAAAATACAATTCCGCCTCTTTTAGACAGAATAAAAAATCAAAATAATTAATAATAATTTAAGGAGAACTTTAATCCACGTCTTGCGCGATTTACAATTTAAATGTGCAACTGTTAAACAATAGAAATATACCTATGCGGAGGCGTCGGGACTCGGGATCTTAACAAAATAAGAGCCAGTAGGCTATTCTCTAAAACAAAATAAATAGGCTACATTTCGCCTCTTTTAAACACAAAAATAAAACATCATATTATTAACTAATAGTCATTTAATCAAAGAACAAAGTAGACTCGCAGCTGACCTTTTTTTTTTTTTTTTTGCCAGAAGGCACGACTGAGAGAGGGAGGTCCCACATAACAATAACACATTATAGGCCTATAGGTTTACATGAAGGCTACGGTGGTAACTGTACCTTCAGATACGGCGGCAGGGCAGAAGTCAGCTCGCAGGCGGTTTTCTCTGCTATATCGCCCCCCGCTGGTGGGATATTTTACTACCGCCACATAATGAAATTCATTACATTGCTTTCTCGACGCACACTACATGAACTCTGTTTAACACTGTCGAAAAATCGAAAAAACATTATGTGATCGACAAAATTCTTAATGATCAATTATCGATCATCGATTAATCGTGCCCATCCCTAATATGCAGTAACATCTGTCCACTTCACCAGTGGGGCTTTTTAAACTGCAGACAGCCTACTTGAACTGATACCTGACAGATTTTCAGTTGGAATCCGTCTATTTCAATCTATCTCTCAATTTTTTTTACATACCAGCAACAGTGGTTCATTCTACTCTTGACAGTGACATGGAAACACAAAGTTCTCCTGATTTATAACTGAAACATCCAAAGATTGCATGTTACCTAATGTATGTTTCTTGAACAAAGCAATATGACTCACATCTTCACAGAAACGTTTCTTCGTTGTTATTCGTTGTCCCAGAAAAATAGTTTCTAAAATGGTCTTGTGTTTGCAGCTCTTACTTTTTCACATTGTTTTATGATGAACAAAAGTGCCTGCTTACATTTTTATCTCATCTATACCATGCAAAATGCTTTGTTACAATAAATGATTCAACTATCTCTACAGTCTAAAGGCCAGGCTGAGTGACCGCCAGAGTACTTGCTCTACAAACACGACCCGCTGTCTGATGGACTGTCTTCACGCCCTGCAGGAATGGAACCAAAGCAAACCATCAGAGTCCAAGTCTTCTGTGCAGGTTTCTGTCTTTTACTGATTTTAATGTTTGCTAGGCAATGTAAGTACTTTTTGTCAGTAAACATTTGTGAAGTTAAATACATCTGAGGGCCTCTAGCTTCTACAACTAGTCTTCTACTGTTGTTATTGATTCACTTATGGGCTTCTACCTGGTAGATGTTGAACTTAGGACAAGTGTCATTCATTCTTTCCTACATGGAATTTCTAATGTCACCCTTAAGTATAATCTGATAAAATCATGCTGCAGATTTATTGTAAAAATATACAGTAATTGAAAGAGAAAAAATGTATAAGTAATTGTTCATTATTTCAACTGAATGGAGCACTTGTCAGTGGCTTATTTATGCTCATCTGGCAATATTTGACTGATTTGGTCATGGTATCTCTCACGCAAACACACTGACTTTTCCTCACCACAAACGCTTAAACATTTTTTCCTTCTGGTATTAGGGGACATTAGAAGAAGGTGAAAAGTTGCAGGTCACCCTCCGGGAGGCGCTTTCTCACCAGAAGTTCCTGGCAGACTGTTTGATGCCAGACCTGTTTGACAAACTGGAGAGAGAGGGTTCAGAGACACTCAGAAAAGCAGACGCACAAAAAGCTTCTCTCAACCAGAGCTTAAAGGTATTTAAATCATAATGCATATCATATCTTGTATTAAATATTGCGTTTTATATGTAAGAAGCAGTAATGTAGAACTTTAGTAATATATGCTATTTTATCCTTTCATTCAAGGAACTTGATGAAAAGAGTAAACAAAAGCAACGTGATGTCCTTCATGGTAACCTAGAGGAGACAAAGACATCTGTAGTGGCACCACCACGAAAACACAAGCGTTCACCTGAGAAAAAATCTCAAGCTAAACTACAGAAAAACATTCCCTCAACAGAAAAACCAGCTTCTGTTGATGATGAAATGGTACTTACAGCTGAGCTGCAAACCGAGACTAAAACATTTTCACCTGCTGTGACAACAGTTATGAAAGACACAAAAATTACTGTTGTGGAGCAAACCATAATTGAACCAGCCAACAAGAAATCTCAGAGTACAACATATGTTTCAGAACAGCTAACAACCACTTACAGCACCTCCCAGGAGGCACCGTCTAAAAGTATGAAGCTAGATATGAAAGCTGAGCTTGGTGGAACTGAGCAAATGAAATCTGCTGTTGAGGAACCTGTACTTACTCAAAAGCTCATTAAGCAGTCTGGACCTGATGTTAGTGAGAATACTACACCTGTACCATCCAGGAGAAAGTCCAAGACTTCATCCACTGACACAGAAACTGCTGCTGTGGAAGAATCAATGAATGTAGCCACCATTATTCCAGATGAATCAAAGCCATTCACTACTGGCCCTGCAATAACTGATGTTGCAAGTGAACAGGAGGAACCTGCTCAGATCAAGACTGATACTGAGAATCTCCTAACTTCAGCACCTATCACAGTAACAGATGCCAAGCAACTTACGTCTGTACCAAAAGGGCAAGAGTCAGAGAGTTCCACGATTTCAGAGCCAGGCGCTAACCAAAGTAAAGAACAAACAAAAGGTTTTGTAAAGGAGCATGAGAAGTCATCAACCTCAGAGTTTGTTCCAGAGCCAACTGAAACTGCTCTTCTGGAAAGAGGTGAAGTTTTACCACCCAAGCGAAAATCAAAGAGTCCAAAACTTCCCCCAAAACAGACCAGCGAGCAGGCAGCAGAGATTAAGGATGAACCTAAAAGTCAAAGGTCTGCTTTGAGCTCAAAAGAGCAAACTGAAAGTGTCATGATGGAGGACACAAAGCTCATACCAATCAGAAGGAAGTCAAAGAGTGCTGAAGAAGTGGAACCTGAAAGTAATAAGAGAGGACCAGACAGCCTGAAGTCTTCTCCAACTCCACAGGTGGTTACAGAACCAACTTTCGGTGTGAAAGAAAATAAGCTTTCCCCAACCAAAAGAAAGTCAAAGGGCCCAAAGTTCTCCTCAAAACATGATACCAAAGAGGTGACCGAGACTAAGGAAGAGCCTGGAAGTCAGAAGGCTTCATTGAGCTCCAGAGCACAAACTGAACCTGTCGTTGTTGAGGAAACAAAGAATGTAGCAACCATTATTCTAGATGTTTCAGACCCGCTCACCACAGTGCCCTTGACAACTGATCCTGAAGTTATACCAACCAGGATGAAGTCAAAAAGTTTGGAGGTTTCCACAGTTCCAGAATCAGTGTCTCCCATTGGTAGACTTACTGGTGTGGAACCTAAGGAAACAAAACAAAAACCTGAAAATGAACCTGCAGTCCCAGAGTCAGTTCAAGGTCAAGCTGAATCTGCTGTGGAGCAAAGTAAGTTTCTACCTCCTAAGAGAAAGTCAAAGAGTACAGAACTTGCTGATACTGAAGCACCTCAAACAAGTGAAGAGTCTCAGGATCAAAACAAAAGTGCTGTTTTTGAAGGAGAAAAGATTGTACCAACCAGAAGAAAGTCAAAGAATGGCGACTTTTCTGCAACTCCTGAGACAGTAACCCAAGTTAAATCACCTGATGTGAAGCATGAACAAAATAAGAAAGAACTTGACAGTCAGAAGTCCCGAACTCCAGGACCAACTCAACCTGCTGTTGTAGAAAAGGAAAAAGGTAAGCATTCTCCAACCAAAAGAAAGCCAAAGAGTCCAACGCTTTCCCCAGAACAAGCTTCCTCAGAGTTGGCAGAGACCAAGCAAAAGCCAGGCAGTCAGAAGCCTCCACTGAGCTCCAGTGAAACTGCTGCTGTTGAAGAAACAAAGAATATAGCAACCATTATTCTAGATGTATCAGAACCATTGACTACGGTCCCTGCAACAGCTGAACCTGAAGTTATACCAAAGTCAAAGAGTCTTGAGGTTTCTACGGTTCCAGAGTCAGTATCTCCCCTTGGTAGACTTACTGGTGTGGAGGCTGAGGAAACAAAACAAGAACCTGAAAATCAACCTGCAACCTCAGAGTTTGTTCAAGGGCAAGCTGAAACTGCTGTTGTTGAAGAAAGTAAGGTTCTACCACCCAAGAGAAAGCCAAAGAGTACAGCACTTCCTCTTAAACTTGCTGACACTGAGACTCTGCAGACAATGGAAAGTCAGAAATATTCTTTGAGTTCCAATGACCAAAATAAAAGTGTTGTTATTGAAGAAACAAATCTTGTACCAACCAGAAGAAAGTCGAAGAGCGGTGACTTTCCCACAACTTCTGAGACAGTAACCCAAGTTAAATCACCTGATGTGGAGCATGAACAAAGTAAGAAAGAACTTCACAGTCAAAAATCCTCAACTCCAGATGTAATCATAGGACGAACTCAAACTGCTGTTGTAGAAAAGGATAAAGGCAAGCTTTCTCCAACCAAAAGAAAATTAAAGGGCCCAAAGCTCTCCCCAGAACATGCTTCCGGGGAGATTGCAGTGACTAAGCAAGGGCCTGGAAATGAGATGCCTTCACTGAGCTTCAGCATGCAAACTGAAATGGTTGTTGAAGAGACAAAGAAAATAGCAACCATTATTCTAGATGTGTCAGAGCCAAAGGAGGCCAAACAAAAACCTGAAAAAGATTCCACAACCCCAGAGTCTGTTCAAGGGCAAGCTGAATCTGCTGTGGAACAGAGTAAGTTGCTACCATCCAAGAGAAAATCAAAGAGCACAGACCTTCCTGTTACAGATGCTGATATTGAGATGTCTCAAACAAGGGAAAAGCCTGAAGATCAAAAATCTTCTTTGTGTTCCAGTGATGAAAATAAAAGTGTTGTTCTTGAGGAAACAAAGCATGTACCAACCAGAAGAAAGTCCAAGAGTGGTGACTTTTCCACAACTTCTGAGACAGTTACCCATGTTAGTTCACCTGATGTGGAGCATCAACAAAATAAGAAAAAACTCGACAGTCAGAAGTCCCCAACTCAAGCTACTGTTGTAGAAAAGGAAAAAGGTAAGCTTTCTCCAACAAAAAGAAAACCAAAGGGCCCAAAGCCTTCCCCAGAACAAGCTTCCACTGTGGTGGCAGAGACTAAGCAAAAGCCTGGCAGTCAGAAGCCTTCACTGAGCTCCAGTGAAACTGCCGTTGTTGAAGAGACAAAGAATATAGCAACCATTATTCTAGATGTATCAGAACCATTGACTACAGTCCCTGTAACAACTGAACCTAAAGTTACACCAACAAGGAGGACGTCAGAGAGTCTTGAGGTTTCTACAGTTCCAGAGTCAGTATCTCCCCTTGATAGAATTACTGGTGTGGAGGCTGAGGAAACAAAACAAGAACCCGAAAATCAACCTACAAGTGTGGAGTTTGTACAAGGGCAAACTGAAACTGCTGACCTCAAAGAAAGAAAGTTTATACCACCCAAGAGAAAGTCAAAGATTACAGCACTTCCTCTTAAACCTGCTGACACAGAAGCACCCCTGACAGGAGAACAGCTTGAAGGTCAAAAATCTTTGAGTTCCAGTGACCAAAGTGTTGTTATTGAAGAAACAAAGCTGGTACCAACTAGAAGGAAGTCCAAGAGTGATGACTTTTCCACTTCTGAGACAGTAACAAGTGTTAAATCACCTAATGTGGACCCTGAACAAAATAAGAAAGAACTTGATGGTCAGCAACCCATAACTCCAGATGCGATCACAGGACCAAACCAAACTACTGCTGTAGAAAAGGAAAAGGGTAAGCTTTCTCCAACTAAAAGAAAGTCAAAAGGTCTTAAACTCTCCCCAGAAGTTTCTACCAAAGACGTGAAAGAGACCATAAAAGAGCCTGACAGCCTGAAGCCATCTTTAGCACCAGAGATGATCAAAACAACTGACATTACTGTTAGAGAAAAAGGTACACTTTCCCCAACCAAAAGTCAGTCCAAGGATTTGAAACGTTCTCCAGCACCAGAGCAGACACAGACCAAGGATGAGCCTGACAGTCAGAGGCCATCTTCAACTCAGGTAACATTACCAACTGAAACCATTGAATATACTGTTGAGGCTAAGGATGAGGCTGACAGTCATAAGGCATCTTCAACTCTGGTCACAGTGTCAACTAAAATCACTGAATATACTGTTGTTGAAAAAGGTACACTTGCACCAACAAAAAGACAGCCGAAGGGTTTGAAACTTTCCCCAGAACCTGTTACCACAGAGGAGACAAAGACCAAGGATGAGCCTGACAGTCAGAGGCCATCTTTAACTCTGGTCACAGTACCAACTGAAACAATTGAATATACTATTGAGGCTAAGGATGCACTTGACAGTGAGAAGCCATCTTCAACTGTGGTCACAGTGTCAACTAAAACCACTGAATATACTGTTGTTGAAAAAGGTACACTCGCACCAACAAAAAGACAGCCGAAGGGTTTGAAACATTCCCCAGAACTTGCTACCATAGAGCAGACACAGACCAAGGACGAGCCTGACAGTCAGAGGCCATCTTCAACTGTGGTCACAGTACCAACTGAAACCATTGAATATACTATTGAGGCCAAGGATGAGCCTGACAGTCAGAAGGCATCTTCAACTCTGGTCACAGTGCCAACTAAAATCACTGAATATACTGTTGTGGAAAAAGGTACACTTGCACCAACAAAAAGACAGCCGAAGGGTTTGAAACTTTCCCCAGAACTTGCTACCACAGAGGAGAGACAGACAAAGGACAAGCCTGACAGTCAGAGGCCATCTTTAACTCTGGTCACAGTACCAACTGAAACAATTGAATATACTATTGAGGCTAAGGATGCACTTGACAGTGAGAAGCCATCTTCAACTGTGGTCACAGTGTCAACTAAAACCACTGAATATACTGTTGTTGAAAAAGGTACACTCGCACCAACAAAAAGACAGCCGAAGGGTTTGAAACATTCCCCAGAACTTGCTACCACAGAGCAGACACAGACCAAGGACGAGCCTGACAGTCAGAGGCCCTCTTCAACTCTGGTCACAGTACCAACTGAAACCATTGAATATACTATTGAGGCCAAGGATGAGCCTGACAGTCAGAAGGCATCTTCAGCTGTGGTCACAGTGCCAACTAAAATCACTGAATATACTGTTGTGGAAAAAGGTACACTTGCACCAACAAAAAGACAGCCGAAGGGTTTGAAACTTTCCCCAGAACTTGCTACCACAGAGGAGAGACAGACAAAGGACAAGCCTGACAGTCAGAGGCCATCTTTAACTCTGGTCACAGTACCACCTGAAACAATTGAATATACTATTGAGGCTAAGGATGCACTTGACAGTGAGAAGCCGTCTTCAACTGTGGTCACAGTGTCAACTAAAACCACTGAATATACTGTTGTTGAAAAAGGTACACTCGCACCAACAAAAAGACAGCCGAAGGGTTTGAAACATTCCCCAGAACTTGCTACCACAGAGCAGACACAGACCAAGGACGAGCCTGACAGTCAGAGGCCATCTTCAACTGTGGTCACAGTACCAACTGAAACCATTGAATATACTATTGAGGCCAAGGATGAGCCTGACAGTCAGAAGGCATCTTCAACTGTGGTCACAGTGCCAACTAAAATCACTGAATATACTGTTGTGGAAAAAGGTACACTTGCACCAACAAAAAGACAGCCGAAGGGTTTGAAACTTTCCCCAGAACCTGTTACCACAGAGGAGACAAAGACCAAGGATGAGCCTGACAGTCAGAGGCCACCTTCAACTCTGGTCACAGTACCAACTGAAACCATTGAATATACTATTGAGGCCAAGGATGAGCCTGACAGTCAGAAGGCATCTTCAACTGTGGTCACAGTGCCAACTAAAATCACTGAATATACTGTTGTTGAAAAAGGTACACTTGCACCAACAAAAAGACAGCCGAAGGGTGTGAAACTTTCCCCAGAACCTGTTACCACAGAGCAGACAAAGACCAAGAAGAAATCTGACCGTCAGTCACAGGAGCTTATGGACAAATCTAATGAGGCACCAGAACAGACTACCACCCAGTCTACTGAAAGAGTCATAAGTAAAACACCTCAAACACAACCACCTTTCTCCACTGAGCCTACCGACACACCATGTCTGGCAGACTACATTGACGCATTATGGAAAAATACACCTGAAGTCCAGAAGAGATATCTAGTCCTCGATCTGCCTGAGATAGGTGTCACACAGACATATGAGATAAAGCCAGATCAACGAGAGGCAGAGACTGTGGTCGAAAGTTCCTCCACTCAACCCATCTCTGCTGTGGGCGCAGCGGTGCAGCCTCATAGGGCAGAGATAGAAATTTCAAAAATAAGTTCATCTGACCAAGACATAACGAAACCAAGTGAAACTCTGAGTCAGCTGAAGCTCTTGGAAACCAAACAGGAAAGACCCAAAGAGGACAGGGAACTTGTGAAAGAAGAGCATTCTAAAGTATTAACCCATGACATTATTGATGCACCTAAGAGTCTGGAAGAGAGGTCTGTTAGAGTGAGGGAGACAACCGAGGGGACTGAAAGTACACAGTGTAAGACAGAACCACAAAGCAAGGATACGATTAGCACTGGTATTCACCCAGAGAAGTCTGCAGTTAAGATGACCAGCGTAGAAGTGCAAGAAGGTATTAGTAAATGTCAAGACAGTGTTGCTAAAGGTGACTCTACAAAACCAACAGTGCACCCAAGTAAAGCAGAGACAACATTTGCACAGATAAGCCTATCTGAACAAGAAACAGTAAAACCAGGCCAAAAAACAGAGCTCTTGAGAACCATACAGGAAAGACCCAAAGATGTTAAGGATTATAATGTCCAGGTTAAGCATGGTGAAGTGGTGTCAGGTGATGTGCATTATGCACTCAAGTGCCTGGATGAAGAGTCTGTTAAAAAAATAGAATTGGGTCCTGATGTGTGCATTTTGCAACTAGATATAGAGACCAGGCCAGAGGAGGAAAACACATCTGTCGCAAGAGCAAAAAGGATAGATATTGTTCAAACAACTATCCAGAGTGAAAGAGTGCCAGAAAAAGAAGGTATGTCTTCTGCTGATATTAAGCCAGAGAAGGCTGCAGTTCAGATGACTACGATCGAAGTGCAAAAAAGCAGTACTGAAGGGAAAGACAGAAAAGGCACTGTTGCTCAAAGGGACTCTGCCCAACCCACTTCTGACGTGTTGCCACAAGATAAGGCAAGGACAGAAGTTCTAGGAATAGGCATATCTGAGCAAAATCTCGTGAGGCCAAGCCAAGCTGACACTCTAATAGGGCTCTCACAATCCACACAGGAAAGACCCAAAGCAGTTAAGGAGCATGGTGTCCAAGAGGAGGATCCTACGCCACTGACACGTGGTGTGGACAGTGTACCCAAAAGCTTGGTTGAAAAATCTGTTACAATGGAGAAAATTCACTTGGGGCCTGAAGTGCGCATCCTACAACTAGATATACCAACTAGGGCAGAGGAGGATGAAAATACATCTGTCACAAGAGCAAAAGAGCCGAGAATAGATGTTGTTCAAACTACTTCTGCTTCTGAATCATTGCAACCACATGTGACAGAGACAGAATTCATAGAAATAAGTATATATGAGCAAGACATTGCAAAACCGAGCCAAACTGAAACTAAAACAGAGCTTTTGAAATTCTCAGAGGATAGACCTACAAATGTCAAGGAACATGGTGTTCAAGAACAGCATCCAAAAGTGTTGACACACGGTATGCAAGATGTACCAAAGTGCCTAGAGGAAAAGTCTGTTAGGATGAAAATCCCAAAAGGGGCTGAAATGCACAAGCCTGACAGTGAGAAGCCATCTTCAACTCTGGTCACAGTACCAACTGAAACCATTGAATATACTATTGAGGCCAAGGATGAGCCTGACAGTCAGAAGGCATCTTCAACTGTGGTCACAGTGCCAACTAAAATCACTGAATATACTGTCGTTGAAAAAGGTACACTCGCAACAACAAAAAGACAGCCGAAGGGTTTGAAACTTTCCCCAGAACTTGCTACCACAGAGCAGACACAGACCAAGGACGAGCCTGACAGTCAGAGGCCATCTTCAACTGTGGTCACCGTACCAACTGAAACCATTGAATATACTATTGAGGCCAAGGATGAGGCTGACAGTCAGAAGGCATCTTCAACTGTGGTCACAGTGCCAACTAAAATCACTGAATATACTGTCATTGAAAAAGGTACACTTGCACCAACAAAAAGACAGCCGAAGGGTTTGAAAATTTCCCCAGAACTTGCTACCATAGAGCAGACACAGACCAAGGACGAGCCTGACAGTCAGAGGCCATCTTCAACTGTGGTCACCGTACCAACTGAAACCATTGAATATACTATTGAGGCCAAGGATGAGCCTGACAGTCAGAAGGCATCTTCAACTGTGGTCACAGTGCCAACTAAAATCACTGAATATACTGTCGTTGAAAAAGGTACACTCGCACCAACAAAAAGACAGCCGAAGGGTTTGAAACTTTCCCCAGAACTTGCTACCACAGAGCAGACACAGACCAAGGACGAGCCTGACAGTCAGAGGCCATCTTCAACTGTGGTCACCGTACCAACTGAAACCATTGAATATACTATTGAGGCCAAGGATGAGCCTGACAGTCAGAAGGCATCTTCAACTCTGGTCACAGTGCCAACTAAAATCACTGAATATACTGTTGTGGAAAAAGGTACACTCGCACCAACAAAAAGGCAGCCGAAGGGTTTGAAACTTTCCCCAGAATCTGCTACCACAGAGCAGACACAGACCAAGGACGAGCCTGACAGTCAGAGGCCCTCTTCAACTCTGGTCACAGTACCAACTGAAACCATTGAATATACTATTGAGGCCAAGGATGAGCCTGACAGTCAGAAGGCATCTTCAACTCTGGTCACAGTGTCAACTAAAATCACTGAATATACTGTTGTTGAAAAAGGTACACTCGCACCAACAAAAAGGCACCCAAAGGGTTTGAAACTTTCCCCAGAACTTGCTACCACAGAGCAGACAAAGACCAAGGATGAGCCTGACAGTCAGAGGCCATCTTCAACTGTGGTCACAGTACCAACTGAAACCATTGAATATACTATTGAGGCCAAGGATGAGCCTGACAGTCAGAAGGCATCTTCAACTGTGGTCACAGTACCAACTGAAACCATTGAATATACTATTGAGGCCAAGGATGAGCCTGACAGTCAGAAGGCATCTTCAACTGTGGTCACAGTACCAACTGAAACCATTGAATATACTATTGAGGCTAAGGATGAGCCTGACAGTGAGAAGCCATCTTCAACCCTGGTCACAGTGCCAACTAAAATCACTGAATATACTATTGTTGAAAAAGGTACACTTGCACCAACAAAAAGACCGCCAAAGGGTTGGAAACATTCCCCAGAACCTGCTACCACCGAGCAGACAAAGACCAAGAAAAAATCTGGCCAAGTGTCCAAACGTGATGTGCCTGATGTACCCAAGAGCGTGGATGAAAAGTCTGATAAAAAGGGAGAAATCCACCCGAGTGTACATGAATACAAAGCTGTCGCAACAGAAAAGGAGCCAATGATGGAATCAAGTATCCAGTTTAAAGAAAGCAAAGATTTGACCACCACCAACGTTCAGCCTGACAAGTCTGCAGTTAAGGTGACCAGAGCAGAAGTGCGGGAAAGCTTTACTGAATCCCCGTCTGAACCCAGTGTGGTCCCTAGAGCCCAAACAGAGACACGTACAACAGATGCAAAGGAAAACAAGAAAGATGACCAGAAGGAGGAGAAGACAACGGAAAAGATGATCAAGGTAGAAACAGAAAATGTCCCACTGAAGGTGGCCATGACCTCCACCACTGGCAAAGTGAAGTTTCAGACTACAGATACGTCACAGGTAAGACTTCACATCTACAGATAGTTACACATCATATAGTCCAAAATCTCTTTGGACTTCTCACATCAAGATTACTATGTTTAGTTTGTTTTTGGGACTGACTGATTTTTTTGGCAGTTGTTACTTCTAAACGAATTACCATCCCAAGTAGACACTTGATTATTTAAAGTAAAAGTCAAGTAGTGCATAATAAAATAGAATTAAGTCAACTCTATGTCACATGCTCATAATATCTGAGGTATTAAATACTCCATGCATCTCACCTTGTTCACTGTCAATACCTACCCAAGTCAGATGTTTCATCCTATACATACAACACTCTATATCATGTTTTTTCTTTGTTAAAAAAATAAGAAAAACACTGTATCAAAGAAATGGACAACAGGTTCTTCTCCGCTTTGCTTTTTTTTTCCCTGTAACAAACATTAAACAGTGGAGAATATACATATCATATTATATTGCATACTTAAAGACAGGTTGAGTAGACAGAGAGAGAGTGTGAAAGAGAAAACGATATCCACTGAAAAGGGGGATAAATATAGTTTTCGTGCTCCAGGGAAGTCGTATATGTACACATAATTTTTGCATATTTGTTGGCACTTGTGGCCTAAAATTCTTTGACTGGTTAACTGGTCTCTGTATAAACATTCTTAAGATATTTCATTTAGACCTTTACAAAGGGCATACAGGACTACATTTTATTAGTAGTGCTTGTAAAGCAAATCATATAAACCCAAGACATTTACACCTATGCCACTAAAGGTTTCATTGCCTCAGGGTGGGAATATGAACCTGCTCATACATGTTGTCACTGTGTTGCACGTCACACATTTCCAGAGGAAGCTTATCATTCAAATGGGATAGTGTTGATTCACAAAGAGAAACAACTTTTCTCAACTCAACTGAAACTATACACATATGTCAGGATTTTTACTGCATTAACACTGGTATTCGGTCTTCACAATGGGAGCAGGTGTACAAGACTGACAAGATATCTCCGACATCATTGCAGACCGTTCGGAAACCCTCACCTTATATTATCTGGGGTGAGGTAACCCTGTTGGAAGGATTCCCCTCACAGGAAAACAAAGCTCAAGCAGAAGCAAGAGTTGTGAGGACTGAGAGACTTGTTCTGGAGGAACCGGAAGGATCTGCCATGGGGAGCATCTTCACAGAAATACAGCAACTCGCTGGGACAGGACCCAACAGTCAACTCATCGAGGTATCATGATTACTTTGTACCACAGTCATTTTTTTTAGAATTACCACTAGGAGTCGCCAAAGTCAGCAGTGGTCAAATCCTACACAAGGGCTTTAAAGCTGCTACAAGGAACTTTCATATTTATTTGGCTTTGTCAGCCCCTGTGGACAAAAGCAGTAGTCTTTCCAGCGTAAAAAATAAATGTATCTAGATAAAAATCTCCTCCTTCTTCTTTTTAACTGGCTAACATGCTAATCACTGTAACTCTGCCCAGAAAAATGTAAAGATGGACTCGTTTAATCTGATTTCACCGAGTCCAAACAGGCAGCAGGCATTAACAATAATTCTATAGAAATCTTCTCATGGATGGTCTTGTTTGCTTGTGTAGGTCAAATATTGTCATTAGTAATAAACACTCCTTTGAAGTAGCTTTAAGTGCTAGTAATGTTACACAATGTAAAATTTTAGGGTACTTCCTTCCTACTTTTAGAGTGACAAATCACATAGAAAAACAAACTCAGTTGCTGGTATAGGCCCTAAATAGACATTTTGAGTATTCAGGCTTTAATGTATTTCTGTATCTTTAGGGTAAACCGCTGGAAGATGCCCCAGAGGCTATGATTACCTCGACCAGTGATCTGGACAATCGCCTAAGCAGACTGGTGTCTAAAGTCCTGAGCTCCAAGAACCAGCCAGCTGAGCTCAACCCAACAGCCATGGCCCAGCAGCTGGAGGAGGCTCAGGTGCGAGTCACAATTACAGGGTGCATGACTGACGAGAGAAATAAAAAGATAATTTATTGTTTTATTTTATTGAACCTGAGGGAGTTACACAGCAGGTTGGCAAAACATAGGTTATAATGCCAAGGTGCCTGCAGCAATGGGCATCGGTAACGCATATCTGAACCAGCCTGTTCCAAAGGTGGCTATTGAAAATAAGCAGACATCAACAGTTAAATAACTGTACCACAGGACCTTAAGATTTGCTGAGATAAATCACTCATTGCATGTTACTTGTGTTTAGTAATAATCAGTTAATCATGATAAACATAACATTGCATAATAATTTTAGGCCTTAAATAATTGTCTTTATGTTTATTTTGCTGAGCACAGGAGTGCCGAGAGGCTGCCCAGGCACAGGTGTCAGTGCTCTCTCAGCTGAGAGAAGCCGATCCTGAGAAGAGGGACGCTCTGGAGCTTGTGGAGGACCAGTGGTCTACTGCTGTCCAGGATGCAGCTGCTGTCATCCAGAGCAAAGAGGCCCAGCTGCAGGAGGTGACTGATTACTGCAGACAGACCGAAGCAGCCAAGAACAAACTGGAGAGACTGACAGCAGAACTGGACGCTGTTAGAACGTGAGTTCATCTGTGGTTTCCTTTGAATTTCTTAATTGAAGGTTGTAGTTGTTATACTGCTGTGCTACACAGCATGCATATGTTGCAATATGTTGCATTACTAATATTAGTATATTGTACAGAGTCGGGAATGGGCTCACCAGTGGTTCAAGTGATACAATATAATCAAGATAATTAAGTCAAAATATGGTATTATTGCATTTTAGCAATATACTAAGTATTGATATATTGCAATTTATTTCCCTTTTATTAACTACAAATTATGTCCCCAAAGGAAAACTTTGTCAACATCTGTTTTATCCAACAGGATAACATTTTTCTGACAGAAAATGACAGAATGACCAACACAATCATGAAAACCTTCCAGTCTCATTGAACGTGGCTTCTTCTGTCCTCAACAGGAAAAAAACTTCATCACTGTCTAGTGGACTGAAAAAGAAATTGATTTCTTTATCCTAGTTCCACAAAGTGTAATTCATATTTTCATTATTAATAATTTTATTTAATGAAGTATTAGTATGTAGCATTTGTGTATCAATACAATATTGCCACACAAAGTATTGTGATACTGTGCTGTATCATTTTTTTTTCCTCTACTCCGAGTACAAACTGGGTCATCTAACTATAAATCTTTATTGTTATCATTTGAACATTTGAACATTAGAACCAGAAATACTCTATAATCTCAAGATTAGAATTTACACATTGTCTAAAATTGTTGTTAAATTAGTGTTGTGTTTGAGATGATTTTTATTCATTCCATATTGTAGGATCCACATCAGATTAATCAAACTGTGGCCCTTCCTCTAGAGGTATAATCACGCACATTAACAACAACATAAAATCTCATTCAATCTTCCAACTCACAGCATACAAGATCAGACGAACTGAAACTTGAAATCAAACCAAAATTAAAACCAAAAAAAAAGGAGGGGCAAGACTGAGTCAGGGCCAAAGGGGTCATAGACAAGAAGCTTTAAATATCTATTAACATTGCAATAAATGTAATATAAATCTCAAACCTCAACACTCCCTCTTATAATTGTGTCTTGTACAATATGTTGCACATAAAACACATGATTTTTAGACTGTGTTTCTTCCAGATCCCCACAGGAGAGCAGCTCCAAGGAGGCAGAACAACTCTGCTCCCTACAGAGAAGTATGGAGGAGAACAGACCAGTACTTGGGGAGATGCTCGTGTCCCATACAAAGTTATGCCCTCACCTCAGCCGGTCTGAGCGAGCAACCACAGAAACTGAGCAGAGGAACCTACAAGAGAAGTGGAGAGGCCTAGAAAGAAATGTGGAGAGGAACTTGCACCACACAAATGTCCGTTCTCACGAGTCCAGCAGCCTTCTGTCTGCAATATCAGATCTTCAGGAACATTTGGAGAAAATCAGCAAAGACCTTGAAGCTAAGTCACCTTCAGTTCCTCAGTGGAATTGCAAGAAAGCCCAGGAGCTGATGGTGGCAAATGCTGAGGTTAAAGCTGCCCAACAAAAACACCTTAATTTGCAGCAACTGTCAGAGCCACTACTCAACAGATCACGGTGGGAGAAAGAGACAAAAGAGATACAGCAGGGGCTTAAGAAGGTCAAAGACCAACTTGACCACACAGAGGAACTAGTATCCTCCCAAACTCAGAGCAGCAGCAACCCCATCATGGAGAAAATAATCATGGTGATGAGGGATGGCCTGGCCTGGGCCAAGCAGACAGAGAGTGACATTGAGGGCAGGAGGAAGAGAGTGGCTCTCCTTCCTGAGGAGGTGCACCGGCAGCTCAGAGATCTGAAGAAGCTGCAGTCTGAGGTCATGGCCAAACAGGGCCAACTAGAAATGCTGGTGGAGGAGGTGACGGAGCTCCTTCCACAGCTGGACCAGGCTGAGGAGGTGCCAATGGTGCGCTCTTGTCTGAAATCCCTCGAGGAACTCTCAAAGTCAACTTCTGAGAAGCTAGCCAAGGCTGTGAGAGAGATCGAGTCAGGACTGCAGACCAGAGAAAAGCTGTCAGAGCAGATTGGTGACCTAGACTCCTGGGTTGTGGCTCATCTGCACAGAGAGGCCACCAGGAGTGCAGACGATGAGCTCAGGAGCCCAACTGAACTTGATCGCAGAGTTCGTCAGATCCAAGAGACCCTGGGTGAGACCGAGAAGCAGGCCGCCGTCTGTGAGGCTCTTTTAATGAAGAGTAAAGACGTTTCCCCTGAACTCAGCATCACAGAGAACTGCCAGCTTTTTAACAAGCTTACCAACCTCCAGGAGGACATCCGAGACATCAGGAGCTATGAGAAGGCCAACAAAAAGGAGCTGGACGAACTCACCCAGACTGTAGATTCAAGCAAGAAAAGTCTGATCACTATTGAAAAAAGCCTCCGGCAGATGTTAGTAGATCTGAGTAGACACAGGTACCCCATCACAAGAGAGTCCGTGCAAGCTTTGGAGCCTTTCAAACACGTGATTTTGGAGCACAAGTCCAAAGTTGATCTTCTGCAACCGTGGATTCCCCAGGAGAAATCAAAGGAACTGTACTCAGTTATTTCTGAACTTCACAGCAAAATGGCCACCCTGGAAATGAAATCCAGAGATCATGAGAGGTACCTGTGCACAAGGCAGTGTGTGGAGGACCTCATGGACAATGTTCAGGAGCAGGTCCTTCAGACCAAAGAGGACAGCAGGGATGTTGGGGAGAAGTACAAACTCTGCCAGTCCCTCCTTGTACAGTGTCCTCTGATCAAGTATTTGTCTGAGGAGGCTCGCTTCAAACTTCAGAGGATCTCTGTTGACCTTTACCCCTCACAGCTGTCTGCAGAGCAACAGAGGCTGAATCAAAGCGAAGACAGCATTGACACCTTGGAGATGACGCTCTACAACAATCTCGGCATCATCGAGAGGAAACTGCTGACGGAACTGGACCTCGACTCAGAAAGGAAAGCCACTCAGGCTTTCCTCTCGAGGACCCAGCAGAAGCTCCAGAAGCTCCCCATTTTGGTTCCAAATGAAACAGTCATTAAAAACGAATACCGGAGAATCATGTCTTTGAAAAGGACTGTGGAGTTAAGAATGAGAGCACTGGAGGTTCTAGAGCAAAAGAAGGGAACCAGACGAGGAAGTGGATCCAAAAATCTGATGGAGTTGAAGAAGGCAGTCCTCAGTCACTGTGACTCACAAATGGCAAGTTGCATTGTTCTCCTTTGTTTTTTGTCTTTGTTTTTTTAGTGATTTTCAAATGCTGTTTATCATTTGAAGTATTGCATTAGAATAGGTTGATATAAATTACATTGTTTTTCCTACATCGTTTTTCACCATTTTAGGTTCAACTGGTACTCTTTTAATTATGTCATCTTGTGATTTCTCTGCAATGGTAAAATGTTTTTCCTACTAGAGAATTTACACCGCCTACTGCTTGTTTTAGGGCAGGCTCAGATTTGGCGGTAATCTGTTGCAGAGAGAGGAAAAAATTAAGAAGTAACTATATTATTCTGTGCTGCACTTTTCTGTCCTTTTATCTTCTTAGAAGAATTTGGAAATATAAAGGACAGTTGTCAGGGCATTAAACCAGTTATCTATTGATCTTTGCAAATCAAAACTGTATAGTCAAATGAAATAAAATTGTGACCTTAAAATGGACAGTCAAATCGAATCAAAACTAATTTAGAATGCAAGTCAGGCCAAATTCAGACATTCACAAAGCTGAGATCTTACTGCAGATAATAAATAAGTGTTTCTTAGGACAGTTAATAAATGTGTTTTATTGTGTTTTAGGAGAACATCTCCCAGGCCAGGGAGTCCTTGAGACGCTACACATGTGCTGTCAGAGAAGCAGTGCAGTTCCTGAGGGACATCGAGGTCTCTCTGCTGCCGCCCCAGGGCTCTGCAGGACTCTGCTCTGACAGGCTGGAGGAGACCCAGCAGGCTCTGGCTTCACTGCAGCAGCAGTTCCAGACTCATGTGGAGCAGCTCCAGAGCCATGATGCCCTGCATCCTTACCTGTGCCCGCAGAGGGTGGAGCAGCTCCAGGAGAACATTCTGAGCCAGCTCCTGGTGAGGATGTCCACTCTCCAGGCAAAGGGCCACATTCGACTGGAGGGTCTCTGCAGGTAAGAAGCTCACAGATGAAAGTCCAATTTCTCAATTTCTCATAAATTTCTTAAAAAATACATTTATTACCTGGAACAGACTGCAAGTCTTTCCACAGACATTACACTCTCAGAAATCAGGGTTCCAAAAAGGTTCCTAGGCTAAGATTCTACCAAGAACCATTTGCTTCTGAAGAACCACGTTTGAAGAAAGGATTTGTCAAGTGTTCTTTGTGATACTAAGGGTTCCATTAAGAACCCCTTTAATCCGAAGAGCCATTTTTTGAAAATACTTTTATAAAGATAGGTTCAAGCTAAAGAACCCCCAGGCAGGGTTCTGGGTGGAACCATTACACCAAAGAACGGTTCTCTGAACCTGACGTAGAACCTCTTACAGGGGGTTCTAATTAAAACCAATTGGAACATTTATAATATAAGATTCTACCAGGAACTAAATAGGGTTCTCCTATGGGACAAGCCAAAGAACCCTTTATGGTTCTAATTGGTGTCTATGTTCTGTGCCTGTAAACGTCTTTGTTCATGTGAGCAGAAGCAATATTTTTTTCTTCTTATTGAACATCGACAGATCAAAATCATTTGTGTGTTTCAGGTGTGCAGAAAATCACAGAAAATACATTGAGTGCCGAGATGAAATCATCCTGAGCATGAAGAGCGCGGAGAACCGCCTCTTGCAGATCATCCGTCAAAAGGTCACCTGCCTCGCTGACTGCACTGACCAGGAAGCCAAGCTCAGAGTACGTATGAGACTTATCCTCTACAGGGTTCACTGTTCCAGGGACACAAATACTGTATTTCACCACTTTGTTATATTTTAAACTAAAAATTATGTTAGAAAGTGAAAAATAGAGTGAGTAAGTAAGTAAGTAGTTGTTGTTTTTTTTCAGCTTTTTGTCTTTAAGGTTTTCTGCTTGTAACTGTTGTATTATTCTCTAAACCCTTTATTTGATTTGATGGACATGCCTCTCTCTCTCTTGTACAGGCTCTTTGTGAGGAGGTGGAGTCTCTGCAGAGGCGTCTGGAGGAGGTGAAGGAGTGGTGCTCAGAGAAGAGCTGTTGTGGAAGCAGGGAGGCCACCGTGACAGCCATCTGGAAACGGGTATCAAGACTTCTTCGCTGCACACAAGAGCTGACAACTCGGAGTCAACAGAGGATCGCAGAGTGGAGCGAAATCACCAACAGTGTAAGTAAAACTAGTAAAAATATTTGGGTTGAAAATATTTTTATTGATGAATATTCAGTGAGAGCAGTGCCTCGGCTTATGCTTTGACTCTGGAATAAACGACCACTTTAAATGACTTAAAATAAAATATATTTACTTTACATTAACTTGCTCATATTACCGTTACTGTGAGGTATAGTTAAGACCATACTGTATACTCTCAGGTGGAGAAGGCGTCTGTTGTCCTGGAGCAGGTGGAGGCGGAGCTTCCTGACAGCTCCCGGGTGAAGGCGTCCACTGAGGAGCTGCAGGACCTGCTGCAGTCGTGGGAACAGTACCAGGACAGACTGGACTGCGAACATCGAGCCCTGTCTGCACTGGAACTGCGCACCGCTAGGCTGCAGGGTGTCCCCGCCCACCTGGAACAGGCTCCTCCCACTCCACTCTGTCAGAAGCTGCAGGCGATGCAGGCTCGATATGGCAGGTAAGACCATGTTTTGTTTTTTTATTCATTTATTTTTACATAATGTATTAAAATGCTGTTTGTATCCCTGTATTTTTCCTTTGTTTGGCTACTCAGCCAAAGTCAGCTGACTGACAGTTTGGCAAAAGTGGCAAGAAAATACAAATAAATTACATAGTAAAAAAAAATAATAGAAAAAAAAAAAAAATCATATTTGAAAATATTGAATGTATCAATATATAAATATAGATACAAATAAAGATACAAAATAAGTGTGCAAATAGATGTAAATAAATGCAAATGCTTCTAATTATTCTCTTATATTTTGTCTTATGTACAAATGAATCCATGATTTCCGCTTCTGTAAAATCTATTTTTTATTAAATATTCAAAGCAAGTATAAGGCTGTTGGCACAAAAAACTCAATTACCCACAATCCTTGCTATGCCTGGATAAACAATGAGGGTAAAGTGGGTCGGACGTAGACTGCAGTGCCTCCGAGGTCGTACAGTATTTAGATACATTTACATTGACAGCACTTAAACTGCCATGTGCTTTGACTTTACTGGTGGATGTTCTCAGCGCAAACTCTTCACTCTCATGGATTTAAGGTAAGAAGCTGTAAAGTTGTGTTTGTGTTTTGTGTGTTTTCACAGTGTGAAGCAGAAGAGCAGAGAGGGTTTGGACGCAGCCAGGATGGAGCTGGAGGAGAGAGAAAAGATTCGGGAGGAGCTGCAGGGCATCCGGGTTTGGCTGGAGGCTGCAGATGGTGTTGTGTCAGAGATGGAGCAGACCAGCAGCACAAAGGAGCTTCAGGTGGGAAACTTTTGAGACTAATGTTCATCAGGATTAAATCACATCTCCTGTTTGTTTTCATTGCTCAGAATCCCGAAGAAAAAGTTTCATCGCTACTTTACAGAAAAAAATTTACAACAGTTTGCCTAGTTACAAGGTGAAATTGGACGGTATAATTTTGATAACAAAACAAAAAAGCACAATAAGCATACGGCCTAGTCAGTAATCATGATCCAGTAATGAAATGAGAATAATAGTGCTGCAACCATTTATAGCAATAGAATCAACAGGCATTGACATTGAACAAATTCCAAAAATAACTCCCTGCTTCCACTGCTACAAAACAATTACAGACGAAGCACTGATCTACTGGCTCTTCAGTATAAAATGAACATTCTGCTTCATTATAGCAAGGCTGTATAAAGTCTCTATAAAAAAGATGATCTGCATATGAATGCAGAATCTGTAGACAATAAAGGTTTTGGTATTGGAACAGTTCTGGTCTCCATTTGTAGTCTGTTGTTGTAGTCTAAGTAGTATTGACCAAACACGCTATCATCTGACAATGATTCAGCTGTGTGACAGAAATTTATTTAATTTATCTGCATTCATACGCACCTCTGTGTATACAGAAGTTGCTAATTGGACTGTAAACAATTACCAGCACATGGAAGACAAAGGAAAAGTCGAGGTAAATCATCAAGTCAAGGTGATTTACCTTGGTTTACCTAGTATCTTGTTTGCGCCATTTAACAAATTTTATTGGGCACATTTATTGGGTTTTCTGATTCCAGTCCCTGTAACAAAGCATGAATTGACCTGTCTGCTCTGCTTGTTCAAGGTCTGTGGCTTTTGTGATTCGTAGCTGTCTGGCTTGTAGTCACTGTGGCTGTCTGCCTGTAATGGAACAGTGACCTTACTGTTTTGTTCAAATATGGTTTGAAATGAATATGACTGGCTCTGTGAAAACAACTTCTCCTTTTATGTAGACAGAGAATTTACAGTGTTCTGATGGATTAACGCAGAGATAGAGGCACCATCATGAAATCACTTTCTTTCTCAAAGAAGAACACAGAACATGGGACGTACTGAGAAGAAAAAACTTTAAAAAAAAACATTAATTTCAGTTGGACATGACCCCGTCCCAGGACCCACTGAAAGTCTCCAGATTCACTTCAGGGACCTCTGAACTCAACAGCACATCACAGTGTGCTCAGAGTTTGAGTGTGTTTCTCCCTCCAGCCAGTGGAGTGTAAATAATGAGTCTCTAATGAGACAGGACAGTTTCATCGTCTGAACTGAAAACACAATGGTGCATTTGTACTCACTGTGCCCGACATTATAACTCATTGCTATTTTTATAACAGCACCATGAAATGTACTTGTCTACTTGTCTCAGCTAGAAAACTCCAGGCCAAAGACATCTCAACAACTACACACTCAAAACTGTACATTATTAACATTGTTGAGAGTTATTAACATTTCATACAGTAGTTTCTGGCCTCAATGTTTACATTGAATCTAAAAGAACAGCTGAAAAAAGTATAAAAAATCAAATAAGTTGTTCCTTCACAAGGCTCCTGAGCTCCTGAGAGAAAGAGGCTGCTGACAGTGGGGTGCAAGTGTCCACTAAATATGAAACGTCTGAATTTAACCGTCAGCTTGGCCTCGGGCCCAGAGGCTGTTTAGTGTTTGGTGTTCACTTGTATGAACCCACCAACCCGCAGAATCACTCTGCCCTTTGTCCTGAAACCTGAGCAGAGGCCAGCATCTCCTCATCCACTCCAGCCTTCTCTACTCACACACACACACACACACACACACACACACACACACACACACACACACACATTTCTCTTCCTCTTGCAGAGGGTCTGTGTTGATGAAAGACCTGAACACCCCCCTCCATCACCCCACACCTCCCTCCCATCACTCCCACTACTCTCACCCCTCCTCTTGTACCAGACACCTTTTGTTCTGTGTTGTAAGTGGATCTTCCAGGTGGCCTTTGTAGCCAAGTCATTCCATGGACACACACACACACACACACACACACACACACACACACACACTTCCAATTCTGTACTTGTGAGGACTCTCACTGACCTTGCGCTAACTTGAACATAAACCTAATTGTAACCTTAACCCTCAAATAACCCTTTCAAGAAATAATAACCAGACAGTTGTCACTTTCCTAAAATATCCACACTTTTTGAAAACATCCACACTTTCCTAAAATGTCTCTAAAATGTGCTGATTTTCCCAAAACATCCACACTTTCATTGAAGGTCCCTACTTTCCTAAAATTTTGTTTTTCCCAAAAAATCCACACTTTATTAAATCTAAAGCCTTTCCTAAAGTGTCCCTACTTTCCTAAGATGTGCAGATTTTTCAAGAACAACCACGCTTTCTTAAAACGTCCCCAATTTCTTAAAATATCCCCACTTTACTGAAATGTGCTGTTTACTCCAAAACATCCACACTTTCCTAGTCCCCACTTTACGTATAGCACTTTCCAAAACATCCACACAATATTCTCACTTTCCTAAAATATGCTGATCTTTCGAAAGCGTCCACACTTTCCTAAAATGTACAGACTTTCCCAAAACATCCACACATCCATAAAATGTCCCCACTTCTCTAAATTATGTAGATTTTCACAAAAAGTCAACACTAAAATGTTTAGATGTTTTCAAAACATCTCTGTTTTCCTGAAATGTGTAGACATTCCCAAATGTGAAATGTACCGAATTTCCTAAAATATCATCGCTTTCCTACAATGTGCAGATTGTCCTTAAACTTCCTCACCTCTTAAGGGCCTTTTCACCCTTACCTCATTTGGTCTTGACTTGGGGGCATTTCAGTTTGATCCAAACTAAAATTGTGAAACCTCCCCAGATCATGGTCAAGACCAAACAGCCAAACCTTGGTCCAACCAAAAGTGGTGGCCTCAGTCTGGATCAAATTGAGCCATGGTCTGGTTTGTTTCTAGTGTGAAAACTTGCAGCCGCAACTAGGGAGAAAGTTTATGATGAGTCAGTTGGAAAAAAAATTTACTTTTCAATTATTTTTGAAAAGGATGAGGAGAGGAACTGAATGGACAACACACTGATATCAGACACACGCCCATCTACAAATCAATCACTCATACAGGCAGATGAGGCTCACGTGTTGATGACCACAGGACGTAGTTAGAGGTATATGTATGTATAGAATGTAACAAAAAACAAACCTTGGTTCAGACGTTCAGGTGTGAAAAGGCCTTACAGACTTTAAACATCTTCATTTTCTGAAAATGTACAAACTGTCCAAATATGACTTCTGTTTTCTAAAATGTCTAAATGGTCTAAATTGTCCCTACTTTCCAAAAATGTACAGCCTAATTGAAATCTTTTTCAAAAAATGTCCATGTTTTCCAAAATGGTTCTCCATTTCTTAAAATCCAAATTGGTCCTCACAAAGATAGAGACACACACACACACACACACACACACACACACACACACACACACACACACACACACACACACACACACTTTGCACTCACCATGTCTCACAGCAAAGAAACCGTCTCCCCATACCCTCTCGTCCTCTCTTCCTTTGTATCACACAAACATGCTCAGTTTCCCGTAGTGATAACAAGATGCACCTCCTCCTCTTCAGCAGAGCATCGGACGTATTCAGACACAGGTAGTCTCCTCCGTATTATAATTTCTCATATTCTAATAGATTGTCTTATTTAATGCAGGTTGTTGTTTTGAAGTAGAAGCTTTTTAAGGTGAAAAGGGTTCATTTTTATTATTATGGACTTGAAGGACTTTGAGAGGTTTTATGAAAGCAGCACAGGAGAGAGAGAGAGAGCTCACTGCTAAACAAAGCACTGAGAGCTTACAAGCAGCTTGTTCAGTGAGAGATGTAGATAAGATCCATGTCTGCGTCCTTTGGTTCCAAAATACTGCAAGAATTCTACTACTGACTGAATAATTACATTTACAGAAGAAGTGCACCCTTCCTGACAAACATGGTGCTGATGTTGATGCTTGTGGGAAACGGAGGTGTCACTGACTGCTTACAAGTGTTTTCTGAAGGGGACGTTTTTTTTTTAAACAGCTGAGAAATTGTGCTCACAAAGATGATTTCTGGCAGTTCTTCATGAAATGTCACAAAGAAAATCTGTAGACGTTGAAATTTTTTATTATTGCTGAAGCTCTTTCAAACTTTCTTGGTTTTCTGTGTCCCATTTATTTACATATTTCTCTCTCTGGTTTTAGGAGGTTCACAGCCAGCTGTGTACCCAGAAGGCTTTGCTCCAGCGCATCATGGAGAGCCTGAAGATGAAGTACTCAGACATGTACAGTCTGGTCCCGGTCGAGATTGATGGACAGCTGCAGGAGGTCAAACAGTCCCTTCAGCAAGTAGAATTAAAGGTAAACAGGACGTCAATTTTAACATAGCTGATAATAAAGCTGAGCAATTAATTGAATCGTAAGAGAAATTTAGTTGGAGCAACTTAAATAGTCTTATTGCTGTAACACAGGCAGGGCTGTTATACATTGTAAAGACACATTTCTACATATTTTCTGATTATATCTTCGGTTGCTTAAATCATTAATCTAATAGGATTACATTTGGATGTAACCTCGGCATCATCATCCCAATTGGCGACTGTGAATTAGTCTGGAATCTCTCTAGTCTGGTCGCAGACCAAAATGCCTCTTAAAGGAACTGGATAGACGTACAAACCTTGAAACACAAAGAAATATATGACATTGGGTAGTTGGTATACTGAATTTAGCAAATCCTGTCAGAAGTACGGCAAACACAGTTGTATGTTCTTCCTTTAAAGTAAATGTACTTTCCAGTTTGTTTAATGATGACATGGTAGTGCATTCACAAAATCAGTTCGACATAAGCAGCGGTCATCTTGTTTTTTTATGAAAATGTTCATAAATGCCAGTAGGGTTGTGGTCCTCTGTACATTTATCGTGTCAGATCTCCCTGTATTATGACAGGCGTGCAGACTTAACTTGGCAGAGCAAATGAATCCTGATCTGGCAGATTCGTCTGGTTCCCAGGCTGTCTTTATACAGCTCAGAAAGAACAAGAATAATTAAGATGGAAACTTGAAGTTAAAGATAATTATGACAAAATCTGTCCCAAGGCATACAAGCAGCCAGCAAAATACTCAGAACCGCTCCTGTGGTAGTTCCTGTTCCAGTGGGTGTTTCCAGGACCACATTTTGTCATGATGACACACACACAGACTGACAAAGCGAAAACAATATCGGCCACACACCGTCACGGCTGGTGATTCTGAAAACTTGTTTCCTATTGTACGCATGCATTGTTGATGTTTATTCACCCATCAGGTGGGAGAAGCGGTGGAGAAGAGCGGCCCCGTCCACAGGCTGGGGGCAAAGCTGTCTGAGATCCACGCTGGCCTGAGGTCAGTTCAGAAAAGACTTGAACAGAGAAGCCCCAACATAACTCAAGCAAAGTACACTCAGAAGGTGAGTAGTGACATGGAAGTGATTATTACCTCTCTCAAAACTGTCCTCTCAAATATAAGAGAATCTATGTGAAAATCAAGCAGAAACTTTGCTTTGCTGCCTTCCCATAATACCACCATCTGAATCATCAAAAGCCATGTTCTGTTACTTCTGCACTGATTAATTTGGAAGGCTGTGGGAAGATTTTAACTAATTCCTGGTATTTTCAGTTTGTTTTTTAGTGTATTTGGGACTTTGTCAAGACGTTTAGCAAAGAGGAACATCAAATAACATTGTTTTCACCACAGACCTCATTCTGTAAAATCTATTATTAATATCAGTATTGATTCATGCTAGTTTTAATAATCCCCTCAAGGCAGTCTGTTTGTGTTTAAAACCTTGAATAATTTATTATTGATTGTTCAGGCTTATGTGGACTACATTTAAGCTTTCCCACAAAACTAGTGAGAGTAAATGTTGTTTTAAAAGCTTAAAAGTGTCTACTTTATACTTTACTTTATATTTCATGTGTTTGTGTCATAATGTCCACCAGAATACAATGCCATGACTGAACAGATAAATAAATCATCAGTAAATGACATTACATACGATTGTGTGTCTGTGTTTAGCATGTATGGGACGAACTGGACGTGTGGCACTCGTGTCTGGCAGCGCTGGAGGTGGACATGCAGGACCTGGAGAAGCCGGAGGAGGCCCTGAATCTCACCGAGAGACTCGTGGAGGTCCAGCAGCTTCACTCCCAGCTGGCAAAACAGGCGGAGCAGAGGACCACCCTCATCAGCAAGGTCAGAATCACTTCACTTCTCCTTTTTCACATCTGAAACTGCCAGTGTTTAATGTTACCTGACTCTAATTCTCTGATTATGATTTATGAGTCATAATTACATGCTATGTCTCCAGGTTTGTTTGGTGTCAAACAACAAATTGTGTGTAATGATAAGTTTCTTTGTTGATGTTACAATTTTTAAATGATGCAGCCCACAACTAAGTATTTAATGGATGTTTCTGCTGTTCGTTTTCAGTAATCATTGGCAAACACCTGATTTTATGTATCACTCACATAAAAATCATTATCAGTGTTAGGAAACAGTCATAATGTCATCCTCACATGCACTGCAACAAGTTCAGTTTGTTGTGTAATTTATGTGCTGTGATTTGTCATTTCTGACAGCCTTGAAAGGTATTATTTCAGATTACAGGTTGTTGTGTATCTAAGAAGCCGTTTTAATTCTGCATACAAAGTTTGATAATGTCCTTAATTCAAGAAACCCTGCAGGGTCAGAGCTTCTAATAGTTAAAAACAGTGTTCACAGAGTTGGTTTGGATTCTTGATTATGCTTTCTAGTATTATTTTATTAGTTATTTTTATTTTTATATTATTTAGCCCTGTGGCAAATGTCCCTGTTAGTTTTTATCATATTTTAGTTCACCTTTGTCTGTCTGTCTGTTGTTTGTGTTTCTGGTCAGATTCATACGTGGCTTCAGGAGCATCAGGAGATGATCAACAGCTCTAACAGCTGGAGGGCCGAGGCTCAGACGTGGCTCGCTGCCCCCTGCACCTACACCACCTCTAAATGTCTGAGCAGCCATGTTCAAGCTCTGCAGGTTGGTACTCTCAGCTGTGGTCTGTCTTTTCTACACTCCACTGCCTTTATACAGAACTCAAACATAGTAAACATACTCCTCAACGGATCTGAAACTGACTGTCAGCACGTTTATCAACAAAAATTTACTGTCTGTCTTGTGTTGCAGACGGTGTTGAACGACTCGGTGCAGATCCGAACCACTCTGCAGGGCTTCAGCTCAGTCCTGAAGGAAATGTCGCAGGTTTGTGACATCACAACCCTCCAGGAACAACTGGTGGAAGCCGATCGCCAAGTGGCCAACGTTCAGGACAGTTTCACTGCTCCTCTGTCTCAACTGGAGCACGCTGCTGCCGTGAGTCTTCAGTCTTTGACCTCTTCAACAGATGCTTCTCTCTTCACCAAGATATTTGTTGTTCGTTGCTTCACTCGTGTACTTTTCCATTTCGTACATAGCTGTTTGTGTTGAATAAATGTTGATTGATCTGTTGCTGTGTAGGAGGTGGAGGCCATTGAGACTGAAGTCAGGCGGATGGAGAGTGATGTCACTGAAATCAAGACCTTATTATCTTCTCCAGAGTCTTTCCCCAGCCCCAGAGAGGAAGGCCTCAAGGTGAGATGTGGCGAAGGAAGAAAGGGGCACCTTTACATCAGTGGTTTTCATGTGATATCAACATGGTCTCATTGTCTGTTTATGAAAGGGCTAAAACCACAAATGAAACTGATCAAGTGATTGTCAGTCCACGCCTTTATGGCTCAAACTTTGACCTCATGTGCACAGGCCATTGAGAAGAGGATCCAGTCCATGAGGAGGACTGTAGCGGAGATCCAGAAGTGTAAACCAGGCCTTTGTCTCCCAGAAAAGGCTGAAGAGACTCTGACTGTCTTCTCTATAGTGGATCATTTCCAGTCTCTGCTACTGGAACTCGAGAAGGTCAGTCAGTCAATCAGTCAGTCAAGCAGTCTGTCAGTTGGGCAGGTAGTCAAAGTAGAAATGGCCTTCACTGAACCCTTTGCTTTTCTCTCTTTGTAGAAGGTCCCTGCTCTCTTCATCCAGCAGCCTCCGACTCCGGTCCAAGCCAAAGCTCCGTCGGCGCAGCAGACGACCTCCCAGCCTCAGCTCCTAAAGTCCACTTCAGTGGAGGCTGAGGTCAGTTTGCTTCACAGCTTTAACTCTGAATTATTTTAACTTTTTAAGGATTGCATTAGAAAAGGTTGGTGGATTATTAATACATTGTTTTTCACTGTTAGAGGTTTGACTCATGCTCTTGGTTACAAAACTTTAAATTCTATATTGCCCAAAGTAATCACAAATAATCAGTTCACGAAAAACTTTGTGCTGTCTCTCAGAAGAAAGACACAGAGCCGGGCCAAATCAGAATTGCCCATGTTGAAGCGGACGTACTGATGAAGTCTGGAGCCAAGCTGCTGACTGTGGGGCAGGCATCACCTGAACAGAGGAAGTCCTGGACACCCGACAGCGCTCAGGTAAGAAGGCCAGAGAGCCGTGCTGCTGGTTTGAACACTGAAACAAACAACCAAACTAATGAACGCTGTATCTTGACATGTGGACAATCTTCAGTGGTGTTTCCACCAAAGCATGTTTGTTCTCTCACCATTTACATGAAATTAACATCACTGGATGATAAAACTTGTGTTTTGAATATCAAATACGGATGAGGTGACTCTTTTATGGTTTATGGAAGAAAGTGTGACATTATTGGTACTAACATGCCTGCCTACCCATTCCCTCCATGTGTTTTTAACAAAAGTTATTTAACATATTGCAAATGTTGTGTTTTTTCCCTGCATGCTTAAAACTACTAAATGTTTCTATTGGAAAATGTTATGAGTTCCGTACATATTGTTAAAAGTGCAGATAGTGGGACATTGAGCCAAAGTTTGCTGTGCACTCATTAACAGAAAGACATTTTCACATCCACCAAAAACTGGCCATCATGTTCACATCTCCAGCTGCACTCATCATGTGGCGTGTAAATCTTTGTTTAAATCCACTGAACTTTTTAGAGTTTCTGAAAGTACTCACACAAATTCTCCTAAAACTATGTGCAGCATATTTAAATTTTTTCATTTGATGTAATAAATAAAAACATGTTGAGTTTTAATATTAATTTACCAGCAGGATGGTAGTTAACTTTTCCTGAATAAACACTCTCATGGAGTTAACTGGCTGCACGTGCTGTGTTTTTTTAAAGACAATGCACTTCATGAGAGAATGGTGCAATATGTAAGAATTTTAGTTTAAAATATTCAAAAACTCACTAAAATTATTATTTTATGTCAAAAACGTCTGTGTATCGTCTTGCAGAGGTATCTGCTGAAGTTAGCATGCTAACCAGCTAGCCCTGACCTGTCCCGTCTCCCAGTACCACTTTGTGCCTTCAAGAGGCAATAGTCTTATAGTTTTATATTAGTATAGACGCTATTTTTTCCTGCTGCTGAAGTCCGACCTCCCTCCCACTCCTCTCCCACTTCATGTCCCTCCCATCCCCACCTACCGTGTCTTCATCATCCCCGGAGTTAGAGTCCTGGTCTGCAAATCACCTCAGTACTGTGCTATTGTCAAACTGGCCTCTGTCAGTCACAGAGTCTGTGATTGGTCCCAGTCCGGTTGTGCTCACTGGGAGGCGGCTGAGTCCGGTTCTGTTTCTTGCTCGCCCGGCTCCAGTTCTGGCACCACTCTCTGCAGACATTCTCCATCTGGCCTGAAAACCTCCTCCTCTGGGCGGCCCAAAGCTCCTGTGCTCGCCGTGTAAAGACCAAGTCTCTCCAGTCTCGAGCTGTCAGTATGGATACACTCCAGTCAGCTAATACAACCTCTAGCTGCACGGCTAACTGAGCTAACTAGCCAACAGCAGCTACAGTTAGCTGTTACTCTAGTTATATGCTGCCCCCTATTTGTTAGGAGTATGAATTGGACTGGTGGCCAGTTCTTACATATTACACCTTTAAGAAATATTTTAAAATAATTCCTTGATCTTTGTTTAAAACAGTATATTATTTACTTTTTCCTTGGTCTGTCCGCTAACTTTTCACCAAATTTTATTAACAAACATGCCACTGTTTCAGAGGTTATAAAGTTTAGAAAACATACAAGTTAGTTAGTTTTAGTGAAGAAGTAAACAGCGACAGTCACTGGTAGCAACAGCTTGCAGCTCACTGTCCCAGATGCACTTTTGACCAACCCCCCCGTGTGACTCTGCACATGAGCGTGTTTCCGTGTCAGCAGCGGGAGCATCAAGGCGTGCTCCGGGCTGAAGAAGCCAGAGAGAAAAAAGGGAGTGAGGAGCAGAGAGTGGAAGAAGGTGGAGGAGGTGTTTTTTGGTGGCTCTGGGATGCTTTCCTGGGCTCTTCTCCAGAGGTAACGAAGATCAAAAGCTGCTTTGGAAAAACCTTTAATTCATTTTTTTCCATTCTATAATCCTTTCAGTCACCTCTTTTTCCCCTCGGAGCTCTTTGTGACCCAATGTCAGCTAATTGAAATGTAGGTGGGAGGTATTTATCACACCGCCTGTCATAACCAGTTTTATGACAAGTTACAGGAAAAGATTCTTTTAGATTGTTAGAATACCTCAGACTATATGAATGATTCCAGTGGCAAAATCCCAATGATGTAGTTAAATGTATGACTAAGATCTGAACTTGTTTTTTGACTTGGGTCACTCTGTCCTCCACATCAGTGCTGGCAACGAGTTCCTCACCTCTACTACCATCACCCTACTCATCATATCAGCTTCTTGTTGCTTCTAACCCTTCCCTGATCCTAATACATCTCTTCAATCCATGTTTTCTGCACCTCTGTTTCTGGATTTTGTTCTTCCTCTAGAGGGCAGTATTGAACAGTGTTAGTAATTTCTGTGACAGCACCATAGATGACTGAATTCTGTAGCTTGGTAACACATGAAAGGTTACCGACAGTGTTCTCTCTGTCAGGATTTTAACGTTTTGGTTTGGTTGTGTTTATAGACTTCATTTAATATTTGTCATTGTTTGTGTTAGGAACCTTTGGTTCTTGCCCCAGAAGAGACTGAAGCTGCCACTGGACAAAGCTCTGAACCGACTGGAGGAGAGAAACAGGTAAGTTAACTGTCAACACTGTCAAACATCATCACTGGTTCCTATTGAAAATATTAAATCTAAGCTTTTTTTAAAGAGTATAAGTCTGGTGAAATCAAATCAAAAAATCAAAACCAACAATGAATTGATCCTACTAACAAGTATTGTCTGTATATTCAAAGCCTGATATGTCTTATTCGATATAGCTCCACTGTTGTCCAAAAGCAGCTAAAAACTGAGCTGCACTGTTGCACACATTATCATGAACACACACGCAAAAGTTTATTTTCACTAAATGCTGCATATGCTGTCTTAATGTAATACTGTAATACATAGCAAATCAAACCTATATTTCAAAGTCCCCGCTACCTGCACTACTTACTTGTACTGGTCAGAAAGTCAGAGAATTATGGTTGTTCTGGTACCGATACGAGTATCGGAAATGCCTGCAGCCTAAAATGCTGGATCGGATCACGTAAGAAAAGTTCAGGCATCAGAAGGAAAAAAATCAGACTTGAACATCTTTATGGAAAATATACATTGTTGGTTTTAACTTTTTTGTGGGATTTGTTGACATTAACAAAAATAGAGAATTTCACCAGCCTTGTCTTTTAATTAGTTACAACTGCCAATGGGAGCCATTGAATCTGTCTTATAATACAGCAGGTTGTACAAGATAACAAAAGATGATTAATAACAGTATGTAATATCAATCCATAACAGAGTGTATCAGTAACTGTGTGATTCCTTTTCTCTTGTGGTGACCCTGTTGACTAAATGTTCAGTGTATTTTAACTGACTGACCTGACTGATCTTCTAACCCTGCTCATGTTTCTTCAGGATGTTGAGGTCCCCACTGACACCACAGGAGCAAGTTCATCTGAAGCTTTATCAAAACCGCTGGGCACAGTCAGAACTCAGACACTACCTGAGAGCATGGTAAACACAGCCTCCACCGTAAAAATCTCCAAACCCGACTCTGGAGCCCAGCAGAAATGTGTAGTGTCCTAGATCTAGAACTTGTTTGACTAGAACTTCTCATTTCTTCTTGATCTCAGCATTGAACTTGCAGCTTCTTGTAGAGCCGTGTGCAGAAAGCCTCAGATTCTACTGCTTCTCCTAGAATCACTCTTAGCCTATCCACTTCTAGAACTCCCAAACTCTTCTAGAACTTCCTTTACTGTTCTAGAGTCTACATGAGACCTGTCATTCCTCCTAGAACAAAGCCTAGATCACCAGTGTTTACAGTTTAACTTGGATCTCCCAAATTCTTCTAGAACCAACCTCCTCTAGAATCAAGACAAGGAAGTCTTGGCACTCCCTACTTTTCTAGAACAAACAAATGCAAAACTTTTTCTAGAGCTTAAACGTCCTGACTTCTTCTACAGTCAAACCAAAGCCACTGACTCTCTCTAGAATGTGAATATTTTGACCACTCTACTGGAGCCAAACCAAGAACACCAGTTTCTTCAGCTTATTCTAGATCTCTTAACTTTTTCTAGATTCAACCATAGAACACCAAGTTTTTCTAGAAACAAAACTTCATCTAGAGCTCCCATTTTTCAGCCTTGAATCTGGGACTCTTAGAATAAAGCTCAGTTTTAAGGCTCCTTCTAGAGTTTTCTAGAACATGCCCAGGAACTACCAAATTCTTCTAGACCAAAATCTATAACCCTTTTCTTCTACAGTCAGATCTCTAAATGACTTTTAGAGTCCAGCTACAACTAAACCTCAGAACGCCTTGATTCCTCCATCTGTCCTCCAGAATCAAGCCCAGATTTTAAGGATTTATCTAGAATCTTCTAGAACAAGCCCAGGAACTCCCAGAGTCTTCTAGACAAAAGTCAAAGTGTTAGAGCTCTAAATGTGTTGTGTAGAGCCCGGTTAGAGTCAAACCTCAGAACTCCTCACACCTTCTGGAACTAAACCTAGAATATAGAATATCAGTTACTTCTAGAACCTCTGTTAGATCTCACAACTTTGTGTAGACCCAACCTTAGATCTTCAGATCTTCTCTAGAATCCAGCCTTAACTTTTATGTCTTTCTCTACAGTCTCGTAGAACAAACCCTGAAACTCGCCTTTGACTTTTTCTAGAACCATTTTTTTTCTACAACCAAACTCAGAACTCTTACCTTCTTCTTGAACTAAACCTTGAACTAGAGCGCCTGGAATAGTCCAGCAGGTTCTTCTAGAAATGTCTTTGAACCCTCAGTGCATTTACATGGCAGAGAATTCCAGAACATTGGCTTCCAACAGTTCAGAGCTGTGGATGTTTTGTTTACATTTGAAATTTGAATCCTTTATCAGTGTTTCTGCGTCATGACAAATAAAATAGAGGACAGGACCGAGCGATTCAATCAAACCAAATGTGTGCCAAAGATGTACTTTTTTCCACGTTTATGTGTGTGTTTACATGAAGGACTCCTGAGCTCGGCCATCCTCAGAGTAATTCTGCCTACTTATTGACACGTGGTCGCCACTTAGATGTGGCTCAGGACGACGCAGCACATTTATTTGCAACTGTGTGAGAAGTGGTCAGCAGGGTGATGGTTATCATTTTACCAAACAACTGAAAGCAGACTGATTTAGTATTTAGCATGCGGGGTGGATGGTTTTTAACAGTCTGTATCAAGCTTTTGCATGGACCTTAATGATTAATTAATGGGTTAATATGTTTTTATAAAAGGCAGAAATCATTGTGTACGAATAGACATATTTTGTGAACGATGTTTTATAATGTATCATATAGGGAATGGTGACTTAAAATAGTTCAACTTTTTGATTTACTATCAGAGCTGAGTATAACTGTTACAATAAACTCTTGTCTGCTTGCTTACATGCATCTGCCATTTGTATTTCCATAAGCTGAACATGATAATTGATTGGTGTTTGTACAGAGTTGATTGATTAACTGAGTAATTAATAGTTCAATTAATTGCTCAGTCACTGCCTGGCAGCAGAGGAGAGTCTGGAGAAAGATTCCTGCTTTGTTATGAATCAGCAGCTTTTGTACTTCAGAAAAATTTCCAAGATGACTGTTGGCCATGAAAATGCACTGGTTTGACATGATTACTGATTAACACACTGCTGTCGGCAGGTGAAAACCACATAACTCCAAATTTAGTTGTATTTAGTGTAATTAGAAGAATTGCCCTCAAATAACCATAAAATGATATAACTTGCTCTTGTGCGAGATTTTTAAGGCTCATTTCTAATTTCAGCAATTCATCAATCAGTTTGAGAGCATAACACCAGAGATGACGCAGTTTTTTGGAGATGCAGGGTTTTCACCTGGAAGCAGCAGCACTGAGATGTCTTAAATTACATGGCATGTGCTGTACTTGTACCTTGTTCCACTTTTTGTCTTTCCATTCTGTCTACATATCCAAACAAGAACACAAATATAAATAAACCCACGTCAGTGATCGACTCCCCCGTCTCTCTTTCTCTGTGTCAGGAGCTCTTGAAGGGACAGAGGGGGCTTGCATGGAGGGGGGATGACCCCGAGGGGCTGAAGACATGCACAGTATACACACCGAGCACGCAGACACACACACCTGCAGACTTCTCACAGGTCGAAGACAGTTGCACCTGTCCAGAACACACACACAGACTCATGTAAACATAATGAGGGAATTAAAGACTTCACAGCTGTAAGACCAGAAACCAGTGACGCTGACAGCGGTATGTAGTCAGTGGAGACATTTAGTTAAGCAAAAAATACATTTAAAGAAATCACACTTGCCGCCGTGGTTCCAGCATGATACACAAGCAAAAGCACCGTCCTCCTAACTCTCTAACTGTGCAGGAGTGGATGCAGAGTTGGGGTCTGGTTGCTCATAAATAACTCACTGATGGACTAAGTTGACCAAACTGATGTTTCAATTACAACATAACCATCCAGGTGTTGGTTGATTTTATGTTTGACCTGTAATAAATTCATGCAGTTTGATGTGCAGGTTGAACCGTTTTTGAGTTGACTGACACTCAACCCTGGTGAATGCTGTATTTGTTTCCCCTGCATTTACCTTTAAAGCATCTTTAGTACATTTTATGTTTGCATTTGTGAATTTACATTAATACAGAGTCCTCAAACTATCAGGAGGGGCACATTTTTAAATTATTTTTCTTAAAACTGGGAACATGTATCCTAAAAACAATTCATTTTTGAAAGATTTATTTTGTTACTTCAATTAAGGAATTTGTATTCTCAATTTAAATGAATAATTTGTGCCTTTGAATAACTAAATTTGCTCCATCAAAATCAATTCATCCTCATTCTATTTGTCTGCGCCCTCCTCACACACATACATTGGCATTGGAATTTAAAGGGATAGTTCAGATGTTTTGAAGCAGGGTTGTATGCGATACTTATCCATAGTCAGTGTATTACCTACAGCAGATGGTGGGGATGTAACTTAATGCCAAAAACTGAACATATGTGTAAGCCACAATAAACAGTCCATGATATGATATAAAAACAAAGAAAAGTGGTGACTTGTGCTTTTGTTGTTTTAATAAAACAAACAACAGTAAAATAGCATAAAATAAAAGTAGCAGTCCATGACCTCCATGACCTCAGCATGCACAAAAAACTGGCCTGAATTGTCTTTGGTGATGAATGTTTGAATTATGTAAGAACAACTGCAACAACAGAAACAATGCAGCAGTCAGTAGCCGTGCTTTTATAACTAAAATAAAGTTAATAAAATTAAATAATGCAACATTTGATCACAGTTCACTACAGTGTGGAGACATTCTTTAATGTGAAATCATGATATTCAGTGTATTGTTAGATCCTTGGTAGATGCCCCCAGTTTGAAGAAGCAGCAGCGAAACCTTTTTTTAGCCATTTAAAGTGTGTACGCTATAATTTAGAATATTTTCACTGATTTACCTTCTCACCAGACAGCATTTTTTGATGGGAAACTTGAAATTGTATTGCTCTCTCCAGAGCCACCAGACTCCTTTGACAGAATACGTCTACTGTTGCCTTGATTTGGTAGTTAGTTTGCATTATTTTGTGACTTTGGTGTTTTAAAAGGTTCATTTGGGTTCACTGAAGTCACACAGTAACACAAACAAACTAAAAGATAATGGCAGCAGGAGACCAGCAGCTCCTTTGTTCTGTGCAGTAAAGTTGTTGATCTTGCCAATGGAGTTTGGTTGCTTGCACAGAGCAATATTTGTCTTATAAAACGACAGTTTACCATCAGAAAAGGATGTCAGAAGGTAAAGTGTTGAAAATGTTCTAAATTTAGTGTAGCTTCCTGCACTGGTGCTTCTGCTGCTTCTCCAAACTGGAGTTGTGTCGACTGCCATGCAGCCACACTTCAAAAAATCCAAACTATCCCTTTAACAGAATTTCATATTGATCATAGTTATCTTGCTGCCATACATAACACAGAGGTGAAGGACCAAATTATTTTCAGAGCATGATTTGCTATTTCAAAGGCAAAAATATCATTTAAATTATCTCAAAATGTTTCTGATTTGAGACAAACTCATCAGAAATACTCTCTCCTACTAATAGAGGGCTCTGTATTTTCACATTAGACTAAAGCAACATCAAAGCGACAGTGAAAGGTTTAATTCAGACATACAAAGGAGGTTTGTTGACTCTTGGTGTTCACCTTTTCTTAAGGCTCCATCAGTCAAATCCAGACTAGTTTCCAGGCAAGTGTGTGTGTTCAGTCTTTTGATGCATTGTGAGTTTGAACTTGCACCAAGAAGAAAAGAATTAAAGAAAAGAGCAGTAAAACTTTATACTTTCTGAGAGAGTAAAAGATCAGATGATTGACAGTTTGAGGAGGAAGTCGGGAAGTGTTTGTGTTAGCTGCTTACTCAGCTCGCCCAGCCCGGCCCTCTGTCTGTCTCAGCTCCGCCTCTGTGGCCTGAGGCCTCTTTTCTTTCTCTGTCTCTGTCATTCTGTCTCGCTCTTCCCTGTGATAAAGAGTCGCTGTCACTGGAGCCCTGCCACCGCTCCAGGAAGTGGTTTCTTTCTGCCACAGGTGGGTGGAGCAGAGAGGGGAAGAAAGAGGAGAGAGTCTGAGAGCGAGGGAAAGAGAAAGACGAGCAGGCAGGAGGTGGTGGTGGTGTGAGAAGCTGATTTACAGGTCAGAAGTGTTTGTTTAGGTCAACATTAGAGCTACAACCTGTTCAGGTAGAGCCAACTTAAAGCTGCAGTTTCAGCTCAGCCCTCCCCCTCTCCCTCTCCCTCCCTCTTCTCTCTCCACCTGCGACCCTGGAGCAGAGAGGTTCAGCCGGGTGTGTTGTTGTGTTTGTGTCCCAGGCCCCGGAGGAGCCTCGGTCTGCTGGGTCCCAGCCTGGGTCCCGCCCCGGCGAAGGTGTCCTCCATGTGTGCCTGGAGAGGGTCGGCCAGCTGGAGCTGTGGCTGCAGAAAGCCCAGAGGAGCCTGGTAGCCTCCGGAGCCGCCGGTGCATCAAGCATGCAGGACAGCGTGGAGCAGCAACTCCTCACCTGCCAGGTAAGCCCCGCCCACCAGGGGACAGCAGGTCATTCCCAGGATATTTCAGGTCAAATGATGTTTAGAAATCTACAGTGAATTCAAACTGGGTCAGATGAGGTTGAAAAGGGAAGCTAGATTACATTTAGCTGTTCTTCCAACGGCCTTTTGTTAAGCAGGCAGAGAAAAAAGTCTCTTCTTTATTAAGATTGTTATTGTTAAGACTTTCTTTTTGCAGACTCAGTTATTTTCTCATGTTTATTTTTGCATCATTGCGCCTTTCTTCTTTAATTACAAATGTGTTTTTTTTAAACTGCTGTTGTAGCAACCATTTATTAAAGCTAATGCGGATCCAAAACAAGGAACAAAGAAATTGTGTTGAAACATTGGATATATAACAAAATTAATAAAAATAAAAAGAAGTAGAAGACGACACTGATGATTAAAACAAGGCTTCTGTTGCTGCTGATAAAAACTATAGTTGTTGTTCATTAGAGTCCGATTAATAAATATTGGCCTGTGATGGTCATATTGGTGTCGTGTACAATGTTGCCCGATACGCAACATTTTGAAAACATTTTTTTTACAACACAAAATGTAGAAAAAGTTCCATATTACTTATTAGTTTCTCTGCTGATCCAGTGGACTGTTAACACCCAGAAACTTTTCGTTGTAGCTGTTCAGACGTCGGCTGTGCTGGAAACAAAGTCCACCTCTCTGAGTGAGGCCTTCAAATTAGATTCGTCACCACAGATTCTCTCTCGAGGAGCCAAACAAACTCAAAATAATGACAGTACCTTCATCCACTTAGCTGTAATATAACACAGTCCCTGACAACATGTCACTCATGTTTATCACATCTGTTTGTGATGTAAACAAGGCAGCTGGCCAGCTATAAGTTGTTAGTATAGTCAATAAATCGATGTCAGGAATTTGTATTTGTATCGGAATCTGTCTCAAAACTCCAGTATCCATCAAGCTTGATGTTCGTGTAATTTTGAATAGAAAAATAAATATTTTGAAACTATTCAAGATTGTAATATTTGCTACATTTGCTGCAGTATCAGGAAGCAAATACCCTCATGTGTAGAGATTTCTAAACTTTCTGGCTTGTGACTCCTCAAAATGAACCCGTGTCTATTTGAAAACTTGAGACCTCTCGTCACAGGTTGCGTGTGTCCACCAGGTGATAATTGACAAAATAAGATCTGTTGAATATCGTTATTGTTGGGTAGAAAGAGGAAAGGATCTTTCTCAAACCGTTACCACAGAGAGAGGACGCTGGCATCTGAAACATTCAAACAATCATTTATTCTCAAAGACTGGATCAGGAGAACCGTGAAAAACAGCTCCAGGCCAAAAGTGTACCAAGTGTCCACATACTTCTGGCCATTTCTGGTATGTCCCATCGCCAGCTTGTGAGTAGAAAGTGTCAGTTAATCTCTGTGAAGGGTTAATAAAAAACACCAGCGCACAGGTCGGCTCCACTTTGAAACTTGAAGCATCAATAATAATTTTCCCTCTCAGTCAAACACAGTCGACTTTAAATGAGGCTTAAATTACAGAAACACTTGTTCAGAGTGAAGCTAAACTAGTTTTTCAAATCAGCACCGACAGTCTGAGATCATAATCCTGCTTCTGCCGGGCCCGTCTGCGCCACTCAGCTAAGAATAGCGACAATCGCAGGTCACTGGTCGAGTCATGTGACCTTACAAATATGTCAAGTTGCACAATGTCGCGTCAAGAGCGAAATATGACTCATGATTCATTTCCAAATTCTTGCAACATGTCAGCTTCTCACTGTTGAGCTGAGAAACCACAGACTGAGGATGTTTTGGCTCCTCAGAGGTTCAAACTTCCCTCCCATGTTGCCGTCTCATGGATGATGTAAGACGTTAAGACACATCTGGCTCTGTAAGTGGACGAGTCAGAGTTCATCAGCCAGAGACGTTCAGTCGGTTAAAGTTGAATACAGTCATGTTTGAGTGCGACACAGAGACACAGACAGACTGAGTGTTACAGATTTGACCGTTACAGGTCAAAGATCTGTTTGTTTCTCTTATCTCCATCCTGATAACACAATAATGCCGACACTGCAGCCACTTTCGGATGTAAACACTGTTAAGTGTATTTTAATATATTTGGTCTGTGTGCTTCCTGTTTGCTCTGTAGGGTGAACAATGCACAAACGCTGTCTCAGCTCTAACATTCGTTCATTCAAAGAATCTCAAACCTTAAGATATTTAAACCTCAGCATCGTTCAGTGAATGATACTGTGCTGCTGACCGCTGACCAATCAGAGCTCCTTCTGCTGCTCTGTGAGTTGGACTTTGATATTTATGTTGCACCTGTACACCTTTTTAAGTTCAAGTTAACCTCTCCCACTCCACCCTCCCTACCATAGATCCCCTTTTTATCACTTTTAGGAGGAGAAGTGGATCTTTATGGGGAGACAGCAAGTCAACAGTTCATGCCACATTTAATAATAATAAAAATAATACTAATAAACTTTATTTAGAGAGCATCTTTCAAAACATAGTTACAAAAGAACACTTTAAAACCAAAGAAAACGAGACCGACAGTATCAACACAAGGAGAGTAAAACTACAGAATCAGTTTTATTTAAAAGTGATTTAAAAGATGGGACAGAGTTTGCTGATCTGATTTCCTCAGTCCACAGTCTCAGAGCTCTAATTGCAAAGTCTCTAACAGCTTTACGTACAGGTCTCGATCTGAGGATCTCAGGGAGCGGGAAGGAACATTAGGCACTAAAAGCTCAGCTAAATAAATAGGAGCAAGGCCTCTCAGAGGTTTGTAAGTAATGAGCATTAAAATCATTTCTTAAAGTAAGAGGTAACCAGTGCAGGGAGGCCAGGATGGACGAGATGTGGTCATGTTTCTTTAACTGAGTCAGAGTGTTTGAGTGAACTGGAGACGGGAGAGAGATTTTTTTTACTGATGCTGGAGAGCAAAGAATTACAATAATGTAAATTACTGGTTATGAAGGTTATGGTTTCCAGGTTTATGGCGGAGAGGAACGGTCTGAGCCTGTTACAGAGGTGATGGAAGCAGGACTGAAACATTGATTTGACATGTTTGTCTAAACTGGGATCATGACTGAAGAGGACAGAGAGATTTCTGCAGTGCTGAGTTACTGAATGGGACAGAGAGCAAAGACTGTTTGATATTTGAGAGTTTAGAAGTTGTAATCTGTAGAAGTAGCAGAGAAGAGTGTATAAGGGCTTAGAAGATTATGATGGAACTGTATGATGGTCATTCCCATGATATCTCATGGTTGATTCCATTTTTTACACAGATTTTCTGCAAAATATGACCATTTTTAACCACTAGAAAATGTTAAAAATGGTTAAAAATCCCTTAAAATTTCCACATTGAGACAACAAGACTGTCCAGAAACACCAGAGGAAAAATTTATGATGTGATTTAGTTTAAAAAACTTTTGACATTTTGAGAATTTCTGTAAGAATTACATTGGATCGTGAGCAATTCTGTCCTGCTCAGAGACGCCCTTATCGTCAGTAGACCAGGGAAAGACATCCGTCCTCTGAATGTTCCTGGTCTCTAGTTTGTGATAGTCAAGTTTCATGAGACTGTGTTTATCCTAGAGGTCATAAAAGGTCATTTTATACACCTGCAATACCCAATTTATGCAGTTCCACTGCTGTTTAGGGACCCCTGTATGCAGGAATTTATGCAGAAAATTACGCATTTATACCGCGTGCCTCCTGAAGAGGCTTTTAGGTCCTATTCTTGCATGTCCTGCTTTATATTACCTGTGACTTCCTTGTTCTCAGGTCAGGAGACTCTGCTGAGTCTCAGTCAGCAGAGATCATTAACTGTCACCTGCTCTGATTTTGTGACCTGTGAAGTTTCCTTTAAAATGTCAGACTGTTCAAACCAAAGCCTGCCAGAGAAAGTGAGTCTCACTAAACATTAATCCAAAGCTTCTTCTTCAAACATCAAACATTTTTACTGCTTTTCTGCTCCTGCCTCACTCTTTGGAAACTGTTGGATTATGTTGTACAGTAATGCTAAAATATTAAACATCACCGGTCCGCTCTCTGTTTACCGTCGGACGTTGGGACAATCAGTCGGTGAACCACAGTTTGACAAACACTGAATGTCAGCTGATGGTATTTGCATTGAGGGCGCAGCGTGGCTGCAGAGGTGGTGACCAAACTGGCAAAGATCAGGGTGTCAGAAATCAACTAATCAAATGTTGTCGTTTTAAACTCTGCCAAGAGCTTCCTGACGACCAAACAAACACGTGAAAACAGGCTGCAGGAGAAAGCTGCACCGAGCAAGCTATCATCTCCACTATTATCAGTTTATATTGTAGTATATTATATATTTGACAGTTTATTTATTGTTTCTGTCCTGTGAAAACTTTTCATGAGCCTCATATGTAGGAGAAATCTCTCAACCCATAAAGGAACAATTAATCCATCACTTTATGTGAAAAAAATCCACCAAATATGGAAACACCCCCAAACATCCAGCTTCCCTCCTTTAATTTGCCCTCAAGTAGCTGTTAAGTTGTTAAAGCATTTTATTCCACTCTGTCTGACAGTATGATGGATTGTGTATCGTGTTTTTCCAACACTTCATTGAAATTATATGATGTTTACAGAGTGAAAAACTCCAAGACCACAGGATTTTGTGGCCGCAACGTTCCATTAAATAGAAATATTTGTGTGTTTTGTGCATAATTTTAGTCACATTTCCTCAAAATTCTGCCAAGCAAATTCAGTATCTTTGAAATCTGAGGTTCTCCATTAGAATTTGAAACAGTAAGACATGTAATTAGAATTTTACATAACACCACTAACTATTAAAGTGTTATTTCAAAACCTATTTATATACAATTTTGCATAATTCTGTTTTTATAAATTAATTTTCAGTTAACGGTGGGACTTTACATGAATGACTGTTCTGCAAAAACCCTCTTTATTTTGTAGGTTTTCATGTTTTCAGATCATTTGAACGATTACTGTTCTTCAGGTTGGATAAATTCTTTAAAACTCTTTTGATAAAGTCTTAAAGTTGTCAACGTAATGGCAACATCCATATTTTATTAGATTATCTCTGACATTGAGTGGAAAATATAAAGTTTACCAGGTAACTCGTGCAGAGGAGGAAGAGTAAAAGCATCATAAAATGTAAATATTCATGCAAAACAAGTGGCTCAAAACAATTTTTAACTGAAGCAGATATTCTCTGTTATTTTTCATCTGTGCTCAAACTGGTGTAAGAATAAAATCTGACATATTTGACAGTTGTGTGTGATTCAGTCTGTGGTCCTCACAGGCTTCATCATTATGTCCTCATTCAAAGCTTTGGCAGGTTTTCTCCTCGCAGGATTCGCTCCCCGCTGACCCCGGGAGTGTAACCGGATCCTCCATTAAAGTTTCAGAGGTTAAACACGTCCCACAGTCACACGTCACATTTGAATGAAGCTTTGTGGGCAAACAAACAGCCGCTGATGAGATCTTGTCTCCTATTCAAATTTACTGAAGAGCGTCGTTCACAGAGACGCCTGATCCGTGACCCAGATCTGACTTAAACCTTAGATATGAGGCTTTGTGCCGCTTTGTTCACAACTGACCTCGACGCAACTCCTGGGAGGGACGTGAGAAAAAAAATTCTAGTGATCCATTTTCTAAAGTAATGTCTTATTAGGGCCAAATTCAAATTATTTATGTTGTTAATTAAGAAACTGCCTTAAATTATAGTCCTTTTTTAATTATTACTTTAAAATGTTCTTCATTACCATCTTTTAATGTACTTAGTTTTTTTGTTAGACTGATTTGTTGAAGTTTGTTCTTGTAATACTCATTCTGGCCACAAGAGGCTGAAGTGAGCCACTTACCCAGTGACTAAAGCATTCCTGTCTTTCTTTTGGCTGCTGGTTTTTGGCACCTTTTAAAATACATTTCTTGTCAAAACAAAAAGTTTTTTCCTGGATAATTTTTCAATTACTTTTTGAATCTGTGAAAACGAGGTCTAAATAAAGTTTTTAAAAGTTTTAATTTCTCTACCTCTCAGTGCTAATCTGCCATTAGCATTAGCTATAAAGACATTAGCCTTTAGCCTGCTAGCAAACAAGTGAAAAACGTATTTTTCATGGCTAACCAATGTACACAATATGGATAAATTAAGACGCGCCTATAGAAAACATTGACTGCCTTTAGACCTATTTGGTACATTGGGTAATGGTGCAATTCAGCCTCTTGTGGTTGACATGAGTATTACAACAACAAACACTTAACAAACAAATTATCCTGGGGAAAAAGTCACCTGCCAAGACTTTCTCCCATTTGTTCCAGAGATGAAAAACAGTAAGTAACTTAAAATAATCCTGGCACAACCTTTTTTCTCCTCTTCTGAAGTCATAAGAAAGGAGAGAAAACAATTTAGATCAGATTTTCCTTTTCTCACCTGCCTCTCGGGGCTTCTGTCGTACTCCCACCCGTTCACAAAAAGACTCTCAGCACATAGTGTGAGTTCTTGTTAAAAGAATAAACAGTGTGTGTTTGTGTGTTAATGTACAGGAGATGTTCCTGGAGATCGAGCAGAGGGTTGCCAGCCTGTCAGCGCTCGGCCTGCCCGCTGACCTGCAGCAGCAGCAGCAGCAGCAGCAGCAGGATGAACCGGGAGCTGTGGGCTCCGAACAGGAAGCGGCGGAGCTGCTCTCGTCCAAACTGGAGCTCCTCAAGGCCAACCTGGTCCACTTCCAACAGCTGCTGCAGGACAGACAGGGAGAGGACAGGGGCGTCACACACAAAGATCCACAGGAACAGGTACAGACAATCTGAATGAGGACAGATTCACAGAAACAGGACACAAATAAGAAGTGCGACAAGTTGTAGCAACAGGATAAAACACAATATGCAGCTAAAATGAAAAATGTCTGGTCTCATATTTAAAATTTGTAATTTTAGTCATGTTTGTTTTTTGTCTCTCTTTCTCAGGACCAACAATTTTAAGCTTTTCTATATGAAAGTGTCTCATATTTTTATTTTGATGTGGACAAGTGACTTATGAATGTGCAGCTTTACTCTTTTTTGTCACACAAATATTCATATGTGTTGCGTCAGTAAGTTCAGTTCAGCCCAAAATCAAAAATAAATATTTTTGCACTGGCCTGTAGTGTTATTTATCCGTCAGTGAGTATCCGTCGCAGAGTTTTGGAGATATCGGCCATAGAGATGTCTGCCTTCTCTCCAATGTAACGGGATGAAATAGGATTTGATTTGTGTTGCTCAAAGCACCAAAAAGTTACAGGTCAGTGAAGGTAGGAGCGCTGCGTTGGTCCACTATTTTCAGTACAAACAAAGAACAGGAGCTTTTTGGCAGAAGAAATATGTTTGTCTGCACTGTGACAAAACCTCTGTAGAGTGTTGGTGGACAAAGATAAAAAGTTTGTCCACCGACACTCTACAGTTTTTTTTCACTCTTTAGACAAACATATTTCTTCTTAGCGCACCAAAGGAAGTTACATTTGAAGTTACATTGTTTCTTATCAAAAATCATGACCCATGACCATGTAAGCAGTTTCATGATGGAACTACTTTCTTTCTGGTAGAAAACAAAGTGTTTCCAGTAGATTTTACTGCACAGAAAAATATGTATTTTTGATTTTTGGGTGAACTGTCCCTTAAAATCCACTTATATTCCAGTCACATGACATTTTTATCATGTTATCAGTCTTATTCCATATCTGTGGACCTCCGCAAACCACACTAAAGTCTGTTAAGTTTTTTAACCCTTTAAAACATTTTTTCTGGTCTTATATGTATATGAGGGAAATTCAATTCTAAAGTCTGTTGTTTACACAACATTGTGCATCATACAAGTATTATGAAAAACATGAAATTCAGTGGACTTCAGAAGACTGTAGCTGCATACTTTTATTTAGTGTGAGAAGATGTTGAGACAGGAGTTTGTGCTGCTGACTGCAGAGCAGATGGAGAACATGTGACAAAGTCACTCTGGTAATTATTAACACGTTTGCAAATAAACTGTAACAGACTCACAAGCACCTTGTTCATGGTTTCCCACTCAGCAGGGAAGCGGGTCTGTTTAGTGTCATACCTGCAGGTGTGAAGCAGAGCTGTTTACACCTCTTTTCAGGCACGAGTCACAAGTCTTCATAAGAAAATCACAAGTCAAAATGAAAGACTTTCAAGTCTGACAACTGAACTTGGAAAGTCTGCTCTTTTTTTTAACATAACTGAGATCAAGTCCTGCATGACTCTGTCTTAATAATGTTTTATTGGCAAGACCGTTACATATTTTCAGGGCGTTGATTAATACTTTAATGAGTCAGTAACTGTAACAAACTCTACTTTATACACTGATGAGGAAATAGATGATGATGATGATGATGATGATGATGAGAACTACTATGATTGAGTTGACTTTAACTTTGATTACGACGGTGATAAATCCTCTCTGCGTCTCTTCTTCACCCGTTTCTCCTCAGAGGTCGTCACCTCAGCCACAGGCCAAGTTGAAGCGCAGCAGCAGCGTTCAGGAGATCTTCTCCTCGCCGAGAAACAAACTCCTCAGACAGAGCAGCCTGCAGCAGCAGAAGGTACTGAACTCTCCTGACCGGTTCAGTGAAGGATTATCGGTCCCTCTGAAGCTCGTTTAAACCATCAATAGACACTAAAAGCCCAAAACTCTCAAATACTCAGTAACTTGAAGGAATTTGTATTTTTTCCAGTTGCTTCAGAATTCAAACCAGCAACTCAATCTGAACTTGAATCTGTTGCGTTGACACCGTCGCTGGTCGTTTTCACTCACAACAAACCTTACATGTTGAAGCTAGCAAAGTATATAAAAGTCATGTTGCTATTTATTATTATTTATTTAAGTGTTAACATAATGCCTTGTTGTTGTTGTTGTTGTTGTTGTTGTGCAGGAGTTGGAGCAGGAGCTGACTGAACAGAGAGGACTGACTCAGGCCATCGCCAGGCAGGGCAGCAGAGCTCGACTCTACAGCCTGGAGTCAGAGGACAACAGCCAGCTGTCACCATGGTAACAACACACTGTATCACCACTCTCTTATATTATTATATATACTTTAATATACTGTATATTACAGTGTGTATGGGATGTATTTTATGTTTTATTTCAGTTTATTTGTCTCTTCTTTTCCATCTTATACGGCATGCAAAATAATAAATGGCATCAAATTGTAACAAACAAATAGTTTTAACGACTTCTAATATGTTTTATTTTCAAAAGAAATTGCAAACTCAACTTCACAATTCAGTACAAATCAACTGAGTTGTGATTATCAGTATATTTAACACACCTGGAAAGAATAAAGCTGCAGTAGTATTAAGAAAATAAAACAAAATGTGAGAAGAATTTTGTAACGGAAATATAATTTATTGATTATCTGTAAGACTAACAGATTTTAACCTCTTAGATCTTTTCTTCTTAGGTTAGATAAGATACCTTCCACCAACCAGAGGTTGCTGGAAAGAAAGAAAAAGAAAGAGAGAAAAGGATGAATTGTTAAGTGTTAATTTTCAGCCTCTTGTCTCCCTGCAGGTCGCCTCCTGCTGCGGCTGATGTGGAGGAGGACTCTGCTCAGAAGAAGTGGGATCACCTTCACAGTCGGCTGCTGGGTTTGGAGGAGAGCTGCCTGCTTCCTCCCTCTGAGGTAAGGCCTCCATCGTGAGGGCCGAAGTGCTTGATTATCACTTTTTCAAATACAAAAAAGAAAGGGAAAATCGGTGTTCTCGCCATGCTTGATTATCACCTTCTTTGAGCTGAAGGCACTTTGTTGTCTCTTTGGTGTTATGGGGACTCCCGCGGGGCCTGATGAAAGTCATGCGCGTCTCCGACTTCTGATGTTTTTCTTTCTCTCTCTCTGTCTGAAGGTGTCAGACTCATCTGTGAGGCGGAGTGATGGAACAGCAGGACGTATGATTGGCACACAAACCCTGAAAGAGCTCCAAACCCACATCAGCCACCTGAGAGATCTGGGACACACAGCAACAGAGCAGCTGGATCAGGTGCACAACACAGCTATTACTACACTTTTGTGTTTTTCATTTCGTTTTTAATTTTTGTTGGTTAGTTTCAGCTGGTTTCCGCAGTGGGTTTGCTCATTTTAGTTTAGTTTTTTTTTCAGTTTAAGTTTGTTTTTAAAGGTGCTGTATGACATTTTCTTCCTCTTGAGGTCACTATAGACCACCAGCCTCTCGTTTACTCAATAAAGTTGGAGAAAGATGGTCATCTGAACAAACAGATGACACAGCTGGTGAAGCACCTACTGCAATGCCTCCACGACTGCCAGAAGCAACCAGCAGAGATTTGCAAAGTTACTCCAACATTAACTTGACCTACACTCTGTATTTATTTTAATTTATATTTCTCTTTGTCACAGACGGTCAGTGATGGATTGTAAAGATGCAAAAAGTAACTGGAATCAAACTCACATTCTAATAAAAGCAAGAGAATGGATGATGCATCAGAGGCAAACAATAACAACAAAAAAAATACACAAGCCTGATTTTTTGTAGATCAAAATTTCAGACCACATTTCTGTTAAAGTGGAAATGAATCTCAGTGGTCAGACAGAATCCCCTGCATGTTGTTTTTTTCATCGCTCACCACAGGAAACACATTTTGACATCACACTTAACAAAAACGAGGAGCAGGAGACAACAAACATGAAAGATGGCCGATAAGAGAAAAGAGAAGCCAGACTGATGAAGACTCGTGTGTCATGTTGTCTTGTGCTGAATAAAAAAATGCATCATGACATAAAAGTAACTTTTTTCCATCTGACTGACTAAAAACTCCTAATACTCGAGTGTGAATCTGTCTTCTGTCTCAGTTCCTATGTTTTGTTAATAGTTTGGCTAACTCTCGGCCCTCAGGCCTTCCCGGTGGACGCCTCCCATCAGACGCTGGACGAGGGTTTGTTTCACGTGTTGTACGGAGCGTCCCTGTCCCTGTCCTCCATCAACAACCTGCTGCACGCACCTGCTGGGGCGACACATGAAGAAGACACACAGCTGAAGCTGCTGCAGCTGCAGGTGGGACTCAAAACAACAGAAACAAACAGTTCTGCTTTGTCTTTAAATTATTTTTTTTTTTTAAACTTGGAATTGGAAACAAAATGAGTTTTGAAACCCTGAATCTCTGTTGTTCAGTGCAGATTCTTTGGATCTTCTTCAGTTCAGTCGAAGAAACATCAGATATCATGATAATAAACTGTATAAAAGAAGTGGACATACAACCAATCAACAAAACATGAAAATTTACCAACTCCAGAAATATCTTCCTTATTAAGAAAAGTTTTAAGGTGCAGTTGTTTGTTCTTACTTTCGAGAAAGTATCAGCCCCTCCAGGATTTTTGGCGGAACTGTTGCAGCGTAAAGTGGCTGATTTCACAGCAGCTTTTCTAAAAAAAAAATTATGAAGCATGTTGGGACGTTTTTAAGCATTTTTTGCAATTAAATTACAGGAGCACATGAAAATTGCAAAAACTTCACTGGTCCTTTTCAGAGTCTGTCTGCAGAGCTGGCTACCCTCGGCAGCGAGCTGGCGTCTCAGGGGTCGAAGGTCAGCCGTGTCCTGGGGTCAGAGCGTTGTCAGCAGTGTGTAGATGACGTGTGTCGAGTCCTTCCTGTGGTCCAGGCTGCGCTGAGCTGCAGAGAGAAGCAGCTCACAAACCTGCAGGAGCAGAACGCAAAGCAACAGGTCAGATATCATCAGTAAACCCTCACTAACTGCACAAAACAAGAACACACCCTGAAATATTTCAGTAAGTAAATGTTTAATCCAGTTTTTATCTTAACTGTAGTGTTTCTGATCCTACTGTCTTTTGTATAATCAGTTATAGAGTAACTCACCTCATCCACTTAATGAACCTCTCATACCAACCTTATCTAACATGTTTATTACAAGTATAATTGTAAACTTTTTAAATGCAGTCTTAAATAACACTTCCTGTTTCTTCAAAATTAAACTCTTGTTGTTTGCATGCAGCACTTTAAAGAACCAGTGTTGTGTTTTTAACCAACAGACGCAACTAAATGAGTTGCATGCAGCCTTCACCTCTAACCAGACGACCGTTCGCCAAAAAATTAATGAACTCACTGGAACCACGGACCTTAACGAACAACTACAGGTACTTTTTCCATGGAGATACTTTACTTTGACAAGCTGCTTCATAATCAGAGGGATTTGAGCGAACAGCTGCAGGTGTTTGGTGGATTTAAAGCTGCAGTGTCAAAGTCCCAAAGATGGTTTCTGTCAAAATGTTCTGGATGTGGGTGTTGGATTCTGTGCAGTAGTAATCAGGGTTGGTACTGGTTGGTACTGATGTCCCGCCCACACAACCAGCTGACTCAATCACAAGCAAAGCTCAGCTGTCAATCAAGACATGGAGCCTGTAATTAAAACAAACTAATCGGAAAAATTGTCACTACATCAGTAAGACAATATCTACCAAAACTAACAGAAACTGTGTCAGAGAAAGATTCTCTGGCATTTATTTTCATGTTTTAGTTTGTGTCCCATTGGCTAACATGAAAGGGGCGGAGTTTATGACCTGTACTTCAGCCCACCACCAGGGGGCAATTGAGATTGAGATTCGTCCATCTTTATATATGTCAGACAGGCGGAGTTTCACAGAAGTCTCTAAAGGTCAAAGGTCAGGCCTTTGCAAGAATGCTTCTTCCTTATAATTAAGCAAAGGTTTAATTAATATAAGTTATCAGAATTAAAGTTGTTACTGTTGGTAAAATACTGAGACATATTTTGGTTTGCCAGCATAGAAATACTGATTTGGTTCTGGATACAAACAGAAAAGCAAGAAGGTAAAACCCTGCTGTAGTTCATGTACCAGTATTTATTATCTTTGTCATCATAACTGACAAAAGGAACAGAGGAATTAACTAAACAGGAAAACAATTAAAAAAAGATATAACAGAAAAGTAAATGTGTTCACACAAGTGCATTAACAACTTTTAGACATAAAGTTTTTATTCATCACATGTTCATTGTTTATTTTTCAGGCGGTGGTTCAGATGCAGGAGTCTCTGCAGCAGCAGGTGGAGCAGGTGAGCTCCCTGCTGGAGGAGGCCGACCGACACAACCTGCCTGCCTCTCTCATCCAGCAGGCCACACAGATACAGGTACAGTAGCTGTTCCACATGTCATATCTGGGTCAGATGTTTAAACATTTATCCATGTTCAAGTCTGCTTTGACATTTTGGAAGCTTGTTCACTAAAGATAATTATAAATAGGTGATCATTCAGTTGGAACATGTTAAATCTTGAAACTGCTTGTCCCTTCTATGAGCAGGGGGAGCTGGACGGCACTCTGGGTGGTGTTCGCTCCTGCTGTGAGGATCTGAGGAGCAGTGTGGAGCTGCAGCAGCAGTATGAGCGGCTGGTCCACAGCCTGGAGGAGCTGCTCGCTCTGGGCTCCGAACGCCTCGCACAGGAGCCCGACGCGGAGCTCCACAGCAGAGCTCAGCTCCAGCAGCAGATCAGCAGTCACACGGTCAGAGAGAATACAGTTCAGAGTGCTTTGGTATCTACAAGTACAAGTTTTACAACATAAGTCCTGACAGAACGTACTCTTTGTATTATCAGAAGTTCTTCCAGTTCCTGGGACATCACTTTAAGATCCTGCAGTACCTGACCCAGAGAGTCCCAGAGAGCGCCCTCCAGAGGTGGCGGGGTGTAATGACAGGCTTGCACAGTGAGGTGGCCCGACTGCAGCAGCTTGGACTGGAGAGAGGGACCAAACTGCAGGAAACATTACAGGTAGTCCAGAAAACACAGTGTATTTACTTGCAGTAAGGATGCAAAGCTTTCAGCTGATATGATAACTGATAATAACCTGCTTCTCATGGCTGATAGCAGTAAGATAATCAATATTTTCATATTTGTTGCTATTTAAAAAGGGGTTCATATAACCTGTAGTTTATCAGCTATAATTTCATTATCAGAATGATAAATAATATTAAATTTCCCATCATCAGACAATAATTTTTTTGTTCAAATACTGAGGATGCATGCATCTCTCATGTGCAGAGTAAGACTGAACTAAAGCAATAACAAACAAATGCAGTGTTAACCAGAGAGCCATCAGGTGAAGAAAGGTTTCAGATTTTATAAAAGAATGTGTTTTGTTCATGTTTTCCAACTGTCCAGGCCGAATGTTTCCGACATGTGATTTTCTCCTGAAGCATAAATTTAGACTGTTGATTAATGCAGAATATATTTATATTAGAGACCATAATTTGTGCATTATTTATGATGAAATTGGCAGGAGTTTAAAATGTAACAGCAGTGTACATCACACTACAGTAACTAGAAAAACTGTTTTATGACTTGAGGTTTGTTCCACTGAAGAGTTTTCATTTCAGACATTTCTGTTTTTAGCCATGTTAAATGTCGGTCTGTTGGTCAGATCACCACTTTGGTCCAGACGGAAATATCTCAACAACTATTCGATGGATTGCCATGAAATTTGACACTGAACAGACAAACATGTCTCCTTCAGGATGAATTGTAATAACTTTGTTAATCCTCTCATTTTTCATCTAGTGCCATCAGTGTGTAATGACGATTCTTTGGTTTATGACCAAATATCTAATGATGTTCCCCTCAGCGTCTGCTGTGCTATTTAGTGCACGTGTGGAAGGAGTTTACCTTCAAGGCTTTCTGCCAGAAAGCCTTTGTGTCAGCAGGCTGTTCATATCTGTTCACTTGAAACTGAATAAAATTAAAAAGAAACTGACAGAAATAAGTCAACTAAGTATAAAAATGTTAAGTCAAACTTCTCCCATAGCCATTTAGTGCTAGTTAGCAACTGTTAGCATGCCAACATGCTAATGTAAGATGGTGAACCAGCTTAACATCAGCATCATAGCATCGTTACTTAGAGCTCGGCACCTTACATGTTAAACTGTTCTCGTTGTTTTATTACCAGGAATTAGAAGGTATCTAAGAGAGTATAATCGATTTAACCTCACAAGAATATAAATGTAGCATAATACAGTATTCATTCACATATACACACATAAAGTAAAACTTTCTGTGTCTCTGGATCATCAAATTAGAAGTCACTGATCTATTAGCCAAGATGAATCTGTTTGCTAAAGTTCATCCAAACTCATTCTTAACTTTTTGAGATATTTTGCAAATGAAATAACAGGTGAAGTTAATTAAAACCAACAGGAATCAGAATATTCATCAACAGACACTCACAGAATGAATTTCATGTAACAGTGTCGTCGTTTCTCCGTCTGTCTCAGCTGTGGTCACAGTGGGAGGAGGACAGCGCCTGGTCAGACTCCCTGCTGAGCGGCATTGAGACTTCATTTCCCAAGATGCACGAAGGGGGTGATTCTGAGGAGCAGATCTCAGAGAAGCTCCCCGTCTACCAGGTAATTTTTGATTAATACACGTGCTCCTTCTGACCGTCAGGGGATAATACTGATTTACCAACCAGAGGACAGAGAGCGCATTTTGCCATGTTCCATTCTGCTCATTTGGAGACTATTGGACGCGCTCTCCACGCTGTACTTTGTGAATGGCACTCAAAACCTAATTGGCTCAATTAAATACAAGCGAATGGGTTGTTTTCTGTAGGAGCACATGATGTTCCTTGGCTTTGATGCGAGTTATTAGTCGAGCGGAGACCTCCAACTAGAATTCATTTTGGTGCGTGTTCCCTGTTGCTCTGCTGTGGGATTGGAAATGTGTCTGTTATTCATCTGAAATGGACTGTGAAGAAGAGGGCACTGAGGGATGAAGGCTCTTACAGCAGCACCCATTTCCAAACATCTCAGACTCACTTTGTCTTACATTAGTTATGTGAAACATTGATTAATTAACCACTAACAATTTAAATGAACACAATAATAAAACAATAGGACTCTTGCTCAAAACAGTTTCTCAGCTGTTGTGATAGAAAGTGTTTTGTGTTTCGTGTCAGGAGCTGCGTGGCGTTCTGGCGGGAAACAAGGCACGGTTCGGTCGGATGCTGGAGGCGGGGCTCTGGCTGCAGGAGGCGGGCTGCAGAGGGGTGGGTGTGTCCACCAGCGAGCTGGAGGGGCGCTGGAGAGCCCTGCACAAGAAGGTGGAGCATGAACGCACCAACGTAGAGAGGAACAGGAAGCTGAGGAGCAGGTGAGAGATGAGAGGGAGAGAAAACTTTCCCAAAGTTAGTTCAGGAGTTCATTTCTTGTTTTAATTTAGATTAGAGAAGTTTTGAAAGTTAAATATTTCTTTATTTTCATTGAAATGTTGAAATGAAATTCTTCCTTTCTTTAGTAAGGTAGCCAGGTGGTTTAGGATTTAATAAAATAGTCAAATGATATTCTTTGTAATAATAAAATGCACATTGCATCTAATGAAAACCACCTGACAAGAATGTTGAAGTCTGAAAAATCTAGATATATGATAAAATCGGCTCGAGTTGTTCATCACACTTTGCAATTTCCCACCAATTAACAGGTTTCTCCGTGACTCCGCTGCACTGACTGACTGGATGGGCGGAGCCAGAGAGATGATTGACCAATGGAGTCAGCTCTCTGTCTCAGCCAATCAGGAGATGGATGTTGAGCAGAGGCGAGAACACTTCCTCCAGTTTGTGGTGAGAAAATAAATCATCTAAACATGTACAAAATGTAAGTTTTAATTTAATGATTACTAACTTTTCTCTTTATGGATAACCACATTTGTTCTTCCACAAGTTTTTGCACTTGAAATAAATAACATCAGCTTCAACCAAGTGATCTTTGATGCAGTATAGCAATGATAAAGACCTGTGCACATTCTCGGCCTCCAAATTCCTTAAGTCTCTCTTCATCGAATTAGACAGAAGCAGAGCATATTTTGATGTCAGTCGACCTTCACACCAGTGTGTAATCAGGACATCTTGCACACGGGACATTTAAATGTTTCTGGGCTGCCCTGCTGCAAATGAAAATGCCAAATTGTTCAAAATACTTTAAAAAATCTGAGCTTAACCTCTGAGGTGAGTTGAGAATGTTGTTTTGACCATTGAATCTCTTGAACTATGAAGGTGTGATTAGGACCATTGTAGTTTTAAAAAAATCGTACTCAACACCACAAACCAACCGGTCACTTTTATGATTGATAAGAACAGAAAATAACAGAACGGTTCTATTCTAGGCTTTAACCAAAGACTTGGAGACCAAAACTGGACTGAAGGTGTCTGTAATCGGTGCTGGAGTCCGGCTGGTCCAGCTGAGGGAAGCAGACGGAGACTCTGACAGATATCCAGAGGACAAAGAGTCTTCACAGTCAGACCTAGATCTTTGCTCCATCCAGTCCCAGCTCAGACAGATCGAGCTGGACTGGTCCAGTCTGCTGGCCGATGTTCCTGTCATCAAACAAGCTCTGCACAAGGTGAGCAGATTCACCCTGTGGTTTGTGTCTTCTACAAGGTTAAAACAAGTATAAAACATAGGATCTTTCAGCAGCAGAACAAAAAACATGCTGTGGTTCTGTCCTACTTTCTACTGCAGTGTTTAAGATAGAGTGGCTAAAATACTGAAGTGGCAAAAATTCTGAAAACTGAACAGGATCACAAACATCTGGTCCAGTCTTCTACACTGACAATGACCAAAATAACAAAAGGACGGCAGGTTTTTGTCCTTATGTGTCTCTAAATGTCATTTTTTTTTACGTAAATGCTCTTCTCTGTGCCCACTTGTGCAGTACGGAGCAGTTTGGTATTTCAAAAACCACACTTCAGTCTTCCTGTCACCAATTAGTTTTAAACATCCCCACTGTGCAGCACAATGCCACCCTAAGGACTCTTCTCACACTTATTGGTGTGAAACCATTCTCCCCTCCATCTGTCTGTCTGTCTGAATCTCCTCTTTCTTTTTCTCTCTTCCAGTCTTCTTCTTCCATGCTCTCCTCTTCTGCCTTTCTAACCTCTCGTCCCGTCTTCCTCTCCTCTCAGCTCTCCTATCCCTCTTCTTCGTTCCCTCTCAACTCCTCTTCCTGCTGTTCTTATTATTTTCTGTCCCTCTCCTCAGTTTTCTTCTGCTCCTCTGATTCATAGTCTTTTCTCCCTCCTCCTTTTTTGCCCTCTTACTCTCCTACTCTGAGTGAGGCTTTCAGGTGACACAATCAGAGCTTCACCAGCAGGGACAGCAGTTTTCTGGGTTAACTCAATCTCCTCTTGGCTCATTTGAGGAGTACAAAAAGTTATTATTTTAAATGTCTTGAAGGTCAGAGAGCTGAAACACTGAATAGAATAGAGTCACAAGTTATGTTTTTTTGACACTGTCTCCTCAGCGATGGGTAAAGACGATGACCCAGCAGGGGGCGCTGCAGGAGCTGCAGGCCTGGCTGGAAGCTGCTGAGTCGCGGCTGCAGGAGCACCAAACCTCCACCACGGATCTGAGCCAGCTGCTGAAATACTGCAAGGTAGAAGAGGACTGAAGGACTGGGCAGTTTAGTACAGAAGCCAATTTCTGCCAGTGTTAGGAAAAAAAGTCCTTTATCTCAAAGCAATGCTCTAACATCTCAAAATAATATGTCAGTTTATCTAAATAATGAGTAAATACATCAAAATAATGAGTTAGTATCTTAAAATAATTAGAAACTTTACATGCTAAGTCATATTGCTGCCGTGCCAGAAAAGAGAATCATGTTATTATCAAAGTTTATTCTAATAAGATGTTTTTTCCCCTCACATCGGTGGAAATGTGCGTCCATACTTCAGTACTTTATGGAAGCTGTGGGAGGTTTTTAATACGTTCATTAAAGTTCTGTACTGAAGTGTGATTTTGAGGTTCTGATAGAACTTTCTGTCTCTATCTTATTGACTAACTCTCTCACCATCCACAACATCTTTCTCAGGAGTATCAGGCAGAGATGTCGGCCCATCAGGCCACACTAGACTATGTGAGCCAGCCGTTACAGATGTGCAGTGCTGAGGAGGGCCGCAGGGGGCGCTACGAAGACAACCAGTTTGCAGATGAGCAGGGTCGTGTGAACCATCGGTGGCTCAGTCTGCAGGAAGCCCTCAACTCTCAGGTCAGAAAACAAACATCAAACTGTGACCACACTTTTCCACATCAAGGTTTACTTACCGGTTGGTTCTGGAACTTTCAGCTGCATCACGTGGTCTTCTACATTAGAATGAGTTTGCTCTATAAAGATATTAAGAAGCATGTCTGAGCTGCTGTTGTTGTCTGTGGTGTTCAGGTCCAGGAGGTGGAGGAGCAGCTGAGGAGCAGAGTGGAGCGGGAGGCCCGACTGCAGCAGATCAACAGCTGGATCAGAGATCAGAAGGTGTGGATGGACTCGGCTCGGACACCCAGCAGCCGGACGGAGCTGCAGAGGAGCATCGACACCTGCAAGGTCAGAGGTCACATCTGCTTTCTGACATCTGTATGAACAATCAGAACACCTGGACAAAATTAGGTTTAATATTACATCCATGAAGAGCCATATTCCTCGAAGGCTTTTGCAAAGTACAAAAAGCTACATCTCAAGTTTTAATCAGCTTTTTTTTTAAGTTGGCTCTTCGATGTCGTGTCTTTGTGACAGGATCTCGAGGAGAAGATCAGGCAGAAGTCTGCAGCCCTTCAGGAGTTGAGAGAGAAATGTGACGGCGGGGCAGAAAACAGCAGCTGTGATTTCATCTCTCAGACAGAAAAATCCATCCAGGCCTGTGCAGCTCTCACACAGCAGGTGAGAGACAGGAAGGGAAATGTAGACGTGAAATGTTTTGTTAGACGTAAAAGAAACAGGTGATGTGTTTGATTAAGTTTTTGTTGTTTGCGGTTCTTCAGTGACAGCTACTCCTAGAACATTTACCCAGGATGTTTAGATCATCTGAGGAGGTTCTACAATCTAAATATAAAAGTTTGTTAGGAGTCATTATTTTCTGTCTATCTCTGGATCATCCTGTGTGTTTTTGAACAGAATGAGTCGGTGAAACAGAGGCTGATTCAGGCCCAGCAGGTGTGGGATCGTGTGGAGCAGCGACTGACTCAGATGACGCTGAAAACAGTGAGAACGTCTCAGACTCTTGATTATCACAGCGGCCCTCAGATCTCCCTGCAGGCACACAGAGATTGGCACGAAAAGCTGCAGGTAGGACCGGTGCACCTCGTGTACCAGCTTGTTCTGGAGTGGATGGAGTCGGAAATGTTTGATAAGAAGAATTCAAATAGTTCAACACCAAATGTTGCATGCAAAAAAGACTCTAAAGTTTCTGGTTTACTGGTTGCACAAAACACCTTGAGTGAAGGTTTCCTTAAAATAAAATCAGTTGCACAAAAGTCTTATTCTGAAAGTTTCCTCAAAATGTCCACTAAAGTATTTAAGATTTTCTCCTATTCTTGGTCTTACACTTGAGGAATTATTTAAAATCAAACAGTTGAATAGCTTCTGTCTCCTATTATTAACTAGAATGATTCATATTCAGATCTTGTTCTGATGTTGTGTGATGACTGATGGTGTTTGTTGTGTTGGAAGCAGCTTCTTCACGAGGAGACAGAAGCTTCACAAGCAGACTGGGACCAACTGAGTCAAACCGTCTTGTCCCTCAGAAACATCATCAGTCCTGCTGCTGCTGCTCTCCTCACTGAGCGGCTGGACAGACAGAGAGACAGGTGAGACAGACAGCCGCACGGACACAAACAGCACACAGTCACACTCAATGAATCACTTATCCTGCTGTCCTCCAGGTGGACTGTGGCGTCCAGAACGCTGGGCGAGCAGTTCCAGAGGAGTCGGGGCGTCCTGCAGGTGTGGGATGTCTACGCCCGGCTGGCTACGTCTTCCTCCCGGCGGCTGCAGACGCTGCAGACTGACACAGAGTCAGCACTGAGCGGAGCGCCTACAGACGATAACACTGTGGAGCAGGTCGCTGTCAAGATACACAAAGTTCAGGTGAGGAAATAAACAAACTGAGAAATCATTCAAAAACAGGAGGTAAAAAAAACAATTTAAAGGAAGAGAAAGCAGGATAATCACTCAACTTTACTTTTCTAACAGCTCCAATTTCTTTTTCTAACTTGAGCTATTTAATGTAATTTCTCCATGTTTTGGAGAGTGAAGTGCTCCTTTTTCTGAAACTTGTCTGAAAGTTTCAGCCATAAACAGAAACTGAACAGAACCTGCTGTCTGAATCTTTTCAGAAATCGTTTATTCAAGTGGATGATTTCATGATAAAAATCCTCAGTGAGAAAAAGGCAGAAACACTTCCACAGTTTGTTTTTTCACTGTCAGTGACTCATCCGTCCTCCTCAAAGCTCACCATCTGTCAGAGTTTAAAGATTCTTTTAGTGACATATTTATTTCACATTTTTAAAGTTTTAAAGAGTGAAGTTTTTCTAACTTTGAAACTTCTGAAAAACTGATATTCTGTCTGAATTCCTCTTCTGTTTTTACTGCACAGTGTTTGCAGGTGACTGTACCCACAGTCATAGGTTTTGAGGTGATGGAGGAGACAGGTCACCCTGAATATGAATTTGTCCCCACCAATAAAAACATGAAAGTAGCACAGGACTCTTATTTTGACGAACCGCTTGCCTCAGTGCAGTATAATCCATTATGTTTTGGATTATCACCTGGTGCCTATATTTTGTGTTTTCCTTAACGTAAATAGACATTCCCACTATAAATTGATGCAGACAAGGCACAAATTGTGAGATTAAAAAAATCACCTGATTACAGGAAATGAAGTGTTTGATGGTCAGAACTTCCTGGGGGAGGACACCGGCGCCATATGTTTCTTCTCTAGTGTTGCAACAAAACTTGACTGCACTATACAGATATCAGCATAATTTAATTTAATTTATTTAATTCATTTTTCACCATGAACAGTTTTTCTGGAGGTTTAAACTGCATCTCACAACCTTCCTCAGTGGATGGGGTTTGTTAAGAGCAAGTTACAACTAATGAATTCTGTCCCTTGAGGAAGAGGAAAATCCCGTAAGACACCACACGTAAAAACATAGTTATATAGTTATTCAGGCACTGATCAAGTTGTAAGATTTTGGGCTAGTTTGCTTCCATAACGTGTTCTTTCACTCCAGTGAAAAGAAAACATCCAAAATGCACACTTAGGAGTTATTTTAGTTAAGTTTTGCAGGGTTTCATTTGCATATTAATACGTTTCAGAAAACTGAAATAAATTTAATAGTTAAATTTTTGACCCTGTTCACCTTCAGTGTGCAAAGTTCATTTTAAAAACGTTTCAGTAACTGTAGACTGTGTTTTCTTTGCCTCGTTCGCTGGTTTGTTTCTGGTCTCTGAACAGATTAAGGCTGCAACTAATGATTATTTTCATTATCGATTAATCTGCTGATTATTTTCTTGATTAGTTGTTTGGTCCATGAAATGTCATAAAATGGTGGAAAGTGTTGATCAGTGTTTATCAAAGCCGAAAGGAATGTCCTCAAACGTCTCGTTTTGTCCACAACCCAAAGATATTCAGTTTACATTTCACATTTAAGAAGCTGGAATCAGAGAATTTGGCTTTCTTTTTTCTGATGAGCAGTTTTGTGTTCATCTACTTTCCCAGAGCTGAGACATTGCCTCTATTTAAATAAATATAAATGAATAAGTCCAGACCCTACAGTTGAACAGTCTCACTACATGCAGTAGAAACATGCTGAAGTCCTCTCATTTCTGCACCTTAATCTGTGTCCGTTTGTCCACCTTTGCTGCAGAGTCTGCAGGAGAAGACAGACACTTTGCTGTCTGACCTGGAGGGGGTGCTGGAGGCCTCTAAGAGCTTGATTGGCCACTTGGAACCTTCAGCTGCCGGTCTGGTCCAATCAGAGAGCAGACTGTTGTCACGTGGGGTCCAGCAGCTCAGCCAGACTCTGAGAGGGAAGCTGGGTCAGCTGCAGGTACGACTTCATGAATGAATGAGACTGTTTGTGGGATTCAGCAAAGTCTCACTGGACTTTACTCAGAAAGCTGCACACAGTGATTCTTAAAGTCATGAAATATTTAACCTGAGGACACGTTGATATGAGCTGTCAGGTAAACAGACTCAGCTGCTCAATCAGTTGATGTGTAGAAACCTAAATTTAAGAATTTTACTGCAACCTGCTGCTGTTTGTTTTGCTCTGTAACCATTTACAATTCATTTTTTTTGCTCGTCCAAAATGAGTTTATTGATATTATTATTGTTGTTTTGTTGTTTATAGTGTGTAAAGCTAGATTTATATTGTTTCTTGTGCTCTAGTAAGTATTTTAAGAGATATTCTGTGCTACAGGCATGTTCTCAGAGTACTGCAGTACCTGTGTGTTTGTTTCCCCACCTGCCACCTAAGTGACCTAAGTGTCACAGTGACCTACAGTATAAATTAAGACACAGATGGCTGTGTGTCATGTGTCATGTTTGCGTGTAGGCGGAGCTCGAACGGCTGCAGGAGTTCGGAAACGTCCTGGAGTCACTGGAGAGGAGCCTGGAGCTCTGGCAGGAGCGTCTGCAGGATGAAGCTCGGATGGCAGACCAGGTGAGTTTATGAATGACCGGAGTACTACTGCTTCTTCTTCTTCTCCTCTGAGACTTTTACATACATACACAATAAAGATGTCTGCAATTGTTTAGTTAAATATGTTGAAGCTGGACATGTTTTCTTGTTGGAAATAAAATTTTTTGAAGCAGATAAGACTAGTTTGCAAAAAGACTGAGATTTTTTTCAAACTATTTTTAGTACAAATCAACTTGTTTTTTAAGATTTTTCTCCTCAAAGTTGAGCTTGAGAGGATCAAAAGTTTCAGAACAGCTACAGATTTTTTTGCTGTTTTCATCACAGATTTGTTTAATATTGTGTTTGTTTTCATCACAAAATTGCTACACCCACTAGACAGACTTTTTCAGAGTGTTAGTGCTCGCTAAAAGATGCAAAGACACGGCCACTGGAGATTTTTTATTTGCAGAATCAATGTTATATTTTAATATGGAAGTGGATCTGTAGTAAAGAGTTTGTCTCCATCTGAGAAGAGTAATCACAGAGCAATGACTCAGGAAATTAAAAAGATCTTGCAAACAGTTTAATGGGGACAGAGGAACATGGAACATATGTGTAGCAGGTACTATTTGGGTGCTGTGATGTCATGCATGCTGGACACCAGACTGTTGTGATCTCCTGTGATCTGAGGTGCCACCATATGTTTGCAGTCTGGCCTCCTGGAGCTGAGCGGCCTGTCTGCTGACCTGGATGTGCTGAATGAGCTGAGCTGCAGCCTGACGCTGGGCGACGCTGCCGCACGCCGCTTGCAACGCCTCAGCCGCCGCTGGGCCGACGCCTCCGCCAGAGCCGAGGAGGCCTGCAGGTCAGACAGCATGAGTACATGACAGTACCTGAAAGTGCTATTAAATTCTCACATTACATTGATACTGTGAGCTGCCTAAACTGCGGCATCAAAAAGTTGATATCGGATCTATAAAATCTCAGAAAATAGTGCACCTGTGATATTTTTCCAGAGCTGTAAGTGACAGCAGTCCAAAACCCAAACACAGAAAAGCAGTAAATCATCACATTTGAGAATCTTAAACCAGAAAATATTTAGCATATTGTTCCTTGATATTTAACCTTCTAATTTTCTGCTGATCAACCGATGAATTGATGAGGTAATCAAGGCAGCACTGATCAAAAATTGATTTGCAAAAATTCAACCTTTATTTAATCTTGAGGAATCATTGAGTGAGGGCCCTCATTTACAATGATTCGGTGTTTTGAGGCAATTTTTAAGCAAAAATGGTTTAAGGTTTTAAGGTTTTGTTTGACAGAAAAGACATTTTGAGTTGTCACCTTGGGTTCTGGAAAGCTGTGATGGACGCTTTGTACCATTTTCTGGTTTCCACACTGGTGTTTGGGAATCAACAGGTGTCACTGAGAGGGAGAAGTAGAAGATTTTAACTTTTTTGGAGGTGGTTTCTGCCAGAAGATGCCACTAAATTCAGCACACTGGTCCTTTAAGATGGATATTGATCATTGTGTTTTTCGGTGTGTGCAGTGAGCTGCAGACGGAGGCGCTGAGGCGGCAGAGCTTCGAGCAGAAGTGCGAGAGCTGGATGTCTTTCCTGCAGAGGATGGAGGACAGCCTGGCTGTGGACGTGGCCGGCTCTTACATCGGCCTCAGACAGCAGCTCTGCACACACAAGGTATCACACACAATTAACACGCTCACGCTGACCAAATGAACAAAAACACAGCGAACACACAGAGGTGTAACCCTGAGCTCTCCTGGTGTTTCAGAGGTTTCAGGCTGAGCTCTCCATCGGTCACCAGATCCTCCATTCAGTCATCACTGAAGCTCTTCATCTGCTGCAGAGAGGAGAGGTGGAGGACAGGTGAGAGGATCAAACTGTCAAATAAAGAGGGTGAAGCACATGGATACGGCTAGTAGTCAAGCACATAGTCAAGCTAGCAGCGTGGCTCTGTATAGTGGCAAAAGGAAGTTAGCCATGTCAGTCCAATATTTTAGCCCAGAGTGAAATATTTTGACCATTCCTGGATGGAGTCTTCACGATTTCACTTTGATGATTTCCTAATGTTCTTCTAGTGCCACTAGCAGGTCAAAATTACCTCACAATAGATGACCAAATTTCTGTCAGCCTCAGCTTTACTTTGAGAGAAGTGCTTACATGCTAGTTTGCTAAACGTTAGCATGCCACACTAAGCGCCTGTTCACACCATAGACTGTATAATTAGTGGTTGAAGCATCCGTGTCTGAAAACTGAAGGTTTTGAAAGCTGAGGGCCATCAGGGGGTTTTGCAGCCACTCTACTGGTTGCAGAAAGTAGGCCAACTATATGAACTCTTATGGGAGAAAGAGCCTTTTTCTCCCTTGGATTTATTTCCTCAGTAAACAGTTTCCTAAAGAGTTTATGGTCTCAGTTGCTAGTTTTAAGTCACAACAGGCTTTGACATACGTTTTCTCTCCTTTGGTGGGTGTGCCACAGGTGTTAGGTAATCAGCAGCAATGTAAATACACCAGTGTATTAAAAAGGCTGCATGCATACACAACAGATGTTCAACACACCACCGTTTCTGTTTAAATATACGTTTATTCCAGCATTAAAGTGGTCAGATTTTGTCAACTTGGATGATATTTGACTGCATTCATGTATCCAGGAGTGACTTCATCCTGAAGCTTGCCAAGCTCCGGGAGCACTGGCAGGGGGCGGTGCAGCGGGCCGACCAGCGGCGCTCCCTGGTGGAGGGGCTGGTGAAGCACTGGCACCTGTACAGCCGCAGCCTGAGGAAGCTGCAGAGGTTCCTGGCGGACACGCAGACCCTCCTTCCCCCGGCCGGACCAGCCCGCTGCAGCCTGCAGCAGCTCCGACGCTCCCTCAAGGACCTCCAGGTGAGACAGAGGGCGCCAGGGCTGGAATATCAGGCAATTTTTAGTAAATTCTTATAATTATAGTAAATTTTTTGGAGGAGTTCATGGACTTTTTTGGTGGACTGAATGAATACTGAATGACTTTTTATAATGGAGTCACTTTGGATTTTTTCCATCATCCTGTCCAAAGAAAACTGATGACTTGAATAAATGTCCTTTACTTAATAATAAATCTGATGATTAGAGCATTTTTTTTTTTTTCCTTTTAACTTAAAGCTTAGTTTTCTTTTGCACAATTAAACAAATCTACGGAAAAAAGGTAAACGTTACAAATAATAAACAGTCCAGGGAGAAGCAAAAAACCCAGACAGCTTCTACTTTGCTTCTTTAATAAAATAAAATAAAATAAAATAAAATTAGCAGCCATTATCTAAGCATGTGCAAAAAATTGGCATGAATTGTCTTTCATTAATTTCTCTCATTGCAATTAATGTTTGATTTATATATGCATAATTGCAAAACAGAGACAATGCAGCAGTCAGTGGCAGTCCTTTTATAAAATAAAATTATCACAGTCTGGTACGATATTGTAACTTTCACACACCCAGAGACTGTTTGCATGCACTGTAAAATGTCCCTGCAGGCAGGTGATTGTTAGTTCAGACCAGTCTTTATCAAAACAGCTGCCTGAGGGACGATGCAGAAAAAGAAACGACTGCTGCTGATTGCATTTGCATCAAAAAGAAAAGGACAAAAGAGACAAAGAAGAGCGTTTCCACTTTAATTCTTTCTGAGCCTTTGATTACCATGAAAAGAAGAGATGAGATTTGAATTGATTGTGAGTTAAAATAATTAAACTCTCCACCCAGAAGACTGCTGAACTCTCTGATTGGTTTTTAAACCCTCCGTGTTGCTCCTCAGCACACGGAGCTGCTGTTCCAGAGGTATCAGTGCTGTTTCATCCACACTCTGGACATCGGCCGCCAGCTCTTCTCCATGGGGGACGAGGAAACCCAGAATCGGCTGCAGACGGATCTGGGGACCCTGCAGGAGGAGTGGGACAACCTCCACAGCCTGCTGGGCCGGAGGATGGACCTCACCGAGGCTATCGTCAAGGTACTCAGGCACTTCCTGTCGGGTTCTTGTAACTCACTGGAGGTGATGCTTTCAGGAACATCTTTTGTTTTAGTCAGTTTAAGACATCACCAGCTGAACACGTACAGAACAGAAAACACTCATGTAATTCAAGATGAGTCTGACAGTAACAGTAATGTACCTCAGCTCAGTATCAGCTTGTAATAACAAAGCGATCTTTTAACCGATGATTTAGATTCATTTCTCTTTGAAATCTCTTTTATATTTGTGCCGTCAACCACTCGACCCTCCCTAAGAGCTGCTTTTATGTGCTTCAGTAGAAATGTAATCTTGTAACAGATCTCTTCAAATATTACCCGCACGTGTTTGGTCCTGGGAATTGTTGTCGGCCAATGGCTCTTTTGTGCCGGAGGTTCAGTTGCATGAAACCAAACCGTTGGCCACCGGTCCATTAAATCTGAGCGTCAGATTCCACCGGATATTCAAAATCAATGCAGTTTAAGAAACATTATCTGTTGAGTCACAGTTTGGCGGTGAGAGTGCTGCACTGTTGGTCTCCTGAGACAATTACATCAGACTCTGTGGATCCACTCTGCTTCTTACTGGATTCACTTCTATCAGATATTTATTAGATTTATTTTATAATTTTGTTTCCTTGACTTAATATTAAATGTAACTGACTGTTTGTCACTCAGTTCCTCTTATACTGCTTTCTGTATTTAAATTAGCTGTGGTTCCCAACATCGAGGTCAAGATTTTCTACAGAAGCTGAATCTGATTTTCTTGATGAATTGGTCTATAAAATGTTTTTTTTTTAAAAAAAAAGCTCATTGCACTTTTCCTCCGGCCAAAATTTAAATTGCCTCTTTTGTCCAACCAACAGTTGAAATCCAAAGATTTACTGTCATAAATGATAAAGTAAAGCAGCAAATCATTATATTTAAGCGGCTGCACCAGCAAATGTTTTTGCTATTTTTGCTATTTTTGCTTAAGAATGACAAACAATCAGCTAGTTTTCTTTTGATCAACTAATTAATTAATATCATGGGAGCTCTGATCTGCACATTTCAAGAAAACACAAAACTGAGAAAAAATCAAGTCAGCCTCTTTAGTTTCACTGCAGCTCACAGTTTCTAAATAATCCTGCATGTTTTACGGTGGACCTGCTAAATGTTGACAAACCCATGTTGAAACATACATGTTGTCTTTTTTAATTTCCTTACTTTATTTATCCTTTCTCAGAATTTCTTCCATTATTATCTGGCTATAGAGGCTATAGGTAATAAAATAAAGAGGCACAAACAGAAGAATTGTCTCATGGTTTCGTAAATCTGCCTCTTTTTCTTTTCTCTGCTGCCCTCAATCATTTGCACGTAGATGCGAGTCTGATTTAAGAGTTTTTGTTTATTCAACCTGCAGAGACACCTGTCCTCTCTGACTGTAGATCTGGATCCTGTGTCCTCCATCTGTCCCCTGCAGCCTCTGACGGTTTCTGTTTGCCTGAGAGCGACCAAGTTAATCCAATCTGCTCTAATTAAAGACAGTGGACATGTTTAGGAAGTCAAAGACAAAGGGGTGTGACGGCTCTCTGGTCCCTCTCAAAGCCAATCAGATCTTAAAGAGCACATTGCATCGATCAGTATGTTTCATGAGTTTTTTTTTTTTTTAACATTTATTTTCTTGTTTCTCAGAACTGGGAGCGCTGCGAGGCCGGACTGGCGGACAGCATGCTGCAGCTGAAGGACGTGAAGACCAGACTGAACCAGTCGATGCCAGACAGCGACGATGAGCTGCAGAGTCCTGAGAAATTCACCAAGGTACATCTGCACACACCGATCAAAACATGCAAAATATCACTTATTACTGACATCTATTTAGAATTGTTCTGGACACTGGCAGAGTTCATCGAGTGGAGAGACAGAGGCTCTCTGGAGGCAGCTGCGATATCATTGGCTGAGTTAAACCTCAGTGGGTGGAGCCAAAGGCTGATTTTCTGGCTGAGCAACATCAGACAGAATATGTCTTTTTATACATTTTGACAATGTTATTTATTCTCAGTCTTTGATATTTTAAAATGACCTCAAGCACTCAGTTTATTTCTGCTTCTAAAGCAGCTCTGACACCAGACGTCAAAAGTCTGAAATGTTTTACCTTTACCTTTTAAATTTAGGAGTTTAAAGGGGATTTCCTCTGTGGCACTGATGGAGAGTCCACAGTTTGAAGCAGCTTCAAACTGTGGACTCTCCATCAGTAAGAAACATGGCTAAGACTTATCTATGTTTTCATTTTCATTGAAAAATATCAGGATTTTTTTCCTTAAGAAGCAAATCATTTGAAAACTATTTCTCCCAGAATTTGGTACAATTGTAAATCTGATTTTCAACAGGTTTTTAACCCTTTGCTACCCAAATGTATCAATATTTCTATTACGTCCTCACACTTTTGTAACTTTTAGGAGCCTGTCAGAGTTCTCAAATGTTTCTAAAGGGCTCATGTTCAAAGCAAACACAGATAAATGCCTTTTTTCAGTGAGTATAAATACTGTAGGTAATGAGTTGTGTATGTAGTGTAATGACACAGTGGAAGAACAGACTCGTGGCCTTCAGGCTGTTTGACTTCAGAGGGAAATGATCACTTAAAGTTCCAGGAGAGCAAAGCCAAGTTTGAAACAGGTTTTACTGAACTCATCCTCTGTCACCCATCACAGCCATTATCCTCCACCCCTCCCTTCATCCCCTCCCCTCCCCCCCTCCACGCTCACCCCTCCCCCGGCCCGGGCCTGCAGCCTGTGGCCCTTAATCCTCTCTCTCTGGGCGGGGAGAAAGAGAGAGAAAAGAGTGAGGGAGAGAGAAAGAGAAAGGGGCCGGGCGGGCAGAGAGACAGAGACATTAGGGAGTAGCTGTGAGGGAGAGACAGCGAACTGTGGAAGGGGGTCTCTGACGGTCTGTCGTGGCGGTCGGTGTGTTATGGTATGCAGGAGAACGAGGACTCCCTGGAGGACTGGGCTGAGAGCCTGACGGAGCTGAGCGCCATGAAGACGGACCTGTCCCAGTACATCATCGCCGACGACGTCCTGCTGCTGCAGGAGCAGGTGGAGCACCTGCACTGTCAGTGGGAGGAACTCTGCCTGAAGGTTAGTCTGCAGCTCGGTCTGAAAGACGCACCCAACTCCTGCCTCAGAGGAAGAACTGAGGGGACTCAGGATGTCCTCCACTCACACTTTCAGCTGCTGAAACTATCTTCATTTCTCTGGGTTGCTGATCTTTGCATCCCTTACTAGATTTATTTCATGTAGTTTAGGTTCACGTAATGAACATGACATCGACTGGCTGTTTAAAGTCAGGAAGTACTTTAATTTGTAGATTATCCAGTGGTCAAAGACGTATTCTGAAAAATGGCAATACTACAGTGTAAAACTACTCTGTTACAAAATTCCTGCATTCAAACACTTAAGTAAAAGTACAAAAGTGTAACTATGTAAGTACTGAAAGTAAAAGTACTCGTTATGCAGAATGGCACCACAGTGCTATTCAGAGTGTTAGATTTATCATAATTTATCACTACATTATTGACATTATCAGTGTAATACTGTGTTATGTGATGAGATAAGATAAGAAATACTTTACTGACTCTGAGAATAATTTGTCTCGGGCAGCAAGCAGCTCACAGCTGCGATTCTCACGAGTGCATTACAATATTACAGTACAAAACATTGTAGTACAAACGTATACAAGATATAAAACAGTGTTTTCTAGTGGTAATACATCATGACAGTACAGCTGTACAAGAAACACAGTAATAAATGCATACAAACATATGAAAAAATATAAAATACAATAGAAAAAGGTGTAAAATCCTATAGAGAGATCTAAACTGATCATATGTGTTGTATTTAATTATCTCAATCTGTAAAGTAACTCATAACTAAAGTTACTGAAATAAAGTAGTGAAATAAAAAGTCCAATATTTCTCTCTTTAATGTAGTGAAGTAGAAATGTAATGCAGCATAATATGGAAAGACTCAAAGTACAAATACCTCAAAATGATGTACAGTACTTGAGTAAATGTACTTAATTACATTCTGCCACTGAGGTTATGTTTGTAGTACGGGAAAACATGACAGAGTAAATCACCAAGTTCATGAGCATCTTTGCTAAAAATGTATTTTTTTCAGAAATCTAGTATTTTAAATTAAATTTTTGTTATATGGCTCATGAAGAGATTCATAGAAGGTGCACAGTGAGTACTTTTGTACTTGTAGAGCTGTTTTTTGTTTAATATCTCTTTGGTCAGAAAAAACATTTCCTTCTAAAGTACTTGACAGTATTGTTTATTTATTCTTTATCCTCTTGCACAGTATGAGTCTGTGTTGACTGTTCTGCTGGTGGGACAGTTGGAGGAAGGGTTTTTAAAACAGAAAGAGCACATATTTAGTGCAGAGTGAGGGTCATCTTACGTTTTATTCTTTGATGAGACATTTTTAATTCTCTCCTGTTTTCCTTTCCGTCCACCACAGACAAACTAAGCTGCTGGTTGTGGAAAGTTAATCACTGACAGGCTAACACGTGTCTCTGACTTTGGGTTTTCTTGGTGAGCATGTGTGTTTGTGTGTTTTGGGACAGCGGCAGGTCAGGTGAGACGATTTAGCTCCTCAGACTGCTCCAGGAAGAAGAGACAGAAGAAAGGGAAAGTCGCATTTAGCTGCGAGAAAAAGGATCAGTGCAGAAACTTAATTTCCTTTATTTAATCAAAGTTTGTTTTCGAACAAAAAAAAGCAGTCATGTGGCCTGTTTGTGATGGTTCTCACAGTTTAATCAGCATTCACTTCACAGAGTTCACTGTTTTCTTTGTCTCTTCTCTGGTCATCACCGTTAAAAGTCTAAAGCCGTTAATGAGGAGTTAAGTTAGTAAATCTTATGAGTCCTTTTAGGGCGACTGAAGAGACCAACAGGTCTTGGTGGGGGGCTGTTGAGGGGGGTGAGGGGCATTGTGGGTATTGAAGAACAGATGGTGACAGGAGAGAAATGTTGTAATGAGCTGAGAGGCTTCAGGATGAAGAGCTTTTGTATTGAAATGAGTCTGGGGGGGGAGGGGGAGTCGTAGTGATCAGACAGACTTTCACTTTTTACTGTCTTACTGCGTGTGTCTGTGTTTGACTGGGTCTGCTGTTTGTGTGTTTACACATGCAGCCCTGAGGTGGGAAAGTTAACCGAGATTCAATGAAGCCTTTACTCTAAATACTCCAGTGAAGCCACTCCCAGGTTTCTGATGAACCGTTTTGAAGCTCACAGCGCGAGTTAAGGGGACCTTTGCGTCCTCCTAAGACGGTCCTTCTTCTGACCTCAGTTCACAAGCTTTAAAGTCATAATGTGGAAACAAGATGCAAGCTGCATCATTACATTCCCTTGAACCACTAAAATATGACTTTCCCTGACTTTTCAGCAGGTTTATTCCTAAGAAATAACTTTTAGAACTAATCTAGATCACTCTGCATGGACAGCAACTCCCAGTTACAACCTAACACCAGATTACAAACACATGTGAGCACTAAAGTAATATGCAGTACATGAAAAAGACAAAAGTTAACCAACTCAGCAGGACGTGTAACAAAATTTCCCCTTGTTGTTTCCGGCTTGAGTGGGCATTCACAAGAATCTTCCTAGTCAGAACAAATTTTTCTGATTATTTGCAGGAAAATTCACAGCTAATTCAAAAATGGACAAAGAGGTGCAGAGTGTAGCTGAGGTGGCTGAATGAAACAGCTGCCTAGCAGCTACCCCCCTGTGACGGCAGCCACGTGTTAATTGAAGCAGGCATGCTCCTAAGTATGTAAAACGTAAAGCCTTAATATAATTTAAATTAGGCTTTGGCGGTGTTATACCAGGGGATTTAGAAATCCTGAAGGTGTGAGGTATGAGAAGGTATGATGAGAATCATGAAAATATCACCACATACAACTTCATTTTGACATGACTTGTTCCAAATTTAAAAGCAGTCTATTAGCCACGTGATGCAGCTGTAAATCATCTCTGCTCAGTCAAGTGATGTGTTGGTATCCGTGGCAACAAGCATCATCGTGTCCTTTAGCACAAATCTATGGAATAAGGTTGCTTATAAGACACAAAGCACTGTAAGGTAGACAATGTCATACATGCAACAATGACTTCTATCATCAGATTTTAACTATTTGAAAAAGTAGATATCAACAAAAGCCTAATCTAAACAGGTGAGTTGTATAAAATTCGTCCCTCGTGCAGTTGTCATGAACGAGGAAATTAGCCATAGAGAAATAAAACTGTTTTTTATACCAGGCTGTAGGGGATTGGATTTGCTTTTGGAGACGGTCTCAAGTGGTAATTTGTGGAACTGCAGTTTTTGACACTTCTGTGTTGACTTCAGCTCAGCCTTCACAATACTTTGAGCCCATTTTGTTGCTCATTCTCATATTGTGTCCAAACCGCTCTCCCCTGCACATCTTTCCAGTGCTGGAGTCGGGGGCGTCTGACAATTTCTGTAACTGTCCGAAACACACCTTCTTACTTCACACAGTGATTGTCCAGCAGTGTGGAGGTGTGTGAAAACAGGCATGGTCCGGCTCTTTGTTCATTCTTCTGTCTTTTTTCATCAGCAACCACCTGCAAAACCACTAATGCCTTCCAGGAAAGACTGTCCAAAAATATACACCATTATGCCCACATTTAACGGATTATTGTGTCCGCTCCTCTCAGTGATGGTAGGTTTTTCCCCTCGCCTTTCAGAGTGACCATTTAGAACAGCCGAAAAACACATTTTCCCTCTGAAACTTTTGTTTCCAACCCTCTGCCTCGATGCTCACGACGTTTTTTAAGTATGTGCGGCCTTTTTCCCGCCTAACTCCGGGGCGCAAAGCTGTAATTCAAAGCGTGTTCAATGGGTGAAAACACCCACTGCCACCTTAAGTCTTCACTGGACAAAAGGACCATAAGTGAACCCATCATGACCCGGTGCACCAGAATAAGGCAAAGAAACTGCACTCAATATGTTTTAGTTTTTAATTGGACAATAATGTCATTGTCAAAAAAAACTTTCCCACCTTCTTCTTACTATGAGAACCTTTCAATAGAAACCTCCTCCCATCTAGTGGGTGAGAGACTCCAATAATGGACTGAAACACAACTGCTAGAATAACATGACGGTGTGTTTTCCTTCGAGCCTGAAGGTGCATGTTTGTATAGCGACTGATGTTTGTTTGACTGGAGTCTGACAGCAGCAGTTTAGGGCCGATCCAACACTTAATTAGGACTAAACGAACACGCTGCAGCTCCGTCCGTTGGCAGGTTTCTGACCAACGGCGGCACTAATACGTTGTTTACTGCTGCTGTGCCAACTTACAGCCTCTCTAAACAGTGAAGCTCTAATGCTTGGGTCACGCTACATGACGCTTAATGATCACTGTACTGTTCACATCATACAACTTTCCAAGAGATAAGAGAGATAAGATAGAACTTTATTAATCCAGAAGGAAATTCTTGAGCCAGATTGCTTCAAAAATTACAGTAACATAAAAATATCAATAATAGTGTAGCAATTCTAAAGTGAAATATAAAATATAAGTGCAGAAGGAATAAGTGCAAAGTAACAGTGTGTAATAGAATAACAAGAAAAGTTAAGTCCATGAGTAAGCTAAAAAAAAAAAGTAGTAATGGCAGTTAAATTGAAACGTAGAAAAAGTAGTATTCGGTCTTCACAAAAACATACAAGCTCAGGGTGCAAAATTAACTTTTTTGTCCACATGATTAATGGCTAGCGAAAGTTTTTAATTTTTACCAGCCACTCAGTAGATTACCATTGTATTTTGGTTGGTGAGTGAAACAAATCTACCAGTCACTTGCATATTTTAGCAGTGTTTGGCTGGTGGTCGGTGCTAATTTTGTGCCGTGCATTAGATTATTGATACAGAAGCAGTTACCCCTTGTCCATCGAGGCAGGTCGTGAGCCAGTTTGGAGCCTAATCTTGAACAAAAATCTTTATATTTTAACCGCCAAACAGCTGGCTCTTGGTCTGGAAAGCTGGTTCCAAAGTGGCGCTAACTCTATGCTGGTCTAGAACCAAGTGCTGCTTCAGTCAGTGGCTGAAGGACCATCAAGACCAACTAAAGCTTTGCCCAAATGCTGTGATTGAGCGTCGATTTCCCAGCACCGATTTGCTTCTGATCTGGGATCTTTTGTCTGCGATCTCCAAAAACTGTTGGCGAGTGTCCAAGAAGAGTTGAATAGTGGGCAGCTGGACTTGGTTGTAGACCCTTAAACGTTTCACGTCTCTTCCGAGGGCCAGGGGCCGTCAAAGTCATTGATACAGCTTGGTTTGTTAGAGCTCCTGGCTGTTGAAAAGAACCCACAGAGGTCAAATACATTCAACCTGGGAATCCCCACCACTCAGGCAAAACTGCAGTAGCCTTTGGATAGAGTTCAATTGCGCTCGAGTGGAAAATCATGGGTCTTTAGAAGCATTTCTTGTTATTTTATTAAGCCTAATCCATTCTCAAGACCTCAATGTAATTATCTGTCAGTAAAGCTTTAGATTTTGGCCAAATTGATGTAAATAAATATGAGCAGGTGCATCTGTGTCATTATTAGTAAGATGTGGATTAGACATACACAGCACGACTAAGCATCCCAAAGTAATGAAGCTTATTTAATTTCTTTCTTCCAATCCTCTTTGTGTCAGGTGTCTCTGCGTAAACAAGAGATCGCGGATCGTCTGAACGCGTGGATCATCTTCAATGAGAAGAACAAGGAGCTGTGCGAGTGGCTGACCCAGATGGAGAACAAGGTGGCGCACAACTCCGACCTCAACATCGAGGAGATGGTGGAGAAACTCAAGAAGGTGGGAGGCTGCAGCAAAGACACACTGTCATAACGACAGATACTCAGTGGCTCGATGATGGGATTAATGTCACTTCACACATTCAGATGGGTTTAAATCAACCATCCATTGGAGATGATGATCAAAGTCTCCCGTGTGAATGAGACACTTCATTGTTTGGGCTTAACAATAAACTCTGAGAAAATGAAGCTTCAAACTGGCAAAAAATCTGCAGAGGGGAAATATGTGAGAAGTTTTAAAAAGTTTTAAAGAGGTTGTTATTTTGGTCCCATTTGTCTGTGCTTTTTGTTTGTTGGATTGCCTGAAAACTTTAAAAAATTAAATGGAGTTTGGTTGAAAGTAAGGACATGGGCCAAGAATCTGTTTGGTCCAAACCAGAACCAAGTTGTTAGTACAGTTCTGAGATACTTGTACTTGAGTATTGCCATTTTCTTCTACTTTGTACTGTACATTATATTGTACTTTTTATTCCACTACATAGATTCGATACCTTTATTTAATAGTTACCTTGCAGATTGAGATTCAGATTATTAATACAATGTAATCCACAAATAAATTATGATGTATTTTTATGGATAAAGATAAAACTATATTGATCTCTTGGTATAAAATGTATCAGTTAGCTCTGTGATCCACAACTTCACTGGAAGGGTTTCAGAATTTAAGCAGTATAATTAGTATTATATTAGTAGTATTTTTAGCAGCTATTAGCCCATAGAGAAGAAGTATTGTCAGGTAATCATTTTTGTAAAAGCATCCGATATCCCCAGTTCAATCACAGCAGGATCTGGCTCCGGTGGGATTTAAAGTATATTGGACAGGATGATTTTGAGGTTTCGTTTATTTTGCCTTGTCACTCTCTGCCCTCTGAGCTGCCCTGTGCGCGGGGGGCTCGGTGGTGGTGGAGGGACGGTCTGCGGGGCTTTTCAAAAAGCTGTGAATTCCTTCCTGATTGTTAAAGAGACGACAGCTGTTTGAGCCCCTGCAGGGCCACGCGGGTTTGTTTTGTGTCGAGCTCACGGCCCCCTTTCATTTGTTACGGTGTGTGTGCGGCGGAAAGGGGAGTGGAGGGCAGTAAAGGCGATTGCTGTTATAGAAACCCTGAACTTATTGCCCTGGCGGGGGGTTTAAATCTTTTCAGAAGCTGGAGCTTTAAATTTAGTGTCTTGCCCCGACACACCGACTCTTGGCTGGAGCTGTTTTACTTTCTGGCAAGTTTCTAAAATCAGTTGTAGGTGATTATTTGCCTAAAGTCAAGGGTAAATCAAGTTTAGTTTCAGAGTTTACCCACCAATTAGGCTTATAAACATGTTAAAGTGATACATTATGTGTTGAAATTGTAGTAAGTTGTCTCAGAACTTTTCATGAGACATAAACTTAACTTTGGTTTAATTTGTCTTTTTCAGTGAATGTTAAATCCTTTTATTTGTCCTACTTGAGCCACAATAAAGTCACCCCATCCTTAGTGTTATGTGTAATAGACATAATCACTGTGGTCTGAAATGTGAACCTGTGTCTCCATCAGGACTGTATGGAAGAGATCAACTTGTTCAGTGAGAATAAAACCCATCTGAAGCAGCTCGGAGAGCAGCTCATCACAGCCAGCAACAAGACGAAAGAGACGGAGATCAACGACAAGCTGAAGGACGTCAACGACCGCTGGCAGCATCTGTTTGACCACATAGAGGCCAGGTAAGACGAGAACACCGGGAAGGACGGAGAGGTGGTAGCTGGTAGATGGAAGCTAGAACACCAAGTTCACTCTGCGGCTGTTTGCGACTGATTTTAGCTTGAATGGATCCATGAGGTTTCATGTTTTTTGAAGGTCTTTCTTCCCAGTAGAGTCTCACAGCTGAGGGATTTATTTAATTTAGCAGTCCGGCTCGGGGCTTTGGAATGGCGTGGTCTGAGTAAAATATCTTGACACCTGTTGGATGCTAACCTTAGCATGCTAAATTTGCTTACAAATACAGAGGTTATGCTAACATGCTTAACAGTACATACTAAATGTTTCTCTTTCTTAGACAGAGTTCTGGTGTTACTCATTCAGTACTGCTTCAACACAGTGAGAATGGATCTAGATTAAAGTCAGACTACAGGTGATGCAACATGAGCAGTGAGGTGGAAATGAGGCGCTTTTCATGAATGAAGTGGTGGGTTGACATGCTGAGTGTGCAGGTCAGGTTTATAGTTCCTTTGAGGTCTTCCCTCTTCCTTAAAACCTGTTGATTCTTTCTTCTGTTATAAGATGTTACAGGGTTTTTTTTTTTTTTTTTGAAGTCCTAACCCTCGTTGTTGACTGCTACAGTTCAACCCGTGCGGCTTTATCTGTGGTTTCTCCAGGCACAGCACAGCTGTTATTTCTACTGTGGCTGCAGATTAAAGCAGAAAAGCTCTGAGCCGACAGAGGATAGAGTGATATTGTTATTAATCCATAAATACAAATCTCATATCAACACACAGAGGGGCGGCGTCTGCATGCTGGAGGCTGCTGAAATGTTCAGGCATCAGCTTAGTGCCTCTGCTGCTGATCGACACGAAGCAGTGTTATGCAATGTGATGTTCAAGGTGAACGTGAGCGTTTCATTTTTAAGGCAAAATGTTTGACACACGACAGTTTGGACTCAGATGAACCAGGTTTTCCAGTCACATCTAAAGGCATAAATGTTCTCACACTTAAAGTAGGAAGAGCAAATTTTTGCTGCACAAAGACTTGTAATCTTTTTTCATTTAGAATCACAGGGTAATTTTATCTTTTCAGACCTCTAAAATTCTTAAAGTAAAACAAGTACAAGGGCTTCCAAGTAGATATTGCAGGATCATAAGCCTCAAGCCTCCTTTTTTATTTCCATTAGCCTCCATCATAATCATAATAAAATTCCCGGGTCAGTGACAAGCTCAAGAGTAACAAGTCAGTAGTCTGATGGATGGCATTACGCCCATTTAAACTGCAGCCTTGCATTGATGAACAAGTTGCAAATAAATGTTCTGCTTCCATTGCCGTGTTTCTACTGTGTGGCTCAACAAGGCTTGGTTAGCTGCAGGAACTAGGTACTTTTCTCTGTTTCGTCTTCCACTAGTCACCCATCAGTGTAGGTAGGATTTTTAGCTGATCGTCTTAGCGATGCCGGGTGAAACTGCCAGTGCATCACAAACACAGAGGAAAAATGGAGGATATCTTCCAAAAAGAAATATTTCAGATTTTGACTTTTAACACTTCACAGTTTGGCTTCATCATTAAACATAATATGAATCTTCTGCCTAAAAGTCTGTTTTAGTTTAAATATTCTCATTTTGTAGATAATTATGTGTTCTCACCACTAACAAGGTCAAAACAAGAATCACGCATTAGTGGAGTGTCCCACCGTCCAACAGTGCAGTTATTATTACCAGCCGCGTCCTCGCTGTGCAGCAGAGTGGACACAGAGCGCTGGAGTGCACAACAATTACCGGTCCATCTCTGGCAAACAGCAGGACAGTGAATTTAAACTGATGACTGCATTCTGCTCCTCATAATTGCCTGTTTGTTGACCTTTAAAGCGCTCTGTGTTTATTAGACAGCGAGTTCATAAAATCCACACAGCAAAGCGAAGCGAGCTGAGTCAAGCTGAGCGGTGGAATGTTTTCTCGGAGCCAGATGGGTTAAACCGGTGCGGGGTGGGGGGAGGTGGAGGTGACTTATCCTCCATGAGAATGACTGACTTAGATCTGCCATATGGTGTCTGTTTAGTGACCGTGGCAACTCTGTCTCTCCTCAGCCTCTGTTTTTCTTTACCGTTTTAATCCTTACAAGAAATTTTAGCATTGGCTGCATCTTAATAAATATTTATTTCAAGTTTCTGGTATAAATGATCTTTCAACCTACAGCTACAGTTGCGCATAAAGATATGAGGCAGACAGTCTCTGGTCTCTGAAAAGCCTGAAGCTTGTGTTGATGTTCTGCACAGCAAGGGTTCGGTTCTTCCACTCGAGCCACAGGCTGCTTCTTTCAGCTGCTTCTGAGACTGATCTGATGATCTGCCACAGACTCCGTCCTGGTTCCTTAGTTCCTTCAGCAGACTGAAGCAAAAAAAAAAAAAAACTCTTAGTAGCTCCTTTCATGAGTGATCGTTTTCCATCACATCTCCATTTAGTTTGAATTACTGTTACATAGTTGAATAGACTAGAAAAATTATGTTTTTCCGTTTGTCATATTGTGCATCACAGGACACAGGATTTTGAGTCACCGAGGAGCAGCCAGAGCATCTTTTTTTTGGGGGGGGGGGGGCTTCAAATCACAAAGAATTAGAGATGCCATGATGAGGAAATTTTCTCACCAGTTAATAATCTCATGACCAAATTACAGTTTACGTTTTACAAAAAAGTTATGAATGATGGCACTTAATATGTTTAACATTAGAGCCTCGCTTTGATCTTTAACTTGAGCTTTTTTGATCTTTTCTTTTCACCTGGCGAACACAAGCCCACGATGGCACCTGTAAACTGAAATGATACTTTCCACATCTGCAAGTATGTGCAGGTCTGCGTGATTGATTGTCATCAGAGGGTGTCCTGTAGGTTCTGTGAGGACATGCACACTTCTCCAATTTGTTGTGAGCTCATGGGCCTGTCTATGAGGCCATTGTACTGTGTGGCTTGTACTATGTGTGGAATTTGTCCTCCAAGTGGATTGCAATAACTAGTAATGAACAGGATTGGTACATGTCCGCAGCTGTCCCTGTACAAGTCAGTTTGGGAGTATATTCAGGCCTTTAGTGTGGGTATAAGCCTGACATTGATGGTGGTTTCACAACATCCCATTTACTGTGCGCCTGAGAAGGACTAAATTTAGTAAAGCAGGATCTCCAATCAAAACAAAGATGGACAGAGAGGATGAGTCCTCTTTGGCTCGGCCCTGTGGTTCACAGTGGACGAGGGTGAGGGTCTTTATCGTGACTGACAGGTTGTTAGTACAGAGATGAGCCCTCTGTCTTTAACAATGGAGGGGGGGGCCCAGAGTGGAGAGGGAGCGTGACACACAATAGTGGATTTGCCCTGCTGCCCCCTCCCCTCAGCTGCCCCCCCTCCCATGTCCCCTCAGGGACTGACCAGCATAACGAGGCTAAGCCTGTTAATGAGCCGCTGCTGAGGCACGAGCCTCGTGTCTCTGATGGAATGTGCAGTTGTCACCCTGTTGATTACGACAGAAAATACCTGATTCTGTGGGCGACCCAGTTCATCCCGAACGTGTTGGATGGGGTGCGGGCCAGTCTGGTTATTCTGCGCCTGAGTTTGTGCAAAGGAACGTTGTTATGTTGAAACAGGAAAGGACCAAAACGTCTAAAATATCACTGAATGCTAGAACATTAAAGGGATAGTTCAGATTTTTTGAAGTTGGATGACCTACAGTAGATGGCAGTCAGGAAACCACTGCCATCTAGGCCAAACATCAGTTTCTAAAGCAACCAAACTCCATTGGAAAAAACAGTAAATTTAGCTTGCAGAACATGGAAGTTGCTCATCAACCGCTTCCTCGATCAGTTAGTTTGTTTGTGTTACTGTGCGACTGTAGTAAATCAAAATGAACCAATTAAAACACTGAGGACACACAATAACACAAACAAACTAACCGATCGAGGCAGCGGTTGATCAGCAACTTCCATGTTCCTATGAGGTAAAATTACCATTTTTGCCTGTGGAGTTTGGTTGGTCTGGATTGAGCGATATTTAGTTCACGTAACAGTAGTTTTACATCAGAAAAGGCCATCTGACGGCAAAGAAAACCAGTGAAAATATTCTAAATATAGTGTACACTTAAAATGACACTGACTTTCTTTTTTTTTTTGGCGACTCCGTCATATTTTGTTGCAGCAGTACATTGCTTAGCTTCCTACATCAGTCCTCCTGCTGCTTCTCCAGACTGGAGTCGTGTAAACACACTGACTATCTCATACAACCACTGTCATTTTAAGATGTATCATCACTGGAGCCAAGAGGCCAAAACCAGGAAAAAACAACCTCGGATCAAAGTTTGTGGACAGTTTCTGAGTGTGTGTGATATGTATGTTATAATAATCATCCTGAGAGCTAAAACCCATTGTAGGATTTGAGGCTCAGGAATTCCTGCTGCAGACTGTAGTGAGGGGGTGAAAACCCACTAAGCTGATAAACGTGGGGAGTGTCTCTCCACAAAAGCTGCTTAACATGATCGGGGAGCCTTTTCACCATCGTCAGGTCCAAGATATTCACACCTCAAAACCATCAGAGCAGGTCGGGGCGCAGCTCGAGGATGAAATAAGATTACTCGGTGTGTGTATCTGTGTGTGGAGGGCACAAAAGTGTGGCTAAAAGTAGCTTCGTAGATCAGTGGGGTCCAGCCTTCATTTAATCCCCTAGTAGCCCAATCCACCCAGATTCTGTGACATTACAGTCTATGATTCAGATCTTTTTATTTAATGCCATGATCGTGATGGATCGTTTTTTTTCCTGTTGTTAAGTTCTCTATATATTCCAAAAAGTCTGGAGATCACTGGTGTAAAAATGTCCAATCGGAAAGTGCCATTTAAAAAAAACTTACAAATCTTCTTATTCCAGCCATTTTAAATATGTTTGGTGCACACGGCATTATTTTTTACTTTTAACTAGCGTTCTATAACACTTTGAATTACACTTTTGTTGACTAATGCACAAGGCAAATAACTGTAAGGTGTTACAGCCGTATGATGTTTTCATAGCCACCCTGTATTGTTTTGATCATGTAAAATTTAGAAGGATTGTGTCTTTTTGCACCTCTGAAAGACCAAAATACCGTTAGGTCTGTCAGTCAGTGGACTGTACGTCTAGAAAATGTCAAAAATTGTGAAAAATTCTCATCACAGTTTCCCAAACTGACGTCATAAATGACACAGAAAGGCAGCAAATCCTCACATTGAAGAAACTGGAAGCAGCAAATGTTTGACATTTTTCCTTTAAAAATGACTGAAACGATTAATCAGTTATTAAAATTTGTTGTCAATTTACTTTCTTTCAAATTACTGATTGATTAATCAACCAATTAAAAAAAATAAGTGATGCTGTAAAAGGCTTATGTTGTCAGGATGATGACTGATTTATTAAATTCTCTCAATAAAAAAACATAATCGATTAATCAGCCAAATGTTGCTGCTTTAAACTGGTTATGCTCAAAGTTTATAGTAGTTTGACAGACAACTTTTTCCCTTTCAGATGCATCACATCAATATTTAAAGCCCGCCTCCACTGTGACCTCTAGTGTTCAGTTTTTCAGCTTGTGAAACAAACTGATAATTCTGGGAGACTGAAGTGAGAACTGTCAACAGGATTATTAAATGATGTCTTCAACTTTAGTTGTCAGTTTTGTTTACATCCTCCTCTGACAGAGCACTGACCCCTTAGAAAAGAACGAGGGGTCTGTTTCCCACCATCCGAGGCAAGCCTGGCTTTAGTTTAGACCCGACATTTTACCAGGTTTATATTTAGTCTGCAGGCCTCTGACAGCAGAACATGAAGAGTAGCACTGGTTAGTTTACTTCATAGACATGAAGTGAGTCAGTGTCAGAGTCTGTTGCCAGAGTCCTGCTCCACTGTGTCACATGTTTGTAGAAGCACCGATGGAGTTCAAGAGGAGCTGATTCAGAGTCGGCGATGACGGCGGCGTCCCTCGGCCTTTGTCTGCGTCTCGCCTCACTAACTTACGGCAGATGACTGCTGAGGTTTGACTTGCCGGGGGATTAGACGCGTTGACACTGGCCCGCTGCTCGCCTTTGTCCCCCAAAACAAACCGGGTGCTCCGTCACCCGGCCCAGCAGCTGCCGTCTGCTGACACGGGCCTTTGTGCCCGGCGGGCCCTCGGCCCCGGGGGCCGCCGCGGGGCCGCCGTCCTCTCTTCCTCATTGTCTGAATAAGATGCACGCGAGGCAGATGTTTGTCTTTAAAAAACAATCTCCCTGCTCTCCTCCATCTCCCGCCTCCTCACACCTGGTACAACAAATTTACTTCTTTTATCGTCACTCCGTGTGTTTTTATTGTGTTTTTGTTTCTAAATTGCAGCTTGTTGAGTCGTTAATTTCAAGCTGAGCTTTTACATGTTATTTAGTGTCATTTTGTCTGGCAGTTTAATGCCGACAGAGAAAAAACACAGCGCTCAATTACGACCACTCTGCCCTTTTTTATCAAGTGGTTGTAGATCTTGTAGGTCGTCATGGTGATGATGGAGCACCTCTCGTGTGTCTGTCTCGTCTCAGTTACCACGGTGATTTGTTAAGTTTGAACAAGGGATTGTGAGACAGAAGATGAAGTCGCCTGTGAGTTAATGTTTCTGTTTGTGTGTCCAGTGAAGTTGAAATATACTGGAGGTGTGTGTGTTTGTGTTTGTGTGTGTGTGTGTGTGTGTGTGTGTGTGTGTGTGTGTGTGTGTGTGTGTGTGTGTGTGTGTGTGTGTGTGTGTGTGTGTGTGTGTGTGAAATGGCTTTATGTGTGTGTGTGCCCAAATCCCACTTTCTAGACTGTCTTGGTGAAACAAAAATGAACACAACAGAGCCGTATCATCCACTATTTACTGTGTACTACACAACATATTATCTGTTGTGTCCCTGCATGGACAGATTATGAGACAATGGGCTCCTGAGAACACACCTGTAAAAGGAGTGAGACACTTAGTTTTAGTTTTGTGTGTCTTTTATGCCTCTGTCTCTTTGTGGTAATTTTGTACCCCCCTATAGTTGTTTTGGTCTCCTCTTGTTAACATTTTGCATCTCCTAGTAGCTGCAATGCATCTTTCTTGGATTTTTTTTGTCTCATTGTTGTGATTTTGTGGCACTTCATAGCTCTTTTGTGTCTCTTAGTGGTTGTTTTGTCCGTCTGTAATTGTTCTTTGTCTCTTTGTTGTCTTTTTCCATCTCCTTGTAGTTGTTCTGATCTCTTTTGTTGTCATTTTGCGTCTCTTTGTAGCTGTTATGCATCTTTCTGCACCGTCATAGTGGTTTTGTGGCATGTCGTAGATGATTATGTTTCTCTTTGTGGCTGTCTTGTCTTTTTGTAGCTGTTCTCTGTCTCTTTGCTGTCATTTTGTGTCTCCTCGTGGTGATTATGTGTCTCTTTCCAGTTGGTTTGTGTCTCTTTGAGTGACATTTTGCAAAGTCCAGGGGGCGTCTGACCTTTGGGCCCTTGGGTCTGTACCCAGTAGGTTTGTTCAGTGATCCACTCACAGTCCTGCTACACAACGGCTTTCAGTGACGATGATGTATAAATGTCAAATATTCATTAATAAAGAAGACTTGAGAGCAGTGAATAACGGGTGAACACTTGTTATCAGGACTGGAGGATATTTTGCCGCCTGTCACTTTAACATAAAAGTCTCTCTGGCAGTCTTACTGGGTCGGACCTGGCAACATTTTCATATCACTTTCAATATGGTTTGAACTGAAAAGTGTCAGAGCAACATAAAGACCACAGCAGCACAAGAGACACTAAATACACCTTTGTAGAGTGAACACGAAGTCTGTGAGAAACCAGGAAGTAAACGAGCCGAGAATTAATCATCTTTTCATCCCGTGGCTGAGCAGACAGGCAGCAGAACTCTCTGATAAATGATGGAATTGATGAGAAAATGTGTCGGGTGATTCACCGTGAGAAGTGCTGCAAATATGACGTGATCATTGAGTCTGAGTGAAACCATTACAGGACTCTTACATTATGTCTGAGTGACAAACAGCTGTCACTGCAGCAGATAGGTGCAGCCGGCGGTGTTACGTCTGAAAAGGGGCGTTAGATTTACCTTTTTGTTTTCTTTCTTTTCACCTTTTTGTCTGCGTCCATGTATTTGTGTGTCATTCAGCGCCTCACCCCATCTCCATCATTCAGTCCTGTAATATACGACTCGCTCTTAGTGCCCTGAACCCCCCGGCTGGTTTGTTTGTAATGGAAGAAGGTGGCAGATGGAGGTTTTCCAGACCGAGGTTCCCCGCTGGGTCTGTCTGTGTCCGAGGTCGTATCCAGTAACAGTAACAGCGATCGACAGCTGCACCTGTAATCTGCTCCCGACCTGGACTAACTTTAATGGGCTTCTGTTACTTTGTTTCTGCTTGTTTGACCTGTTTGTTGTTGTTGTTGTTGTTGTTGTTCTTGGAGGGAGCCTGTCGTAAAGTGATACGAGACAGTTTTACAGATGGTTTGGACTGTTTCCAGAACTCTGAAGAGCCTCAGTGATTGTCTTTAGTCCTGAGTTTAGTTAAAACATAATAATCACACAAACCTGGACAGTGCAGCATGCTGGAGTTCTGTAGCTGAAACGTGATTGGTCCATTGATAAGTTTTTATTTTTACCACCACTTTGTAGCACTTAAATGTCATTTATGATAACTAAAAAGCATAGTTGGAAGTTGGGAGTGTTGAAGTGGGGATGCATGAGTTACTAAGAGTAATATACTGGGTCCTTTTTTAAAGCAAAATTCCAAGTATTTGCTGTTTCCAGCGTCATAAATGTGAGAATTTTCTGTATTTCACCGATTTGTTCAATTTAAAATTTCACATTTTTGTGCTTTGGACTGTTTGTTGTACAAACATCAGTTTTAAGGTGTGTCTTTGGACTCTGGTATCCTGTCATGTGCATTTTTTTTTTTTACCTTTTTTTAAATGACATTTTTAGAGATGCAACAATGAATTAATTAATTAATTATTAATCAAGTATTAAATCAATCCCCAACAATTCTTATAATCAATTAATTGTTTTGAGTCATTTTTAATTAAGAAAAAGTCCAAATTCTTTCATTTCCGTTTCTTAAATTTGAATATTTTCTGTTTTGTTTTTTTTAGTCTTTCTCTGTCAGCAAACTGAATATCTTATATATCTGAAGTGGAAACAAGAGAAAAGACTAAAGAGTTAGAATATTAGTTAAAAATCAGCATCAGATAATTTTATAATAAAAATAGTTTTAAGTCGTAGTTTTACGGAGCAGCTCCTGATGTTGTGTATCCTTGAGTGAACCTGTTACTGCATCCAGATGTTTGGAGAGATGGGAGGAGGAGGAGGAGGGGACAGGCAGACTGCAGAGGAGGGAGGGGAGGCAGCACTTGCTAGCGGATGAGCCATCGCCATGGAGTAGCCTCCTCACCAGCCTGTAAGTACCTCTCGCGCTGATCCCGAGCCCTCCTCGCGCCCCGGCCAGCGTGCGGCGGAGGAGGCAGACGGGCGAAAGGGGAGCAGATCGGGTGTTTTGTTGTGATAAAGAGGAGAAGGAGGAGGAGGAGGAGGAGACGGTGGAGGAGACACGGAGAGCAGGAGAGAAGGGGGATGGGCTGAGCTTTGTCAGTGGAGGCATGTAGCTGGCAGATGCACGCCGAGTCATTCAGAGCAAAATCAGCTCAGACCGCCAGCTCCAGTCGTCTTGTGTGTGTTGGTATTTATATCAGATGGCAGCTTGGACAGCAGGTGTGTGTGTGTGTGTGTGTGTGTGTGTGTGTGTGTGTGTGTGTGTGTGTGTGTGTGTATGCGTATGCAGTGAGCCTATACACAGCATGTCCGTCTTTGATCACAACAGCTTGTTCTTAATGTCATGCATGTCGCTCTCCACTCCTCCATGTTCTGCCACATCCTCATGTTCTGCAGAAACATGCAGCCTGCAGCTCACACCTGCATGCACACAAACACAAACACGCAAACACACGCATGCAGCTGCATCAGGCGCCAAAAATAGGACGGGAACCCCCCGCCCCAGTCTGTGTTATTGCAGCGTCAGCAGCATCTTAGAGTATTAATTGCATCTCATCATGGAAATCACAAACCAGTGTTCCACGCAAAACGCAGCTTCAGTGATGGTTTGATGAAGCTGCTTGTTGCTGCTTTGATGTCTGTGTTGCATCATTCAGCCAAGCAGGCAAGATGGACACTGGATCCTTTGAATGGTGTTTGAACCAGCATGAAACATGCACACACCGAGAGACAGGCAGAACATCTGTAGAACATTACCGTGAAGATTTTGTCATGTGGTTATTTGAGGTACAGTGGTCCTGCACAACCAGTACCTCAAGATGTACAGAACATTTATTATTTTTTATATTTTCAGATACGTTAAAGAATGGCACGTTTCCTCATATGTCGCTCAGAAAACCCCCTCAAATCCCAAAGACTATTTTAACCCATAATTACATGAGAATTGTTCTTGGTTTGTGGAAATTTGACACTTCCAAGATGCACTATTTTCACTGTACAGCAAAACAGATTCTAGAGTCGACTCAACGTTTGATACCAGGTACTTATCTCACTTGCAGATAGTAGCTCCCCCCTTAATGCAGCTGATCGTCATAGCAACATCACATGAAACTGATGTGAAATCATCTTCAACACGACACAAACAGGATGTCTGTGTCACGTAACAACCCAGGTGATCCCAAAAAGGTACCGGGTACCAGTGCTATTGACAATGGACACCAAGAAGAGTTTGTAAAAAGATTGCACGTGGAAGATTTAGTCTCTTGATTAGATCAATATCAGCCTCAAAAAATCCAGCACTGGTTGCTGTGAAAGCATTTAAAGTCAGTGTGAATGCCACCTTATACAAGTTGTATTTATAGAACACACCAAACTGCACTGGTGTCATAATTAGAATGACATAACCAACAACATATTTGTTTAAGGGCAATGACAGACAGACTGAACTCTGAACCATCCGTCCAACCTCTCTCCACACACACGTCTCCACACACATACACACACGGTGATACTCAGAGGTGAATTTTGGTGGAGTGCTCTCAGTCACATGACGGTGCAGTGTCACCCTCCGTGCGTTGTGTTGGTTTGTGCGGGAGAATAAACCGATGTAGGTCAGAGACCTGCGAGCTGAACTGGAATGCGGCCTCTCTCCCAGACAAACACCAGCTCCCAGTCAGATGTAGGTCAGCCTGCAGCTCTGCCATAACGGCTCCCGTTGTGTCATACGTGAGAATCTGCGGCGCAGAGCTGAGCGGAGTGCTAACAATGGCAGGCTGATGGGTGTGACTCTCACTGTGGACGGCCACGCTCAACATTTCTGCACTGCGAAGTGACGCTGTGTTCACACTGCATTTCAAAGTGTCCCAGTCTGATTATTTTTCTCTCACGTGAGACACACGGTAGATCTGATGTGTCTGCTTCTTTCCTATTTCAGTCTGCATTTCAGAGCATGTGACCTCCTTGGAAATCGTTCATTTGAATACTGAAATGATCAAAATGAAAAATAAACACAGCGACGCCTTCTGTAACGTGACATTTTTCTCTCTGCAGGGTGAGGAAGCTAAAGGAGACGCTGGTGACGGTGCAGCAGCTTGATAAGAACATGAGCAACCTGCGGACATGGCTGTCTCGAATCGAGGCGGAGCTCGCCAAGCCGGTGGTCTACAACGTCTGCCACAGCGACGAGATCCAGAGGAAACTGGCTGAGCAGCAGGTGGGCGAGTAGTGAGATTTTTGAGCAGCACATTACTCCACCATGCAAGTCTGTATGAAATTTTAAACGTGTCCTGTAGGTCTATCCAGTTGCATCCGCTCTGCAGGTCCATCCCACGCAACACCTCAGGTTCACAAAACTCAGGTCAAAACTCTGTTACTATATAACCTATTTCTCACCTCACATGGCAGATTTCCATCCTGTTTTCTGTTTTTCACCGTTTGATGGTGCTTTTAATCATGTCATCTTGTTGCGTCCTTTTCATCTGCAACACTATAATGCTTTTCCAGCTGGAGAACTGACGCCACCAACTGCTCATCAAACCAGTTCCTAATAATCATGTAACGGTGGTGGATGGAAACAAACATTAATTCACATTTTCTTTTGCTGATTTACTTGAAATCTGGTTAAAATTGACAATGCATTCACATAGAAACATTGATAATGATTTGAAAATTCTTTAACTTGTTTCTCACATAAATCATAGTAAGTTGCAGCCCTGTAAATCAGTTTAGATTCTAGTTTAAACTAGTTCAGAAACTGTGGCACGATGTTCTCAACCGCAATGATAGAATAGTCAGAAAAACAAGAGGTCCCAGGAGCCAAGATAAAATTCTTAAAACATAATAGAAGACTGTCCTGTTTCTATTTGGAGAAATAACGAGAGCTATCAGTCAAAGAAAACTTTCAAATGCTGATTTACAGCAGTAAAAAGCATCTTACGCCCTTATACAACCACTGAGCTCAGACATTTTCCAGGTAAAAAAAGGATTTAAAAGCTGCGTTGTCACGGCACAGAGCAGAATGCAGAGAGACTCCATTTTAAGGAAAGACACCGCGGGCCACTTTGAGGGGATTTTAGGGGCAGGGAGCACCTTACTCACTCATCGGTGACGCACGCCTGCTTTTAAACCCTTTGGGTTACGGCCACCCTGTAGTGGTCCGCAGCATAATAACAGAAGAGTAGAGTAATGTTTGCTGCAAAGTAAAATCTCAGCAAGCTGCAGAAAGAGAGGTGTTTGTAGAGGAGGAAGCTGCCACGCTGGGCTGAGAGATGGTAAATGCACTGAGAGCCGTACCTCAGCTGGCAGCCTGAAGAAAGTAAATGGATTTTATTCTGTTAGTCCATTTGTGGTCTGCTGTACGGCTACTTTATTAAAGAAGAAAAGTTTGTGGTTAGAGAGGAGGTGGATGGAAAGATTCAGATTTGATATTTTAGGTACAGTAGGAATAACTACCTTCACAAAGCAAAATGTGTGCCTCAACAGGATGGAAGAGAAATGGGTGAGTTTTCAATAGTAGCTCTTCTGAGGAAGAGCTGATAGCTCGAAACATCACGGCAATAAATTTTCAGACGGCAGCTCTTTTGGTGTGCGGATCTTTTCTTCTCTTTTCATGTTTTGTCATTTTGTGGTCCAGCACCCAGCCCACGACGTGCGTGTCTTTTTCTCATAGTGCTTTTTGTGATTTTTCAATAGTCACAGCAACATGTCAACAACAAAAACAAATCTCAGTCTCTAAAGCTCTGATGAAAGCTTCTTTGCACAACTGCATCAGCCTGATGGCCTTTTTGCAAAGAGCACACCAGTAAGCTGCTTGAATATCCAAAAAAAACTGTTGCATAAAAAGCATTTTGTCAACACAAGTTTAAGACAGTTGGACCCGATTATTTAAAGCAAGCAAGCAGCTCACTTCAGTTCATTACACATTAAAATAGTTATTTATTTCCACTGGCAAAAGTTGTGGATGGAACCAAAAGAACATCCTGTTGAAGTTTCAGTTGAGCTGAGCAGAAAGTTGAACTTGAATATTTGTGGACTGTTATAATGCATTTATAAGAGCAAGTCTCATCATTTGAATGCAGTGCTTAGTGGGTCTCTTAGTGCAGGTTTGTCAGCTGAAAACAGGAGAGAATCAACCTCAGAGTGAATTTTTAAAATGCCGTTTCTCAGCCGATACTTTTAAATTACGTGTCAATTAATGCCCATAGAAATGTCACTCTATGGACCTCAGAAAATAATAATAATTTATTTCCAGAGTATCTCATTCAGAATTTGCTGTTTACACGATCAGATGACCTGTATCAAATTATATGTTGTCATGTTATGAATAATAGTGGAAAATTAGTGTGCATGTAAACCTTGTTGCTGATGCAGTTTAATTTCCAACATGAAACATCTAATCTGAGGACTCCGCTGTGTCCAAGTGACACGATTCAAGTAACACGCCTGAATTAAAGCTGCAGCAATTAATCAATTATTAATCTGTCGTTAAAATAATTGCCAGCTATTTTGATAACTGATTAATTGGTTTGAGTCATTTTTTTTTTACAAGAAAAAAGTAAAAAGTCTGACAGTAAACTGAATATCTTTGGGTTGTGGACAAAATAAGACATTTGAGGACGTCATCTTGCACTTTGGGAGACACTGATCAACAATTTTCACAATATTCAAAAAAAATTGACCAATAAATCAAGTTTGAAATTATAATTAGTTGCAGCCTTGATCTGAACATCTTTGAGGTTTTGTCATCCAGTCACTCACTCACATATAATCGATAAATAAGAAGCATTTTCCATAACGCTCAGCTCTTCTACCTGCTCTGTTTTTCTGTGAAGAGAAACAAAAATCACCTTGTTCCCACGGCAACATCTCATCTCACCTGTTGCCTCTGTTATGTCTGATCTCATCCCTCACTGTGGTCCAGACAGCGGATTATTTAAGAATACTTAACTCTCAAACACCACAGAAACCGTGAACATGGTTTTTCTGTGTGCTCGGTGGGGGGGCACAGGCTGGTTGCTTTTCTGAGAAAGTTTTAAAGTGCTCTGCTCTGCCAAGAACATGTCAGCTTTATGCAGCTTTTTTGTTGTTGAAAAAAACTAATAAGTTATAAAATGGCAGCATGTAAACTTTTTCTGTGGGTGGATTCAAGGAGAGTTTGGAAAGTTCTCGTTCTGGTTTTCTGATGGATTTTGCGGTCAGAGGGCAGATGCATTAATTTCACCAAATTTTAAAAGTGGGGGAAGCTGAGCTGTGCTCATTTATTCAGGCACTGATGATCTCTTGCTTATTATTTTCTCTCCTCAAAAATACACGTGTGGCTGAAGAAAAAAAATACACCTGAAATCTGCAAAACAAGCTGAACTTCAGCAGCCTGTCTGAGTTTGGACAGAGACACGTCTGAAGTAAGAGAGACAGATGACAGACAGGCAGGAAAAAAAAGAAAGAAAGAAAACGAGTGAATTGGTAAAAGTCGGGCGGAAATAGAGAGGCATGGCGGCTGAAAGAGGCTGCAGCTCTCACCATTAGTGGATGAGGGACGGCTGAAATGACTCCTGCGTGGATGGGCTCTTTAAGCTTTCAGCCGTCGCCATGGCAACCCAGAGAGTGGTAACTTTGAACAAACAAGAGCCGACAAAAGTGCTGTCAGGCTTCAGAGGGAGTCTCACAAACACCAAAAAGTCTTCCGCCCCTCTGGATGACTTTGAGGCTGACAGCGAAAAAAACCAATCAGACAACTCGCTCTTTTTCTCTTCATCAGTAACTAAAGTTGGTTCAGTTGGCGTCAGGTGACCTCAGTATGAAACTTCAGTCACACAATGAGGTGACAGAGGTAAAACCTAAAAGTATGAGGCTCGATCTTCATCCGTATTGTTGAATATTGCCGCATACGTTAACAACTGCCCAAGTCCGTGAGACCTTCACTCAAAGGCCCTGTCTCGTTTGACCTGCAGGACCTGCAGCGGGACATCGAGCAGCACACGGAGAGCGTGGCGTCGGTGCTGACGCTGTGTGACGTCCTGCTCCACGATGCCGACGCCTGCGGCAGCGACTCTGAGAACGACTCGATCCAGCAGACGACCCGCAGCCTGGACCGACGCTGGAGGAACATCTGTGCCATGTCCATGGAGAGGAGGATGAGGTGAGACGGAGTCACAAAATAACAGAAATCTTTCACTAAAATCTTTATTCTGTCGGGTTAATGTAAAACACACCTGAGCGTTTCAGTACTCCGACACAAGAAATCTTTAGAAGAGAGACACTTTGTAATATGAAAGTACTGTTTCCTGTTTCTCGTGCTGCTCAGGTTTCCTCAGCTGTCTTTCTTCATCACGCAGAAACGATTACAAAGTGAAATGGTTCCTTCTGTTGTTTTCAGGATCGAGGAGACATGGCGTCTCTGGTGTAAGTTCTTGGACGACTACTCTCGCTTCGAGGACTGGCTGAAGACAGCCGAGCTCACTGCAGCGAACCCGGACTCTGCGGACGTCCTCTACACCAGCGCCAAAGAGGAGCTCAAGAAATTCGAGGTCAGTTGACGAATCTTTCTGTCTTTATTGTTTTTATTGAAGCAGTATTTCACTTTGGCAGAATTCTGGGAAGGGAGGACTAAAGACAAAGTGATTGCAACAAAGACCGTAAGTTAACAGGAAGATCAGTTACATGTCCTGGCTTCTCTTGTGGAAATCCCCACTACATGTCAAAATAGGGGCTGAAAGGTTTTATGTCTGTCCTGATTAAAGTCAAAAGAGTTTATCTAGTTCAGCAGTTCCCAAACTTTCAACTTCTGTGTCCTGACCAGGTCGATGCACAACAATCCTTCACACCTTCAAAAGAAAAAGCTGTCACTATGATAAAGGTGGTGCATTCAGGCCCCATTAAAGATATTGGAGCAATTTACAGTGAAGTTTCACACAGTCTGCCACATAAAGAACAAAGAGACACATGCATTGACACAGAACACAGACAGATCCAGTCTCCCACTGACTGAAGACGGAGAGACAGAGCAGGTCCAGTAACCTATACAGTAATAATAACAAGACCAAAACTACACCATTACACATTTTCCCTCTGCAGCGCCCAAAAGACACAACTGGTGCACACATCCCACGTCGGAAGACCCACATCTCGATGATGTTCAGAACGTTTTAGGGTTGAAGCACCAACACCGTCCACAATTTGTATGCACATTTTGATTTATTGCATCAGAAAAGGTTGATGGAAACCTTTCCTTCAGAAAAAAGCGTTGTCAATTTTGCAAAAAGCCTTTGCACTTGCTTGTGTCCTAAGATCTCCAACAAAAAGTAAAGTTTGGTTGGTGTGCGTTTTGCGGATTAGCTTGATCGGCTTGCACATTTGCTTGCAGGTGATATTAAGTTTATACACGTTCTTAAACACACAAACCTTTAGTAAATCAGGCCCTTAACGTGTTAATTTGAGATGGAGACAGTTTTCCCAAGTAAGTTCTGACTTAGCAAACCCTTAAGTCTCCAATGACTGATGAGCTTTGTCTGCTCAAAGAAGAAGAAGTTTCCACTGTTTGCATTGGCTGTTCCAAGAAAGAATAATGAAAATTAACCAACTGAAAAAAAAAATCTTGAAGACCTCTCTCTCTCTTGTTCTCTCATAGTCTCTGGCGACTGTCTTTTTCTTCTTCTTTGAGGTTTATTGGTGGTTCACAAAGAATGATTTTGTTTCTGGTTCATAACCTGTAATTCTTCCACTCTGTTTATTAATGAAACCCGTACCAGCAAAGTCATTAGATGTAGATTTCTCTCGTGGAGACGCTGATGTTTTGACCAGATGTCGGCTCTTGGGGAAAAGGTTCAGGGACTGACCAGAAACATTAGGACTCATCCTCTGGGTACGACCAGTATTCGCTGCAGATTTAATGGAAATGTAATGTCTTGCTCTGGACCAAAGGATAAGTTAGACCATCCTTAGAAATGAAGATAAATTAAGATAAAACTAATTAGAAAGGAAAACTTGGTTCATATACAAATATAGTTTGGGAGAGAGGAGAATAAATAAGTATAGAGCGCCTCTTTAGTTCTTAAACAACAGAAATCTGAAATCATTTCAGTTCTTTCATTTTAAGAAAATGAAGCAGTTGCATGTCCGTTTTGTCTGATTTTCCCTTTAAAATGTGTCCAGAAGATTCATAATTTCCACATTAAAATCTGGACTGATGTGTTCGTCAGTGGGCTGGAGGAAGTTTACACTCGTCTTAAACACGGTTTGTCCCGGTCCGAGGACAGTTTAAGGTTCGGGTGTCCTGTTGCGACGGACACAGAGGTAACCTTTGATGTGTCCGTGTGGATTAGAAACAACAGATTAGCGCCTGGTAATCTGGACTCTGCCGAGGAGCCCTCATCTCCACGGCAACAGGGATCCAGTGTAGATGGTGTCGCTAACTAAACATCCTGTGGAGGACCAGTGACCTACATACTGGCTGTCAGCGACATGTAATGGAAGCTGTGGGAGCGTAATGGTCAGAATCGGCAGCGGGATGAAGGTTCAAATCTATAAACCGACTGGAAAAGGTTCTTAATCCTCCAGAGCAGCTGGTAGCTGTGGGCAGTTTCAACTGGTCAGACTGTATGTGGACCTTTATTTAAAAAGAGCGTGTGTGTGCGCTTGTTTTGATTTCATCCATCCATCCATCCTCCTTTCCTTTCTCCCTCCCTCCCCAAAATGATCGCAGACTCTGGTTGCTTTTTGGGTTCATAGTTTGGCACTGCAGTGATTTTTAAAGGGATTTGTATAAATCAGTCAATCATTCGTTTAATCATTCCAGCTCCAAACACGTGCCTTGCAGTTGTGTAGACGGTGTCCTACAAGTAAAAACAATTGTGATTAATAAAGAAACCGCAAGGAAAGAAGAAACTGTAACAGCGGCGAAACAATATTTAGGGTTCGTACAAAGTATTGAAAGTTTGTAAAATGTTTAATTGTAATGTTTGAATTTGAAAGCACTCCATGAAAAATGTTTTATTTTCAAAATAATTTGTGTTTCATCGATACAAATACTCAAATAAACCAAAACGCTTTTAGTATTTGAAATGAAAACTGTCAGATCCTGCCAGACTCCGTTTCAACATTTCAATCTCAATCTAGATGTGATGATGGCGGCTACGAGAGTCTAGAAATATTTAGTTTAGGTACTTTGAAAGTGCATGAAAAGCGCTTAAAATTTACTCCTAAAAACTTAAAAGTTAAAAGTAATGAACTTTTAACCCTGTTATAGAAATCCTAAATGTCTCTCTCTGAAGTAACAGCGTCTCTAAATCTTCCCCTCACTTTGACAGACACCTTTCTAAACTCTTCTGTCTTTCAGGAAAGAGACGGTTCTTCTTGGCTTTGTTTGAATTGTCTTCCTCTTTTTCGTACATATCAGTTTTCCCGTATGGACGTCTAAACACTTTTCAGTCGGTGCAGAACCTCCGTGCTCACGTTTCCTCCTCTACGTTCTCCTCTCAGGCGTTCCAGCGGCAGGTTCACGAGCGTCTGACTCAGCTGGAGCTCGTCAACAAACAGTACCGCCGCCTCGCCCGGGAGAACCGAACCGACGCCGCCAGCAAGCTCAAAGTCATGGTCCACGAGGGGAACCAGAGGTGGGACGGCCTGCAGAGGAGGGTGGCGGCTGTTCTGCGCAGACTCAAGGTGAGGCGGGGAGCTCAGAGGTCAGGAGCTGATTGGTTGACTCAAAATGTATAATGAGATTTTAAACAGTATGGAGGACTCAGACTGCCAAAGATGATTTAATTTATAAAATGTGACATAAATTCATTTCTCTTTGTTATTTTTCCCATTAATTTACTTGTCCATTTAATCCATGTTTTTTATTATTTATTCATTTTTAATGCATTTCTTACATTTAGTATTTATTTATAATGTTGATTAAAAAGTTGATCACACACTTTGAAAAAATGATCCCGAATTTGAAGAATAAAGAACAAATGAGTTTTGAGAAATAAATAGAGGACTTCAAAGAGAAAATAAAACAAATAAATACATGATTTCAAGTAGAAAAATGATTAAATTAATAAAAAAAAAAGTAAAAGTATATTAATAGTGGAATCAATACAAAGGTAAATGAAAAGAATTTAAAAACAAAAGCAAATTAAAACTAAAATATTATTTTTTGTCACATTTTATCAATTAAATAATGCCTACATTTATTTTGAATATTTGTTGTGCATTTAATGTATTTATTGTGTCATTTATTTATTTATTTCTGACGTAGACCGTTTCAGTCCTCCATAAAATTACGCCGTTGCAGAAAATAAAATCATGGAGGATATTTAGAACCTCGTTTCCTCAAATAGCATCAAGACAGAGATTAGATAGATTTAAACTTCAATACCCAGAAACCACAGTATCAGCAAACTGCACACATCACAGCAGCGAACATTTTTTTTTTTTGTTTTGTTTTGTTTATGACTGTGAAAATAAATAAAGATGAGTAAGACAACAGTCAAAGAGCAAACACCAGCGTGATCCGTGCGGCGTCTCCCTGCTCTCGGCTCTAAGCCGCCAGGATTTAGGTCACCTCTCAGACGGTGACGAGGCACGAGGCGTCACGTTGTCAGGAAGCCGTTTTCATCGCGGCATGTGGCGCCGAGCAGATGGAGGCACGTTTACGTCGCTGTATAAAGATTTCATGTAATCAAAGAACTCAGCCGATTGGTGCCGGTTGACCTCCGCTGCCTCGGTCACTAAAAGCCACGTTCACATCAGCGGAGCGGGGTCAGCTGTGCTTAATGTAAAGAGTTAAAACATACGTGTCACTGAGGTTAATGCTCAGAGTGCAGACGAGATGGTGCTGACAGATAATTGATTTTATTCATTCAACATTTTTCTCTACATACTAGTTTTTGTCTTATTTATCTTACAGCTCAGCACATTCATGCAGCACTGATGATATTTTTGCTCCTCTGTTAATCTTTCTGTCTCGATTAGACGTTCAGGCTTCATTGCTTGAAGACAGAAATTTTTAAAGGGCAAGTTTGGCAACATTTGCATCTGGTCAAATTATAAATCAAACATGAACTGACTTCCATGGTCTTCAGTGTTAACAGAGTTAAGATGCAGAATCCAGGTGACATCATACGACCAGCAAACCAATAAATGATCATTGATAAAATCAAAAAAGTGTTTATTAAAAATTGTTGTTGATTCCATTGATTGTAGAATCACTGCAACCTGAATTTGATGTCGAAAAATGCTTTAACCGTCTCACCATGTTAGTGAACTGTTTAGTTCTGGACGAAACGGTACAAAGTAAAGGTGCACAGAGACGTCAGTAGTTGATTCTGTTCAACCATATAATTAATTATGAAATTTCCACATCGTCATGCTGTAGCTTTCGCCCACCACCACCGCTCCTTTAACTGGGGGGTATTAAACAAATCAGAAAGTTAAAAAAAGATTCTGTTTTGGATTGGAAACACAAACTTAACAGTAAAGACCTCTTTAATCGTGGAGAGTTAATCATGGAGCAACAAATATCTATATATGGCTGCAGAATCTGTAGGCAAGAGACAAGATTTTGGTCTCAGAAGTGTTCTGGTTTCCGTTTGTAGTCCAAGTCTTATTGAGCATTTGAGCAGACTTTGCTTTTTTTTTTAAAAAAAGATTTATCCGCATTCTAATTTAACTGATTGCAAACCGTCTATTTGTGAAACAGTCCAGTCGTAGGTGTCGTCCCTCAACTCCAACTCCGTTCTCGCGTCTCCAGTTGTTAATCGGTCTGTAAACAATGACTGGCACGCGAAAGAGGAAGTCTTTGCCCGGATATCACTGGGAGTCCCAAAACATTAGCAGTTGTCCTGAGAGGCTAAATTGTTGTCAGACAATAGTCACTGGGTTCCAAGTTTGGTCCTCTGTTAAATGAATCTGATATTTTTGGATTTAAGAATCTTTTGACCTCAGCTGGACTTGTTCCCTTGATCTATTTGAACTTCATGAATACAGTAGATGGAATCAATAAAGGCTCAAAGTTATAATAAAGTGGAAATATTGCTGAATGATATACTGGAAACAGAACATAAGTAATGATGTTTATTGTCTTCTCTGTGCTCCTGCAGCACTTTACCTCTCAGAGAGAAGACTTTGAGGGGACACGTGAGGGGATCCTGGTCTGGCTCACAGAGATGGACCTGCAGCTCACCAACGTGGAGCACTTCTCCGAGAGCGACATCGAGGACAAGATGAGACAGCTCAACGTAAGTCTGTTCCCTATCGACTCTGAGACTCCGCTCAGAACGGATAGTTCTCATTTCTAACCTTCGTTAAAGACGATCCCCGTCGATTACTGTGACCGTAACGTCTTCCTCTTCGTCCGCAGGGCTTCCAGCAGGAAATCACCCTGAACACCAACAAGATCGACGCCCTGATCGTGTTCGGCGAGAACCTGATCCAGAAGAGCGCCCCTCTGGACGCCGTGCTGATCGAGGACGAGCTGGAGGAGTTGCACTCCTACTGCCAAGAGGTGTTCGGCCGTGTGGCTCGCTTCCACCACCGCCTCGTCAACAGACGCCCGGTCAGTGCTGCTTACAGGGATCACTTTACCCATAATTCCACTTGTGTACATTTGGTATTGGAGGTCAGGCTTGTTTCTAAATGTACGCAGCTTAATTTCTTTGTCTTCTTCTTCTTCTTCTTCTTCTTGAATGTGTTCTCAGGTCCTGGAGGAGGAGCGGGAACTGTCAGACCGAGACACAGACCTGGAGGACTCACCCGATCTGACCGGCGGGACATCCTGGAGGGACGCGAGGAAGAAGCAGCAGGAGGAGGAAGTTCCAGCTGCAGGCGGGGTCTCAGCCGGACGGCAGGCCATGTGCCACCTCCTGGCTCCCCCTCTGGAGCGGTCGGGACGGGAGACGCCCGTCAGCGTGGACTCCATCCCGCTGGAGTGGGACCACACGGTCGACGTGGGCGGATCGTCATCGCACGAGGACGACGAGGACGCGACCTTCTTCAGCGCTCTGTCAGGTAATAACGGCTCTTTGGTGTTCATTATGACATGAAGTCAGATGTCGCACAGCATGTTCAAAACAGCCCCTGCTTCCATCTGTGTTGCCAAGCAGCAACAATAAGAATTTGAAAGTTTACTGTGATTGACAGTTAGTGTCAGGTCCTTGCGAGCTGGTTTCCAGACTCGAAAAAGAGACTAAGGACCTCCTTCAAAGTAGAAAATGAAGCCTAAAGCACCAGCTATATTTTGCACACTGGATATACTGGAGTACAACCGATACTGAGGCGTTTTACACGAACTACAAACGACTAAGAAATGAGCAGTTGCAGTAATAAAGTAGGTTACAGTCAGAAAAACATGAGAAGCGTCAAAGAAAAGTTTCTGATACTCGCAATAAAAAAAAAGAAACTCAGCATTTAAAGGAAAGATTACAGTCAAAAAAAGAAAGCCGGCAACAAAGAGGACAAATTAAAAAAAGAGTCCTCCTGACACGCTTATGTGATAAACAGGCGTCCTCACGCTGTTTTTGTAATTACTCTCACTGCCAGATGGGGGAGACAAAAGTTCCAAATTGCAAGTTTAAAAGTTTGAAAAAATTGTTCACAACAATGTCAAATATTATCACTGTAACTTGTAGTTAATGGATTAAAATATATACAAACTACAATTATGGTCTTTAAAAACTTCTCGACCTTTTAACTCAATTCCAAGGATCGAAAACAAAGAAAGAAAACAAATAAACTGGGATGTCAGTTTTTTTTCCACATCCAATACGTGGTGCTCTCGTCTCAGCATCGCTTCCTGCCATTATGAATCCAAATTTAATGCATTCAGGAGCATGTTTCCTCCTCACACACTTCAGAGCTTTTACTGATGCGGGGTCGACTCCCACATCACTTTTTCTTTTCAAGAACAATCCATTTTGTGTCACCACATCCGAGGGAACATCAGCTGGCCGATAGTAGCAAAACACGCTTAAATTTAAATGAAATTATATGTTTTGATTTTTTGTTTTTTTACTCATGTGATTTGTGGAGCACATTTATATATATATATATATATAAGGAATAAGTTGTTTCACTCTATAATTTTCTTATTGATTTAAAACACATCAGTGAGCCACATTGTTGCACATGTTGAACTCACACAGTGTAATTAATTTAGACTCAATCCTTTTACCTTCTACTGAGTAACATTTGCTAAAAACTGCTTAGATGATTTCTTTAAAAATCAATGTATATATTGAGTCCTGGTCGCTAAAATTTCGAATTTGACGTCAGCTCATCTTTGCACATCTTCCTCTTGGTGTCCCCACTTTAATTCCTCATAACTTTGAGCTCCGTCCTGTCCAGAGCAGCAGCAGCTTGTTGACCTCCGCTCTCTCTTCCAGATGTGGAGGTCACAGAGAGCTCAGAGTCGTTCTATAAAGCCACTGTCAGAGCGGTGAAAGCGGCCTCGGGTAGGCTCTCTGCCTCCTGCATGCGACTGCCTCGCTGTGTGCTTAATGTGGACCAGCATCCCCGTCTCCTAGCAACCCCCAAACCCTCATCCTCGCATCCCCATCCCTCATCTGATTCACACAGACTTACAGACGTGGCTGTGCACCACTGCAACTTCTCATTTACTTTAAGTCAGGCATGTCCAAACTGTTTCATAAAGGGCCGAGTGGCTGCAGGTTTTCGTTCCTACCAAGCCGGAGCACACCAGGCTAGACTCATTTAATCAACTGATTTCAGTCTTCAAACAACTGATTAGTCGAATCAGGTGTGCTGTAGACTGGTTGGAATAAAAACCTGCAGCCACTCGGCCCTTTATGGAACAGTTTGGACATGCCTGCTTTAACTGTTGTTATATTTACCAAGACCGGATCTTTACAAACTCGCATGATATTGCAGTGGATGTTATTTTATTTTGCATGTATTTTATGGATATGCATGTGTCAGATGGTTTGTGAGACACCTCAGTAATCAGTCTTATTGCTTTTGGTTTCACTCTCCTCTTCATTTCTCCCCCCCCCCCCCCCCCTTGACTTTATTAAACTTCTTTAATCCCTCTGTCTTTCATCAGTGAAGTCAGTGACAGACCCGCCCAGTTGGCACCAGCCCGGCTCCCCAGAGAGGAAACGAGTTCCCCGAGAAATGATCCGAGGCCTGAGCTCGTCTCCCACACACATCACCAGCACCGCCTTCCACCGGCAGGGTTATGTAAGGATACGCACACACACACATTGAGATATTCCAGATCTTTAACTTTCATTCTGATGTAGCATGAATGAGTCAGAGTTAGTTTCTCAATGAAGATGAGTGTTGTAGGTTAAAGTTGTGTGTGTGTGTTCAGGTCAAGCTGATGTCAGAGTGCAGCAGCAGCGTCGATAAGGTGAAGAGGATCAAGCTGATCCTGAACGACGAGGAGGAGCTGGAGGACCCGGGTCTGACCAGCAGCACGGCCGACAAACAGACCAGCACGGGTACGCTGACACACACAGACAGACATGGCAGTGAGAGGTGCACGAAATGTCCAAAACCTCAAGATGAGCAGCAACAAAGACAAGCATCTGAGAAGCTGACATTAACAACAGTCTGACAATTTTGTTTCATTACTGGCTTTAATCAAAATTGGCATTTAATGTTCTGTTGACTTTCTGTGTCAGCTCTGTCAGCTCATCATGTAGAGGCTGATGTCTTCCCTGCGAGTGTCATGTTCATCAGTTCAGTAGCGATGATTTCTGTGATGTTAAAATGCTGCATTTAGCTCGTTTAATAACATTCACGTACATTACATTTATGCGTTTAGCAGACGCCTTTATTGAAACGACTTACAAAAGAGGATTAACAATCATGCTACATCGAAGGGGGGCTTAGAAGACAGGACAGGAGATGCTGTCTGAAGAGCTGGCTCTTCAGGAGCTTTTTGAAGGCAGAGAGGAACGCTCCTGCTCTGGTAACACTTGGTAGGTCATGCCACCAGTGTGGCACAACGCATGAAAGGAGTCTGGATTGTCTTGTGTGAGGTAATTGACTGTGTCAAATGCTGCTGATAGATCAAGCACAATGAGTACAGAGGAATTCATTCTCGCTCTGGCTTCTTTTAAGGCCTCAGTTACAGACAACAGTGCTGTTTCAGTGGAATGGCCATTTTTAAAGCCAGAGACTGGGACTGGGAGGATTGAGTGGGTCTGGTGGAAAGGGGACACAGCATATTCAGACAAGAGCTCAGTGCAGAGCACAAGTACTCAGTGGCAACAATTAGGGGGGAGGGGGAGGAGTAGGTGTGAGGGAGATTGTGGAGGTTATGGTGGAAGGATACTGTGGGGGTTGGGGTAGGTTCAGGAAGGCATACCTTGAGTTGAATGAAGTAGTGGTCAGGGAGGTCTAGAGGTGTAACAACCGGTGTGTCTGTGGCACAATTTGGAATGAGGATAAGATCAAGGTCTTTGTCAGTTCAGAGTTGTATTTAACTGAGGGTAACAGTTGATTACATTTCCATGTGTTGGAAAGTAACAGGCTTGTCTCACCTCCTTGTCCAGATGAGTGAGAGGTCTGGGAGACAGTGTACTTGGTTCAAAGTGCAGCCAGGGTAGCTTTGTTTGCAGGTCTAATCCAGGTCTCAGTGAGAGTGCGGATGGCAAGTGCTAGGCGGTCAGCATAACGAGCAATGAAGTCTGCTTTGTTCACTGCAGACTGGCAGTTCCACAGTCCTGCAGTGAGGGTTGAGCCTGTGAGCGAGGTTTGCCTCAATGACTGGAGGTTAGCAGGATCGATTGTTCAGGTCGGGCAGAATTTCTGGCCCCGCTCGGCGTCCCGGCTCGGTGGACACGGTGAGGTAGACACGTATGTCTTGACCCAAGAATGTCTTCACACAAGAAGGGCTGAACGCTAGGGCTGACGCTTCCGCTGACGCTCCAGCTACAACGCCCGTTGATATACTGCAGCCAGGATTGAACGCAGCTGCGCCGCGTTTGCTCGTTGCACCCGCTGACACTGCCCACCAACACAGACAAAGGGAATGGGATTGCCACTCCCACTCCTCAGTGTCTGTGCTTGCTCTGATTGGCCAGCCGTTAAGGCCGTTTCACCGACTGATGGTTCTCAGGTGGACTAGTAACCCACCACAACACTTTTCTAACGGGAAACACAGAAACCTACACTTCTGACACCCTTTCAAGGCCCATTCCTGTAGCTTTCTCTAATAAAACACAGTTACTTTATCAGGTGTACAAAAGTCTGGAAGATATCATCTAAAGCTCATTCGTATTGTTGAAATACTCATATTGAAACAAGTCCAGCTAATGTTCAAAAAACATACCAATTAGAAAAGATGACATAGTCCTTTATTACTTTATTAGAGTGTTACAGCAGCAAAGTGGCAAAAAATAGAAATAATTATCAATAAAAACATTAGTAGAAACAAAAAAACTGTAAGCAACACAACTGATGTTCAACAGCGTTCCAGAGCATGTCATGACTCCACCTCTCGTCTCCCTGCAGGTGTGATCGAACGCTGGGAGCTGCTACAAGCACACAAGTTCGACAGTGAGACAGACGTCAAGCAGGACCTGGAACAGTGGCAGAAGCTCAACTCTGACCTCTGTGATGTCACTTCCTGGTTGGGCAGGGTGCTGCCAGAGCTGGAGAGGCTGCAGCGGATCGCGCCGTCCACCAGCATCCGAGACATCGAAGTCAACATCAGAAAACTGAAGGTAAAACACAGACACTCAGGTCTCTGAAAATCTTGAAAATTAAAAATACAAAAATTAGAGCAGCTTGAACCAACAACAATATGCTCTTATCATCTCTTCTATCCAGGAGATGCAGAAAACCTTCAACAGCTACAAGTGTCTGATGATTTCCGTCAACCTGAGCAGCCGCCACTTCCTGCGGGGGGACAGCGCCGAGCTGCGGGAGCTGCAAGAGGCTCTCAGCTCAGCCAATCACAGCTGGACGCAGGCCTGCGGCAGCCTGGGAAGCTGGGAGAGGAGGCTGCACTCTGCACTCATGCAGTGTCAGGTCAGACATGGAGACGCTCACTGTGGCCCGTCCATTATTTTTGGTTTTTTTTGGTCATTTTTATATCATTCTTTAGCTTCCTAATAGAGCCCCTCATGTAGTCGAAGAAAAACATTAACATTTTGGTCTAAGCTAGGAAACAAAAATCTTATAAACCCACACGACTAACATTTTTAATCCAACATGTTAAAAAAAACAAGCAACTCCTATGACCTCTGACCTCTTCAGGAGTTTCATGAGACGCTGCACTCTCTGCTGCTGTGGCTCGCTCAGGCTGAGAACAGACTTGCCGCCGTGAACGCCGACGACCCGTCGACGCCGCGCTCCGTCCTGCTGGAGCACCGCGAAATGCTGAAGGTGAGCAGACGACAAAACGCAAACTGTGTAGAAGGCTGACACACTGACCGATGTTTCCAGCAGTCGCCGTTTGAATGGCACTGTGAGCTGTAAGGCCTCTCTGTATATCTGCACTGACTCCTCCGCTCTCTGTCGCCCCCTGCTGCTGCAGACTCTGCAGGAGGAGCTGTGCGGCCGCCAGCGGCAGGTCTCCTCGCTGCAGGACATCTCCTCTCAGCTCCTGCTGGAGGCCACCGAAGAAGACAGCATAGAGGCCAAGGAGAAGGTCCACGTCATCTGCAACAAGCTGCGTCTGCTGCTGCGACAGGTGGCTGCTGACCTGCACGCGCTGCAGGGACGACTGGTACGTCCACTTTGACTCTGCACGACTGCTCTGCTTCAGTAATGATACACATTTTTCTTTACAATGTCTTACTGGGGCTTTGTTTATAAAAAACTCGAGTCAGATAATTGTAAAGTCACAAGACAAACTTGTGATTTGGGGAAATATGAATACAGTTGACTTGCAGCAGGCGGTACAGACGTTAACTGTTCAAATATCCATCTGAATCAGAAACAAAACTGAAAGTACAAATGAGATGCTATCAGAGGCTCAGTTACTGTGACCTGGTTCTGTCGGTCTGATCCGATGATCTGTTTGCTGTCCGTGTCTCAGGAAACCCGCTCGACCGGCTCTGAAATGGACAGCATCGGTCTGGGCTGTCTCAGCTCTCCTCTGCTGCTGCACAAGGTACGCCTCAATATTTACCTTAGGTTAGAATTAAAGTTACAGTGGTGGAGAAAAAAAATCAGAGCATTACTATGCTGTAAAGATATTCAGTTACAAAGTGTTAAGTATAAAGTAGTGTGAAATGGAAACGCTCAAGTAAAGTTAAAGTAGCTTAAATCTGTACAAACGAACAATAATTGAATAAATTTACTAAAAATACACCACCAAATATCAAACTTTAGCCTGTCGTTGCTTAATGTTACCTAAATGATGTTAACTTGGTTACAATTAGCATGTTAGCTTTAATCTTAAGCTGCCTTCCAAATCACATACTTCTTCTTGTTACTCCAAAATGTCGTGCTACAGCCTGCAATGGATATATGAGCAAGAGGGTCAAAGTTCAAGGCACGATGACAAAGCAGCGTGTCCCAGTTGTAAGCAGACTGCATGCAACAGTACGAACTTTGTCATGGAGGCTGCAGAACACGCTAAAAGATAAAGTATGTGATTTGGAAAGCAGCTTTTAAGTACAGTTGAGGCTTCGGTGTTGGAAAACTGGACAGTTTACATCTAGAAAGTACTGCACGTCACTGTTTTTATGTTGGGACATGTGATTAACAGTTTGACTTGTTCGTTGCTATAGGAGGAGGCCGCTCTACAGGCAGCTACAGCTGGACACCCGGTGACGAGAAGGTAATTTTAACAAGCTGAAAATCTAGGTTCAGTTCACCCAAATCAAACTATATCATCATCTCTCCGTGCACATAGTTCTGGTTTTGTGTGTCTTTGTAGAGACGATGATCTTTTTCACTCTGTCTCACAGGGACTATTTCTTTGGTAGGAAGTTGTTCCAATGAACACGGATCGTTAATGCCGTCTGTGGATTATCATGAATTTTCTCAATGTTTCTTTGACTTTTGCGATCATCGTGGGAGTCTCCAAAATCTGCTCTCTTTTTAATTTGGGTGAACTGACCCTTCACTATAACCACTATATCCACCGTCCAATTACGAGCCTTTTCCAGAGCTTTCAGCTTCACCTCGCAGTCGTCCTCAGGGAGAGGAATAAGAGAGGACATGAGTTGCAGTTGAAAGGTCTGAAAAAAAGCTGTTAAGTGGACTTGAACACAAAGGGATATGTAGGATTTTCTGAAGCGGAGTAGTCAGTCAGTCAGTGTATTACCTGCAGTAGAAGCAGACAGGACTCGGCACCAAAACATATTTTAGCCACATTTAAAAAGGCCCGCCTAAAAGAAGAGAAAATCAGTTTAAGTTTGCGCTATATTTAGAACATTTCCACTGCTTTACCTTACTGTCGGACGGACTTTACCAGCAGGAAATGCTCCCTTCAAAGGCACCAAACGCCTTTGACAAAACAGTAGTTTCACCTTGCAGAACACGAGCTATTGGTCTACTCCATTGATTAGTTTGTCTGTGTTATTGTGTGACTTTGGTGTTTTAAACGTTTAGGTCAGATTCAGCAAAGTCACACAAGAACACAGACGAACTAATCGAGGCAGCGGTAGCCAGGCAACTCCCGTCTTCTGCGAAGTAAAATGAGTGTTTTGTCAAAGGGGTTTGGTGGAGGGAGCATTTCCTGCTGGTAAATTCTGACTAACAGTAAGGTAAAGCCACGTAACACACCGACTGAGGATAAGGACTTCATACAACACCGCTATAAAAACAACTATCCTTGTTTTCTACAAAGTCAAACATCAACCCTCAACCAAACCATCTGTCCCGTACAGGGAGGAGAGGAGGGATTCTTCCCCACAACGACCCCTGTTCTACCGGGTTCTGCGAGCGGCCTTCCCCCTGCACCTGCTCTTCTTCATGCTGCTGGTCCTGGCCTGCCTGGTGCCTCTGTCTGAGGAAGACTACAGCTGTACGCTGTCCAACAACTTCGCCCGCTCCTTCTACCCCATGCTGCGCTACACCAACGGCCCCCCGCCCACATGAAAACTGCCGCGCCGCCCAGCGGTGAGCTGCAGGACTGAAAATCCAACTTAAATGGACCCGTTAATGCAGGCTCAAAGACACCTTCTCCCTGTCACAAACTCTGAAGCAGCGCCCTCCATGTCTGAAGGCCTCAACTTAGGTTTTCTTTTTTTTTTTTTTTGGACTAAATTTTATTTAAAAATGTATTTATTGTTTGTGGAGCTCCACAGTTACAAAAAAAGAAGCCATATCACTGGTTTGTTTGAAAGTTTTGTCATTTTTATATGTAGATTTGCCATCTGACGTCCCCACCGAACATAGAGAAAAACAAAGGTCTCAAGATTTATTTTAATATCTACGGTATATTTTCATTTTTTGTGTACTTCCTCTACAGTCCGCGGGATCTAATTTGAAGGACACGGGACCGATATTACCAAAGCATCCGGAAATCGAGGACGACACTAGCCATTTTCTACCGCTGCAGCTATTTTTACTGTTTTTCATAGAAGGCTTGTCGATAGCACATTTTGTACAGAAAAGAAAAAGAGCGGAGCTGTTTTGTTTTTGCTGTTTTAGAGGTATTTAAGATATAAAGATCTGTAAGATACGACTTTTTTAAAATGATGGCAGTGACTCATCTGCAGACATGCCTTTCTGTAGCCAACAGAACTTTATCAGATAATGTACTTTTAATGGTGTTATTGATAAATTTTGTATATAAATGGCAAACTACCGAAAAAGAAATAGGTAAATTATTGTTTCTGCGTTTGAGCGTGGCACTGAAACTTATCAGAGTAATTTAACTTGGGGCAATAGTTTGAAATGATTTTTGTATTTTGGCGTGTTACGCTGAACTGTGGCGCTCCCTTTTTGCGAGAGCCGATATGATGAAATGATTCAGATATTTTCCTACGATTATGTACTTTACGGCCAGTGTTTGAGGTCATTTTTAAATATTTTAGCAAATCACTCGACCTAAATGTTTTACAAAACGGCACAGCTCCTCTAATTAAAGCTGCATTGGGTGAATCTTGACCACTGGTGGGCATAAAAGACATGACAAACACATCTAATAGCTAATCATGTGCTTTTTGCCAGTATAGTAGAATAAAAACTGCCTACTTACACATCTGAGAGCGACATGTGCTCTTCAACTCCTGGGAAAAATATCTAATTTCAGTGGCTTGCAGCTAACTTTGCTTGTCTGCTGTTTGATGCTGGTCTGGTTGCTACACTCCTCTTTAGACTGTAGATTTTGCATTTTGGAAGTGATACGTTTTACAAGATCAAGATCAAGTCTATATGCAGCTGTAAAACAAAAAACGGTTAGCTAAAAGAGGCCAAAAGTTCTGTACAGCTACAGAGTTAATAGGTATTTCTCTGCATGTTTGGTGCTATTAACAATCCGCATTACAGAAGCATAAGGCAACTCTTGACCACTAGGCAGCATAAAGGGTCTAAATGCTCTGACAGCAACACATCTGTTGTTACCAATGCTAATCAAGTGCTTGTGGCTAACACGTAGCATAAAAACCGTCGTTTGATGCTTGATAGATAGCTACACTTAACAGTGTCGGTTTAATATGGCTAAAAGTTCTGTACAGCTACAAAGTTGGGAGTTGATTGTCAGCATGATTGGTGCTATGAATGTTTCTCAAATTAAAGCTGCATAAGGTAAGTCTTGACCACTAGGAGGCAGAGAGAGTCTAAATGCACTGACAAAAATAAATCTAACAGCTAATTAAGTGCTTTTAGCGAACGCAGCAGCATCAAACTGCCTACATCTAGCAGACACAGAGCGATGTCTATGTCTTTAGCTACTTTCTTCACTGGCTAACTTTGTTCATCTGTTGTTTGGTGCTGGACTAGTAGCTCTTTTATTCAGATCGTAGGTCTTGCTTGTTGGAAACGCTACGAGATTCAACCATGAAGTCTATGGGCAGCTGTAAAACCAAAACGGTTAGCTAAAAGTTCTGTGCAGCTCGAGTTAGGAGCGATGAGCGACCTTTTCACACATTTGATTTGAGGCATTTGATTAAATGCATTATCAAAAATGTCACTTAATAAACATATATCACACTGCCATTTAACAGTTTTAACAAGCTAATGTTGTAGCCTTGTGTTCTTTCTAACAAACAACCTGAACTATACCAACTGTAAGAATAATGTGTGTAATTTATAACTTACCCCACGCTGTCAGACTCGCCCCCGTGGAGTAAAACCCTGCAGGCGTCAAACATCAAACAGTTACTGTTTTTTTTTTTTTTTTAAAAATACAGTTTCTTGTTTATACATGTGTTTGTACATGTGGGATTTACCTGATCGCTCTTCGGTCACGCAGCTGAAGGGGTTGAAATCAAACACACCAGACTTGGAGCAGAACATGAATGTAAGTGATCCTTTGGCATTGAATGTAGCTGAGTATGTGCACAATCAGAGATCACTAAATGTATGTCATTTGCATTGTTATTAACATTATTGATCCTGACGGTGTAAGATTTGATTTGAAACTCAGTGTTTGATACCAATTTGTACATAATCTCGACCTCACACTCAAGAGGGCAAGCAGGACAGAAACAAACAACAAAGTGTGTAAAGTTTGATTTATTTTGTGAACTCTTATTTATGGGATGTATAGATTGTCATTTTTGATTGACAATAAACCGTGTTTGCCATGATTTGCAACCGTATGTTTACTGTTATCACTGGGTTTGAGCCGACGGGTCCAACAGGCAAAAACTTCAACAAGATCTGAGATATGAATGTGTGTGTTGTGCACAAACCGCCAAGAGGAGCATTTTCAGCATATTGGATGAATGTGTGTGTGTTTGTATACATGCATGTATAAGCCACAGAACCTAGGAAAGAAAGGATAGTTAACATGTATCTGTCTATTAGCGGTGGTAAGATAATCTGGCACTAAGGCTGGATTTACACTGGCAGAAAAGTGGCACAGCTCACGACTGGACGTCCAAAAAGGACCTAAATGATGCGTTTGGAGCAGTTTTTACAATTTCAGTTTGTTTGGCTGGATCAAAACAAAAAACAGTGAACTTGGTTGGAACCAAAAAACAACTTTTCTCCTCAGAGAGAACAGTTGTGTGATTAATGAGAACGTTAAAAAAAAAAAACAGCAACAAGTCCAAAACATGAGGTTTTAAATGTGTAAGAAGACAAATAGCCAATAGTTTGCTCAACACTGTGAGGCCAAGAACAACAAGACAAACAAGTTCTGGACTGATGTTTGGATTCAGCTTTTTCTTCATGTGTTATCCATTCACCAAGTGCAGAAAAAAAAAACAGTTACTAATTGCACAAACATACAGTCTGATTAATCTTATGCAGGTGTGACGTTGGTTCCACATACTGGGTTTGTATTCTAAAATAAATACTATACTATACTTAATATACTATGTGCAGTGCACTCAGTGTGCTGGGTCAATAGGTCAATAAAATTATAATGTACAGAGAGTGTTCTCTGTTTTCCTTTTTTTAAATGATGTTCAGCTAAAAAAGATTCCTGTATAACATGTTTGTTTCCATTTGTGTTTTCTTTGCAAAATAGCATCTAAACGGTTTGAAAAGGCTCATATAAAATAGGCAGGTTGATTTTTTGTGTTTTTTAGCAATGCACTGATGTTAGCATCAACATGTGTTAGCATGGTAACATTTAGCATTGACTGGATGTTACACTTATTGTGCAGCTTGTCACATTGCTTAAATAATTTCATACCTATGTAGGTACATACATACCTATGTAAGTACATACATACTTAGGTGTGTATGTATGTACCTACATAAATATGTATTTATGTATGCATGTATGTGCATGCCTACAGAGGTATGCATGCATGCATGCATATGTATGTATGTATGTATGTATGTATCTAAAGAGATATTTATTTATGTATGTATGTATGTATGTATGTATGTATGTATGTATGTATGTATGTATGTATGTATGTATGTATCTAAAGAGATATTTATTTATGTATGTATGTATGTATGTATGTATGTATGTATGTATGTATGTATGTATGTATGTATGTATGTATGTATGTATTCAAATAGTTAAATTACTTTGTTGTTTTGACTTTTGGTGTGAACGAATGAAACTAATAACTTTGGGCCATATAGGAAATTATTTTTAAAGAATACAGACATACATACATACATATTTAAGTTCATACCTATGCAAGTACAGACATAACTATGTAGGTACATACATACATACCTATGTAAGTACATACATACTTAGGTGTGTATGTATGTACCTACATAGATATGTATGTATGTGCCTACAGACGTATGTATGTATGTATGTATGTATGTATGTATGTATGTATGTATGTATGTATGTATGTATGTATGTATGTACCTAAAGAGATATGCATGTATGTATGTATGTATGTATGTATGTATGTATGTATGTATGTATGTATGTATGTACCTAAAGAGATATGCATGCATGTATGTATGTATGTATGTATGAACCTACAGAGGTATGTATGTATGTATGTACCTACAGAGGTATGTATTTATGTATGTATGAACCTACAGAGGTATGTATGTATATATGTATGTATGTATGCATGTATGTAGGGATTCAAATAGTTAAATTACTTTGTTGTTTTGACTTTTGGTGTGAACGATTGAAACTAATAACTTTGGGCCATATAGGAAATTATTTTTTAAGAATACTGACATACATACATACATACATATTTAAGTTCATACCTATGCAAGTACATACATACATAAGTATGTATGTACCCACATTGGTATGTATGTAGGTACCGACATATGTATGTATGTAGGTACCCACATATGTATGTATGTACGTACCTACATATGTATGTAGGTACGTACGTATCTACATATGTATGTATGTATGTATGTAGGACCGTATCTACATAGGTATGTATGTACCTACATACATACATACATACCTATGCAATTACATACATACATGTCTACCTATATAGGTACATAAATACATACATACTTATGTGAGTACATATATATACACCTATGTGAGTACGTACATACATACATACATACCTATGTAGGTACATACATACATACTTATGTAGGTACATACTTACATACCTATGAAAATACATACTTATCTACCTATGTAAATTCCTTTAATTTTGTATCACATGTACATTGTCTATTTCATATGTTTTTGCCAGTAATTCGAATTATTGAAGTTATTTAAACGTATGTTTTGCTGTAGTTCAGTTTTTTCTCGTATGAAATACCTGCGTTCCTCGTTGATTGTTATTTTTCAGGTTTGCTGGTGCCAAGTGTTAACTGAGACCGTCTCTGTGCCACATCTCACACTGTGTGAATCCAGCCTTAGTCTGACCACATGAACAAAGAAGAAAGCTTCTCTTAACAGTCATTGAGTTTAGTTGTGTAGTTTGTACAAAGAAGAGAAGAAAAATCCCAGATGAACAGCAACTGATTAAAACACCAAAGTACACAGAAGTAGTGAAGGAGAAAAACACCACAGTGTGATAGAAAACACTGCCCCCTTTTTTTTTAAAGCTATTTTATAAGACTACTCATGGAGATGGAGGTTAACTGTGTGGACCACATGCACCTGTCTGTGAGTCACTGTGAAGGGTTGTAGACAGATTGTTCTGGACGTTACACAGAGGTGAAAAAAGAGATACAAATACTGGATATCAAAAAAGAGCTCAAACTGACTGGCAGAGGTTCAGCGGCGTTCTCACGAGCACCGACTGTAGTGCACATTCACAAGAAATATTTACGCACACAAAATATACATTCGATCAAAAACATTTTTTTTTCCAAAGACTAAAAACATCTGAACAAGAGAAAAAAAAAACTTTACCTCACAACAGCACTTAGTGTTTTTTTTTTTTTTTAATCCTTTTTTTTGTTTCCTTGTCTCGATCTTTGGGGGACGGAGAGCCATTAAAGTGTCAGTGTGTCTCTTACAGTCCTGTCACTAAGGCAGTTTCCATGACGACTGAATCAGGGGTGGCGTAGCATGTTGATGCCACTGATGGACCTGCATCTCCTGTGTCCAGTGTCCACTGCTCCGGGTGGATGTAACTGTAAAGAAAGTTATTAAAGGTTATTTATCACAGATGGAGTAAAGGAGAGAAATTATTCATTTACTTTTATTATGATACACAGAGTATTTCTACTATTTCTCCAAAAAACTGTTATTTTCTTTTCCTTTCCTCTTTTACTCCTCTCCTTTCTTCCCCCTTTTCTTTCTTTCCTCTCTCCATCAATCATCTTCTTTTCTTTTTTCTTTCATATCTCCCTTTCTCTCTCTCTTTCCTTCCCTTGTTGTATCCTTCCATGTAATTCTTTGCTGCTTTTCTTCCTTCTTTCCCCTTTTTATTTCTTTCCCTCCTTCCTGTCGTGTTTTTATTCCTTTCTCCTCCTCCTCCTAGTTCCCTTATTTCTTTTTGTCTTCCTTTCTCACCTTCTTTCTTACCTCCTTTCTTAATTTCTCTCCTTCCTTTATTTCTGTCTTCACCCTCCTTTCCTTCTTTCTCCTTTTCTTCCTTCTCTTTTTCTTCTTTTCTTTCTTATGATTTCTCCCATCCCCCTCCTGTTTCCTTTCTTTCCTTCTTCGCCCTCTTTTCTTTCTTCCGTCCATTTCCTCCTTCCTTTGTTTCTTTCTTTCTTCATTTGTCTCCATCCTTTCCTTCCTTCTTTGCTTCCTTCCTATCTGTCTCTCTCCACTCTCTTGCATTCCCTTTCCCCTCGTTTTCCCTTTTCTTCATTTCCTTGATTCCTACCTCCCTCCTTTACTTTTCTTTTTTTCTTCCTTTCATTTTCTCCTCACGTTTTCTTCCCTTCTCTACTTTTCCTTCTTTTTTTTGGCCCTTTATCTCCATTTCCTTTTCCTTCCCCCTTCCTTCTTTCTCTCCTCTTTCCATCATTCCTTCTCTCTAATTTTTCTTTCTTTCCTTCCTTCCTGGGTGCATTCCCTTTTCTTTTTTTCCCTCCTTTCCTTCTGTCTTTCCTTCATTCCTTCTGCCATCCCTATCATAGAGCTGTCCTCTCTGCTCTCTTTACTTTCTCTTTTCTTTCCTTCTTCAACTGAAAGAATGAAAACTCTCCTCCTCTTCGCTTTGATTCTTTCATGATAGATAGTCAAGTTAATAGACACTTAAACAATTAAATATTCTTCACATTTGAATCCAGTTAAGTTCTGAAGGCACTGAATTAATGATATTAACTGAAACTCACTTGTTGCTGTCCATGTGATTCTCAACTAAACTCTGAAACGGCGGTGAGGACTGGTAGGGCAGAGCCTGCAGGTGTCCGTCCAGGATCGAGGGGTCAGAGGGCCTGTGAGGAGCCACGGCGGTGTGGTCGTCGTTGGCGGCGTCGGTCTGCTCCGAGCCCGGCTGCAGGTGAGACGGAGGCTGCGGGTACGGGTGCTGCTCAGCGTAAGAGTTGCAGCTCGGCGAGGACGACGGCTGACTGCTGCTGCTGGACGTGTTGGCGTCCAGCATCTCCAGGAGGAGGTCGTACACCAGCACCACGTTCTTCCTCTTCATGGTGGACAGGTGGTCCATGCCTTTGTTACTGCAGAGACAGGAAGAGGACGAGTGAAGCTGAGAGAGAGGAGAGGGAATTACATCTCATAGATATTGATTAAGTCTCGAGCTTTTGGTTTAAGGTGTATGAATCAGCTAAAACAGGAACACCGGGAAGTAAAATTAAAGATTGAAATGAATGATGATGATGATGATGATGATGATGTTACAGACCTTGGCATTGGTTGTTTCTCACACATATACAGATGTTTCTACAGCTACAGTCACTTTTAAGTCCCAGCAGTGACATTTTGGATTAAAATTTCTCAACTGATTCTTGATAAATATACACAGTGATATTAATCATCACGATAAAAAAAAGAATTACTAGGAACAACATTTATGAAGCATTTTATGGGTCCAAACACCACTTGTGTTCATGTCTCAGTGTTCACATACATTAATCATTTCAAATGAAATTGTTTCACATACACACACTGGTCCATTAAAAAAGCAGAATGTCCCAATATATGCATAAATATCATTTTACTCCTACTTTGCTCTGCATGGTAAGATACTGAATTTGAAGTGAATTAACAAACAGTCCTCCTGTTTATTAAGGCGAGACACTAGAGGCAAATGCACTGCTTTTTATTGCACTAGTAAATTTTGAGATTTTGTCATCCTTCTTCTTCTTAAAATACACATTTAGGTGTTTATTTTACCACAATTTGTCTGTTTGTGTCTGTAGATTTCTCCTAAAGTCACCATCGTGGGATGATGTCTCATTTGCATAACATAAAAAAAAAACTTGTAATACAAATAAATGTTTTGATATAAGTGATCAACTGGGGAAATGTCATCCTGATATCTACCAGTTCACCAGTTTAACAACACAACATAAACTTTTACAGGCCGTTTCCTCAAAACAAGTAGTTTTTTTTCCCCTCAGACTCTGAGCCAGAAAACTTTCCAGTGTTATTCATAAATTCTGAAGGTACAATCACAGCCTGTTTTCTTTCTACAAACATGGCAAAAAAGTAGTTTTTAACAGTAGTTGACAGTATTTCCTGATTTATGGATATGTATATATATATATATATATATATATATATATATATATATATATATATATATATATATATATATATATATATGGAGAGAGAGAGAGAGAGAGAGAGAGAGAGAGAGAGAGAGAGAGAGAGAGAGAGAGAGTCCTCTGTAAAAGCTTTAACTCTAATATGTCAATAACAGAACAAGAAATCTGAATCTGGTTTCATCCAACGCCCAGATACAGCAAGCATAAAAAATAAAATTTCAAAAAACCTGTAGTCCAAAAATTAAATGTCTTAAAGTAATTAATAGAGAAAGTTCTATGCCGACATCCTAGTTAAAGTTTTTACCGTATTCATCTTAAATTCTGTAGTATTTTGGGGGTTAAACTCAATTTGAAATCAATGCAATTTTAATCAGAAAAACTTGAAAGAAAATTTATCAACCACATTAACTTTCTTAATAAAACTCTTAGGTATCACAGTGTTATATTAAGTAAAAGAGGACTTAATATTTCCCAGCTATGAAAACATAATTAAGTAATAAAACTTCATGGACTGAGATCTTTAACCTTTTGGGTTCACAAACGTTTTGTTTGTCCAGCTACATGTAACTGTTCATGTGTCAGCTTTGTCTTTTTTATCTAAATGTCGTGAAGTCACCGATTTCATTTTTTGTGTGAAAAGTGCTGTATGAAGTTTTATTATCGTGAGTATCGACTAAAACAGTCTTATTATTGGTTCTTTGAAAAGTCTCTCGAGCATCTTTCCTTGAAAGATCCATCATCCATCAATCAAGAGCTGATCTCTTTAAGTCTATGAAAGTGCAGCGTCTGTACTGTATGTGCTTGTTCATGTTATTAATGTGAGCATATTATGTTTTATGAACGTTTTCTAATAAAAACAAATTAAAGTTGGCTGGTGTGCAAATGTCTGACTGTCCGTGTGTGTTTTTTCCATTCTCTTGTGTGGATTCTGCTGAGGTTTCACGGTTTCCTGCCTCTTCTGGCTGTACCTGACGTGGCGGATGTGGGAGAGCAGCATGGTGAGGTGTCCGAGGCGCAGAGCCTGCTGCTGGGTCGACAGGCCCAGCTTGGAAATGGCCCAGACCAGAGCATCGATCACCGAGTCGAGCAGACGCAGCAGCTTCTTCCTGCTCTCCAGCTCCTCGGCAGTCTGAGGGGAGCTCGTGCACAGATCTGCAAAAACACACACAGCAGAGCAACAACAGTTTAACACACACATTCAACACTGACTGATTTTATTAATTATGGTATGTAGCACACTTCAGATGTTCTTCTAGATCAAAATAACAGAATAGAAAGTAATAATTATGTGAGACTGAGGCAACTTTTTTCAGAGTTTAAAGTGTTTGACTGGATGAACAAACTACTGAAGATTAAAGGGATTGTTTGGATTTTTTGAAGTGGGGTTGCATGGAGTTTTACTTCGCAAAATAAGGACATTGCTCATCTCCCACCGCCTCAAACGGTTTGTGTTACCATGTGACTTTGGTTCATTTGTTTGTGTTATTGTGTGACTCCAAACAAACACCTTAAAAGTCAAGAAAAGCAGCGCAAGGACCAGCAGCTCCTCTGTGCTGTGAGCTAAAACTACCGTTTTTGCCAAAGGGCAGGGAGATTTTTGGCTGATATATCGGTGGTTTCCTGTTGGAAAAAGCTGTCTGACATCAATGTAAAATATTGAAAATATTCTAAATATAGTGTACACTCCCATTTCAGGTGAAATGTCTCAATTTTTATTAAGAATCAAGCTGTTTTTAACTCTTTCCCCACCACTGATTACACATTCTGTCAATTGCTGTTTTCGCTGCCACGTGGTAGGGGACGCTGTGACGGATCCACAAAAATGTGACACCCAAAGAAGAAGAGAAGCACCAGACTTGAGGAGCAGCAGCAGCAGCAGAGGAAGATGACCTTATGTAGCATGAAATCATCGGTGCTCAGCTGCAGATCCGCAGCGGGACAGAGAGCACCGTGACTCCAAGCACAGAGCTCAGACACAGAGCAGGCCTGCTCACGCTGCATTCCCCGAAATCCACAGCAGTCGGGGCAGAGCTCACATACCAGCCTCTGGGACTCAGGCTGCAGCTGGGGCAGAGAGCATCGTGCACAGAGTGAGGCTGGTCACGCTGCAGTCCACAGACCTCCACAGCGGCCGGGACACAGAGACAGTGTTTCGGTCAGCTAACGTTCGCCACACTGGTGACAGTGATGTCACACGTGTAATATGAAGCGATAAAAACCCCAAAATGAAAACTTGAGGCTGATGTTAAGCGTAAAAATGTCTCTTTCAGTGGGTTTTTTGATGCAACATTCAAGTGCTTATAAAAAAAAAGAATGAATGAAGCTCAAACAAAACTTTTTTGTGTCTGAAACTATCAGATCTGTTCTTTCTTCTGATATATTCCATGTTAACATATTCGTAGAACTGAATATTCTGTGGGTGCTCACAAATGATGGCGCTGGCTGGCAACTTTTTAAAAAAAATGTTGCCGGGGAAAGAATTAATCATCTTTGTGAGTGAAAGATCATGTTTTGGGTTTAAAATGATGAGATCCTGTGCAGGTCTGGGGTTCCCCTCTAGAACACGACCCAGTAGAAGGGAGGAGCAGTAGATCACCGGGTCCATCCACCCGCACGCAGACCGAACAGTTGAGCCACCATGTTCCATCTGTCAGAATACATAAATCCTCAAATTCCTCCCTGATCTCTTGACTTTTCAGACTCGATTTCATTTCTTTCACAATTTGTTCTTTTTTCTCCCCAGCTGCAGTGGAGCAGAGTCAACACAGAGAACGCAGTCTGGCAGAGAACCCTGTCTGTGTGTGTGTGTGTGTGTGTGTGTGTGTGTGTGTGTGTGTGTGTGTGTGTGTGTGTGTGTGTGTGTGTGTTCGGGAGGAACTTTGTTAAACTCTGCAAAGTTGTGCTCAGAGGTCGATCACCTCTGTGAAACCTGTACAGTGGCTGCTGGGTGAGAGGGAGAGGACACTTTGACCGCTCAGAACACACGACAGGTTAAAAAACAAAAGCCGCTCGCCAATAAAGTTCATCTTCGCAGGTCAATGCATCCATGATCTTCTTCAAACAAGCTGAAAGTTCTGCCAAACTAACCTTTTTAGGAGGATCACCTTCATGTTTAATGAAATCACATCCAGCAGACCAGTGCCGTGTAACCCTCGACCTCTGAAACAATCTTTACAAAGTTTTGTCTGTAATCTTTAGTTCAGATGATTTACTTGATTTTCTTTCTATATAAACTTGAATCTTGAAAAAATATATATTTAAAATTGGAAATATGAAAAAAAAAATCATTATTCCCTTTTACTCAAAGATTTAAGTTTATCCAAAGAGGAAATGTTCATTATCTCAACAAAATAACTTTAGCTGGTAAAACTTTTTCAAAACTTCAGGATTTGAGTCAGGTTCAAAACTCAAAAATCTGTTGCAGCACTTTGCTTGAAAGTTTCAGTTTTCTCAGCTTTTTCTTCCTCACAGTGAAGACCTACAACAATGATACATGAAAATGAAAATGTTAAAAAAAATGTAACAGTTATTCATTTCCGTATCATTTTTTGCCAAAGCCACAGGGAGCCACTGGAGAGCTGCTGAAGATCCACATGTGGCTCCGAAGCCGCAGGTTGCAGACCTCTGTCTAAATCAATCATCTCTGCTCGGTTTTTTTTAACACTGATCTATGACCATATATATAACATTTTTTTGGTTTCATATTAATATTTCAAGCTTCTTAACTCAGCATTTCTACATCAGGACCTGCAGTATTTGGAGGAAATGTAGCTGAGTCATCACATTATTCTTATTATTCTTTATTTTTTGTGAACATTCTCAAAACCTGTGTGCAACCTTAACCTTAAGTTGCCTTTGTACTGAATTAGCAATGATGAATATGTTCTCACAGTTCCAGGTTGTGGCAGGGGAGCTCCAATTATTGACACACAAAACATGCTGCAAAATCCAGGCAGCTTTTGTACTGATGCTCCTCTTTCTCTGCATAAACTAGCTGGTTTAAAAAGTAATTTATTCTGACTTAAACTGCATGGAAAGGTAATGAGACATCATTAATGTGTTCCTGAGTTTTTCCATTTGTTTACAGCAAAAAACAATTTTACTTCTGTTAAATCTATAGTTTTTCCCTCATTTTCTTATTTTCTGACTCGCTGCAGGAGAGCCTGCCACTGTGTGTGTGTGCGTGTGTGAGACTGTGCCCTGTTATGGTGTTAAATTGTTATTAGTAATATTTTTTGTGTGTGTAGTTTTAAGGAAGGACTGCATTAGATGAGTAGCCTAGCAACATGATTAGCCCCAAAATACAAAATAAAAGCACAGAGACACTGTAATGATTTAGTTTTTCTAAGTAGTTCATCAGAAAGGATTATTTTGACAAACTTTGCTGACTGTTTGATAAGAAAAGTTATTTAGCAGCATAACCTAAATAATGATAATGTGTGTGGTCAGATTAGTTTTACCTTGCAGGTCAGAGATGTGACAGGTGTCATTGACCCGCTAAATTCAGATTATCGTTCAGTAAACACAACAGAGCGGAGGGACAAACTGCGTTATGTAAGAACCAGAAATGCTCTGCTGTGTCGACCGGACGGGATCGAACAGCATTTCTGTCTCGCTGCAGCCCAACTCGTCCGTCTCACGGGGACTGAAGCGAAGGCTGCGGTTTGTCCGCGTCAGTGAAACTCACTTGAGTTGAGGAGGATCATGGCCTTCAGACAGACGTACTCCTCCCTCTGAAGCTTCAGCTCGCGAAACCGAGAGGTGGCTGCCAGCAGCATGTCGAAAATCTCCATGATGCCCTCCACACACTGTCCCTCCTCCCTACAGAGAGACAGGGAGACGGAGAGGGTGAGACCGAGAACGTTGGACACAGAAAGGTCAGAGAGAGGTGAGGAAAAAAAAACAGAAAAGCAGGGACAGAAGAAGAGAAGAGCAGAGAGAAAGAAGAACCATCAGTGGAACACAGAAGGAGAACGTGCTTTAGCTCTGACAATGATGTAACTTAGGGAGCCAATAAAACTTTTTTGATTTTTAGGGGGAAAAAAAATAAAAAAAAGGAGAGAGAAGTGGAAAATCAGACAACAGAATAAATAAAAACAGATGGAGGAAAACAGAAAAAGGGGACAAACAAAAGAAGAGAGACACCGTAGAGAACTGAGAAAGACAAAAAGGCAAAGTGAAGAGAAAAAGGAAAAAAGAACAACAGAGTAAGAGGAGAGGGAGAGGAACAGACAGAAACCGAGAAAAGAGAAATAAATAAAGGACAAAGAGATGCACAGTAATGATTTATGTAAAGGCAAAAAGTCAAAGAGGTGAAAATGGAGGGAGAAGAAAAGCAGTGAAGCGTGGAATGTAACTGAGTACATTTACTCAAGTACTGTCCCCAACTACAAGTCGAGGTGCTTGAACTATACTTGAGTATCTCCATTTTATGCGTCTCCATGCTTTAGTTACTAGTTACTTTTCAGATTACAACTTTACACACCCTACCTGTCCGTAGCATAGTTTTTTACCTTCTTTGGTCTAAGCTTTTTCTCATTTACAGTACAATCTACTGATGCATTTTACAAACCGGATCCTTATTTCCTCACTGATATTATCATTATTGATATGACTGTCAGATATTGTTTTTTATTACAATTTAACATGTTGTTAATTCATCTTTGTTAATATAAGTAGGAACTGATTTCTGTTCATTATTCTGGGATGTAGGCTGCAGGGAAATCAAACATTAATGCAAAAAGAGGCATCATTTGACACTAAACTCTGGTTATTGTCAGACTGAACTGAAGTTTAGTTTCACTTTGCCTGGAACAGGTTAGATTATCACTCTGTCTAAAATCAAACATTTTATCCAGTGACTCCGCCCTGCCGTCTACAACTTCCTGGTTGGCAGGTGTGTTATCATACTGCACACCTGACAGATAACACCACAGCTTATTATTTCACACTCGGAGCAGACTGACAAAGTGAACCCAAGTGCTTCGTTAATGCTGTAATTCTGATAACAACAGCAGATCAGTGACGCAAAATAAACCTGGAGGATCTGGAGCGACTGCTGGCGTTACCATGGTGATGCTAATTTACACGGTGACCTCAGATTCCTCAGTTCTGTTCCCAAAACAATATAACAAGAAGTGTTGATTGGTTACAAAAATAATTAACATTATGGCCTTGTTATCCAAAAGTTCACACCTCAGACTCGACAAATTCTGGTTTGGAGACACAAACGGCAAAAAGCTTCCAACCAAGTAATTCACACGGTGGCAACTTTACTCTGAAACACGTGAAAAACTGAATCTTTGATCCAAAGAATGAGTGAAAAACCAGAGCGATGGTGAAAGAAGACCGTAACAATACGCAACAGAGGCAGAGTTGAATCAGAAAAATTAGAAAAGGACTCTGTTTTCTGGCTCTGTTTGAGCCTCTTGTTGAGGATGGATTTGCATCCAGGATGATTTCCTGAGCTGTCCAAGGAGAAAGAGCTACCACAGGCTGCCGGGGACCACTGCACAGAGAAAACTAAGGCTGTGTTATGAAAACACATCAAGGTTAAGCTAAGCCTATAGTGATAGTCTCCGTGGTAGTGCTGGGAAGAAAGGTCAAACACTAAACTCAACACTAAACCAATCCAGGAAAAAGAAAAGACTCCAGCTCTTTCCGTTTCTCATATACATTTACTGTTATCATCTCACTCCGCTTTCATTATTCTGTACTTTTCTTTTATTTGACGTCCTCTGCAGGAGTAAAACCTGCTCCATAAGAGGAAGGATTTGCAGACAGATGTTGGCAGGTAACAGGTTTCTTTACACATCGTCTAAAAATCACAAAACAAAGTTAAAAAAAATGTTTATCGATATGTATTATCGAAGTAAAAATCTCCTCCTGCTTCGTTTTAACTGGTTAATGAACCACTCGCTGCAACTGCGTTTCATATGATTTCAAGGAGAATCTGACCCAGTGGCGGCCATTAAAAGGGATAGTTCACCCAAAATTGAAAATTCTGTCATTATTTACTCTTATTAGAGTGAAGAGACCAGTTTTCAAACATTAAAAACATCAGAATAAAAACATAAAATGTCTCCATACTGCTCATCTGCTGTAATCCAAGTCTCCTAAAGCCCCAACATGCCAAGCTGACTTGAAAGATGTCATTTCCACATGTTTTCAGATTGAATCTTCACTGTAGATCCTTCAGCTTGGAGCCACGTTCTTGTGCACACTGTCTGAACTGGGTGTGTCTGGTACAACAGTGTGCATCCACAAGTGAAAAACATTTTATATTTTATTTTAGTTTTTTTTTATGTTTGAAAACTGGTCACCATTCACTTCCATTGTTTGGGTGATTCTGAGATCCTGTGAAACTCCAGCAGAGTTTTGTGGACTAAAAAACTAAACACAACCTTGAATCAGCATGACAGTGAGTAGATAATGACTGAATTTTCATTTTTGAGTGATCTATCCCTTTAAGAATAACTATATCAGAAGAAACAGTCTCCTTGCAGATGGTCTCATTAACTCATGTGGGCCATATAGATGCACCAGTGATAAACTGAGAAATAAATGCATTTAGGCCTTTAACAGGAAAACTTATTGTTTTTATAGCCTCTTGTCAAGAAGACAAGAAAGAACATTTCAACTTCCTTCATAAATGAGACAAAATAAGTTTAGAATATATGAATCTTAAATTTGCAGAATTTCTTCAATACTCTTTTATTCACTTTGCAACCCAAATAAAATCTCCTGTGACCCACCTGTGGGTCACGGCGTCTTTGGGAATGACTGCTTTAAGGTTTGATTTATTGCATCAACAAAAGGCTAATTCATCCTCTGGGGAGCAGGGATGTCAACTTAAGGGTAATCAGTTTATTAGAGTTTCATAGGTACTTTGTGCACAACAGAAAGTTTTGGCCTCATGCGATGTACGGGAAATATTAATATTTAATAGGGTTAATCATCTGGGAATCATCAACAAATGTGTAGTTAAAATGAATTGTATTAAAAATAAATAGAATATATAACAATATATATTAATACACGCAACCACAAAAAAAGGAAAAGGAAGCTTGATGACATGACATCTGTGTTTGTTGTTGTTTGATATGCTCATGCACGCTGCAGCACAATTTTCTACAAACTGGACTGACAAGAATTACAGCCGGTAATCTGAACTCATCACTCTCCTGCAGTCTTAACAGCAACAAGAACTCACGCTACTTCACTGCTTCTATGAACGTCTGCTGCTGCTGCAGACAAACTGCTGCAGTAAGTTTACCTCGGTTCACGAGGAACTCCAAACTGCTGCTGGTGAAGTGGCAGCCTAATTACAGCGTGTTTTTACCATGAACACAAAGGGTGAAGTGAAGAGTCAGAACCGGCCGACTGCAGCCTGGCCAAAGTTGAAGGTCAGAGAGTGATAAAAGATTTTTGGCAAGAAAATGAGACGGCAGTCCAGAGGAATCACAGATATATCTGCAGAGAATGTTGCTGATAACATTTTACTGTTTCAAGGCCTGATTCAACTCCCTGTTTATAGTGCGATGTCGACTCGTCACCAGAGCGCAAAAAATGCGGGGGGTTTTTCACCGAAACAACCAACACTTGTGTGGCAAACTTTCAGCAGCTGTGCACGAGACTCACAGTGACAGAAAGCAGCTGACCTTTGTTCAGTTTTTGAGAATCAAGTACCATAAAATATCAAATAGAGGCTGCAGCCTTTATTTAACTACAAGCAAGTCTTTGTTTGAGACAGACTATAATTAGACAGACATTTATTTATGATTTCCAACCTGGTCATGTCCTACTGCGGTGGTGCAAGTTAATATTAAGATCCTTTACTTTATAGGGACAGTTTTGAAGTGAGGTTTTATGAGGTACTTATCTATATTCAGTGTAACACCTGGAGTAGATGGAGGTTGACACGCCACCAGTGTGGACAGTGTCAGCAACAGAACCCATTTTAGACACCTAAAAACACTTATATTTAGAATATTTTTATGCCATTTTTACGCCATTACGTAAGGCAAACAACTCTCTCTCCAAACCAGACTCCTTTGACAAAATGTAATTTCACCTCGCAGAAAACAGGAGCTGCTGGTCTGCCGCTGCCTCGATCGGTTTGTTTGTGAAATTGCGTTTTTTGCCAAAAGAGGGTGGTATCTGGCTGCTATAAAAGGCAGATTTCCAGTGGAAAAAGCTGTCCGATGGCAAAGTAAAGTGGAGAAAATATTCTAAATATGTGCTACTTATACTTTAAATCAGATAAATAAAAGATGCCAAGCTTGCTCACCTGTTGAGTTTGAAGTCTGGAGAGAAGATGAGTTTTCCAGGATGATCCACAGACCTCCACATCAGGCCCAACATCAGGATCTCCAGCCAGCAGCACTTCAGCAGGTGGATCTGGTCGGCTAGACTCAGCTCTACAAAACCTGAGGACAAGCCACAGAGAGATATAAGCTAATTTAGCACCTCTGTATTATCCATTTTTCTGCCTGGATTCAGGAGCTGAAAGATGTTTGCATGGGGCATTAATGACAAAACTTGCATTAAAATGACTGGAGATACAAACTTCTCAGGGGGTCAAAGATAATTTTAGGATAGAAGCTGTTAGACACGCTCTCCCAGAGACAACAACAATCAGCATCACCCTGAAAACTTTTCATGTGAGCTTATTGTCAAGACAAAACCCAACCAAGTTTGATGAAAGGATGAATTCAGAAAATGACCAGGGAACGGAAAAATAAAGTTTTGACTGTAATGACCACAGGGGCTTTAAATGTCCACATACAGCATGTCTCTGAGGACGTTTTTGTTGTTGTGGCCTTTTACAGAATCTGAACATGAATATTATTGCAAACAAGCAAAAGACTTGAAAAGAAATCAATAATTCAAAATTTCAACACGTGATTTAAGCCTCTCTGGGCACATGACAGCAGATACTAAATTCACATGAAGCAGGCAGACAGACAGACAGACAGACACAATTCTGCAGCAGCTGTCCTGTCTGTGCTCTGTCTCTTCAATACTCTCTGATTGTGACCACATGTGTCTGAACCCAGAGACATCTGGACAGCTGCATGGGACAAATTGAACAGATACTCACTCTATATATATATATATGCCCAGGTAAAGCTCCAGTGCAGTTTACAACATTTCAACGGCTGCTTTCATCAGGAGTCTGAGGTGGATCAGTCACACAGGTGAGGCTAACGAGTCACATGACACTGTCAGGTGACAGACACCTCACACTCAACCTTCCCCCTCCTGAATCTGCCCTAAAAGAAACCTTTCAGAGGATACATCAGCAGATAAATGTGTCTTTGTTTTGTGGAGAACTCTTCTAAAAAAAAAAAAAAATCTGATTAAATACAACAAAAACTTTTCTTCATGTTGAAAAACCACCGCTGCTGTTCTCTGTACTGAACCATTGTACATGGAATACTACACATTTTGGACTGATATTAAAGGACAACACCATCTGCGTTCTTTTCCAGGTTTTTTAAAAAGAAAATCCCCCTCTGAGATAGTGATAGATAAGACACCCATATGCATCCTGTCAATGTATTGAAAGATGAAATTCATATGAATCTTCTCATCCTATTTCCTTCAAAAAGAAACTGAAGTTGTTGAAACCAGTACATTAAGTTTTTAAAAGGAGCTTCTCAACCATTCCGAGTTATAGACAGAATCAGAACTGCTATAATCTCAAACTCATTACTACTGACACTGACTCTGTAACAATGACATCATTGAACAACAGCTCTAGTCTATTTTGACTGACAGGACCCCGCTCACCTGCCGGTGCTTTCTTCTGTCTTTTATAAAGCAGACAATGTACGCTCATTTTTACCTCTGTCAGAGTATCCAAAAAAGAAAAAAAAAAAAATCTGGGGAAAATGGTCTTTATTCAAAAAACTGGGAGTCTTTGTGATCCCTTCACATTAACACCTCTCCTGGGGAGTGAGTACCTGCTGGGCTGAACACTGTCTGAGAGGAGGAGAGGACGGGGGAGGACGGGGGAGGACGGGGGAGAAGTACAGACAGAAAATGTGTAAAAAAAAAAAAAAAAAAAAAAAAAGATCAGAAAGTGGGGAAAAAGAAACTGGATCAGTCTGTCAGGAAAGAAAAGAAACTGCAGCCGATAAAATGAATGATCATTTTGTAGGATTAGTTTGTCTGTCCATGCAGCCGTTATCTAATTTGTTTGTTTATTTAAGCGTCACACACACCGTCTGACGTCTGACACGCTGACATGGACGACGGGTGGAAGATGTGTTTACTGTGGCATCGGGTTTGTTTTTACCTTTATAACCCTCACGTCTTGTTTCCTGGTGTGCAGCGAGCCTGACTGACTTCCACTGCTTCCACTGACCTAGAATCAGCAGCAGCGAACACATGGCCCTAATGTTTACGCTGACCTTAACCTTGTAATGGCTCCTTCACTCAGCAGGGCCACACAGAAAGTCCCCGGTCATTTATATGAAATGGTTCTCAGGTTAGACCTCAACACTGGACCTCAAGTTCTGGATCTTACCAGGGATCTTTTTAGCCCAGCTGATCATGAGGACCAGCTCCTTGTCTGCCAGGTTGGTGAGGGACATCATCATGCTGGCCTCGGTGAAGGGTTTCTTCAGATCCTCCATGAGGTAGATCTCTGGAGGCTCCGCCTCCATGATGCGGGAGATGAACTCCTCCGGGCTCATGGCCGAGTGGCGCATGCGGCTCGCCTGAGGGAGGGAGGCGGGCGGGGCGAGAGGAGCCTCCAGATGGAGATGCCGCTGGGCTCGAGAACCCAGCCCCACCCTGACCAGACCCCTCCCCGAGGGATCCCGAGACTGGAGTCCGCCACGGCGGTGCCGGGCTCCTCGATAGCTGCAACGTTCACGCCTGACACCTGGTGTGTGATGACAGCAGAAAAACAGACCTGTGATGTCCTTTGTGCTTCACGTAAGATGATGTGGTTCTTCTTTCAGAGAAAAATAAATGTAACGGCACAAACTATTGACCATATGCAGCTTCAAATAATCTTTACCCTTTCTTAAAAACTTATACGCATTGGAAACACAGGTTCTATATATCAAAGCAAATCTTCAAGTAAATGGTTTGGGTGTCTTTTCACTCCTAAAAGTCTGTACCGAGGTTTACATTTTTGTTAGGTTAGTTTTGGTTTCACACTGCAATTATGCTCTGAAGCGGCCTGCCTCTTATCCTCAACAAACGAGAGAGGTAGAGAGTGAATGAAGTGAAGGAGCTGTTACCGAGAACAATGCAGTGAATCTGAGAAATAAAATGTTATTTTCTTGTTGTTTCAAAGCAGATTCTAAAACACAAATAAAGACACCTCTGTAAAACCCTGCAAAGGTTTTGGTTGCTGTATTTTGTGTAAATGCATCCAAAAAGAAGCCCAGAGACATCCAGAAAAAGCATTTGTGTCTATACATTGTTTTTTGTTAATAATATCCTGCATAGTATACCTTTAAGTAAAGCAAAGGCAAAGGTTTTCACTACTATGGTCTATACTCTAATGCTCAATACTCCTCTATATTTCCAATGCGACTAGATTAGACTAGATATTAAACAAGGTCAGCTCTTCATTCCTACAAACAGTGGGCTCTGAATTTCCTGGAAACGCCTGCAGACAAAATTGAGTGCCACTATCTGGACGCAGCTAGACGAACCCACAAGGAAGAAATTTGTTTGCAGGTTTTCAAATTGCAAATTCAAATTTGGACGCCAGCACTTTTGACCGGACTTGACTGTGCAGACTGTGATCTTGTGTCTTGAGTTGTTTTTAATTTACAGTATGAACCCTCAATAAGCTAGAGGTGTGAAGAAGTTACACAAAAAATATAAGGCACAGCCAGGAAAGTTAGTTTGGCTGAAGGTAAAGAGCCAGGCTAGTCGTTTACCCCTTGTTTGAGCCTTTATGCTAAGCTAAGATAATGTGCGGCTGGCTCTAGCCTGATATTCCAAGGACAGACATGAAAGTGGTATGGACCATCTCAACGAACCTGAATTCTAGTTTTCCTATGTTTTTGTGTTTAACTGACCAATGGGAATAACATTTTTTTAAATGGTTCAGTGTTGAGTGAAAATGCTGCAACTGGCAGCCGCGACATGGGCTGCAAGTGTCTACGTGTCTGACAACATTATCGAAAGAATCCCTACAGAGCTACAGCTTTTTGTTAGAAAGTAAGATTCTTTTTGTTTTAACGGAAAGCAATAAATCGGCTGTTTCTGATTACACAAAAAGGATCTTACTGTTTAACAAAAACATCTCTCTGTAGCAGTCCTTTCCATAATGTTGTCACAGAATAACAATCCGGCACTTTTAGTGGATGGTGCACTGACGGTGCAATTGCAAGTTACATTGCAAGTTACCTTTTAACAACACCAGAAAAGAGCCTGATTTTTATTGTGCTTTCCTTGGACAAATGTCTGAAACATCTCTTAATATGTAATCTTCAGACGTTTCAGTGTCTCAACTTTTGTGCTGCCGTGAGTTGACTACATGTCTAAGATTCCAGTTATCGTAAAAGGTGAGCACCTACCACACTTCATCATGCCCACTTCGTAGCATTTACGTAAGCGACAGGCCTGGCAGCTTTTACGCCGGTTCTTGTCGATAGTGCATTGATTTGTGGCAGGGCAGATGTAGTCATTGTGTCCTGAGGAAAAGGAAAGGAAAGACATGCTGTAGAATTCTTTCAACTGATGAAGAGGAGGAATAAATGGTGAGCAAACTGGACAGGAGGACAGAGCCGATACCTTGGATACTCCTCTTGAAAAAAGCCTTGCAGCCCTCGCAGGACCACACGCCGTAGTGGTACCCCGAGGCGTAATCGTGGCACACGGCGCAGAAGTGCATGTCGGCTTTCCCTACGGCAGAGGAGCACACGGAGGAGTTCACGCCTTCCACTCCTTCCTCTGATCTCTTCGCCAGCGGCTTGTTACAGCTGATGATGGAGCTGCGGGAAGAAACAGCGACTGAAAAAGGGACAGCTTGACATTTGGATTTTCAGCCTGTCATTCACCTGTCATTAGTCCTCCAACAGGTGCCCCTCTGCTGAAAATGTCTCCACAATCGTATTTCAGTCAACTGGAAAAATTGCATCAGAAAACTTCACAGCGTTCATCAGTGAAACATGATGGGTTTATAAATGTGCAGCATCCACGATCGGTTTCATTATGACGATCGGCTCGTAGGAGAAATAATGAGCACAGAGAAAAAGATAAATCCTAAATCAATTGATGTAGTGAGAATAAATACATCCACTAGAATCTGTGTGTAAAAATGAAGTGTTTAATGAAGCTTGGAGCAGGAAAACAGCTGCCATCCTATTCATGGTTACACCTCTCAGCTTCTGTGTGCAGGCCCTCCTATTATCCATTCATCTACTATTGACCCATGTTGTCTCTCTCTGGTTTGCAGTCTCTGCCTCTTTGCCCCTCACCACCTCACCACCACCAGTGTCACTGGCCCATCTGTGGTTCCCTACTGGTTGATTCCACTGAGCACGACACGTCTGCACCACGGTTTTAATCCGTCCTGTACATGTCTGCAGGTCTCACCGGCAGCATTTCAGAAATACTTCAGCGGCAGAGTGTTCTGATCATGTTTACTTTCTCAGGTTTTGTTGATCTGGTCCTCTTTCCTTGCTCTTCATGCTTGTAACATGGATAAGGACACAGAGTCTTTTATTTTGAAAATTGACCAGATTCTCTCTGCTTTTTGTGTGTCTGACTTCCTGCCCTCTCAATGTGCTCTGCGCTGAATGCATCAGAGAGCCGCTTCTGGGACGCTCTGAGGCGCTGCTGGCAGTACCGTCTTTCAAAAGCTATGGTGGGTTCAGTTTTAAAAATCAAAAAGTAAAAAGTAGTAAAAGAAGTAAAAAGTAATAAAAGTCGGTATATGAAAGTCCAAGGCAAGTGCAATGTCTTTGAGTTCGAGTTTAATTAAGTCTCAAGTCTCTATGATTGCAACTGAAGTATTCTGTTCTATCTGCTGTAAGTTATTTGGTCTGGTCAGAACACCGCGTACGCAAAAATGTATTTCAGGGATTCGAAGCATGTACTGCATTATCATCGCTGCTTTATCTATAAGCAGAAAGTAGCTGCACTGATTATTTGTTTGGTGTATGATCATTTTAAACAGGCCATTGCAATGCAGTATGAAACTATGGTCAGTCACATCGTCCTGAAATCGAGGACCCCAGAACCCCACAGGCGCCGCAGTTGTGCAGCACAGTGGAATATCAAACAATACAATGAGAACGAGCAGATGAAGGTTGCGCACTACAATAAAAAAGCTCTATCAGTGGCTCAGTTGTTTGCGTTGAGCTTAAATAGTACTCACTAAACACTTTTTAAAAAATGATTGATACTATATTCATTCATGGGTCAGTGTCAGTAAGCCTACCTGCTGGCGGCGATGCTGTGGGCTTTGGACTCCAGCCAGGTTGCATGTGGGCTGGGTTCATTGTAGACGAGAGGCTGAGGGCAGTGCAGAGTCAGTGAGGGCATGCTGGGGTGGCTGTGGGAGGGCCAGAAGGCTGACGGGTTGAGGGTGGGGCACAGAGACGAGGGGCTGTCAGTGATGGGCGGCCTGGTATAGCCCAGCACAGACGGGCTGTAAAAGCTCAGAGGTCCGTGGCCGTGGTTGTACTCTTGGCCACTGTCCGTGTACGGAGAGGGGATGCAGACGGTGTGGCTGTCCATGCTCACAGGGGGGCTGTACACAGTGGGCAGGAGTCCTGGGGAGCTCGGCCTGTCTGAGGCTTTGCTGGAGTCCACCTCCTGGAGCTGAAGCAACGGGTGACCATCCAGCCCGGGGGAGGAGGCCATGTCAGGGGAACTCTACTGTATATGTTGACAGTGATGACTATTATGATGGTTCTTCTATTGCATATTCTCTTGTAAGTCCTGTGGCAAAGAAACAGAAATACTGTGTTACCGTTCAAGTATGAAATCCAGATTTAAATAAAACAACAGCCAACTCACCAAATCCCATGAAGTACAGATTTGGTGATTTGCAGGTTAAAAAAAACAGGGTTGATTTTTTCATGTTTACCAAAGGATGAATTCATGAGGTCAAATTTAAAAATCAGTCAAATACTCGGATTAATCACAAATACCTGCAAAACTGGTGACATTCCCATCAGTCTCAGCTGTACTTTCTGATTTGTGGTAATTGGTAAATGTTAGCATGCTAACATGCTAAACTAAGATGGTGAACATCAGCACGTTAGCTTGCTGATGTCTGCAGGGCAACTGCTCGCTGTCAGAGAGCACTTATAGTCTTGTAAACAAAGAGACGTGGCACAAAATGGCAAAAATATGTTTAAAATGTTATGAAGGATTAAGAGAATAAGAGAATTATTTCAAAATAAAGATTTGCTTAGCTATATCTGCTACTTCTCTCATAAATGATATTACAAAAGCTGAGTTTCATCACATGTACTTTCCCCAGGGACTAGGAACCTTTGGTGAACCTCAGTACATTTCCACCCCCAGGGACCTGGGGACATTACTTCACCCCCCAAAAAGTTCCTGTTTGGGGGGGGCTGGTTGTGGTTAGGCTAAGAATATCAGGATGATCCAATCAATCTCATGCCTCACCCCAAACCTAACCAACCCAATCAACAGCAGCAACAAATACAAGCCAATTAAAGGCAGAGTAAGGTGGATCAGGACTTTGATACCCTTGGGGAAAAAATATTGCTTGGGGGGCAATACTTTTGAAAAGTACAAATGCGGCTTACGGTGTTGAACATTCCTGATTGGTCGACTACTTGCAGCATTTTATTTAAATGAGCAATATGTAACTATTGCATGTGCAAAAATGCACTCCAAACTGCGGTCCGAATAGCGACCTGGAGTCACAGATGGTATATTGAATAGGTTGATATCCTGTTTAATATACAGTCTGTGGTTGAAGCGAAGTGTCTTTAGATTGCAGTAGAAACCAAGACACCAACAGGCTGAAGGAACCTTTTAATTCTTTGAAAAGTAGTTCCTGGGACTAAAAGTTGCAGGTGCTTTGAGTGGAAACACACCAAATGTGAGTCATGATCTGTTGTTTTGGATGCACGACACTTTGCAGCCTCATTGAAGTACCTGCAGTCACTTAATTTTCATTTAATTGTTGTAACATTTTAATATCTGCCTCTCAGTAAACATGGTGGCAAAACTTTTTAATGCAGCTCAGTTTGAAGAGCTTAATTTATGAATGACACATCCAAATGACACGTTTCTATTTCTGTTGGAGCGGAGGTGAACACTGTTGACAAAACTCTATAAGACAATGAAGTAATGCACCGTTTCTTGGAAATGAATTCAGTTTGTGTTTCCGATAAGACCAGACGTAACAGGACAAGTCCTGTTTTTTACTGTTTTTCCTTAATTTCATCTGCATCAAGCTTTCTACCAATATTGAGCTGTTGTGACTCAGTTAAGTTCATCAGGAGTTAACAGGGATCGTCCTGCTGCCAGCGGTGTTGCCATTGTTCAAGGACACTCAAGAATCCACATGAAAACACAAGATAATGGGATGTTTGCTTTAGCGAGCGACTCACAGTCCGAGGGCAAAATCTGCCGAAAAGGAGCTTTAACAAAACACATTAATAACCCTCTACCCATACAAGAGCTATTCCAGGAACCTTTCTCAGAACTCAGGAAGTTTATCTGCATTTAAACGGACAGAACCAGGAGCTGAATTTCATTCTTGGTTTGAAGCTCCTGCCCCTGAAAACTAGAGATACTGCATGGTGTTTGAAGTACTGCATGGCACTGATTGATCAAACACAAGCCACAAGACTGCTACCATGTTCATTTACACAGTACTAATTGTTTGCAATATCAGTAATAGGATTGTGAATTGGGATGTCTTGTGTATTTATGTTTAAAATTGTTATGCAGTAGCTTTCTCAATAACTTGACAACTATGAGCTAGTCAAACTGAACCCAACTACATTTGCTAAATGTTTCAATGTAGTTAAAGAAGAAATCTATAATATATTTACTATAATTTATGAGAGAAAGAGATTAAGGAAACACCACAGTGTCCTCCTTTGAAATTTCTATTCCAGGCATGAGTAACAGTTTTTGTTTGTCCATTTCACTTTAATTAGATTTCAAATTAATGCCGAATGTTTGCAGAATGAGAACGTGCCTGTTGATGAGTTGTTAGAAATCATTAATAATAATTTAGATGTTCATAACAGTTAAATTGAGCAAAATGTTAAAGGAGTTTGGCAGGCAGTGAGGCAGTCACCAAACTCAAACTCCAGTGTATATTTTTGAAGCAGTGTTATAAACAGCTGATCAACTTAAAGTGGAGGACTTGTTGCTTGTTATTGGTGCAGTTTACAATATTGTGCTTGTGTGGAGTGTTCCTGCAGCCTGCCAGAGCCTACTTGAGTCTGGGGAGGAGGGCACAGCAGGAAACAACTTCCTTCAACCATAGATCGTATATATAAAAAATGGATTCAACCTATTTAATGTACAGTCTGTGGCTCCAACTCAGTATTTAGACTGCAATAATATCAAACTTAATCAGCAGGCGCCCTTTTATTGTGAAGGCCTACGACACAACCTTTGACCCCACATCCTGCCAAACAACAATAGGACGTCACTATCTGATCTGAGAGTAATGCCGGCTAGCTGCTGGCTAAAACTGATGACATAAAGGCAAAAATATCCAATTATGGACAATACATCGTTGAAGGGCAAGTTGAAGCTTTGGAAAGATTTTGATGCGCTCAACTGGAGTGGGGCCAAAGTGTGTGTTTAATCACAGATGCAGGTCAGGTCACAGGGCTTATATCGATGGTTCTGCGCGGGTGCAGATTTGATTTGGAGAGAACTGCAGGCAATGGGTCTGCTCTGGACTTGCAGGTCTGGACCTGTGCAGGACTTTGCGTGCAATGAAGCAGCTACAAAACAAGAGCTGAAACCTATGTACCAACCGCTCCACTTAAGGTTTAAGCAAGTGCGCCAGATAATATACAAATATATTTAGGATTTCCCAAAAATGTAATGCTGTCACCAGCCGGAGGCATAAAGACCTTGAAGAATCTCAGTTGCCTGTAGGGTGTTTGACTGATGATTTGACTGACTGTCAGAGAGCAGCCTCACTGAAAACTACTTATGTCAAAAGAGACATCACTGCCTATAATTATTCACAGAATTTGCTAGCTAAGTCCAAAAACCATCAAATCTTTCCACAGACAAGCAGGTATTTCATTAAGCCATTTTCCCTCTGAGTTAGGTGAGCCAGGTTAATTGATGCAGCAGCTTCCCCACTGTGTCACAGGTGAAGACTGCAAAACTGCACTCTGTATATATTAACAGTAATATAAACTGTGAGTGTTTGGTCTCGAGTAAGACTGTAACCTGTGACTCCGGAGAGCTTACAAAAGTGCTGTAACCACGCTGGAACCATAACATCACTGAGGAGTCATCAGCTGGTTAATGAGTGTGAGAATCAACATCACAGAAGCCAAACGGTCTGAAGTGACTTTTTCTGGAGTCCACTTTAATCTACAGTACAGCAGCCCTAATGTGTAGGCTTTATCCTACAGTATGGTCATGTTTCCACCAAGAGCTTCAGTTCAGTTTGTTACACATCTAAATGGTTATTCTTGCGTTTCCACTGGCTAAGGTTGACAGAACCATTTTATTCTGTTCTGTTTTTTTTTCTGTAAACCTCTGTTGAGGTATCTGGCACACTGACACCTGGGACTTCAAGGTTAAAGACCACTGATTGCTCAGAGAGAATCAGAGCAACCAAACTTCTTTTTCCCAGCAGTCTTTTGTCTTGCTGACTGCAGCCTTTTCTCAAACAAGGCTTGTCTCCTTGCTGTCAAAAACAACCATGTAAGTATTACTGTCTGCAGTGGCGGATTAGGTTTAGGTACATGAATCCTGTGGCTTTGTTTTATTATTTTATGGCAATTTCAAACTTCTGAGAAAGAGGAACTGAAACTTAAAAACTTTAAAAAAGTAACATAATAGATACAGAGAATTATATGACTTTCCTAAAAATATCAGGAAAACTCACCTCTGATCAATAAACTTCCTGCAGTTAATTGTTAATTGTTCTGTCGTGCTCTTGTTATGCTCTGAATATATTATGATATATCCAGAAAATATGTCACTTAATCAGAGGTCATCAGTCCACTCAATGAAAGATAAGGCGTCCCTTTAAGTAAAAGTTTGGGAGCCACTGCTTTAGCTGAACAACAAGACCTTTGGTCACAGTCAAAGGATGATGATGATGCTAAAACATCATATCATAAAAACACAAACGAGTAAACAAGAAAATTGGCTCTGTCTAGTTTAAACATTGGCTACTTTAAGCAACTGGTCATTCTAGACCGAGTGAGGTTGAAACAAGAAGAAAACAGAAAAAATACAACAAAAAAGTGAGACAATTAATTAAAGTAGCCCTAAAATGTAGCGGATAAATTCATATTACAAAAATCACACAAAAAGATAGATGTAGAGCTGTGACGACTAATTGGTTAATCAATTATTCACTGACTATTAAATCAATCAGTAGTTATTCTGACAATCAATTAATCATTTTCAGTCTTTTCTTAAGAGAATGTCAAAATTCTCTATTTTTAGTTTCTAAAATGTGAATATTTTCTGGTTTCTTTAGTTCTCCGTGACAGTAAACTGAATATTTTGGGGTTGTGAACAGAAGAAAACATTTGAAGACGTCACCTTGGGCTTTGACATTTTATAGACCAGGCAATTAATCGATTCTCTTAATTGAGAAAATAATTGTAAAAAGTAATGACTGCTGATAACACCTCACCTTTCAATCAGCTGAATCTACAAGCTCATGTTTTACTTGCTCTGCCAGATAAGCCTGGCCCCACCTCCTGCTTGGACAGATTTCCACCTGTCCTGGATCTCGTTGGGCCAATCAAAACCGTTTATCTAATATGTTGATAAGTTTGGTACAAAAGAGCGTGATGCTAATGGCCGTTGAGGCATCTTCCTTAACAACAAAGATGGCAGCTGCTGATGTGGAACTGCTTCTATTGAAAGAATTGGACGGTATATTTGCTCTTAAAGCACAAACACCTGCACTTCGACGCCACGTCATGTTTCGTTGCTCTGATTGGTTGTAGGTCTTTCCAGTCGTGTCCAGAGTTATTTTGGTCGGCACCTGTTGTTAACAGCTCTTAGAAATCAAACTTTAACTGACAGATTCCTCTTGTTGCCAGGCTAGATGACACATACTTCCTTGTGAGATTTCCAAAGAAACACTTAACTTCGCAAAACTGAGGGGAGTTTGAAAGCTCAGATATTGTTATTCTAAAGCTTTCAATAGCTGTGAAGTGACTGACCTTGCGTCTGTTTGGCATGATGTCTCCTGTCCACTCTGCAATCACATCAACAGTCAATATATGTCTCACACGTGCCAGGTCACAGTGGCCTTGAGCAAAACAATTCACTCTTACTGGTTCACTCTGTACACTGGGTACGTACATTATTACAGTTATGTCATGTGGGGGCAGGATCTTAAGTTGTCATAACGTCATAACAGGCTTTGGTCCCGTTTTAAAATGCTACTCCAAACACAATCAGAGAAATGCAGTTTTACTTTTGAAGGACACAAGTCATGCGTCCTTTGCAGTATCCCACAAGTCCTTGTACCCCAGTCAGATGGCGACGTTGTGCACATAACCAGTTATTAAACAAATGGAACTGCAGATAAATTAACAAAGATACACTATATTGTTATTAACTTTGTTCAGTATTTGTCAGTTGTCAATCTTGTGTTGATGTTAAACATCACAGCTTGTACTGTAAACTCAGGTATCATGGAACTTGTCCCAGTTTCTATTTTGAGGGGAACTTCCTAGTAACTTGGGACTTAGACAGTTTTGACAAGAACCAACTGAGAGCACTGTTTTGGTGTCTGAGAGGCCGTGTGGTTTGTCCTGGGTACGAGCAGCATGGACAGCAGAGCCTCCGGGGATTACAACTCTGCAAAGAGTTCAGCTCAGTGGACTGGGATGCTGCTGATCTCAGATCAGATATTAACAGTTTTCACTAGCAGATATAAGTCTGGAAAACACTGAGACTCAGCTGAGACTGATCACGTACAGCGCACACTCAGTCAATCAGAGGACTACAGCAAATATGTAGATGATGAGACTTCATGTTCCAAATTCCACCACGGAAGGAAAATCCGGAGAAAACCCAGAATTCAGCACTAAAAATTAGATTAAGAACCCAGATATTAACCCATTAACCCTTTTTGGTGTTAAGAACCCAGATATTAATGCTAAAAAGGGCTAAGAACCCAGATATCAACATTAGAAATGGGTTAAGAACCCATATATCAACACTAAAAAAAAGTTAAGAACCCAGATATTAACCCTTTTTAGCATTAATCTCTGGGTTCTTACCCCTTTTAACATTCAGAACCCAGATAAACACTAAAAAGGGTTAAGAACCCAGATATCAACACTAAAAATGGTTAAGAACCCAGGTATAAGCACTAAGAACCGTTAAGATCCCAGATTCAGATTCAATACATCCTGCAACCTGGAACAGCAGGACAACATTTGAACTTCCCACCCTGGTCATGATGTCAGAGTTGTTTTCTCAAAATAAAATAAATTAACCTTTTATCACAACAAAGTGAGCTTAATCACCCCCAAATAATAAAAATAATTAAGTGAAATCATGATCTCGAGACGACGGCATTAAAATAGTAACTGCAAGCACAGTTTTCGACTTCTATAGAGTTTTAATTGCTGTTCTGAGTGACTGTGGATAATTTTGTCTGTTAAATGAAAAGACAAATAAAATGTTATTGTGTCCAGGAAAGTTGAAGTGTAACAGATGAACATAACCAGATCAAGGCTTACAAAACAAGAAATTTCCCAGGAGCAGGGTGGATTCTTTTATGCAGACTGGAAATTAAGCTGTGACAGAGAATAAACACAAGATGCACAATAATAGAAATAATTATATTAAAACTAATTGCCTACATCCTGGCTGACATTTCACATGAACATCTCCTCAGACGTGCCAGAATTAAACACTCACAGCCGAGATTGACTTCGATCATCGCAGTTTGTGATTAATATGTTGCTTGGAAAAGAGCCGGAAGTCAACCATTTCACCAACCACGAGTTAAAAACTCCACAACCAATCAAAAAGACATGAAAATGAATAAACCACTCACTTACTTCTTCGGGCCGTGTGGCTTTTACCGATTGACTGTATAAAAAGCTGTTTTGTCAGAACGTCGGCTGAAGTTTGAGCTTTGGACGGGTTAGTGTTCATGGCAAACTTCCACGGTAAACCACCAGGAAAGCAACAAAGGGTCAAAGGTCTAATCTAATGCATTTATTCCAATGATCCATTCACCTGTTACCGCTGATCTGCTTTTCAAATGAACAGGCCAACAGGGCTGACAAGTACTTGCTTTCTTTCTTGCTTTTTTTCATTTCCAACGAACAAAAACTCACCAAATTTTGTGTAGTAGTCCAGTCCGGTAAGATTTATTCAAATAGAGGGACAATTCAAACGTTTAAAATATATTAAAAGTCAACTGGACATCTTTGAAAGTGTCTTGAATACATAAAAACACCTTGCGGGAAATCAACTGCAGTCACACAGATTTAATCAAAACCTGTTAAACTGTTAAAGTGAGTTGCTCTGATCAACATGGACATGTTTCACACAAAGAAACTCTGTTCAGCGTCCTCCACCAGCTGCGCCCCGGTGCTTAAAAATACACGTGAAGTTTGCAAACGTAACCAAATCCGTCCAAGTAAAAAAAATTTTTTTGCCCCAGCAAATATCTTAGGTGCAGCTAGACTGAACCAACAAAGCAGTTTTATGTTTGCATGTGTGGCAGTAATTCAGTTTGGGAAATCTCATGATCTCTAGAAAGCATCAACATTAGTTCAGGTTGGCTGCAGAATCAACAGGGACGAGACACTGTCTTTGTTGCTGGTCACCTACTTGTAAATTACTGTAGTAAATTAAGTTTCATTACACAGGAGTTCAAATGACTGGGCTGATTGTTTTCCAGTTAATAGTCAGACCCTCTGTATTTGAAGGGAAACAGAGATAACACCAGCTTAAAGGAATATTACGCAAGATGGTGAAGTTTAACATGATTATTAGCACGACTGATCAGAACTGAGGCACTTTGTTACCAGGGGTGGAAGGACATAATTACAAATACTCAAATTAAATAGCTTTTTTGGGGTACTTGTGCTTTTATGAGTAGAGAAGCCTTTACTTTTCTACTTAGTTCATCCATCCATTGTCTGTAACTGCTTATCCTTGACAGGTCATGGGGGGGCTGGAGCCTATCCCAGCTGACATTGGGCAAGAGGCGGGGTTCACCCTGGACAAGGTGCCAGTTCATCTCAGAGCTGACACATAGAGAGAGACAACCATTCACACCTACAGGCTATTTAGAGTTATCAATTAACCTATTATGCTGCATATATTTGGACTGTGGGAGGAAGCTGGATTACCCAAGAAGAGCCCGCACGGACACGAGGAGAACATGCAAACTCTGCACAGAGAGGCCCCGCCCCAGCCACAAACTCTGCAGCTCCACAGCCGGCTGGAGGATTCGAACCCAGAACCATAGGCTGAGATTAACTTGCTTGACAAATGTATAACATTATGATTGTACAGACTGAAATCAGCTGAAAGGGCAATTATATGCAGCCCCAGCATCGCCAAACAGTCGTGAGGTGCAGCAGACATAAAAGTGAGTTGTTCAACCATGAAGGCGTTAGCTGGTGCTAATCTGTCTAAACTAAGGCTAACTGGACTAGACCAAGCTAACCTAGCCTTACATCCTGCATCACACAGAGTGTTGTGAGCCTCATGTCCGTTCTTGACAGCTCACTTTGGGTCGTCTCCTCACATTCTAGCAAAATTGTAACCTAAAAAGTTGCTTATTAACCTAATCTTTGCCTTAACCCCCGAGATAAGAGCTACAAGAGACGTCACAGAGGATTGTAACTTCAAACAGAAATGATTTTTTTATATTTATATATAAACTGTGATCAGCAATTTATGAAGATACACTTGGGTTTTGGCTCCTTGTACTACTGACACAGCCTCAAACACAACTATCATTAGACTTGCAGTTGATTTTAAAGTAGATGCGTAAAACTCTCAACCCCATTTCAGAGGTGGATAAAGTGTGTTTACTTGGGTTTATTCCCTACCATGCCCCTGAACTAAATAGTATTAAAATATATTGACAAGAAGGACTAAATTATGTCCAGCAACGAAGACAAGACTTGTAAACATCTAATAAACTGATCTCATATTGTCTGTGTGTATTATTCAGTCTCCTTTGTCTAATTTTCCAAGCTTCAGAAATAAAATTAGCCTATGCTTCGCCGTTCAGTCCAACTTTTAGTCGAATGCTGAGACCATCACGGAGATCCCCCATGAGCTTGCCGAAGCATGCACTGCTGCGCCCTGCAAAACTACCCCCATCCAGGCAAAATACCAACATTACAACCGCCGTGTACTTAACATTAGTGGTACTTTCCAACTCATCTGTGGATGTCAGCTGAAGTTGTTGGGGTCAGAGTGGGGGATGTCTGACAGATCTGGCAACTACAAACTTAACAATGAACCAATCTTCTAACATTTGCTTTGTTCAACATAAAGGCAAGAGCTAAAGATGCTAAAGATCAAAGTAAATGCTCAGATATATTGAACTTTTCTTGTAATATGTCGGGTGTAATCAGTCAGAAGAATGCTCTTAACAACAAATAACATCAGCATATCCCACGTCTTAATTGCTAATTAGGAATATCCAGAATGGAACATGCTGTTCACATGAACTGTATAAAATATTGTCTTATTCAGAATAACATTAATTACTGAATATGATTAATGTGCATATAATCATAGTCACTGAAATATTGTTCCTCCATGACATGACTGAATGGCTTCTGTGATGGAGGTCTGTGGAGAAAATCATGTCTGGGCCTCAAGGGATTTTTGGGGGATTTTTTACTTTGTCACTTGCTAACCACCACACTATCTGTTCATTCAATCTCAGTTATCTCCTCTGAGTTTATTTACAGCTATTTTCTACTTTAAGTGTCCTTGAGGACTTTGGATGACCTCCTCACTAACTGTAAAAATGTTTTTAGTGAACATGAAACAATACAATAAAACAGATTCCTGAAAGTACAAACAGCGATGCAGACCACAGAGATTCAGTTAGAAGCTACAAAAGTACTGAGAGCTGGTGGAGGTGAAGAAGGCAGGGACTATTTGCAAATTCATGAATCCCTGAATACTTAATGATGGCAAGGTGTAGAGATATGTGTAACCCATTATAACAAGGTATTTGAACTTATTTTGAAAATAATATATAGATATATCAAACACAATTTACTACTATGACAGAGTATTTTAGATTGTTTAAAATATGACTTGAGGTGGACTTTAACTCAGAAGGTAGGCTCTTCCAGTAGTGGGTGGCTCTGACTGGTCCAAATGTAGAAAACTGGCACTCCATCGTGAATCATGAAAGAAAAACAATGAACAAAATGGGAACACCCTGCAGAGACAACTGAAAGAGAGAAAGTCCACCCAGGACCCTGTTCACACTGAAAATAATTGTGTGTTTTTTATCTCATGATAATGGGATCTGTCATGAAGAAAAAAACTCAACAAATGTAGCTCAGATCTGCCATCTTTGGAAGATAGAAGAGAAGGTCAAAGTGTGTCTGTCTTAACACAGATATCTTTGTTGGAGCTGCACTTTAAACAGAAATATAACAAATCCATCTCTGAAAAGTACTACAGCGCACACATTGCTGTCAGGCTTTAACAAAGCAAGTGTCATCAACAAGAAATATCATGAGTGTGCTACATAAAACAAGACGAACATGAATGAAAATATGGTATGCAGGCCAGTATATCAAAAAGCTGTTTATTTCTGGTGTATAAAGGAGCGTGAAGCCCTCCTCCCCTCAGAACGAGGCTCCCAGCCAGCAGCACATACCAAAACACAAAGACCCCCAGCAAAACCATTAGCCAGCTTCTATTCCCCCTATTCTCTCAACCTCACAAAGCCAACAAGGAGCTGCTGGAGGAGAAGACTTGTGCTGAATTGAAGAGGTGGACAGATTACATGGGAGAGGGAGGAACAGGATGGAGCAGCTGCTGGCTCACCGACGAGCAGAGCAGCGACAGGCTTCAGCAGAAACGACGGGCTGATTACAATGTCAGGATGCGTGGAGTCACGCAAAATTAATTTAACCTGCTTTTACTGTCTCATTATAACTTTATAACTGTTAACAAAGTTGTATAATGTAGTAAAATAAAACAAAAGAGATTAAATGTAGCTTTAGGTACCGAACTACCGAGTATCAGTTCATGTTAAAGGAACACTATGTAGCCACTGCACATACAAAAATGAGTACAGCAGTACAAATAGTCAGTTGGAGCTACAGGCGTTGTTTCGCCCCATCCGTTCCTCCCCAGACATGCAGAGAGGGGCAAAGCTGTAGGTACTCTGCAGGAACTCTGCAGGAGCTCTGCAGGATGCACACAAGCGACAACAAGTCCAACACTGTAAATTGATCAGCTGTTTATAACTGTTAATTATCTGTTAATGTAAAGCTAAGCCCATTATCCTGAAAACAAAAGCCCACTGCTCTGAAATAATACACCTTGGACGATGAGCTAAGTGGTTGCCTGTCTCACTGTCTGCCATACTCCATTGACATTTTGCTCAATTTAACAGTTCTTAACATCTACACCTTCTACAGTATTATTATTGATTTCTTACAACTCATAAACAAACACTCATTTTGTGAAAATTCTGCATTAATTTGAACTCTGATTAATGTGAAACGGACATCCAAAACAACTATTCCAGTCCAGAATGGAAATTTCAGAGGACACTGCGGCTGCACTGTTCATGTCAAGTTCATTCATAAACCAAAAAGGAACATGGAGTCAGACGTGTGTATTTGGGAAACATTTTGCAGCAACATGGTTGGAATTATCTGCAGCCGCTGAAGGCTCAGCCTCATCAGCGCCACATACAAAACAAGCGTCTCTCTTTGTCCCTTTTGTTCGAAGGAGGTGGTGAAGGAGATGATCCTCAAAATCACATGAAGGAGGAATGAAGGTGACTCGAGGCTAAATCTGGTTTACAAACTGATTTTAACCATTAAATGAGCCTTCAGAGATCTTAAGAAAGGTTTATTTAGAATAATGTGTGACCTCCATGTGCTCCGAGCTGTTGAATCTCTCCGTACCAAACAGGTTTACACACAAAGCATCCACCATACCAGCCACTATAAAATAAATCTGAGCTTGATCTCTAACACTCGTCACTACAGCCTTCAATACACAACAATCAAAAAGCAATGCTACTAACAGTTATTTTCACAGTCGATCAATCAGTTGATTATTGCCCCAATAATCTATTAATAGTTTTTGTCAGGAAATGGTGAAAAATGTTGAAAAATGCCAACTTCTTTCCTCCCTGTCTAACATATCCCGTGTTTCCCTGGAAGTTAAAGCCACAGGCAACCAAATGAAGCGCACTGTTAGCTTAACATGACATAGGGTTAGTCATTCTTAGACTCTTTAATGCAAAAATACTCCATATTCTACAAATCATTCCCCTCTAATTAAATGATGTGAACATCCTTATGAGTTCAGAAAACATGCTGAATGAATTTCCTGCTGTATCTGTTTGTACTCTTTCATAAATGTCTGAAATCCTGCATTGTTTACATCAGTTTTCAGCAGAAATGTGTTTCATGCCACACCCCTGGTCATGGTGCCAGATTAAACAGTTTTTAGTCTCACAGTTACTGTATATTATTAATTATATTTTCCCTACTGAAATCCCCAACAAGTTCACTAAATTCATAAAAAGTATTTACATATTTATGGTTTCGTGATGGAAAAGGCTGTTTGAGAGTAACTTAATGTGGTGAAAATGTGGCTAAAATACATTTTGCTGCTGACCCTGTCCACAGCAGGGTGGCTGGATAAATACCTCACACAACCCCACTTTAAATAATCCGAACTATCCTTTTAAACAATTCACTGATTTTCAAAGTAGCTGCCAGTTCATTTTCTGCTATCGTCTCAGCTCTTTACTGGAGTGTGTTAAACATCAAGGAGTCAAGGTTATTCGTGTAAAACTAGTGGAATGCTCCTTTAAGATCACAGCAGGAAGCAGCTGTGAGCATCAGTCCATCCACTTTGGACCAGTGCAGCTTTACAACTCTGCAACTTTTCAGATCAAATCAGATTTGTTCTGTGAAACCTGAAGTGATTCAAATTATATCAGTTTTCTTCTCAGAGGTCTGAAACCTTTTCATGGGTTTTACAGGTCTGCTGTGAACAGCAGAGTTAACACACAACACTCACACTAGAAAAGAAAGAAAAAGATAAAAAGTGAGCCAATAAGGCACTGATGAAATACTGGGTTAACTTAATGCAGTTAAAGACCCAGTGCTTAAGTATTTTTACATTATTGGGTTACTGGATTAAAACAACACTTCTTTTTCTTTTTCTACTCTTTGGTACACTGTTAAACACTGTACAGTAATTTAGCAGAATCGAATCTAATCTTTTCATGTTAACTTAAGGAAAATATATACAACCCCTGACACTCTGTAAAATACAAATAGAATGCAATAATTTTCAAATCCTTTATAACCTCTGTTGAGACGACTGACGTCATTGAAACACTACGGAGACAAAACATTTAATCTCCATGTTGCTCCAAGTTCTGATCTTGATGCTTGCAACACAACTCAAAAAAAGTTGGGATTGCGGCAACAAAAGGCTGGTAAAGTTGTATAATGCTGAGAAAACATTCAACAGGTAAACAAGTTAATTCATAACAGGTAATAGTATAATGACTGGGTATTTAAGGGACATCCTCGAAAAGCTTAGTCATCCTTTTCACCAATTAGTGGAAAACTGTGTGGGCGAACTGTCTAACATTTTAATAACAATGTTTCTCAATGCAGAACGGCAGGAATTTAGGGATTTCACTGTCTACAATCCATAATGTAATTAAATGATTCAGAGAATCCAGAGAAATCTCTGCACTTAAGGTGAAAGGCCAAAACCAACAGTGAAATCCTGTGATCTCTGACCAATCAGGTGATTAAAACTCCCATTTGTATAAAGGATATTACTAAATGTGTTTGGGAAAGCTGTCGTCAGTAAACCCAGTTTGTCTCTGCATATACAAATGCAAGTTAAGACTCAACCATGGAAAGAGAAAGACATTTATCAACAACATCCAGAAACACTGCAGACGTCTCTGAGATGGACTGACGCAAAGTGGAAAAGTGTGCTGTGGTCTGACGAGTCCACATTTCAGATTGTTTTCACAAATCGTGGACGTCGTGTCCTCCGGGCTAAAGAGGAAAAGGACCATCCAGATTGTTACCACTAATGCCGAATAGTACATACAGGTTTTGGAGCCACACATGCTGCCATCCAGACATCTTCTGTAGAGACGGCCCTGTTTATTTAAATGCTAAGGCACATTCTGCACATGTTCCAACAGTGAGATTTCACTTTGACAACTTCAACAATTAGTGTCCTCAGCTCACTAATGCTGACATGCTCCTGTCCAAAGTTTTTTGGAATGATCAAACTTAATATCTTAGGTGTACTGAACTTGAATGTTTTCAAACCTCCTAAGATGACTTTGAACCAGCTGTTCATCTCATATTTAGGTTGAACCTTGCTTCAAACGCTTCACAAGCTAATGAGTAACATTTATAGTGACCCCACACAGTATCTTTTAGAAAGCTGCATCAGATAAACCTCTTCCTGCATGTTTAGTGTGATTACACCCTGATACTACCTACACACACACACACACACACACACACACACACACACACACACACACACACACACACACACACACACAGATGAGGCACTACAACACCCAGTGAGGAAACACATGTGCGACGCTGCTTTTCAGCTCACTACAGTTGTGTTTTAGTTACACTCTGTACTACTGGGGTATCTTGGGTGACGGACGCCCTGTGGATGGAGTGGGGGAGCTAATCAGGAACCGTCGAGCAGTGTGACCTTGGCGTGTTTTTGGCGCCGGCTGGCGGAATGCTTTTCGATGTGGGCGAAACCCCAGAGATCAGAGGGGGATGTGCTTTGCGTCCGACTTCTTATTTCTGGTAACAGCAGGACTTCCCTCCATCCTCCCCTCCTCACACACACACACAGATGCTCACTCCCCCACAGCTGAGTTATTCGCAAGTGGAAAAGGAATCTGGTATTTACAGTAACAACCAGATTATTATTACACCGTGAGCAGACTCAAGGCTGCGGAGAGGAGGCTGACAGGCGGACATCCTCACTGGTTTCCCCTGTAGAGCCTGAAGAACAGGAGCAGATAGGGTCGCCTTTGTTGATGTGATAAAATAATCACCAGCGGCGTCAAAAGATTAGAGGGTAAACTACAGCGATGCTGGAATAAATTGCGGAGGAGCGGCATAAAATGAAAATACAGTAAAGTCAGTTTTAGATTTCTGCAGCCGCACGCTCTGTTAACTCTGCAGGAATCTAAGGGGAACATTAACTTGAGTTTCTGCGAGGAAATCTGAGCCGACGGATCTGATTGGACTGATTAACACATGCTGGAGTGTGATTTGCAAACGTATTTATTATATCAGCTCCAGACAAAGATCTGATTTAGTGGCTGCGGTGGAGCTGAGCAGAGAAACGAAATCGTGAAATCCTCGATGAATCAGTCGTCCTTTTAGGGCTGCATCAAGTGATCTTTTATTGCAAACTGGATATTAAATACGACAGAAATAAAATGCATTTTGACATTCATTTATAACAGGTTTCCTAATCCATTGCAAGTCATATAATCAAGGCTCAACAATAAGGACTGCCTGCTTGCTTGGTGCAAATAAAATGCCACGTCTGGCTCGTAAATCTAGCTACTCACTTGCCCGATTGGGTAGGTGGTGAAAAGTAATTAAACACAATGGACCTTGTGCATGAATGTTTTCTTACTTTACTCTTACATTTGTTATACGAAAAACCTGCGTGGGATTCATGAAACGTGCACAGACAGCCAAGTCTGTTCTTCCCCACCTCAGTGTGTTGATGAAACCCGTTTGAGCTTAAACTGGATGCACACACGTTCCAGGAAGTTTGCAATTAGCATAAAGAAATGCCCAATAAATCCATTTCAGGGCAGGACAGGGCAGCACCATGTGCAAACCACAAAGCAAGAAGCCACTGACATTTGACAGGTGATGCTAAAGAAACTTTTTTATCAGACATGGAGTAGTGGATATCAGCATATTTGGAGTGATTTCAACAGGTTTGTCTGTCAGCGTGCAGCAGCAGGTACAGGTCGTGCTCCCCGCCTCTCAGGATTCTCTGCATCACAAATTATTATTTAATGTTTAATTTAATTAATGGATTTTTGCCTTTTGAGGAAGAGAAACAGTAAACTGAGTGAAGGTTTGGAGAAGATTGGGGAGCACACGATGCATTCATGGTGTCAACAGCTGTCCGTGTGTGGGTCTGTTTAGGAGGGATCTAGTTTTAATAGCGGTTTAACGGTGGACTGGAATATGTCAGACTGATCACCAAACTCTCTCACGAAGGCCGACGACAGCGGTGAGTAGATCAGATTGATTTGTGTCTGATCGAAGTTCTCCAGAACGACACACAGGTTTAGAAGAATCTGTCTCAGTAACCTAATCATCTTTAAAAGTTAACATTTAAAACTATTAAATGAATAAATAGTTCTATATTGTTTTTCTTCTGTGTTTACATGAAGCAATTTACTTTGTTGTATCATTATTAATATTTCGCAGTGCAAACTGCTGACTAGCTTGAGTGGTCCGGAGCTCTCTTAAATTCTTGTTCTTACCTAAGGAAAAACAGGAAATATTGAAGTATACATGAATGCCACAAAAGTTCTCAAATTGTTCGCACACACGATTTAAGATCCAATCTGCAGGAACAAATGATTCATGCATGAAGCCCACTGTTAAAGTAGCCATGTCTGTTGGCAGCTGCACATGCACGGGGCACTCGAGAGAAAACGACGGCGGGTAAAGACAAAGGTTATGAGCTGAAGTGCGAGCGAGGACTGAAATTATCCTGGAAACAGGAGTTTAGCTCGGTGATATGTTGTCTCAAAAAACACTCGATCGACCTGGGTAGTACCACACCGACATGATTAGTCAAAAGCAGTCTTTGATCACCGCTAATAAAACATTTTGTACAGGGGCAAGTAAAAAAAATAAATAAATGAATAAATAAATATTTTGTGGAGTAAAAATACTGAAATGGGGCACAAAATATGAGCATCAGCTTTTACAGCCAACAAAAACTAAAAACTGTACTAAAACTGATTTCTTTTCCGTGTTGCTGCTGGTGGATCTGGACTCCACTTCAGGGCTGCAGGTCTCTTTTCTTTATCTGAGACTCTGAGCAAAATGCAGCCACATAAAAGAAGGAGGGGCGGCTAATCTGTCCACGTCCAACGTCCCCGCCAGAGACACACAAGTGAAGACAAGCTGAACTGATGTCAGTTCAGTCAGTGTAACCCAGAGCTTCCCTCCCCTTTTCTTTTTAAATCAAAATCATAACATAGAAATGCCCATGACAACTAGGACTGCAAATAACAGTAATTTTCACTATCGATTCATCTGCAAATTATTTTCACAATTACTCATTTAGTCTACAAAATGTCCATCACATTTTCCCAGAGCCCAAAGTGACTTTTTAAGTTGCTTCTTTTGTCCAATCAACAGTCCAAATCTTAAAGACTCATCATTTACTGTCTTAAATGACAAAGAAAAGCAGCAAATCCTGTTTTAAAAGCTGAAACCAGCAACTGATTGACATTTTTGCTTAAAATAATGACTGAAACCATTACTTGACTGTCAAAACGGCTGGCAATTAGTTTTCTTTCATTCAACTAATCTAATAATTAACTAATAGTTGCAGCTCCAGTGACAACTCTATCTGCTGAGGATGTTCGTGTGGTCAGACTGAAAAGTCTTCAACAGCTACTAAACAGACTTTGTGGTGAGACAGTTCTGTCTGCTACTTTTGACTTGTTATTATCCTCTGCAGTGTCTCTGTGGAGGTTCATGGTGTGTTTTTAAACCAATAAATACTGAGCAACTAGGGCCGCAACTTCACAATTAATCATTTATTCTACAAAATGTCAGAAAAATTGTGTATAATTCCTCATCACAGTTTCCCAGAGCCCAAAGTGACGTTTTTTTGTCCACGAAACAGTCCAGAACACAAAGACTCTTCATTTGCTGTCATGGATGCCAAAAAAATGTGCAAATCCTCACATTTACGAAGCTGGAATCAGCAAATGATTGATATTTTTGCTTAAAAAATCACTTAAAGGGGATTGAAGGATTATCAAATTAGTTGGCAGTTAGTTTTCTTCTGATTGATCAATATTCTGTTTGTTGCAGCTCTACATGGAAGAGATTTTAGCAAGTGCAATTTAATGATAACTGCACTGAGGATCATTGTGAGATATTTGACCAAAGCAACGGCTACTAAATGGACTTTTCAGTGAGTTAGAGCTGTCAGATACTCTGGATGTTCATGGCTTGTTTTAATCAATAAATACTAAGCAAAGAGCAAAATTACAGCAATTACAAGCAATGAAGTTTTATATACAACTGAGTTCACAAATATAATTCCTGGCTCAAGTTAATGGAATTACGCACCTGCCACAAAGTTGTATAATCGGTTCTTATATGTGTTCTTTTAAAGTATGGCTGCACAATTCATCAAAATATTATAGAAAGTGCTGCATCAAAATCACAGAAGCTGCATTTTTGGAAACAGCGTTATAATGAGGTGCAGTGGTGCTGCAGAGATGCTCTCTCCTGCAGATCTTGATCTCCAGATGTAAGAAAACACGTTCAGACCTCAACAAATGTCCCATCAGCGAAAATGCAAATATGATCATTCTGTCAAAGTAACCGCAAAAATGATTTATTTAACCACATCGTGCCGAAGCTCCACTTCAATGTTTACAAAAGTCTGTTGATGATCATCCTGATACTCAAATAAACTAAAGTCACTCAGGAAATGAATTTATTGAAGCCGCGGAGCACCGCGCAAAGTTTCTGGACAGCTAAAAGAAATCAGTTCCGAAGAATAAAACAAGTTTCAGAGCTGCACCACCTGTCGCAGACTGGATACAGCTGCTCAGGTTTACTCTAAAACCCACCGCTCCGCTTCTCTTCAGGGAAAAGTTAGAAATGAAAACATTGTTTAAATGTCACAAACCTGTCACTCGGTCCAGGCGGTGATCAGAGGAAAAAGATCAGCTGGCTGCTGTTGGGAGTTTTGTCGGTTTTCAGCGTTTCCGCTGCTGCAGCTGCTGCAGAAAAAAACACAAGCACCGTGACGCGTAAAAGTGAAATCACACGTACCCGGCGGCGCGTTATTCCTCCAACAACTTCTGCTCCATTCCTGTCGTGTCATTAGTATTTCCCTTCATCCCCTCTGCAGTCCTCAAAGTGCAGTTAAAGGTTTGGCCGAGTTGGAGACGTCAGTGGCCACGCCCCCTCTCTGGAGAGCTGCCCGGCAGCGCTGCGCACAGGAGGGCACAAACTTTACTCTGATTTGTTGATAAAAAACCAAACAGTCAAATTCTGTGGCTTCATCTTTCTTCATTAGACATTTGCCTCTTAATAATAGTGTTTTTAAAAAAACTTTATGTCGTGATCAGAACCCAGATTTTCTCTCTGTAATCTCCCTGTAGCCTCCAGCCATTCAGAGTTAATGATTAAAGGAGATGGAACACAATAAAAACAAGAGGCCAAAAAAGGTTCTGCTCGTTCAACCTGTACCGCCAAGACTGTAACTGTAGTAAATTTAAAATAAAGAGACAGCCTGACATCACACGTTCATCCTCCTGCTGCATGTTTGTTTTGGATGTGATTCGCTTGAGCCAACTTTCTGCACCGATGCTGCAGTTTGAGTCACTGTAGTGAACTGAAGTCAATTCAGAGTAATCAGTCACTGATGTGACAATAAACACAATAAAACAAGTCTGTTATCTGAATTCACATGACCCACGCCTGGTTAACCCTGTCAAGGACCCTGAAGAAAACATTTCTCCCAACCTTTGTGTTTTGTGCATTGTGCATGTTTTAAATGGAGAAGCAGCAGGAGTACTGGTTTAGGAAGCTAAAAAAAAACAAAACATATTTTAGCTACCTAAAGAATCTGTTTAAGTGTGTGCTATATTTAGAATATTTCCACCACTTTACCTTGCTGTTTTACAGCCTTTTCCGATGGGAAATCGCTGTTATGTACGCCAAATATGACTCTCCAAACCGACCAGACTCCACTGGCAAAACAGTCACTGTACTTCACAGAATGCAGGAGTTTCTGGTCTACTGCTGCCTCAATCTGTTAGTTTGCTTGTGTTATTGTGTGAGTTTGGTGTTTAAAAAGGTTAGTTTGGATTCACAGAAGAGTGAAAATGTCAGAGAGAGGAGCGAGAGGGCGGTCGGACATCAGAGAGGCACTGGGGAGAAACAGGGTGTAAAGACAGAATATTTTTACTTCTAGTTCTGTGAACTGAAAATCTCAACACATTTCTCAAAACCGCTGACAAGTTAAAAAAATATTTGCAATAGCCAAACAACCTTGGGACAGACTCCAGGACAAATATGATGTGGGACATGTGACAGACGCAGCACGGCGAAAGGACTCAGAACTCAAGGGAGTTTGATTTATGTGTTTAAATGACCAGTATGTGACCAGTATATTTGTCAAGTGTTTTTATGTACCCTGAAAAGTGCTGTATAAAAATATGTATTATTATAAAAAATATCCTCAATATGACCATTGCAATCTTGCGCTGCAGTATCAAGGTCCCGCACAATATAGCCAGCTGTAGTGGCCTTCATGGAAAGACCCACACGCTCTATAATAGAAAGCAACACAATAATAATATAATTTTTGGCAATTATATACTAATTAAAGCATAATTATGAATATTACATTCAGTTTCTAGGATATTTTACCAAGAGATTCCCCCTAAATCTTACACACTTGAGGGATTCATAAAGGTTTATCTTATCTTATCTTAAATATGTAGAATATCCAGTGGATTTTTGTGTGGCTCTTAAAACTGGATCTGACTTGTTTTGAGTGTTTCTCTACTGATTCTGTCATCAGTCCATCCACCTTTCTTTAACAAAACAACAGAGCTTTTTCCCCCCAGTTTACTTTTTCATAAAACATCTTGAGTTGATGGAAGATATTTGTCTTCAGTTACCTCTTTGTTGCCTCTTGGAGCCGCCAACGAAGAAGAGTGCTGATTTATATATACGTTAGAATGGACACAATGTCATCCTTGTTTAGGAGGTTTAACCTGTGATTTTACCTTTATACACACACACACACACACACACACACACACACACACACACACACACACACACACACACAACAGATAATGAGAAAGCACTAAACCTTTCACTGTCAGCTCTGCAAACAGGAATTAGTAAAGAGTTAATTTTCAAAACCTTTAAATTGTTCCGGGTGGCAGTAATTACTGTAATGTCTGTAAACATGTTCATCAGCCATTTAAACGCTTAATTTACCAACCACCTAATTAAAAGTACCATAATTACTTTTTATGCTATTAGTCTCTTTGTTTATGTACATTTGTTATTTTAATCAGTGGAGATAATGAGAATAAATGATTAGAATAAACCTTTACAGCGATGTGGTTCTAACTGCAGGATTTTCAGCTCCTAGATGGTCATTCTGATTTCATGTCAGATTTTGATTTATATTCTCTAAGCTCCTCTCAGGTCACTGATAAAGTCATCCTGTTTGATTTCTACTACAGTGACCTCCTGTCTGCGCTCAGATTTCTGGCTCTTGTTCTCTTTATAATCTATATGCAGGTGTTGAGGCGGTCAGCAGGTTCAGGGTTGAACAGTCGCATATTTTACAGCTGAAATGAGGTCATTTGACTGACCTGAAAGGCAGAGCTTGTTTGATTTGTTTTAAAATAGTTTCTAAGGCCACTAGAAAGTGCCAAAAGGGTAAGTCACACTGATTTTGGCCTTTTGCTGAAAGTCTGATGTTGATCCTGCCCTGTAACGATGTAATGTAAGTGAAGAATTTGTGTAAAACTAACAATTAACACTGTCCTTCTGACCCAGAACGTGGCTATGATTCCACTTCTCAGTCCGTTGTCACCAGAAAAACAACCGTACAGTTCGTCTGTGCAGGCAGATTATTACAACTCGTATTTCCATTTATCGTTTGGCAGTGAGCTCCAGTTGCTGTCATGATGGAATTAAAGGGCGAAGTGATGAAGCCAGCGGCCACTGCGGTAACAGCCAGCTGAGATGAAGAGTGTTACTGTGACATAAAGTGCAGCCAAGGTCTCAAACCTATATTATATATTTTGTTTCACAGGAAAAAAACATGATTGGATTTTGATATTTATAATAATACAAAGAAATTGATTTTTTGCATATATTGTCAAATAGCTGCACTATTTGACTGGAGATGTGATCTAAATGGCTTCAAAAGGAACTTTTAATTTCATGGTGACTTAAATTTTGGATGCACCTTCCTAACCAAGCCAGCAAGCTAACACTAGGACTAGCTGATAACAGTATTTGCTATGCTAACGGTACGGCTTTGTGTGTTCTGCCATCCAGCGGCGGCGCCAAAACTGCGGTTTTTCATCATACAGTGTCGCTTGATGTCTGCTGGTTGTGAAACTCTCTCTGTTTTTCGGTTAAAAAGATGACTCACCTTTTTATCAACAGGAACAATGATATTAATCAGGTGCTTTAGTTGATCAAACCTAACCACACCTGAACCACAGTACAGTTATATTTTATTTGCCAAAACCACTTATACTAATCACAGCTGTACTATAGAAACAAAACAAAACAAAAAACAACAGTCAAGAGAGTCAAATGAAAAATTTATGTGCACAAAATTAGCTATTCGCAGCTGCAACCTAAAAGAATGTGCTTTTGTGATCACTTGTTAGAATATCACTTTTTTCTGAGTTAAAGTGGACTGAGTCAGGAAAAAAGGGCCTCTAATTGAAATACTGGAACAAAATCAAATCTCACAGCTGATGCAAGTTTGTTTAAATACTTTAAATGTGACGTACTGAATAAGCGGAACCTGCATAAGGAACAATAAGAAGAGGGGGAAAAAAAGCTGGAGGAGAGTGCAGCAGAGCGAGAACAAATGGAGTTTTGATCGAATCCAGCTTTGTTTTCGCCCCTCAGATGAGTCATTCATTCAGTTTTTTAGTCCTTTAGAAATACAGAATACATGTTCTGATTCAGGGATTCTTTCTCTGCCCACTTCAATTATCTTCTGATAATTCCCTCTGTCATATCAGTCTCTCACACACACTGCAGCATGATGTTATATGAAACGAAGCAGCACCGGAGCACTATTTCCTTTCCAAAAAATCCTGAGTGAAGGGAGGAACTGTGTGTTCCCTCTTGTGTCCTCTCCTCTCCTTTAGCCTTTGCTCCAGTAGCACAGAGACCAGCGAGAAAGAGAAAGATAATTGTGCCCTCCCCCTCAGTGTGTGTGTGTGTGTGGGAAGGCTGAGAATTTCAGCGTATGTGTGTTTGAGCGAGCGTGTCACGTGTTGGGACGGGGTATCTACACCGATGTGAAGTTGCTCTAATTCTTTCGAGTCCAAATTCTTTGCAAAAGCAGGCTGATTCATCCTTTGCCCATTTTTCTTTCTTTAATCATGTTTGAATTAGTTTCACTGGCCCTCTGTGCTTCGGCTGCCCGGGCAGTAATGACGGATGGAGAGAAGGGGCTGGATTCCTGACGATTTCATCCGCCTGCTGCCTATTTCTCCAGTAATAGACTAAATATTCTGCTGCGTGTACTCAGAGGTGAAGAATAGGTTAAGTCAGGAGGAGACTGATGGATTATTAATATTAATACAGGTTTTCTGAAATGGATGAATTGAGCTGAGCTGAGCGCAGAAAACCAAATGTATGATCTCAGAAGGGGGACCTGAGAGTTGATGTCAAGTCAGGACTGACCTGTAAATCTCTCCTGGATTCTAATTAAAGTCTTTATTTTAGATTAGTGATAAACTGCAGCGCTTTGAAGGGAGCCTGAAGTTATGGCTCTCATTCCTCTCTGAGAGCCATTCGGTCATTAGGGGGTGGCATTACTAGGTTTATCTGCAAAATAATCACCAGGATAATGATATGGTAAGATTTGTATCAGATTCAAACTCCCACCAATATAATTTCACCCTGTATGTGTGGACAAGGCTGAGCAGCACTAAATTATTCGTATTCTCAGACCTAATGTCATTGACAACACATACCTACACTTTGAATTTACCCTAAACGCAAAGATTTGCAAATACTTTTTGATATATATTCAATGGAATATACGTCTGTTCTAGTACCTGAACTCTTTTACTACAAAGTCATACTGCTGCAACATGCAGAGTTTAGCTTTGTTTTACTAAAATAAATCAGGGACATCCCTGAAAAAAAAAAACACTGTCTGGATGACGGCATATGTTGCTCCAAAATCTGTGCGTATCTTTCAGCATCAGACAACACAGACAATCACACAATCACCTCAACTTATTTCAATGATAGAGAGGTTGGTGGAGACCAGATCAGACGTGAATATCAGCCTTATTATTTATCATCCGGACGCAAACGAACCTTAAATGGATGATCGTGCTGCTCTGTGTCTGCTGGGTGTATAAATAAGCAACTGCTTGCTAACGTGTCGGCTATAATATCCTTTAGACGGCAGTGATATGTCAGACAAGTAAATTGTTCAGTTCTTCTGCCCCCAAATGTCCCCGCCCCCACCAAATAAAATGCAGCTTTAAAATGTTTTCATATATTATAAAACCATCAACAGATTAATAAAATATTGGAGTTTGTATCAGAAAAGCAGGGCAACAGACAGACACACCAAAACTAGACATATTCTGCATATTTTGAATTTCTTGATGGCGAGTCAGCGCAGCTGTTTTTCTATCAAAGCCCATTGGTTCAGCCTGAATACAGCAATATCAAAATCATTTTGGTTTTAAGGTCCTATGTATGAAACAAACCAAGTAAGTATTACATTACTTATTCCCAGCGACCATCAGTGAAAAGATCTGTGCTGTTTCATATCATTTATCACTCACACTAAAACAGTAAAGTAACCCCAAATTAGATCACCTCCTTCCCTCACAACTGTTTCCTAACAAAGTGTCTCTGAACTTTTGCCTGTTTTTTTTAATTGTGATTCTGAGGAGTGTGGGAGTGAGGAGGACCGGCAGGAGAGGTTACCTTGAACTCTTGTGCCTCCCGTCAGTGGAAATCCTTCCTCGTCTGGGAAATTTAGGGCTTTTTCTAAATTCTCTGGCAGGACACAGGCTGCTTTCGGTCCTTGACCGCAAGACACAAAACCCCATGACGGCAGTTATTCATTAGAAACTCCCCGTTTAACAAGGATGGAGGCTCCAAGGTGGAAGTTACACTTTACACTTCAGACAGTTAGGTGATGCTCTGTTTCAGGGAAAATGAATTTGAGAATAGAAAATAATGAAATACCTATATTACAATATTACAGTCCATTGTTGAGAAAGTGAGAAAGCCAGTCTAGCAGTTTCCCCCTGTTTAAGCTAAGCTAAGCTTACAGATATAAAAGTGCTGTTGATTATCTCATCTAACTCTAAATGTATTCAAAAAATCTCTGTACACATGTCATGATTTAACGGCTGCACAGATCACCTCCGTCTTCAACGCTGCCTCCACTTTTGCCTGTTTTCAAGAGGTACGTTATTACATGACAACACCGTCTAGTGGATGTGTTTCTTAACATCCATGCCAGTGTAAAGGTGACTTTTTCACTGGTGCTTTTGGCTGCGCCGAGCCAAACCGTGCTGCGCCGAATTGTATTTCTATTATCACTTTCAGCGTGCCGAGCTGTGCCAAGCCACGCCCAAGATGGACCTACTCTGGAGTGAGGCCAAAGCGAGCCCGCCCCTCCTCCAAGCAACCTGCGGTGACATCTCACCGGCTGCGGCCAACCTGTGATAATTTAAAAAGTACAAATCGATTTTTGTGCATAAATCACTTATACTTACTTACTTAACGTTGTAAAATGTACTGCAGTACAGGTACATGACATACATCACATGATGAAACAATGAGTGTGTGTGTGTGAAAAGAGGTAAAGTTATTCCAAGATTAACTCTTAGACCAGGGTTACCCTCTAGTTTCTCACCCAGTGTCAGCTGGGATAGCTCAAGCATAAGTGGTTACAGATAATGAATGAATAAGTTGAAGGGGAATAAAATGATTTAATCTGCAGCTCTTCTAGACTTTCCAAATGTTATCTGACCGAACAGATTAAAGTCTGATAGTGACATGAGTCATTTCGCTGCACTTATGATGCTCATACATGGATGGTTACTGACCGTGGCGTGGAAATCTGCGGGTGGGTGAGAGTTTAATGGAGTGTGGGGCAGACCTTCAGCTCAGGGCAGGGAGAGCGAGTACGAGGTCGAAACAAAGCTGTCGTTTTTCTTACAGGGTTGGTTTCTATACTAATTAACTTGATATATTTCCACAAATACAACTAGTATAAGAGTGTGTGTGACACATGGTCTCACCTCGTTAATGTGAGGAAGGTTTCATCACATCTGTGAGGAGCCATCATGGATGAATTACAGACAGAAGTGGCAAAGGTACACACACACACACACACACACACACACACACACACACACATATTCAAGTACAGATACTTGTTAAACAAAAAAGGATAAAAGTAAAACTACTGATTCAAATGCTCTACTGAAGTACCAGTCACAAAGTTCACGCTCTGAAATGTAAAAAAAAAAAAAGTATAAAAGTTAAAAGTTGCCCTCTGAAGAAGATACTAGCTCTTTCTGTGCAAGTGTGCATCTGTACCACAGCCGAGTCTCCCTCTCTTGTCTGTCTTGTTATATCTTTTGGGGAGTTTTTGTCTTGTTACATCTTTTGTGCAATTTTTTTTCTTATTAGGTCGTTACATCTTTAACATCATTTCCATCTTGTTACTCTTTTGTGTAGTTTTTGTCTTGTTGTGTCGTCTTCTACACCATTTTTGCTTTGTTCCGTTTATCACTTTATTTTCACTTGTTACATCTTTTACTTCTTTTGCATCTTGTTAAATCTATTATGTTGTTTTTGTAATGGTACTTTTTTTTTACGTAAGTTTTGTCTTGATATGTCTTTTATTTCATTTTCATCTTGTCATGTCTTTCACATCTATTTTCCCTGAATCTTTTACATCATTTTCGTTGCTGTTTTATGTCATTTTTCTCTTGCTACATCTTTTACGTAGTTTCTGTCTTGTTACATCTTATTATGTCTTTCACGTCGTTTTCATCTTGTTACGTCAGTTGTCCGTGATATGCACTGATGGATACACCAAGGAATCATCTTTTCTATGTGTTATTCTTCCATCCATTTAGCTTGAAATCATTCTTGATGTTGGAAAGGCGACGCACAGTGATGCAAAATAAAAATAATCAATAATTTCCCTCAGATCCATTAAAACTAAGTTACTGAGCCTGTTTTGAAAATTTAAGGAGTAAAAAGTACAGATATTTTGTGTTAAATCGGAGGAAATAAAAGTAAAAAGTAAAGTACAGACACCTGAAAAATCCTCTTATGTACAGTAATAAAGTTTTTGTAGTTAAGTTACTTTCCATCTCTGATTACAGAGCTGTGAGAGCTATGAGGAAACAGTCAGAAACTGAGCAGAAACAGCTGATCAGTCATGCAAGTTAAATTTGAGTTTGCTACATCAGAACTTTTTCTCCCATTAAGCTCATTCAGACTCACTAATAAACTTTTTCTGTACAGTGGGGGATTATAAATACCATTTTTAGTGCGGTCGCTTCTGGTTTTATCTCCGAAATAAGAGATGATTGAACTCAGGGCCTGTTTACAACCTGAATGACTGTCATGATGACCAAACCACAAAACTACGGTCACAAAACTGCAGAATATCTGCTATGACAAGAGGATAAAAACTCACAGAACACAGCAGGACGGATTTATTTGGCTCATGTTTGCAGCAAATAATGATTCACACACACACACACACACACACACTTTCATTAACAGACAAATAGAAACTGGTTGATCCAGTCTGCTGTCCATTTACGTTGTTTACTGGTATCTGTGTATTATCTGCTAGTTGCTATGGGATTTTTAGCACTCGCTTCTCACTCACCCACGCTGGTCCTCTAAAGAGAAACACACACATGCGCGCGCACACACACAGAGGACAAGAACAAGAGAGCACAAATAAGGGAGAAAAGACGGCAGAATTAGGCTCAGGCTCATATCCTCACAAAGTCGTGTGTGTGTGTGTGTGTGTGTGTGTGTGTGTGTGTGTGTGTGTGTGTGTGTGTGTGTGTGTGTGTGTGTGTGTTTTAAAGGAATGGGTGCTGGCAGAATGTGGAACGTGAGTGATCAGTTCTTAATCTGCTTTTAATTGGACGAGTTATCTCAGTACCCGATTCTGAGGTAAAAAACTTGGGAGTATAGATTTAAAGAGATGCTGTGAAGGAATATCAGATTTATTTCCTCTCATATAAATGAAGTTAATAATTAGTGTTCAAGTAATTTATTCAGTTATAGTGACTCACATAAAGTCTGACTTGGTCCTGAATTACAAAAACCCAACCAATCAGGTCAAAACAGAGCACCTGAATTAAAAAGTCCAATATTGAGACTGTTCTGTTATACCATTTTAAACAGAACTACAGCTTTAAGATTAAAGGTCCAGTCTGCAAGTTAGTCAGCTCAACATTAAGACTGGAAACAGGGTCTAGTTTGACTCTGTCCAGATTTAACACGAGTTTACATGTTCTATCTTGTTTGTTTAATCAGTACAAAAACTAGAGTGCAAAACCACACATGATGATTTGTGGAGGGTTTTGTACTCCTAAGACTAATTCTTGACCGGGGACAATAACTTCTGGAAGTTTGCACTAGTTGTGCCCTGGTTTAGCTGTTTCACCTGCCTGGACATTCAGGTGAGAGATGTTCCTAACAACTACAATTTCAATTACAGTTTCGTTTAGCAGACGCTTTCATCCACAGCGACGTACATCCAGTCAGGAGAGAACAACATGAATAAGTGCCATGAAGCAAAGATTAAATCTGACTGGTAGTTTCGCTGTTCATAAATGGATATTTAAATGTAGACTAATCACCTAGTTTAAATGTATGAAAACACTCATAAAGTTATGTCATATTTGTTAGCAGAGTAGCTAACATTAGCAGTGCTAGTAGCAGCAGCAGCCTGCTCTCCTTGAAGGGTTAATGTCCACATGCTTGAGCTGAATGTGTTTAGTCAATTCAGCTCAGCTCAGCTTTATTTATAGAGCACCTTTCATACACACACGCAGTCCAAGGAATTTCACACAAAAATAATAAAACAACAAAGAAAATCTTTTAAAATATCGATAACTAAAAACTAAAGTTACAACATTACGCCCAATTGAAAATTAAAATTGCATTGCAAGTGGTTAGATGCCAGTTTAACAACCCTACTTTCATTTTCTAGATCAAAATCCTGCCAAACTGTAGTAGTGTGTGTGACAATGTTTAATCACTGAGTGATTAATTGCACACATCCCTAATGCTAAGCTAAGCTAAGGGGCTATTGCTCCATATTTGCTATACAGACCTGAGAATTTAATCAACATTCTTATCTAAGTCTGAGGCAGAAATATATGAAGAAATATAGAAATATATTTCCCATATGTTGACCTATGTCTTTAAGAAATATGTACATGGCATAGAGAGAAAAAAAAACATAAATATAGTAAATACAGAAAACCACCTAGCATTAGCCTTTTACTAATTACTGATGGTGGTCCTGAGTTTTTGGTGTCCTCTTTGACACTACTGTTGTGTTGTAGCTTAGCCAATAAATCTAAAGGTCTAAAAATACCCATATGTACATTTTTAAATGGATCTGAAACAAAAAACTAATCCAACTCTCCAGTAAATATGAAAGTTTACAACTTTCTGAGCAAACCAAACAAACCAAAAACATATCATGAGTGGCTGAAGTGAAGATCAGTCAGATCTGCTGCACCATCCAGACTTTTTATTTCTGGGGAAAAATGACAAACCATCGAGACCCAGTTCACAACAGGCCTTATCAATAAATCTAGTTATTCTGTGCATTAATGAAAAGTCCTGGACATTTTTACTGCCATTTTCACGTCACCTTATATTACTTTGATGCATGCATATCCACATTGAACACTATAAATAAAAACAAATGCATTTAGGCTGAGTTAACAGTTCATCTCAATCTTTTTACTTCCTCTCATCAAGAAAACAAACCTGAAAAAAGTTGACATAACTCAGAACTTCGTTTTTACTCAATTTTTGAAATACAATTTCATATTTCATCTAAAGAAGAAAATTATCAAGCAAAACATTATTAGTTGGTAAAACTTTTTTTTTAAATCTGAAAAGTTTGAGTTTGGCTCAAAAATCCAAAATCTATTGAGGTAAGTTGCCTTGAAGTTGTTTTTTCCTCTCCTCAGTAAAAAAATCTACACATTTTAAATGTTTATAATCTTTATATAAAATGCACTTCAGATATAAAAAAAAATTTGCACAGTTTCTTCCATAATGTTTTATTTTTTAGGGGATCCAAATAAAATCTCCTGTGACCCACCTGTGGACCACGACCCAGTCTTTGGGAACCACTCATCTAAACCAAAGAACCACCTTTCGTAATTCCTCTGACGTCTGACAACATTTTTATCATAGTTCACTGCCGCGGCCAGCTGTTGGCCCTCAACCAAGCCACGCCCACAAACAGCTGTCTTACGTAACCAAAGTGTGATCACAATAATCAGATCTGACTTTTCTATCGGGGTCAAACAGGAGGTGTGTCTTAGAAATACCTGCTCACAGACAACAGACTGAAGTCCTACATTTAGATCTGATGGTGTTTTTTTGCATCATGGCTGCACAGCTCGCAGCACTCTGCTGCCATGGAAACGCTGAGGTTGTTTACCCAACCCGGGCCTCAGGTGTGGAGGAAACTGAACCAATTCAACTCGTGTTTTTCCACTGTTTTCTGTGTTCATATGATATATTTGTATCATGTTTTTTAATGTCATCTCGAAATATGACATAATCTACCTATATCACATCATTCTCTCCCATAATTTCCTCCATTATTACCTCACGGTGAAAGCCTAAGTCATATTAAAGTTGACATTTTAGAGATTTAGCTGATGATGTAATACAGACAGTGTTTGGATTAATGCAACAGAATAAATTTCACTTCAAATGTCATCAGGGATTTTGTATCGCAAAGGGATTTGAGGAGGTTTGTGTAGTTTGATCTTTGTGAAATTTAGAGTATATTTCACTTTGTTCTATATTGTCTCCGTTGCTGAGACCTGTGTTTATAATTGTTAAAGCTGTAGTGGTGTACATGGGGCTATACTCAACATCCAAAGAGTTTGGAGCATCATGTTTCTTATAAACCTTTCCAAAACCAAAAAGATGCGAGAATAAAAGTACAAGCAATGGATTAAAACTGTTTGTCTGTGTCGTAACAGCCACTTATGTTACCATGACCAGCTTATTAGCTTATTACCTGCATTAGTAACCTCGTGATGGCTCAAGGCTGAGAGTTGTCATATTATTAGCTAATTACATTATTTTGCATGGTTGCTGGTGAAAGGAAAACTTTGTTCAGGGCTGAAAATCTACCGTGTGGAGGCTTGTGTAGCACTGGTGAATGGTGACCAGTTTTAAAATGTAAAAAACAACATTACTAAATAAATAAATAAATAAATAAATAAATAAATAAATAAATAAATAAATCCTCCATATTGCACATCTGGCGTAACCCAAGTCTCCAAAAGGCCCAATATGCCAAGTTGAGCTGAAAGACATTTACATCATGTTTTTAGCCAAAATCTTCACTGTACAGCCTTAACTGGGAGCCACATTCATGTGCACGTGGGAGTGTGTGTGGTGGGACGATGTCAGTGTGTGACTGAACGTCATGCCAATGCTTTAGGAGACTTGGAATATGCCAGTTGTTTTTTTGTTTTTTTTTACTTTTGAAAACTGGCCACATTGTTTCTAAGATTCTGCAACACTGTTTTCTTGTGAAACTCAGAGTTTTGAGGGTGAGTAGATAATGACTGGATTTTCATTTTAGGGTGAACTATCCCTTTAAAGCCTTCTCTCACAAAAATACACAAAAAGTAATACTTACAAGCATCAGTAAAGCATTAAGCATCTAACATTTGTGTTACTTGTCCAAGTAATTTATTGCATACTTCTATGTTAAATATCTGACTGACATGATGCTAAAATGAAACAACAGTCTGGTGTTACATTTTTCTCTTACAGTACTGTGCTGTAATATAACAGCTGTCAGCCTGCCCTCACTAGAAAAACTACTGTCTACGTTTAATGTGTAAGTTGCTTTTTTTGACAAATTTCTGTTTATTCTTATAGGTGTCGACCTCAGCTTTGACTGATTTGACCTTTGATTTTAAGGTCATGATTCAAAATGATTTTTCGTTCAAATACTTCTTTAAAAAAAAGAGTATATGTTTCTCAATACTAATATATAATGGGTATTTCCTTTGAACTGCTAATGGAAATTAGCATCGCGATCAAATGAATATTATCTCAACAAAACATTTTTGTTTCACATGCTTCACATAAAACGACATTTGATCTCATACTTTAAGGCATATATTTCCTCTGCTGGGTGCAAACTAACTGTTTCACATTGTTAACTCTTCCTTCAACACACCACATTCAGAAATATCAGACTAGAATGCCATAACTGTCCAATCAGAATCAAGCATCTAATTAAGCCACGTAATAAAGGGCTTTAATTGCATTGTGTTAAATACTGTACAGAACATGTGTCATTAATGGATGATGGATCTTCTTCATCATGTCATGTTGTCTAATGAACACAAGCAGGTCAAAACAGATGTTTGCAACAGCTGCAGTTTATCACTATAAGTAGATGATGACAGCATTTGATCAACATTTGCAGACATAAGATCTCATTTTCACTCGTGGCATAAATTTTTGCTGATTAAAGCTCCAAAATGATTTTTTTTTCACACTGAAACACAAAGTTCTGCTTTAGAGCAGACAGAGCAACGGGTCAACAAGCATCGTTATTATCCCAGTTGCTGTGCAACTCAAATTTTGACGTGAAAACCACAAATTAGCATCGGCAGCCTAATACACGGTAACAAAGAGGATAATGATATTGAAAATAACAGACAAGAGTAAGTTGGTGGTGGTTTCTCTGGATGCTGCTGAGGAAAATGATGAGGAGCCCATTCTGAAACAGAGGACGAGGGAACATGACGTCCCATCAGAGAGAACAGAGTGCATGTTGTGTAAAAACTCTGCCACAATAGAACCAGTTTAAAGGAGCACTTCTGCACTTACGTAACTCATGATGAAGCTGATCTGTCCAACATTCAAGTACTAATAAAACTGTTCTCTACAAGTGTTAGTGGAAGTTGGACCTCTTCAAGTGAAGTGTTTGAATCAGACGCCACCAACCGGAAAAAAAAACAGACAAACTGAAAAACGACCCCCCGACATTTAAGGTGCAATATGTAAGAAATGGCCACCTGTTGAATTCATACTACAAAACAACTGGCAGCAGCATATCACCAAAGTGCTAACTTTAACTGCTGTCAGCTAGCTGGCTCAGTCAGCTGTGCAACTAGCGGTCCTGAGCACCAGGGGAGTGTTGGTGATTAGGCCTGGGCCAAAACATCTCGATCGCCCCCTGATGGCTGGCTGCAGTATAGCCCCCGCCCCGTCCATGTTAGCAGATGGGACATGAACCAAACTAAAATATAGTTCACTTCAAATAAAATTTTCCCAGAGATGGTTTCTCTCATTTTAGGTAGGTATAATCACATGTATGTATGTGCACATATTTATTTATCAAATAAGTTTTGTTTTAATTTATTTGATGCTATAAAAGGTGGGTTTGAGCCCACATAGACACATAGATGTCTTTGACATGAAGTCAAAACTGTTATTTCTTCACTTTCCGTTGATAATTTCAGTTACTTTTAGGACTTTTTAATTTAAACTAAAACACATATTGCACCTTTAAAGCAGCATTAACTAACTGTTCTTTGTTGCCACTGCTAATGTTTTAAGCAGTTGACTTTCTACATGTCACAGAGCAACATGTGCTTTGTTTTAAGTCACATCCACCTGATGGAAGTGTCATCAGACTAAGCGTGAGTTTATTACAGCTGTATGTTTTTATTTAAAGAGTCTGAAGGCTTTTAGAGGAGGTTTCTACCACTGAAGAAAAGAGAGCTTTGTGGGTTTTTTGGAGATTGTTCCTCAAGGCCTTGAGTGGGAATTCATGGCCGAATGCACAGATGATTAATTGTCTGAAGGTCCAGTAAATTAAATAACATCATTAAAAACTTTGAGTGGACTTTCAAGTCACGCCAACTTCCAATAAAAGGCTTCATATCTAAATGACACTGAATCATCAAGACACAGGAGCCACAGAGCCACGGAGCAGGGTTGTTCCAGACGTGAATCCAGTCTTTGTTAAGGCAAAATTCCTTCAGAGTTTACATATTTAACAAATTCCTACAAATAATTTGTAATATGAAAACACTTTCTTTGAAGGTAAAACTTAGGTTTGTGGATTATTTTGAGTAACCAGGCCATGATTTTGGAATGAGACACTGGTTTTGACTTTTTCAAATGTACTTGAATTCGGTGCTTTGAGGACCAGAAGCTGAGTGCCATTTATTCCTATTATACTGGAGAGAAAGGCGACATCTCTAGGGCCGATAGCTCCAAAAACTCTCCAACTCACTACAAAAAAATTAAATAAATCTAGATGGATAAACACCACTACAGACCAGAGGAAAAATATGTATTTTTGATTTGGGGGTGAACTGTCCCTTTAAAGAGAAGACATTTTTCCTCACTACTGTTGGCTTGCTGCTTGCTCTTAGTTGGAATTGCTGGGTCTCTCTGTGTTCTTGACCTGCTCTACATGAAAAGTTCCTGAGATAACTTGTTTTCTGGTGAGTAACCATGTGATAAGTGGGATAATGTACAGTGACCTGGTCATTATTGTTAAATAAACCCCTGGAGGATTATTCAAGACCCCTCTGGGAATATAACACAATATACAAATCAGAAAAGTAATTTTTTAAAAGTATTCCAACTGCAGAAACAGCTAAAATAATGAAGCATATACTGTATACGAGCATGTAGTATGAATTGGGACACGCGACTACATTTGATCAGTTGCTATGACAGCTCAGAGTAGATGTGCAGGTGGAGAGTTTGCCGCATGACCTGCAGTTAGTTTTGGGCTTTGTAAAGTTTTCTCAGCAGCTGAGTCGTGTCATTTGTTTCTGGGACGATGTGGAACAGGTGCAGGGGTTTGTAAAAGGATGAGGATTCACAGCAGATACTGTACAAAGTCTGAGCGACCTTAAGAGCACATCAGTCTCACCTTACACAGAGACACAATTACACACCAGATCTCTCTTTGTTCGCCCTCCAACAGATGCAGAGCACTTACGCTTTAACTGACGTCTCAACTTTATTTAGCCTCCTCACATCAGCTGACACTTTGAACCAGTTTTTACAGTTTAAATTCTTTATATATTTCAGCTGCTGTCACTGCTGAACTGACACTTTAACTATGAACACTGCACACAGTCCAGCTATCTCCTCAGCTGAACCTCACATTTTAATTACTTTAATTACTGACTCTTTAAATGACAGTTTAACTGCTTTCATTGCTCGGACGTTGACTCACATTTCAGCTGCTTTCATCTCTTACTCTTCAGCTGACTGTGGCCTTTTTTTTCAGCTTGTACTCTTCAAATACAGCGGAAACCAGAGACGCCACGTCGACCGATTCATCCCGTTGCTGCAATACGTCTCCGCCACATTGGTCCTGTCAAAACTGGCCTGTGCACAAACACATGTAAACGGTGAAGCTCAAACCAGATTTTGAGGTGTACATAAAATTTTCTTTTTTTTTTTTTAATGACACTCAGCTCAACTTTCAAACTAATGTATAAATATGCAACAACTGATTAAACTTTCAAAATAAAGGTGTTTGGTAGATAGGTTTAGGAAGAGATTGGGTTCACGGTACTTTCTAAAAACAATCAATATTAATTATTGGTCTCACACAGTGGCTGACTCAGGCTGTCTGTGGGGCAGGGGCAAAAAACATCAAGAGGGCACCAGCCTGCCAAAAAATGTGATGCATTTTATCACGTTGTGTCCAGATGAAGAGCAATTCAGAGGGCAATGCAACATGTTTTGTTAACTGGAAGGGCACTCTAAAGGGGACTTCACCACGTTCTCCACTGGAAGGGAACCCTGTGGGTACTTTACTGCATTTTGTCCAGCGGAAGGGTACTCAAAAGGGCATTTTATCACATCGTCTCTATTGGAAGAGCACTCCAGAGGGCACTTTACCACACTTTGTCCAGTTAAAGGGCACTCTAGAGAGCTCTTTATCACATTTCCTCTCCTGGAGGAGCACTCTTAACTGCGCTTTATCACGTTTTCTGTACTGGAAATGCACTCTAGAGGGCACTTAACCACATTTTGTCCGATTGAAGGGAACTCCAGAGGGCACTTAAACAAATTTTGGCTTTGCTCCCCTCATCCCTCCCTACACAGACTTTCTTGGTCTTTATACAACATTCGTCCCCGTTACTTTTAAAGCAGAGCTCATTGTCACGATAAAAAAAAGTGACAGATTACATTTCGCTACTATTTCTCAAACTTTCATGATTCTGAGTTGGATGCTGCAACTTTTTTTTTTATTTCAGTGATCTACAGTAGTTGAGTCACCAAACTTTGGAGATTTTCAGAGCAGCTTATCTGCTTCATCTCGGCAGATAAACTCAGCCAAACCATTTAGTCTCATTAATTCTGTGACTGATACAGTAAACACAGTTTTATTACAGCACAGAGCTGTAACCGGAGAGGTATGTTTGCTCACTTTTAATAAACGCTCTCTTAAAATCCTGAGGGCTTTAAAGGAGAAACAGGGAGAGGTGACAGCTGAATACTCAGGCAAGCAAATCTGACTTCTCCTTCGTGGAGATCTAATACCCTTCATTTGACTGTGGCTTTACTGGTGAACCTACTGTCAAAAAGGTAGAGTTTCCTTTTTTTTTTTTATCTATCTCCCTTTTTTATTAGACATTTCTTTTTTTCTTTTTCTTATTCCTTCCCAAATAACTGTCTTCAATCTGAACTGACAGACACTTTAATGCACCGAGCAGGCTTCTCCTCGCCTCACGAAAGCAATGACACTATTCAGCTCTTACCTTTTTTCTCTGTTGGCGCTGCACTATCCCTGACAATGGAACAGGAGGAGGTTAATATAAGTTTTTGGCAGTAGGAAAAGTATATTCGGAAAGGTTCGAACTCCTCTTTTCCACTCGCTATCTTTTTCGCTCCCTTCATTGTTCTCTCGTTGCACAAAAGGGGCCTTTCAGTGTCCAGATGTGATGGAAATTGAAATCCAGAGTAAAATCAGGGAATAGCGTGCAACACAAAGGAGGAGGCCATTCAATCAGGGAAAAGTCCCGGTCTCTCTCTGTCTGCTTTACACCGAAATGAGACAACACCAGGCGTGGTGATGTACAGGTTTCACATCAGGCTGACATGTGACAGGTATGGACATCAACATCTGGTAAAGAAAAGCTGTACGTCTGTGCGTACACAGGTGTAGTTCATACTCACCGTGCCAAATCCATTTTCGCTGAGCTTTTGTACGAAAACTTGCTGTTACAAAACTTCAGCGTCTGACTGGAGGCTGACTTCACCAGATAAACAACAGCTTTGTATTTTTCTGTTAACGGTGGATGAATTGATGTAATGCCAGAGGTGTTGCTCTAAGTGACAGACTCATAGAGATTCATCACCCGACTCTGCAGTTCCTCTGAGCTCTGCGTGTCATTTTAGCGTCTTTCAGGTCATTGTTTTGGTTTTACACCCATGAAAAACAGGCGGCAACACCTCAGTTTCCAGGTCCAATAATTTTATGATAAATAGGTGGTAATTACCCGGTTATATTTCTTAGAAATTATCTACAAATCACCCCCAGATTTCATGGTTATTTATGTGATAATTACCAAGTACTATTTCCATGTAGTTGGTGGTAATTACAAAGCAAAATATTTGAAATTTCTCAGAATTTACCTGCAATTTACCACCAGATTTTGTGGTAAGTATGTGATTTACAAGTGTTATTTTCATGACAAGTGAACTTAATATCATACTTACAGTATAGTCTGCCATATTCATTATTTTTGCACTTTCAAGTATATGATTCATGTATTATTTTAGTTGAGTATTTTCTTTTAATTAAGTGAACTCATATGTAAACTATGTGTGAACTACACATAAAAATCCACAGTTCTCAGGATTAAGAATTTCTTTTTTCTTTACATATCAAAGATTTTCAAGCAAACAGGATTTGTATTGGATGCCATATAAGATGTGTGTGTGTGTGTGTGTGTGTGTGTGTTTACCAGCACTGACACCGCCCAGATAAAAGTGATAATCAGACTGAAGCTCATGGTTCTTGTCACACCTGCAGTCTGAAACTGGCTGGACTCTGGTAGGAGACGGAGGTGGATGTGAGGAGGCTGAATGGCGCCATCTGTTGAAGATGAACATAACAGCTTTTCATTTTTTTTTTTTCTCCTTCTCAGTTCTTGTGTTGTGCTCTTTAACGCCTCCCAGAGGAGAAACGTAGGAACAGGTCATGTTCAGAGTGTGACGAGTCTGCAGTGATGTTGTGATCATTTAAAACCATTCAACAGCAGTTTGATAAAGATTTATTATCTTTCTAATCCAGATTAAAAACCTGGAGCTGCTCTGTTGTTGGTCAGTAATAAACCAGCTGCTGAGACTTTTCGAGTTTGTCTTTGTTGTTTGACAGTTTTTATCCAAAATCATTGGAATAAATGATGCAAATTCTGTTTTATTGTGGACTGTTTCTTTAAAATACTGCTTACATGTTGATGCAACAATAATATTAACCTTAGATCATTACTTAATCTACAGTTTGCTGCTAAACTCACTGGTCATGCCTTTTAAAAATACATTAAAAATTAACACTGTTCACATTTTAGTATAAAATCAAGACAATATATTCCGATAAAGAACTTTTCCCTACTCATCTCTGGATTTCTGCAGTTAACAAGTTGATCAAAAAGTTTGATGTCACAGCCAGCTCAGACATTGTGCATCATCCATATCTATAAAATCAATAAATAAATAATTAAACTATGCACACCGCCATGTTAGACACAGTCGGACAAATAATAGAATAATAATAATCACTCAAAATTAAAACGCAAAACTCTAAAAAACTCTCTTGTTGTGAGATTTTGGATGACAGGGACTTTTTCTTCAGGAACTTTTGGTCGTCTTTCTTCAGTGAGGGGTGCATTTAGCTGCAGCCAACTGTTAATACTGTACCTCATCATGTAAATTAAATATGAAGAATAATATAGCATATTCTGTGTTTATTAGTGGTCTTTTCAAACATCAATGAAATTTTTAAGTCTACGACAATTTTACAATTGCTTTTTCCTGCAGGATTGGGGTGTTGCAGCCCCATGTTGAACTTTGGGGCTCATAAACCCCAATGATGATGTCTATGGTTTTACATATCTTCCAAAGAGCCACATGGACGTGGTTCTCAACTCATGTCCACCACTATAGCGAACTTAGGTGCATATTTGCGTACACCGAAAATGGTGTATGGCACGGTTTTGAACTGATCTGCACATGAAAATGTTTCTATTCAGAATATATATTTGAGGCTATAATACAACCCTTGAATACAGGCATTTTAATTATCTGTTTTAATATTGTGCACGTTAACTTTAACACTTTTCTGTGAGACTCTGTACTCCTGCAGTAACCCGTCTGTCTGCAGGGAAAGTGTAAATAATTCCTGTCAGAATCACATGAAAAGCTGCTGAAAAAAACCCCAACATGATTTGCAATTTCTTTTTTAAATCTCATTTCAAACTTTCCTCCCTATTTTTTTCCTTATTTTTTTCCTCACAAAAGGTTGTAAAAAGGAAAGTCCTTCTAGTTTGAAGTGACAGCCACGCTTGAAAAATGACTGATTGCATTAAATTGAAACAAATTGTGGTGAATGTGGAGTGATGGAGGGTAAGTTAACTGAAAGCTTGACATAATGATGACATCTCCAGGTTGGATCCTCTGTTTTTCAGAGACAGTAAATGATGAACATAAAATAGTATAATTTCTACCTCTTGAAAATGACATTTTGAATCATTCTTCCTCAGCTTCTTGGAATAAGAAAAAAAAAACACGATTTTGGAGCCCTGCACATACCTGCAGCATCCTCTCTACAGCTAACACACCTTTCTCTCCCTCCTCTATCAGGCAGTGCAGAGGACTGGATGTACCCGGCTGCATACAACAACAGGCTGCTTTCTAGGAATCTGCTCTCAGTGCTTCCCAGAATCTCCCCTGAGCATTATAAACTTCCATAAATATTCACCTGCCTGATCCCGGCTGCTGTTCCCTGAATTATTGACAGATGCAGGCAGGTGATGAACACACGGTCTGTCATTAAATCCCTCAGTTCTACACTAATGTCCACAGAGAGCTTCATTTCCTTGTCAAGTTCCTCGAATCAGAAAGAAGTGTGAGTGCTGTTACCAGGTGTGTTTTTGAGGTTTGTGTCTTGAAGGACGGGGCTGCATTACTCTAATTAAATCATTAAAAGACCTAAAGGTTAGAGAAGCAAGCATGCACCAGTTGTAGATTAATCTGCCGCTGAAAATAGTCCCCAACAATTGCACATTTTTTTCCTGTTTGCGTAATTCCCTATTTTCAATGTTTTTATGTGAACGTTACTAATGAGGATAACAACTTTATTAAATCGGTCCAGTATTGAGAAATGGAACAGGCTGCAATGTCATTCTGATGAACAACTATAAGTCCTGTAAAAGTTCCAGCTCAGATTGTTATTTTAGGTGTCTGACAACATTATGGAAAGGATCCCTACAGAGATCTACATTTTTGTTAAAGAGTAAGATGCATTTTGTTCAAGCAGAAACAGCTCCTGCCAAAACCACCAAACTCCATGTACGACATGAGAGAAGCAGTGAGGAGAAACAACATGTTGAGACAGAATATTTTCATATTTCACTTATTGATTTATTTGGTTTATTTCAACCAAACCAGAGTTGGTGATAATTGGAGCAGTGGAAAGATGAACCAAGATGGTTTTGCTGAGTTTTATTTTGTTTCTGTCCAGTTTGAATGAAGCGTGTTTTGCGATGATAAAATTACTATTTTTGTGAAAGGAGTCCGGTGGCTGTGGGGAAAGTGATAAATCGTCTCTTTCTGGTTAAACAAAAAGGATCTTACTCTTTAACAGAAAGATTCATCTTTGTAGGGATGCTTTCCATAATGTTGTCAGACACTCAGAGTAATAATCTGAGCTGTCAGTAGCAAAACAACCACTTTAAGTGGATGTTGACCAAAGCAATTGCCCAGGATTTTACACTGCAGCCTGCAGGGGTCACAATCATGGAAAAATAGGATCCAGGTTGAAAAAAATGCCAAAGTCTTGCTTTTTTACACAAATATATCATTATTCAGAGAGAAAAAAGCCTAAAATGTATCAGCACACCTTATTTTTGCAGTGTATTATTGAAAACAGAAGTATATTTTGTCCATTCCTTGTTGCTTTTTACCCAACAGGTCTTTAAAATTTGACTATGATCAAGTTAATGAAAAGAAAATTAGTGCCCAAGATTCTAGTTAACTAAAGCAAACAAACCAAACCCACCAAAATCCAACTTCATTTCATGTTAGAATATTTTAATCTATCACAGCAAGAAATGAACTTTTAATTATTCCAAGCAATCAAATTAAACCAAACAGGAATATCTTTCTCATTTGAACTTTGGCTTTTTTTTTCCTCCTAAACTTTTTTAATAATGTTGCAGATGAACTGAAACTTTATTTAAGCTGCCAGATTTTCAGGAGAAAAACTCATTACACTTTCATCATCAAGCTCCTGTTTCCATAACAACACATTCTGCCTTAAATCAAAGATATAAGATAGAAAATGAAAGCGTGTCTACCTGCTGAACATGTGCAGTCGTGTATAAAGCAGGCAATACTACAACTTTTAACTTTTAAAGCAATATATTTGATCTATTTAACACTATTACCAACATAGTACTTACTATTATTTGTAAAAAAAAAAATATATATATATATATATATGTATATATATATATATATATATATATATATTTTATATATATATATATTATATATATATATATTTTTTTTTCTTCAGTGGCAGTGAGTCATGGAGTGACTAATCCTTTGGTAACGTCTAAATTATGAGTGGAGCATCAGGTGGATGGAAGGAAATATTGATGGATTTGTGACATAACCTGTATTGTTGTGCACACATAACACATCCATCACACACTATACTGTAAAACCTTTAAATCTGTTTTTTAGAGTGATGCATGTGATTTGACTAAATCCACAGCCCTGTCTCACATCTAAGCCTGCTGATGATACTTTTGCATTTTGCCTGACCTTGGTGTGAAAAGTTCACGTGTGTGAAGGTGCAGCGCCAGCAGGGGGCGATAAAGACAGGAGCAAAGGAAAAACATGTACAGAGAGAGAGACAAAGTCTCTGTGTGAAGGAGGATGGATGATTCACACAGGACACCAGGGCCTGAAGTCCAAGTTAGATCCCCCTTTCCTCTCTGCCTTCAACTGTTTTATTCAATAAGCACAATAATTCCAAGATATATCTTTTACTTTTAGGTTGTAGTGACTTCAAGAGTTCGATATGAGCACAAAAAGACTTCAAATGAGATGCAATGCATTGACTTAAACACTCCACTAGAGTGCAGTGTTGCTTCACACATGTCATCTGTAGGGTCAAACAGCAACTCTCATCTTTAAACGCTGTTCTGTCAGACCTCCGGATGCCTTCATGATTCTCTGTGGATCAGTGACCATAAACACAGACACACACCTGCTGCACCTGTCACTGATGTCTCTGTTCACAGATCTGATGGTGACAGTCAGTCTGTCAGCATCAGTACAGAGGAACAACACAGATCACTTCATCAGTGTGTTCAGTGTCTGTGCTGCTTCAACCCTGCATGTTTCATTATGATTTATGTGAGGACTTTTTAAAGTATCTTGAACTGAATTTTTGTACATCGCATGATAAAAAATGTTAAAGAAAATATATTAAATACCTGGTTTCAGAAGTGGGAATGCTGCAGCATCTCTGTCCTGTTCTACATGAAGTCCTGCACGTCTTCATCTCCCTGAATCCAGAATCACAGATTTCTGTTTTTTTGAAACACAAAAAGAACATATGGAAAACATGTCCGCAGGAGGAGGGGTGGAGGAATGAAAAGTTCAACATAAATGGAGTGATACAACTAGTTGATTGGTTGGGTGTTTGTTCAAATGCTTAAAATATTGTACTGTATGATTCTGTTTTTTATGTCACCTCATTACCCTTCTTTCTAAAGCTTAAAATACATTTTATCTGCAGAGATGAGAGGGTGCACATGATGTAAGCTTTATCTGTCCATGTCTGGGAGGGTCAGCATGATGTCTATGTGCACAAACTGCATGTGTGAACATGTTCACCACTGTAACAGCATTTCTGTCCATTTTAGATTATATAAGGGCTGCAGTTAGAGGTTGTTAAAGAACCACAGACAATACTGAAAGTTACAAAATTTAGTCAAAAAGGACTAATTTAAACAACAAAGACTATGATCTCCTAGTACAACAAACTTTCTGTTGCCAAAGTTCCAAAACAGGTATTTATTTCACTTAAACTGACATAAAAGGTAAAAAAAAAAATCTCTGTTATGTTCCCCCTGTTTATCTATCCTGTTTCAGTCAGAAATGACATGACACAGAAATTAGATGCTCTTGAAGTGATGTTTCATCTGGACTTTAACTTCTGTGGAGCTTTTTTTTTTTTTTTTTGGAGTAACATAGTAACAGTTATAATCATGGGGTTAACATTGTGAAACGGTTGGCAATTTGGCAGTTTAGCACCAAAAACAATTTGGTTATTTTCAGGAAAAGATCATGACGTAAAAAGGTATAAAGTTGTGTTATTCATACATACATTTGTGAAGGCTGGGGTGACAGTCCTATTTGTTTTATTAACTTAACCAAACTTGTCAGTTCAGATGTCAGAACAGTCAAAGGACCCAGAGACTTTAGTTGATTTGTTGTTCTGAGGACCCCTGTGAGACCATCCGTGAGGATTTCTCTCCTCCTGTCTGTGTGTGTGTGTGCGTGTGTGTGTGTGTGTGTGTGTGTGTGTGTGTGTGTGTGTGTGTGTGTGTGTGTGTGTGTGCTTAGTGCACACAGCTCTGTGTCAGCGCTGTAAAAAGTGCCCGGTCGTCTCCCTCCCTCCCTCCTCCCAGCTTAAAACAGCTGACAAATATATGGAATAAGTTTGTAATTTAACACGAACAGCAGCAAACACGTTGTTCGCTTTCACAATACGATGTACATCAGTCACTTTCATTTTTTACTTTCAAGCACCAAGTGCAAAAAAAAGCCAGAGCAACCTAAAGTTAGCTTGTGGCTAGCTAATGTTGCTAATGGTTACATCAAAATGCTCACTGGACACAAAGTGAACTGTAAACTATTAACAATGTGGATAAACTGAACTGTAAAAAGTGACGTTTTTTAATTAATTTGTGGATGAAAAAGTACCATAGATGTATACGACAGATTTGACACTGGAAGCTAAGTCACAGGCGGTGCGTAAAGCAGATATACGTCACACTACACTGTGTGAGAGGAGAATACCAGAAGGCCTTCAGAGGCTCTTCCAGCTCTGAGGCCTTTACAGTATCGCCACAGTTTCCTCATCGTCATGAATCAGAGAGGAGCAGCGTGATTTCACCGACTGAGAAGCTTCTCCCATCAGAACTCAGCCGTGTTCCTCTGCTGCTATACGTCTCACTGCAACACCACAGCTGCAACTGTTAACAAACAGCAGTCGGATCGCTTAATGAATCTGTGACATGAAACATGGCTCCGGATGAAGCGGCGCCGATGCTCGGAACAAGCTTTAACAAGCTCCACTTTCACCACAGAGAGTTACAACATCACGCTGAGCGTTTGCTCCAGAGCATCAGGGGGAACTGAAGCGTTGTATGTGTGCAACACGCTGATGTGACACATTTACACTTTCACAATCCTGTTTATCTCTGACATCATCCTGTCCATCACGCTACGGCTGAATCCTCCTCCTCCTCCTCTTCTTCCGACAGGAAGCAGAGCAGAGAGGGTGAGACTGAACTCTGAGGCACTTTGGATCCTCACACAAGAGCTGCAGAGGAAATCCTGTGTCAACCTGGCCTGTTTTAATAATAGCATGTGTTCACGTGAACGCATCTTATTTATTTTAGTTTCTCTTGACAATAAGTGCAGGTCATGTCATTTCCTGATGTGAGTTTAATGTCTCCTCACGTTTATATCTGCCCTAATAAAGTTTGTAAAACACCTTGAGTTGAATATATGTTTACTATCAACAGTTTTTATTCTGCTGAAGTGAAGTGCTCTAGAAATAAAAGTGGAGGTCTTTATGATGAGATTTTTCGGCAAAGTTTGAAACATGACATCACTCCTATTAACCACAGATGATTGTACAAGTAGGGCTCATTATTTTCTGCTTTATTTTTCAAAAAAGAAAATGAATTTCTTGTTTAATGTGATGATTAAAAAAGAGTGACATCAGATTTTTAAGTGCAAAGGTTTAAAGATACTACAGGACCCTACAACCCATGCAAACTCTTAGTAACTCCTCCCACCAGAACAAGAGTCAGGACCATCATAACTAAAACATGTTGTTTTACTGCAGAACCATCCAGTTACTAAACAGCCCCCCAATCCTGCATCAGCACTTTATGACAGCAATGCACTAACCACTACTGTATTTTAAAGCATCTGACTTTTTTGACTTTTAATATTATACATCCATGGATCTATGTACTGTTTATATGGGCTGAGGGTTAAGTGTCACAGGTTTTGTGTTGTGAGTCTTGAAAAATGACCAATGATAAAAAATCACTACATAGTTAAACCATTTATTCTTTTTTTATTTGAGGGACTCTTTCACACAATCTGGTGCTCATTTGCGGTTCCTCTTAAGTTCTGTCTTTAGTTTGTTTAATCAGAAACATTTTCAGATTCACTTGGATGGATCCTTATGGCTTTAATTTCATAATTGATTAATTTTATTCATTTTTTTTCCTCTCTAGTTTTTGAAAAATGTTCATTTGTTATTGTTGGTCTGCTGTCGGACGTGGTTTCTGTGCAGAGGGACCACAATAGTTTCACCCCTAAATCAAAAATACATTTTCCTCTTTCCTGTAGTGCTTTTTTTGTTTTTTCATCTAGACAGTTTTGGTGTGAGCTGCAAAGTTTTGGAGATGTGACGTAAAGATGTCTGCCTTCTCTTGAATATAATGGAACTGGATTGCAAGAAACATTTTCTTTCTACTGAACTAGACCCGCTAATTATATAGCCAGGCTACTGTAGCTCGCTCAGTGGTGCAAACGTTACAGCTCAGCCTCATGAGTTGCACACTTCATTCTGCGTAAGTTGGCAAAAAGAAAGTAGTTCCTATATGAAACTGAAACTGTTTACAACAAGGACTGTGATTTATTTTGAGTAACTAGGTCATGATTTCTGGAAAGAAACACTGCTGCTGATTTTTTCAAATGTATTTTTTGTTTGTTTTTTTATTGGAGAGAAGGCAGACATCTCTACAGCTGATCTGTCCTAAACTTGGCAGCTCACACCCAAACAAGCCAGACAGATAAAGGACACTATACAGGTAAAATATGCACTTTTAATTTGTTTTGTTGTCTTGTTTGTGAAATATATATGTTTATGTGTAATATGTTGTCTGCAGTCTGACTTGTGTCTTGACCCTTTGCAGAGTAATAAAGTTACCTAATATTCATTGCAACATGACCTTGATTAAATTAACCTGCAGCAAACCGTGTCTACTTGATTTAGAAATATGATTTTTAGATGTGTTCAGGCATAACATCCAGAAAAAAATGGTTTGGTCTGTTCTGATCTGCTACTTCTGGCTACTTCAGGTTATCAAAACAGTATAAAAAAACAAGCTGTCATGGGTTATTATAAAGCAAAGACCTGAAGTTGAATTTGTTTTTCAAATCTCCAAATGAAAACCACCTTTTAGAAATTAAAACCGCTTTGTGTTTCCAATTGTAGGTTAATGGACTGAGCAGATATTTCAGAACAGAACATAATAGGACAAGAGAGGAGAAAATAAGGCAAACAGAGTTGATTATGTGGAGAAGTGACACCCGCTCCTCGTCCAAACCAGTAATGTGCAGCCAGCTGAGAGCTCCATTAGGCTAATTGCCTTTTGCAACTGGGAGGTAGTGGCACTCTACGCCGCACCGAACACCAGATCCTGGACCAGATCCTGCACTGGCGTTATGAACCGGCATGCCTCAAGTGGCCCCTGTCGTATATTCAGCCCTCTCAAATCCAATAAGTGGCCCCTCCTTGGTCGAAACGGCTAATTGCACAGCTCATTGTGGCGGTGGGTACGGCTGAAACTGCTCACGCTCACATTGTTTTCACATTTCCATGTTTTGTTGCCATGGCAGGGGAGGCATGGAAACGTGGGGGTGAGGCCCGGGCCCGTATATTTTCAATAGGAGCCTGGCACCAGCCGGGCTGAAATGTAACCACGCTTCTTATTCTTATTGCCCTCCCCTCCCTCCCCTCTGCTCAACCACTTCAATTACACAGAGGGACACGCATGTGACAGTGGTAGGATTACACAACGGGGGGTGGGGGCGGGCGGCAGCGGGGGTTGGGGGTGTCCAAATGTAGCCAAAGGCAGGAAAAACAGTCCCTCTCCCCTGCTATGTTATTTGTTGGTGTCATGGCTCCTCCAAATGCTTCCATACAGCCATAATAACATATTACAGAAGTACCATGCTGCGTGCCAGTGTACACTGCTGCAGCAGACCTGAATACACACGCTGTGTTTTCACTGTTACACTCACAACTGTTTGGAAACTGGCTGGATGGTGTTGGGATGGAGTTAGGAAACGACTTTGCCTGGTGAAACCATGGACAGTATTCATGGAACGTAAATACACGTTCAGAATTACCTGCAGCGCTATTTGTCCATCTAGATAGTGTTGGAGTTTTGGAGATATCGGACGTAGAGATGTCTGCCTTCTCTTCTGTATAAAGAAACTAGATGGCACTCAGCTTGTGGTGCTCCAAGCGCCAAAAAAGTATATTCGAAAAACTCAACAGCGATGTCTTTTTCTATAAGTCATGACTTAGTTACTCAGATAATCCACACACCTTGTTGTAAGCAGTTTTCATATTGGAACTACTTTCTTTCTACTTTTTGCTTTTTGCTTCCACTGGTGCTTTTGGCCGTGCTGCCCCAAATTCTATTTCCGTTATTACTTTCAGCGCCACTCCGAGCCGTGCCTGAGGTGGACCTACTCTGGAGTGGGGCCAAAGTGAGCCTCCAAGCAGGCTGCGGTGACCCTCCTTTCTCCCCCTCAAACAAGTGTGTGTCATGATGCCCGTGTGCGCAGGAGAACTGAGAAAAAGAATTTTCTTAAAGTCTCTTTATGTCCAGCTCTGAATAATGTTTTGTGTCGAGATGTAGTTTCTCTCCTCTGACGCTGTTTGTACTTTCAGGTATCTGCATTATTTTACCGTTTCATATTCGCTCTCCATACACAGAGCCAGGCCAGCTCTGTGTATGGAAAATGGCCACTGGATGAGAGGCTCGGGACTGTGATAGCTCGGGATGTAAAATGTAATGGCTTAGGCTAAGCTGTGACCTCTCATCCATGAGTAGATGCACGTCTCCAACATTCATGTTGTTACATGATAAACATTTGATCTGTTTACTTTTGGTTTCAAACTGCGATTATTGGAGCGCACCAAAGAACTCTACATGATATGTGTCATCATCACCTACGTGAGCTGCTTCTCCCTGTACTTGCATTTGATTGGTTTGTAGATGGGCGTGTGTCTGATGTTGGTGCATCATCAGTTCAGTTCAGTTCCTCTCGCTTTCAGCTTCTTGGAAAATAAGTGAAAAGTGTTGGGATTTTTCTGTTTTTCACCCCCATGATTCTTTATAAAGTTGTTGGCACAGATATCAATTACACCTAAACAAACCAAACCATGGCTCAAGGTGAAACTGCAAAGTTAGCAAGTCCGGACTAAACGAGGTAGGTGTGACAAAGCCCTAGGGTTTGGGTTAGGTATGTTTCCTTAGAACAGCAAATTTGTTTTTTATTGAACAACAATGATTCACATTTCAGGTTAGGCACAACCTTTATTTCAGAATTTTTAAGCATGTGTCAACTTTTTACCTTGTGAAGCAAGAGTTTTAATAAGAGACAAAGTCAAAGAGCCATCAGATCACTTTAACACTGAATAGATGGTAAATCAACTGTATTTTCATCTCACTGGACAACCCGCTCTACCTGCTGAGCCGCAGTGATTTCACTGGGCATTAAAGGCATGGCTCTATCTGAATGTGGCCTACAGTGTCATACAGACTTGGCAGTTCCTCAAACAAACTGATGAGGCAATTCTCTCTTTTCTCCGTCCAAAACTGCGCCATGGAGACAGTGCGCATTTAAGCCCCACCCACACCGGTGGGGAAAACAATCCATGGCTCTCCATCGACTCCTATTGTGTGATGGTGCCTCTTGTCACTTTCCGTCGGCTAGCAAACAACAGAAAAGTGTCTTAAAGCTGCTGTGTGCTGGGAAAGAACCTAACATCAAGGTTTTATAAGCTGCCGAACCGAAAAAAGTAGACAAAAGTGGATACAGACGTGAAGCGTCAGCAGGATGAACGGGGAAACTGTGGGATCCTGACACTCAATAACATTATTCCTAGATTAGAGTTGCTAATTTGACCACAGAAACTATAAAAATTTAAAATAACTCGGCTATAAAAGCCCATTCAGTGCGATAATCTCTTACAGAAAAGCAAGGTAAGGAGCAGAGACTGAGATTTACTGGAAACACTGAGTTTGTCGGTTTGATTTTTCCTCTCTAGTAGCCACAAGGTGCTAAAATAAATCTCTTTACGTGCTGAGATCTGATGATTTTAGCGAGCTACAATCACTTCACTAGTGTGTAAGCACTTGGTCTCATATTGTGGCGCCACCGGTGGGCGTGGCTATTGGTGTATGACACATTTCGCTCTGTCTCTATTACTGACAGTGTACTTGCTTCGCTGTGAACCGATTGGCTGTTGAAACAGGAGACGTTCTAAAACCAGCCGCTGGTGATTTGACAAGCTGAGTTGTGGGCGATGCCATCAGGTTTGCGTCGAGCTGCACATCAGTGCAACTTTTCCCTGCAGCGCTCTGCCGCTGTTGTGAATCTTTGGCCTGATTGGGGTTTAAGGCTCCAGCAGTAAGTATTCATATGTATGTAAAGTGTGAGAGCGGTGCCGGAAAGTCATGCTGCTAATGCTACTCTTATCCAGCACTTTATGGCTCTTTACTGATGCTAAACTCTGTCAGAACCCAACAGATAACTCCTTGATCTGCTCACATTCAGTAGAAGTGAAGTCTCTTCTGCCCCTGAGCTGAATTAAACACAGAATACCAGCAGGAAAATGCTGTAATTCAACTATAAATACTGTTTTCACTGCTTGGAGACCACGTATCCTCTTCAAATTTAATGCCATGGTGAAAATGAGGGCTGCCAGTTGCAGTTTGCCTCCACCGTACACCACAATCTCCTAAATCATGCCGGGGAGGAGGGCGAGGGGGGTTGTGGGTAAGTCAGCATGTTTGTTTTACAGTGATTAGCCTATTATGTGGTCCAGCGCTGCCAAGCCCCGCTGAGCGCTACACGCATGCCTCTGTGACCTCGCCGAGCTGAGTGGGTGAGTCGCAGGCGTCATTATGGTGGCTGCTGCCCCGTACGGCTGACAGTTGACTGGGCGGGACCGTCGCTGTCGTGGAAATCGAGTGCCAGGCGGAGGCCAGAGAGGTCTGCGAGTTCAACAGGTCACAGCAGGTCAAACAGAGCTCGCGCTGTTGAGTCAACGCCGTTAAAGTCACACTGCACAGGGGACCATGTGTCTGTGTGTGTTTGTGCAAGAATAAGATTTTGTTTCCGTCTCACTATGTTTTCCTCTGAATCTGTGAGAGAAGCAGTTGTTTATAGGCATCAATGACAGCTATCTAATCTGTGGTCACTTTGGCTCGACCGACCAATGGAAACAAGAGGCAGGGGACTGGCTGGTGTGTGTGTGTGTGTGTGTGTGTGTGCTTTCTTGGCTGCATGCGTGGATTGGTGGCTTCAATTGCGTGTCCTTAAAATTGTGAAAGAGGAAAGCTGCATGAGGCAGTTGGTCAGATTTGGCTCGTGTCGTCGGCCTCGTGGATTTCCTAAAACAAACTCTTGCGCTGACAACACTCTGGTTTCACTGAAAGCAAATCGACTACAACTGAGTTTACATAAGAAAAATGAAAATAAAACAGCAGCAATTTAAATCTACCAGTGTCTAAAAGTGTCTGGAGATGCTCTACTTTGTCTCTCTCCTTATTTAGACTTTACTTAAAGGAGCAATATGTAGCAACTGCACATCCAAAAATGAGTACAGCAGTCCAAATAGCCAGTTGGAGCCATAGACTGGATGTTAAATAGGTCGCAGTCCTGTTTAATATGTAATCTCTGGTTGAAGAGGGTTGTTTCTCCCCGTCCCGTCCTCCCCAGACTCAAGGAAGCTCAGGCAGGCTACAAGACGAGCACATCAACATAATTTGACAACAACAAGTGACTGACTCAGTGTCAGAAATTCACACATATTAACATGTCTGAAAATGCATCACATGACCATTCACATACACTGGACATGCGCATGCTGGTGTGAAGAGGAAGCAGACAGATAACAGGACATAAATGATGAGGCCTGGACATGTGACTGCTCTCCCCATGATCGTCTTGGATAATGCTGTTTTTATTAAAATACTGTCAACAACATTGTGATTTTTGTCTTTCTTTCCCATCATTGTATTGTGTTGTACAGAGTCTGTTTGTAACCAAAGACAGACATTTTTGGCCAAAAAAGAAAAATTAATTCTGTCTGGAGCTGCAAGTATTAAAATTCTCTGTTTTCCTCAGAGACCTTTTCTGTTTGGATTTGGCATTTATAGCTTCCAGGGAGATTTAAGATTAGGCACTAGCAATATTTAGAGAAAAAACATTTTAGTTGCCCAAATGTTAATTTTATTTTTAATTCAGTGTACAGGCTACACAAACTAATAATATTTAATAACAATAAGACAATAACTTATAATAACATTACTTAATTTCCACATCCATAATTTTTGTCAAGGCAACAGGAAGCCACTGGAGAGGGACAAAAGAGCTGCATGTGACTTGCTGACGCCTGCACTAACAGAAGACTAACCACAGATAGCAGCAAACATATAATAGCAAACTTTCAAACGCTGGAGCATCAAAACAAGATGGATTAGTGGTTTTCTGGAATCTTCCCTCATCACTCAGGTAAACCAACGTGCATGCTAGTTAGGATGCTACCACAGCCATTAGTTGCGTTAGCCATGTCGTGGTGTCCACACGGTGCCTGTCAGCGGCTCAAAACTGCTGAAATTGGGTCCAGAAAAAGAGTGATGCTGAACTGTAGATTGGCTGTCGGTCAGTTGTTCACCTTCACCTTTCTTAGTAAAAGTCACTGGTTGCTGTGGCCGTTGATTCGATCGACAGTTAAATCCAGCATGAGGTAATCGAGGCGCAGACTAAAAGGCAGATGAAAAATGTGCATTCTTACTAAATAAAAGAGCATAAAACTGAAGTGATCGAAAGACAGCCAACCTCACTTGTAAGCTTGCAGTGCGGCGAATCAGGGAGCGACACGCAGTGACTGACAGATCCAATCAGGAAGCACACCAGGGTGTCTGCATCACTGTTTCCAAAGGTCCAGAGTTTTGACACTGAAACAGGGCCACATTTCAAAATGTTAGGTGTCCTAAAAATGCTGACTGTGGATAAGTACCTCGTACAACCCCTCCTCAGTTGGCTTAAAGTGCTTTGAAGAAATTAAACTGCACAATTGAACAACTACATTTACATGACAGCTGGTCAAACTCCATCTGCTGATGAAGATGTGCGATATGATCGAAAGCTCTCGAACAGAACAAAATGGACTTTGTGGCGAAACCTTTTTCTCCTTAACTCAGAAATTACTGCTTAATGCGATTCTCCAGGTTCAGGCCAGAATAGTGATTGAAGAACTGTTCTGGATCAAAGATGCGGTCTGCGAGTTTTGTCTGTTTTCTTCCCGCTTGAAGTTCTCGTTGCTAAGATTCAAGTTGTGGAAAACAGGCCCTTGTTCCTCTGGCACTCAGGAGCAAGATGGATCATCCGCCTCCGCAAGCCTGAGGACAGAGGTGAGCTGGGTAACGCCTTGGCGAGGGAGGCGGCGATGAAAAGATTAAGCACAGATTGATTTCACACAGTTTTGAGCTACAGTCGCGTGTCTCTGCTGGCTAATTGAGCGTGTCGAGTTCATCCACGGCTGAGTCAGCAGCTCCCCACTGCTACTGTTTTCTGAGCTCTGAGAGCAAGGATCACACATTTCACACTGCCAACAGCATCATATCATCATCCAGGGTTTGTCTGCACCTTTGTGAGGGCAGAGCTGCAAAAAATCCCCATCATCTATACTCGTAGTGCAACTTTTCACCTTCAGTGCAAACTCCTGAGAGAGATGAAAAGTAGCAGGACAAATCCAAACTTCACAGTGACCCCTAAGACCCCATCTGACAAGTGAATTCACTGTTAAGTCAATGAAATATATGAATATAGAATAGTGAAAAATGCCAAAAATCAATTCAAATGAAGTCTGATGATGCATTTTTCCATGTGAAATAAGATAAAACAAAGAAATGCATCAAATCCTGACTTTTGGGAAGATAAAACCCTCAGAAGTTTGGCTTTACAGGGGATGTGGTTTCTCAGGTCATCTGACTCCTGCAGCCGTTTGAACTTGTCGGTTTGGTGGGAGGAGCTTAATGGAGTGATAACAGGCAGATGAGAGGAAGTTGGAAAGTTTTGCATAGGTTTGCACGGGTTTTGCCACCTGTAGCTTTAACTAGTTGATTCCACCAGGCACGGCATGGTTTTAATCAATCCTCCACATGTCTGCAGCACCAGCAGCAGCATTTCAGAAGCGTTTCAGCAGTGTGCCTGATTATGTTTACTTACTGAGATGTGGTTGATTTGGTCCTCTTCCCTTCCTCTTTGCGCTTCTACCATGGACACATACACTTCGCAGTTAAATAGTTTCTTTTCTGTCTGTCTTGATGGACACGAGTATGTACAGGGTCTCTTATTTTGAAAATTGGCCAGATTCTCTCTACTTTATCTGTGTCTGACTTCCTGTCCACTCGATCTGCTGTGTGCTAATTGATGCAGCACCTGACAGAAACTCACCATGGGATGCACTAAGGCACTGCTGGTGAAATCATAAACACTGTGTGGAATGGCAGCGATCAGCTCTGGTTGCCACAGCGATTAAAGTACAACGAACCTTGAGACGGTCATTCAGCCAGACCGGCTGGACCGCGATCACCTCAGGAAGAGAGCTAGCCAGAGAGATGTGCATTGTTGTTGGCCCGCTTTGATTCTGCATAAACCCAACACATAACAAATCCCAATGTAAGCCATGAGTCTGTCAAATGCAGTAACGTTACTGCAGCTAGTTAGCCAGACATGCTAACATTTGCAGCTTAGGTTTGAGCGTGCAAAGACAAAGTTGGGTTTCACATTTTTGAAAGATGCCACTGTCCAAACTCATGAAACACAGAGTCACCTCTCATCTTAAAGCGCCGTGCAAACCGCCTCAACATCTAGAGAAGTGCAAAGCAGTTGCTAAGCTATGATTGGATGGTTGCAGTTTGCACAAGGGGCTTAGCGAAGGGTCAGTTGTGCTCATATGAGATGATTCTGCAATTTACTAACACATTGAATGCCTTCTCAAAAACTGTAACCACACTCTCTCCATGACCTTAACAATACTGTTACTATTGGACGTAAAAGAATATTGTCCTTGAAAATAAGCCAAGGATTTGTGTAAATCATTTTGATGTTCTTGTCTGGCTTGTTATCTTTACATTGCTGTTCTCTATACTTGTCTTTGGAGAATTATTCTCTGCACAAGTCATAAAAACGCTGAACTCTTGAATAATTTTTGAAGGAAAAAAAGCTTAATTCACAACAGCCACGAAAAATAAAAAAGACAGTCTTCAGTCATGACTTAAATGTGTCAGAAATTCAAGTCATCTAACAGAGGATGCCAAAATTTGTAATTATGTCACAGCAATCATTAAATCTACAACTTCATCCAGGCTGTTGGGATTCTGTCATCTCATTGGATGTTTACAAGGAAGAGCAGTGACTCGAGCTCAGTGACTAATATCAGAAAATGACTGGGTATTTCTATTTTGAGGAACTGTGAATGTTGGTACATGCACGGCTGTAAAAAACCCTCGTTGGTCCTTGAATTTCAAAAGCATCCATCTCTTACATCACCGAGGCCACGGAGCTGCCAAGCAGCGACAGCCGACCGATGCAGGAGAAGTCTGATTAACACCAAAGTCAATAAAAAAATCCCTAACATTTGAGTTTTATTAACTGTAGCCGTGGATGGAAAAAGCAGATTTGACAGGCCTGGTGCCTCAGCGAGAGTGTCTCCACATTGTCTTGCGTCTCGTCTCTCGCCTGTCGTCCCGGCCTGACTCTCCCTGACTGACTACATCATGTCTTGGCACACAGATAAAAAACCCACATGAGGGTAATTACTGCGTTACAGCCATTTCTAAAAAGACTGCCTCGATCAATAAATCAAGCTGGAATGAGTGTCGGCTCTTAAAGACACTAGATGTGGTGAAGTTATTTGTGAAAATGCTTTTAAAAGGCAATAAAACGCAGTAAAACGGAGTGTTGTGGAGTGTGCGGTGCGCTGCATTTCAAACACATTCAGTCACCCCGTCAGCGGCTGTGACACCCGTCTGGTGTCGATATCAAAGCGCTGAGATTTATCAGTTTTGACTTTACACAGTCAGAAAAAAGAGAAAGGACAGACACAAATCTGGGATTCTCAGAACCAGAACTCCAGCGTCAGTTTGTGTGATTTAATGTGCAAACATGATACAGAAAGTTCTTCAACGTAAAAACTGTGCATATGGAAAGATATCGTTTTGAGTGGCACAGTAATTTGATTTATCATGTGTTTCAAAGACCATGTCAGAGAATGTGGAAGTGAAGGTTTGATTGAGAGGGAAAAAAATGCTTGGTATATGCAAAATGTTTAAGATTTTGTAAGTATAATCAATCAATTAATGGATCATTAATTTTACCAGAGATCAAGTTTACCATCCGCTACCCCAGTAATGTTCTCCAGCCACTGAGAAGCACAAGCCAGTGTGTTCCCAACTCCTGATCCAAGCCCAGATAGATGGGTCGGGAAGAGCATCCGGCGAAAAAGTAGCCTATAATCAAATACGCGAATCATAAAAACGAGATTTGACAGATGATCCTTTTTGGCGACCACCAAATTGGGGTGCAGCCCGAAAGAGAAAGAGGAAGACAACCTCAATAAGACTGGTGGGATTATGAAGAAAGTGATTGAACAAGTCCAAACTGAAGCAGCAGAAGCTGAGATATCCTGAGTTTAAGTCCATAGAATGTCTAAAAAAACTGGCTCCTACACTTCCCATGATGCAACATTTCATTAAATCCTACTTGCCTATTAAATGCCTACATCCTTCTCTCCACCCCTCCAGCTTGTAGTGCAGGCTTTCTGCTTGTAAAAGAAATTTGTAGTATCCCTTTTCTTTTCAGACTTGACAAAGCTCCTCCAGACACTCAGAGGAAATCAGACAGCTGTTACACGGGCTGTTCAACAGACCTTTCTCACAGCAGCCATATTGATACGAAACGGTCGTGCAAAGACAGGTGTTACCAGTCGTACTAATTAAGGTCCCGTTCCATTTAGTGGAGCAGTACCTTTCCAGAAAAGCTGACGCGCACAACAGCAGCACCAGGAATGGAACAGAACCTTCATTAGTATCACTGACAGCATACTGAGGCACCTAAAAACACAGACGTTTAATCAGCGGAGGCACCAGGAATGAAACACTTCCTGTTGTATTGTTTTATCTAAATGAAAATGTTTTTTCCATATTCAATCCATACTGTAGATTTTTCTCACCATATTTTGTCATAATAAATAAATCAATAAAATAAATATTATAAATCCATATTAGCTTCTCTTAATATATTGAATAAATAATATTGGATCTGCACAAATAACACAATTGACCTATCATGGATGTAAAGTGATAGATGATAGTGATAGTATGCGCACCTTGTCATTTGTGATAATATGTATATATGGAATTCCAACATTTTCTTCTTATACGACACTTGAAGCAGAGCTGTTTTTCTTTGTGGTTGTGATGTCCAGGCATAGCATTTTCACATTTTAGCTCAAAACATCAAGAGAAACACAATCAATGATCAATTTATTTCTACACATTCTGAATCTTATATTTTAGAAAAAAGAAAAGCGGAAATAGATTCGAAAAAAAAATAGATTTCTTCCTCACATTATTTTCTTTCTTACATACTTATTCAGTTTAAAAAAATGAGTAAAAATCAAATTCCATAGTTTTCCACACTGATTAGAAACCCTGTAGAAAGTCTGAAGTTAGGTTTAGTGGGAAAATTATGGTTTGGAGTAAGATTTCATTTATTTCCTGATGAAAAAACAAACAAATCAAAGAAACAAAAAACTGAGCAAAATAAGGCTGCAAAGTGAAACTATTCATACTGTAGAAAATGCATGACCATGCTATGATGAATTTTCCTAAGTAAATTAGAAGAAGAGCATTCCATTCTGCTACGAGGTCTGTTTAGCTTTTTTTTAAGTTCTCCTGAGTTGGAGCATCTGTGGTCAGGATGCCGTGACCTTCAGCCTCGGGATGACGGCGGAGAAGAAGAGCAACTGTGAAAACAGTCTTATTAAACTGTACACCCCCCCTCCAACCCCCTGCTCTGCTCTGTCCCCTCATTTCTACACAACAACTGAAAATGCAGCGAAGGAGACTGGAGATGAGACAATGGGATCGACTTTCAGAGGCATCTGCCCCCCCTCCAGCCCGCCGCCCTCCTGCACACTCCCAGGAGTCTATGCTGCTGTCTGTCTGTCACACGGCTGTCAAGTCATCGGTCAAACTAAAAACACACATGTGACACATTTTCCTGGAACGTGCATGCTGATATTTAGAGAACACACACGGAGAATATGGCACAAACACGCAGGCGTCGCACTAACGCAGAACAAAACTCACACTACGGTCGTATATTTTCACCGACTTGTTTTCACACGTGGACACACAAACACACACACATTGTCCCAGGGTGTCCTGCTGGTTCAGTGTCACCTGTTGAACTCCCTCACACGCTCACACACACACTTCTCAGCCTCGCGCAGACACACACACACACAGTCTGTCAGGTTGAAATGCCACAGAGGACCAGGCGCTGCCTTAACAGTTCAACTGAACACTGCTGGAGCAACAAGTCATCACCTAAAAGACAAACTGGACTCACTGCCTGCACTGTTGATGATCTGCAGGCTTGATGGTCACGTTAAAGCAGCTCTAAGTCTGACATCCTGACAGTTTTGGTGCGAGCTGCTGAGTTTTAAGCTTTCAGCCGTGGAGATGTCTGCTTTATTTTGAATATAATGGAACTCGATGGCACTCGGCTTGTGGTGCTCAAAGCGCCAAAAAATACTTTTGAAAAACTCAGCAGCGGCGTCTCTTTCCAGAAATCATGACTCAAGATAATCCACATATATATACATAAACACAACACTTTTCTTTATGGCCTAAACTATATATCCTGCTCAGCGATCTGAATAGTTGCTGAACAGGCGTATGCCTGTTTGGGGAAGTTAGCCTTCAAGGAGTTCTGCCAGAAAGCCCTTCTTGGTTGGTTTTAGAGGGAAAAATCAGGGTTTGGTTCAGAGCTGCAACAATTAATCGCCAACTATTCTGAATTAAGCAATTGAAGCAATTAATTCAGAATTAAAATTCTGATTTCAGCTTCTTATATGTGAATAATTTGTTTTCTTATCTTTGCGTTGTGAGTAAAACCAGACATTTGAGGACGTCATCTTTGACTTTGAGAAGCACTGATTGACATTTTTCAGAATTTTCTGACATTTTAAAAGAAACGACTATTAATCGATTGGTCATGAAAATAACTGACCAATTAATCAACTAAGAAAATGATCGTTAGTTGCAGCACAAGTTAAGATAAGACTGCGTCTTTAGACATTTGTGCTGATTGCGTCTGTTGACTGAAGTGAATCAAAAAAGCATCTAAGTGATGGCGTAACTTAAGTTTTTACTGTGAAAAAATATGGCCCCACCATAAAACACCTGCTTTTACAATGGAGTTTAGTTTGACAGGAAGCAGAAGGTATTTTAACATTAACAAGTCACATAAATTGAGCTGACTAACCTTCTAAACATGATCTTATAAACAGCATAAACCAGTGGTCTCCAAACTGCCCCTCCTCTGAAGCCGAAAAAAAGTCACCACCTCACACCACAATTATTATCAATCATTATCAATAACTGGGGAAGCAACTGATAAAACAAAAAAAGATTTAAGTTGAACTTTAGTGAAATAAAGGTCGTAAATCATATTCATTGAACTTAGTTTCACTCTGTGTTTCTCCCCTGGTCGTCCACGCCCCCCTGCTGTGGCTCTATGTCCCCTTAGGGGAGCCCACCCCCCAGTTTGGGAACCACTGACACAAACTAATGTAGCACGCTGGCCTAAAACCAGCCTGTTTTCTTCTTCCCTCGGCTCATAGTAAAAGGTTGCGTCAGTTTTTTTCCAAGTACACCACTGTCTCCCCATGAGCTGTAAAGAGATCTGCACCCTTGAAGCAGAACATAAATAAATATAGTGGAACTCATCAATATTGTGACAACAAAAGCCTGCAGAGAGAAAGAAATCATATGTTCACAGGGATTGTTAAGCAGAAGCCACAGAGCTGTCCGTCCACCACAGGGTGTTTACGTCACCTCACTCTCCTCTTTATATCTATTTCAAACCACCTTGTTGTGGCAGCAGGATATGAAGACTGTCAGTGAGAGAAATCTGTTTACACACACTCTAAAACATGATTACACATTATGTCTGAACCGAAACACACACATCTTCCCCACTGTCACTTCAAACTCCGCAGATTTCCATTTCCTTCCACAAACCTCCTCGTCGTGAGGAGATAATTACACGTCCTGTCAGATAAGACAGGCGAGGAATCAAAATAAACACTCTCTCTTTTTCTTCCCACCGTCAATCAAGCGGGCCGAGCCACCGGCTGGTGGCAGAGCCGAGGTGACGGCGATTACACAACGCCGCCGGAGACAAAAGCCAAAACAACAGAGAGACGATGTAAGGGATAGGCAGGGAGAGGAAGGAGGGATGAGACACAGATAGGAGGAGAGATAAGGAGATTAGAAATGAGGAGGTGACATGTGAGTAAGATTGAGGTGATAAAGGAGAGAGGGAGCAGAAAATGAGGGCAGGAAAGAGAGAGAAGGAAGGACAAATATGGAGAGGTAGAGGAGAAGAAGAAACTAAAGATAAGTAAAGAAAAAGAAGAATAGAGGTTGAAAGAGAAAACAGAGGATAAGCAAGAGGGGATGATAGAAGAGAAAAGGGAGTGTAGAGGAGGTGGAGGAGGTCAAGAAAGTGAAAAGAGGAGTAGAAGAAAATGAAATAAAGATGGGTAGATAGACAGAGAAAGTAAAAACAGAAATCACAGCAGGGCAAGAATTATATCACAGCCAAACGGTCAGCACCATGCTACAGGAACATGCTAGAACACAAGACATGATCCAGGACCTGAGCAGGTTCTGATCCACATTTTATGTGTTCAGTCGGATCCCATTCTACAACCCTGATTCCAAAAAAACGTTAGGGCAGTGTATATATGAGTATAATACAAAGACAAGATATTAATGTTCAAACTGATTAACTTTGTTGTTTTTTGTGATTGTACACGCTGCAACTTGTTTCAGTAAAGCTGGGACAGCTGCGACAAAACCTTGAGAAAGTTGTGGAATACCCCCCAAAAAAACTCATCTGACAAGTTAACAATCGTTCGTTCGTTTGTTTTACAATCAGCTGTGTCGTCGCTGCCGATCATGTCTGTTCCTCACGGGTGGGTCAGGTATGACATCTGCATGGAAGCAGGTAACCTGACACACCTGATGGTTTGTTGCACAGAACCATCTGGGAAGTCGTCCTCAGAAGCAGTTTGGAAAAGGGCAGGCACTTTCAAACACTTGAGTGAATGGAACATCTGACATGGGCTCACTTCAAACAATCAGATCAAACTCTCGCCAAAGCCGGATGGGAGAAGAGCGAAAATGTCTTGTCCACGGAGGAAAAAGAAAATCCTCTTCTTTCAGGGAAGATTTGTATTTTTGTGCCAAATCTTTATTTCTCCCACTAACGTGGCGTAGCTAACCAACACAGGGTTGTAGGGAGCAGAGGCGACAAAACCCAGAAATGCAAAGTCTGTGCAGAAATACACTTGTCTGCCGTTATTTACTGTTCTACATGATAGATGGCAGGTTATCTGTGTTTTGAGTTGATTAGTTCAGTGTGCATCTGATCCACCAACCAACATGTATTTAAGTGAGAAATCCTAATTTCTGAATCAGTTCACCTTTCATTTCCCCTGTCTTCACCCTCTAAAATAGAGTATCTAAACATCAGAGGCTGGAAAATCAAAAATGTGAACTTGGATTACGGTGATGCTGAATTCACAAGAAGACTGAAAACATTTGACGCTTTTTATCTTGTGTTTGTAGAGTTATGCGTTTTTAAGGACAGGCAATGAATTTTTTATATTACATATTTCTTAAAGGTAGTTTGGTGTAATATTTCCCCAGAGACCGCAGGGAGCTTCTGTTGAATTCAAACTGCTTATACTGTAGGTATATATTTTTTTAAGTTTTTTTCACTACTACAGAAACACTTTGAAACTGTTAAAGTATGATAAGGTTGTCTGATGTTGACTGTGGTTAGCTGATGTTTTGATGAATGTTTTACAGTCAAATAATGTCACATAAATGTGTGTTGTATTGATTACTGGCAACTGACTTCTCACACAATTATCAGTTATTGTTTTTGCTCCATTGGTTTTGCCTTTGTTGCCCTACATTTTGGCTGTGATGCCCTAATAACTTTTTATTTATGAAAGGCCACAGCGGCCTTGACTGAAAGTGACTGAGTTCCTTGCATTTTACAGTATATTTCATCTTATCATGCAGTCGATCATTATATTATTGTATAATGTTATCTGTTTTATTCTTTTATCTGTTATTATCTTACACTATGTCTGAATATGCCTAAAAGAAGACAAGCAGGAGAGAGAAAGTACAGAAGAGTGAAAAATGTAAGGATGGGGAAAGAGAGGAGGAGGTGAGACATGAAGAGAAAGAAGGAAAGTGAGAGAAGTGAAGGCAAGGAGAGAAAAAAGGAGGAGAGACAACAAAAATAAAGGAGGTGAGAGTGTGATGGGAGAGAGATAAGAAGGAGAAGTGAGAGGCAGAAGAAAAAAAAAGTGATGGATGAGGGAAGGAGGGAGGGACAGAGATAGGGACTGAGGGATGGAGGACAGCCATTGTCACCCCACCTGTCTGTGATGGCAGGATTTCCGGCGCTGGCGGTTTTGTTTTCCCTCCTTTATGTGGTTTACAGCCCCCAGGATACGGGAAAGCGTCGGGATATCTTTACACACTTCCTGTAGAGCACAAAGCCACTCAGCGTTGCTCTGCAAGATCACAAGATAATCTCAACACTCGCTGTGTGTTCAAGAGAGACCCAGAAACACGAGACCTGTGCAAGACGTCGTCTCGCACCTGATGCCACTTTGTCACATATGAAATCCCTTTAAGTCAAAGCTCTTTGATGGACTGTGGATGTTTTTTTCAGTACTGGTGCAGGACTCTACTTTCCACCTGTTTGTCACACTGACGGCCTGAACTTGGTGGATGGACACAATGTGACAAACCAGCTGAGCACGAAATGCTTTTTTGTTGCAGTGAACTGTGCCCTTAAGCCTGAGATATACTTGCTATTAACTACATGTCCATATGCACATCATGGATGTCTCGTGTATCCTGCATCCGTGTGGAGTGTTGGTTGTGCGTGTCCCCAGAAATTACTACAAGATGCAACACGCACATAAACAGTAGGTGCAGTGTAGGGGCAGTATGGGTAGGTGACAGGGTCGGGGGTCAGTCAGCACGCCAGCAGCAACAATCAGCTGCAGGATGGGAAAAAAGCACCAGCCAAATGCTGGTTTCTGACCAACTTCCAGAAGTGTTCCGGATCCAATTGCTGAAAAATGTAAAATCTTTACAGAAACCTCCAAGTTTTTGATGCCAAACATCATGGTGGCTAGATGTGGGAATTCGGAGGGATTTTTGATCATTTAAAAAAAAAAAAAAAATCAGAAGTGGTCAGAAATTTAATTTTGCACCCACTCTGTGTCTTAAATGCTATGGCATAATATTAGCATGGAAATTATCTTGTGTGCCCTCTGGTGGAATCCTTCATTAAGATGCAAAACACACAACTGGTGGTTAAAACAAATTTGAGGTTAAAAAGCAAATGTATCTCCAGCCTTAACTGAGGCAATGCCCTGAAGATGGTAGACACGTCTGCTGTTAAAGCAGCCATAATAATGTTTCACTGAAAATGTGAAAACAATGTGACAACCTCTCTTCTCTTGTGTGGAATTTTCAGTCACAGCAGGAAACTGTAACTCTAAAAACCCACAGTACACTGCCTGTTCAGCAGCAAACAGCAGACAGACACAGTTAAGAGACTAGCTGGTGAGCACAGTGAAACATTTAGTAGCTAAACAGCCAGATATGTCTCTCAGGAGTTGGTGGAGACCAAAACAGAGTTAAAAGAGAGTGACTGTTGGATGTAAAATCAGCAGGTGAACTGACACACGACTCCTGTAAAGAAGCAACTGTTTGCTAACAAGCAGTCTGTTAGCAAGTCTGACTCACTGGATGCAGACTGTGGTCGCCTGTTTCAGGTGGCATCCTCTATCTACATTTTCAAAGCCCCCCAACCTCAGAGTAGCAACCCACTAAAAATTGCAGGTTCGTACAAACATAAGCAAGCTAGATAGCTTTTCTTTTGCAAGGATTTACCCATTTTAATCTCAGGGCTCATCTTCCCACATGCAAATGTTCCACCAAAACAAGTTCCCCCAACATTATCTTGCAGCGGCACCACGGCTGCATGTGTGGACAGACAGTCCCGTGCAGATACATGTGGCTATGCAAGACTAGCTAACAAGCTCCCCATATCAATTCAAAAGGTGAGAATTTGTCAATATTGTTTCCACTGGCCCCAAGTGGCCAAAAGTTATTTTGGGTGTCACCTGGACATCATTTAGCCTGAGTCTACCATCTCTTTGGAACAATCTGCTTCCATCACTTCAGTCAACATCATCATCATTCAAAAACATCTAAAAAGGTCTCTAATTTGTAAAGACTTCATTGATTTCATTGTAATGCATCTCAACCAAAACTTATATGTAAATTGTGCGTTTCTGTTAATTTTGTATTACTGATTAGTCTTGAAACTTTGATGACCCACTGTTATGATCTTTTTTTAGGATTATTGATAGATCTTGGCACTCTAGGGGAGGTTTCTCCATAAACCATTCTCAATGTCTTTATTTTGCCTCTATTGCCTTACAGGTTCATGAATAACCTGGCCATGTGCAGGTAATCCCTAGATCTCTCATCCTGACTTTCCATCCAATAACACAGCCAACAATTGTTCTTTTTTCTGAATGCATTACTAAGATGGAAGTCCTGCTACCAAGAATTAAACTATTGGAAATGAAAAAACCCCAGGACTATCCCACTTTCTTTAAAATCAAATTTTCTCCAGACCTCCAAGAACTCGATAAAGCAAAGATCTTGCTACTTAGAATTCCAGTATAAAGCGGGGCCCCAGTGCAGCGGCCCAGTTTTCCGTGAGGATCTGTACTGATGTAATGTTCTTTATTGAGAAAGTTATTGAGAAAAATAGGAGTTTGAGTGTTGCAGTGACCTTTTCTCCATTTTAACCCTCTTAGCAGCCACCAGAGAGCCTTGAAATGATTACGACAGTCCAATTTGATTAGATGTCTTGGTTTCCAACAATAAAAGCAACCAGCAGACAGGAATGCGAGGGTGAAAAGCCTCAACACTCCCCATTCTTCTGATACAGACGTGTACGACAACACCCACGACTACTGCCAGGAAACCTGCCTCGCGGGCCTCTTCAGCGACCACAGGAGAACATCATTTCACTCAACCTATGGCGATTTCTCAACCCACCACGCTCGAAGTTGACTGATGTGTTTGTGGGGCCTGAATAACGACACTTGTTGGCTGCACAAAGGCAGCTGGTAGCTTTTGTTGCCAAAGATGACAAGCAGAATCGCCTTACTCTGTCCCGGACAATGGAGGGCTGCGTTGATATGGTATTGTGTGTCAGCATTATGTGTGGCTGTGCTCTGCCTTTTTTAGGTCTCTGTGAAGACGTGCTCCGCCATCGCACAAGATTTAATTTCTGGTGAAGCCCCCGAACAACAAAGCGGCTGAAATGCTTCCCTTTTCTGCTGGAAGTCGGGAGGATGAGCACAAACAAAGCGCTACAGGATCATAGAGTTACAGCTGTTTCTCAAGTGCAGGCCTTAAGAGGCTTAAAGGGAAAATCCAACTTAAAACACGCGTCAGCTACATTACTCCTGTGATCTGCAGGCATAATGATGATCTTCCTGCCTGTGATCTGGGAATTTTGAAATATAAACAACTCCTTCAAAACCGCTGCAAACAACAGAAGCAGGACTGTTTCTGCATGACATCAATTCAGAGACAAATCCTGCAGCTGCACCGCTGAAAACAAACACACTGACTGTACTCACAGTCATCTTACACACATCTGTACTGAACAGTTTATAGTTTTAGCTTCAATATGTTCAGTGATGTTATTGTTTTTAGTCCCATGTCAGTGAAGACTCATGTAGGCAGTGAGGACTTTTCATCACTGTATTGACATGTATGATTCCAGTGAATTCTTTCCAGAGAGAAACATGGTCCACTCAGAGCCTGTTTTTACAGAGGAGTGCAGAGGACTGAGTTCGTCACATGGTGCGACAACCGACAATCACCTGAAGTTCAATGTCAGCGAAACCAGTGAGCTTGTGGTCGACTACAAGGCTTCAAATATGGATGTCGCTGCAAAGACGCTACAAATTCTAAGCGTTGATGCTTCACACAGATGGCAGCACAGAAGATCTGTACACTCAGCACGGTTTCAAGGTGGTCACCTCAGGTTATTGTCGCCAATTCAGTGTCTGACCAAGTTGTGGACACAGTGGCCTTTCTAATCAGTTTATCCTCGAGTCCAAGGGGATGTTTGTCAAGATGCACCGATTCCAATTTTCTTGGCCGATTCTGCTTTCTGATTTTTTTAAGGCTGTGACCTGCCAATTTTGGCTTAAGATTATGTACTAGGGTGGACATGATCTTGTGAGATTCTGCAGACTCCTGCGGGATCTTGTGGGATGTGATTTTACACGATCTCATGTGAAAGCAGATGTAAACAAACCGGAGACTGACGTGGTGCAACAGTTTGTTGTAGTAAAACTCTGCAGTGAGAAAAACAGAAGCAGAACAAGTCTAGATGAGAAAATGTTTGAGGAGACACATCAACACGGTTGTTTGTTCTTCAGTCAGAACAGCAGGTGAGATTTGAACTGTCAGTCTGTGAACAGCAGTCTGCTGCTGGCCAACATTAGCCTGAAGGGCTAGAAAGTTTACCGCTGTTTGGTGACACCGTCGTTGTAAACTGTCTGTCATCTCTTCATCCTGTTCATGGAATCTGTCGCTAACACAGACTTCATGTAATCATGTGTCTGAGTGTGTGCTGCTGTGATCAGCGCTGTTGTGGATGTGACGTATATCTGCTGCGTGCATGACGTGATCATCGTGCAGAGCATGCGTGCGAATGTGGTGCATCCCTAGACATTTGTACCAAATTTGAAGTAATTTGCTCAAGGCATTCCAGAGATATCATGTTCCCAACAATGGGACAGATTTTTATGTGTGACTAGCTGTACCTTTGTGCTTTGTGGTATTTAAAGCAGCTGCAAGGAACCGTGTGGATTCTGAAGGCCCCTGTGGACAAATCTGTAGTGTTTTTACTATAATAACCACAAAATATAACATCAAAAATAAAATTATCTAAAGAAAATTCTCCTCCTGCTTCTGTTTAACTGGCTAACGTACGACTCACTGTAACTTTGCCTGAGAAAATATAATATATAATATGAAACATAAGCTTTTCCAGTTTGCATGCTGACCTGCTGGCAGACATTAATAATAACTGTATAGAAATAGCAAATCTTTTTTGCTGATCATGTTGTTTGCTTATGTAGGTCATAAAGAGGCATCAGTATTTAATTGAGAGTGTTTCATAAAAAATTTATTGTAGTTGGGGGGGCACGATTGTAGTAGGGAGGGAACTTGGCAGAGGATGGTCACGTTTTTAGATTAACAGTTATATTAATTGGAATGAATTGATAAGAAATTGCATCACTCCTCAGTTAGTTATAGAGTCAAGTTCTAAATGTTTATGGTTTTACTGTTTTTCTTGTATTTTTATTCACCCTTTAGTTCACTGCAGCTGTTAGAATAATAAAATCTAATTTCTTGTGTACCATGCAGCTGGTGACAAACTTAGATCTGCATTAATTAAATTTTGACCACTTGGGTGCAATGCAACACGCTGACCAATTACCAGCTGGTGAACATGTTAGCAAACACACCTACAGACTCAGAGCAACATTATCGTCCCATCAGAGTCGTGTTGAGTTATTCCTGATGAATCTAAGTCCAATATTCACTCTCCCTTTAGCTCTGTTCTGGTGAGAACTCTCTGTGGGTTCTTCACTTCAGGCAACGCTTTTCATAACTTTTTCCAGCTGCTAATAGAAACTTAATATGAAAAGAGCTTTGAATCACTTAATTAATTACTGTTTTTACATGTTATTTGTTGTAAGTTTGAATCATCCACTCTAATTGATTCCAGTGAACACAGCTGTCAGTCCTGCAGCCACAAAAAATGCCAACAAGCAGGAATGTGTAGCCCCCAGACACACACACACACACACACACACGGGAAAAGACCCCTTGCTGGGAGGAGGTGCGTTGACTCATTAGACCCCCAACACGGGTTTGACGTCACCGTCAGCCTGAACACAAACATTTTCACTCTAACACACATATCACATCTCTATGTTCTCTCTCTCTCTCTCTCTCTCTCTCTCTCTCTCTCTCTCTCTCTCTCTCTCTCTCTCTCTCTCTCTCTCTCTCTCTCTCTCTCTCTCTCTCTCTCTCTCTCTCTCTCTCTCTCTCTCTCTCTCTCTCTCTCTCTCTCACACACACACACACACACATTTCAGGTTCTATATTTGTGAGAACCCTGACCAACATAAAACATTCCTTCGCCCCAAACCTTAACCATAACCTCAACTTGCTTGTAACCTTAAAACCAAATCTTAACCCTCAAAAAGCCATGAAGAAGAAGTCAGGATGACCTCGCTGTCACAGTCTAACAAATCCTCACAAACACAGAAGTACAAGAACACACACGCGCGCGCACACACACACACGTGCGCACGCACACACACACACACACACACACACATAGACCAACTGCAGAGCTGACAGCAACAAGCTACGACCAACACTCCAGGAGAAAATCAATAACATCTACTGTGCCCCGACACACACACACACACACACACACAGACCCCCCTCCCTGTGACCAAAGAACAGGTGATCAACTGCAAATGGGCGACTGACGGAGGGAGGGGGGAGGGGAGGGAGACGAGACATATATCACCCCGAGGTCTGCCACCATCTCCACACACACACACACACACACACACACACACACACACACACTGCAGCAGACATCTCCATTTAAGAGCACTTGAACGGCAGCTAAACAAACTCGGGCCCTCAGGTCGGCCACTCGGGGCCACACAACTGGGCTGACGTGCAGCCTGGTCTCCTGTTAGGGCGAAGTTCAAAGGAGACACACACACACACACACACACACACACACACACACACCTTCAATCACAGGCGACACAGCAGGGCGGGGTGAGCTGGGGTGGAGAGATCAAACAGGACCAGTGTGCTGCTGAGCAAACAGTCACCAGGTGATCTTTTAATTATACAAAAGTTTGATTTTGTATCAGTTTTATTTTATTTATGTATGTTACAAATTTCCATTTATGAATATGTATTTATTACTTGCATTACTTATTGATTAATTCTTATATTAGTTTTTATAAATGAGGCTAATGAATTAATCAACAAAAAAAAACAGCTGCAAATGGACCAATTTTTTTTTAATGCAATTTATTGCACTTTATGCAGAGAATAATGTAAATGATCAAAGTGTCACTGGTCTTTCCTGGATTTCTTCATGTTGTCTCCCTTAGAGCTCCGGGTTCTTTTTTTCTCTCTCAATTTCACAGTTTGTAAATCAGCTGAGAGCAAGAGGAGGTGAGCTGAGGAGGTGAGACTGGCTGTCTGCCGCTCGACGTCTCAGTCAACGACCTCCTGACCTCTGACCTCCACGTGAGACCACACTTACAGCTGAGTGCTGCCACTCAGGCCCGTGCAGCTTCCTTGACAAAGGTCTGGAAACCCGATCACTGCAACATTCACATGAGAACAATCCAAAAACATTAAGTTAATAAAGGCAGCAATGACCTTTTTTTGTTAATCAGGGCTTCTATATGGTTTTATTAGCATGTATTTCCACCTGGGGGCGCTACAGACAGCAACTTACTGGATGTTGCAGCCTAGTGAACTTCACAGTGGTGAGCTGATCTCTCTAATTACTGTACACCCAGGGGGAAAATCTATACGGGGGCAAATCTGCGTCCAGGCTCAATCTTTTAAGTGCAGGCTGGAGGAGCAGCAGGCTTAATGTGTGTTTATGCTTGTTCACGAGAGGTTGTGATTACCGGCGACAGTGGCGTCACGGAGGGAAACACAGTCAGCAGGTGCAGACGGAGAGAGGGTGACCAAAAACACAAGTCTGGGAGATGTAACAAGCATCCAAATGTCCAGCACTGTCATGAGAGTTAAGCTGCCCGGCTGCTGATGACGGTGATCGGTGACGGTGATTTCACTGACCCGTCTAAACAAATTGCTCTGCAGGACGGACTCTGTTTTCAACTCGCAGCAGAGGCAGCTTATTAAAGCGTTTAATCATAGCAGGAGCACTCGTAAATTGATGGATGCACCTTTAAATGACTGTTGTTGGTATTAACACCATGCAGCCCACCTTGAAATCAGGCTTGCAGCAATTGCAACGTGCAGCTTTGCTTGAGTTGTTCCTTGGCAGGGGATATTTTCTTACAAGGATTATCAAAATGAAGTATTTTGGTAACCCATCGTTAATGGAGCATTTTGTTTGCAACACTTGTAACCTGAAAGAGTGAAAGCAGCCTGACAGGAGGCTGGAACCGTGCGGGCAGGCACAGGCAGTGCCAGTCGGTAAAGCCCAAACTGCCCGCGGGCCACTTCAGCTGTGTGACACACCTCTGCAGCCAACAGTTTATATTAAAGCCTGGATTTACCAAACAACTCAGACACAGCAGCACTGAACAGATCAGGGACAGAAAAATCTATCGACTCTGGCGGTCACTGGTCAGAGAGACTCATAGTGCCACAAGTCAACATATACTGATACTGAGCTGAAAACTTAAGGGATCTGGGATCAGATTTTGTTCACACATGTTAATTAAAACTTAAAAAAAAGGAACTTTCTGCTGATTTTTTTATTCCCATCCCATGTACTCTTTCTCCTTTTCTTTCCATCCTTGTCTTTTTTCCTTGCACCACTCTTTGCTTCCCTTATATCCTTCCCTATTTCCTTCCTTCTCTCTTGTATCCTTCCTTTTTACCTTACTCCTTATCTCCTTATCTTTCTGTCATTTCCTTTCCTTTTTTTATTTTCCTGTTTGTCTTCATATAACATGGAAACATTAAAATTTCCTAAACTGGAGCAATGTGATACTCTTCTTTACTTGTAAAATTTAAAGTGATAGTTTGGAGTCTCAGGGGGGTCAGACAGTCTTTTCCAGTGGGAATAAGCCGTTTAATAAACCACATATCACTTTCTCCAATCCAACCAGACTCCTTTGACAAAACATTGATTTTACCTCGCAGAACAGGGGAGTTACTGAACTACTGCTGCCTCAGTTTGTTAGTTTGTTTGTATTAATGTGTCACTTCTCTCTTTAAAAGTGTTAGTTTGGATGCACAGAAGTCACATAATAGCACAAACTAACAGAAAGAGGAAGCAGTAGACCAGAAACTCTTGTATTCTGCAAAATAAAATGCCAGTGGAGTCTATTATCTTTGGAGAGAGTAATACTTGGCTTATATAACAACGGTTATCAGAAAAGACTGTTTGATGGCAAGATAAAGCTGAAAATATTTTAGATATAGGGTACACTTAAACTGATATGGATTTTTTAAGTGTCTAAAATGCATTTTGCTGCTGACCCTGTCCACAGCAGTACATGGCTTAGCTTCCTACACCAGTATTCCTGCAGCTTCTCCAAACTTGAGGCTTGTTACTTCAAAAAAATCTGAAGTAAGATTTCTCCTTTTTTCTTTCCTTGTCTTTTTCCCTTACCCCCGTTTGCTTCTCTTATTGTCTCCTACCTTCCTTCCTTCTCTCCTTACCTTTATACTAAGTTTACTGTAAAAAATATTGCTTCAGTAAAATTAGCAGTAAAAGTTTATTATTTTTAAAGAGCTTCTGTAACATTTGCTCTCAGGCATACAAATGTCTCTCCCTGACCTTCTTACAGTTGAAGGCCTCAGTGTATACAGTTACTCCTGTATGTGTTGTGTTGCACTGTAACATATCAGTGTGTGTGTGTGTGTGTGTGTGTGTGTGTGTGTGTGTGTGTGTGTGTGTGAGAGAGAGAGAGAGAGAGAACTGATGAAAAATGAAGACTTGATGTCACAGAAGCATCCGTGTAAACACCAAACATGCTAACATGATTTAAGGTGGTGTAATGTAACCCTGCCTCTGTCTTTTCGTCCCTCCGTAAACCTACATGACGACGACCCTCCGACAGTGATACAGATGAACCCCTGCACCACCTACCACCGCTGCAGCCACCGCCACCTCCACCGTCACCCTGCCCCTCAACACATGCATACAACTCACATTCCTGTGGATCGTCAGATCTGCAGGAGGGTCAGCTCACATGTCTGGACTTGTCCTCTGCTTACGTCCTGCACTGTGGTGACTGCAGCACGGCCCACTGAACAGTACAGACCTGCTGTTACTATGATGCTCCTCACAAACTGTTTTTCCTCATGTGGCACAGAGCTGATCATTTCTTATTAATTTAACAGTTTAAAATTCTGCATTTCTGTTTCTGACTTTTGGGTCTTCATCTTGTTTCTTTTACTGGACACTGTTTTCACCCTTCTTATGACTATATTTGTTCATATTTTACATATTTGTATATTTGATTAGTATTAATGCTTTTAATTTAATTTATATGTTTCAGCCAGTCAAGTTTTACCTTGCGCGAGGATCATGAGATAGCATCAATTATCAGGACTGGAGAGTATTTCTTCATTGAAAGAAGAGCAAAGAACAACACTTGAAATATGGAAAAGATGTTTTTGCTCTCTTCCTGACTTCCCACATGGTTCTGTGTAACAAACCATGTAGCATGTCAGATTAAGTCAAACTGTCCTTGAAGGGACAAAGTCTAATCTGCATCAAGCTGTATTTTTACCCCACGCAAGTGGCGTAACTCTAGAGAGTTACAGTCGGTCTGTAGTTTAGTCCTTCAATTAGGTCCATGCTGAGAGATCTCAACAACTATTTCATGAACTGTGAAGTGTTCATGCCCCCCAGGGGATGCATCCTAGTGCCACCAGCAGGTGACAGTTTTACCCAATCCACTCAGGATGAACTGTAATAATGTTGAGTGAAGACACCACAATCAGGTCAAAATGTCCATTTGTCAGTGCTTTGCTTTATGACCAATTACCTTATGATTCCTATCAGCCCTTTCAGTACTTTGCATTTATTTCTAATTAGCAAATGTTAGCATTCTAGCACCTTAAATTAACATTACATACACTTAGCATTGGCATTTTAGCATTATAACTGTGACCATGTTAGCATTCTCATGTCTGCAAGTAGCTCAAAGCACTGCTGTCTCAGCCTCTTCTTATTCCCAGCATGTAAAATACAGCGGCTTGGTCAGTGCCACTAAGCTCTGACCTATGCCGCTGTAGGTGTCCCTGTAGCGTTATGTTCTCATGTGCCGTCGTAGTCAGGTGATGTGGTATAAATAGCAAGAAAGTCCATATGTGGAGGAGTTTGGGTGGATGGACGGGTCAAACAAACACAGGACTTTCACCCTGGTGACCATGGTTTGTATCAAATGTGAAATCAATATTCAACATTCATTTTTTTAAACATATGTGACACATATGTTACGTGCCCCAAATGACTTAACTAATGTACTTATTTTAAGTCAAACCATGCTTGTCTCCGAAGCTAACCAAGTAGTTTTTGCGCCTTTATTTCAAAACTCTGAGCGGTGCGGTGCATTGGTTAGCACTGTCGCCTCACAGCAAGAGGGAGCAAATCCAGTTTGTAGGTGGGGCAAGACCTTTCTGTGCAGAGTCTGAATGTTCTCCTTGTGTCTGCAGGTACTTACTCCCACAGTCCAAAGACATGCAGTATAATAGGTTGATTGATAATTCTGAGTTGCCCGTAGGTGTGAAAGTGAGTGTGAGTGATCGTTTGTGTCTGTGTGTCAGCCCTGCGATGAATCAGCAACTTGACCAGGGTGTACGCCGCCTCTTGCCCAGTGTCAGCTGGGATCCAGCCCGCCCGAGACCCGTCGGGATAAGCAGTTGTGGACAATGGATGGATTTCAAAAATCTAACTGGATGTTGCATGTTTATTATTGCTAACTTGACCACAACTAAGGGTTCAACTATGTACCTACATAGTCTGAAACATAGAAATACTGATACAGCATTTTTTGTCCCCTCTAATTTCCCCCTCTAATTTCTTTCAGACTTTTTCTATTCTTCCTTCCTTGTGTTTGTCTTTCCTAAAATGGAAACAGGAAGTATAACGTTATTAAGGTAAAACTTGAGTAAATGTTTTTAGTTACTTCTCCCTTCTGGCTGAGAGGAAAAAATAAAAAATGAGCATGAATGAGACAGAGAACCACAGACGGTACTGGAGTGACTTAAGTTAAGAAGCAGAGAAAGGACGAAGGAATCAGTCAAACATGAACATTTCAAAATAATCGTTAGTCACAGTCAAACAATATCAGTGATGGATTCAGACCTCTCAACACTCTCAACAGATATGAAGAACAAACAAAAACCCTGAGATCGGATCAGCCTGTCTCTGATGTTCACTGTGTAAATGTTTCCACTTTTGGTGGATGCAGGGAATTTCTCTCCAGTAATAATAAAAACACAGCGCGCACGCCAAACCTCTGCTATCAATCACACAGACTTTAAGAGAGCAGCGACGCAGAAAAGGCCTTTATGTGGGTGGGATGGAAATAGGTTTTTCTCCTCCAATAATTAGCTTATCAGACCATTTACACGGCTAAGAATCATTAGCACCAGTTTAATGAGGTGGCTAAAAATAGAGGAAGCACATAAAGGATCAGAGGAACCTGCTGGAAGCAGAACTTCACACTCCACGAGTGTGTGTGAGCATAAATTCACAACATCACTGTTCATGTGTGGCTGTGCATGCTTACATCTGTGTATTTCTGCGTGTGTGTGTGTGTACAGGTATGTGTGTGTCTTGTCCCTTGTGTGTCATGTTCCTGTTTGTGTATAACAGTGTGTGTGTTCTTACTTCCTGTTTTCCCGAGCATGTATGTTCATGTGTGTCACTATGACTTTTTTGGTTGTTTTGCACTCAAGGAGAAAACAATCAAACAATCAATACAATGTGTGTATTGATGTGGATGTAAAGCACATACGTAACTCCATCCTGTTTTTCTCATATTGTTTGTTTGTAGTTTGGTTTGATATGATGATCTCATTTTGATTTGAGGATAAGGCTGATGCTTTTTCTCAGCATTCATAGAGTACTCAGGCTCAGGGTCAACTTTATTATCCCATAAGGAGAAATTCATGTGGCCTTACACGTCTCACGTTTCAAAAAAGTTGGAACAGGAGCATGTTTATCCCCTCTGACACATTTTCTTTTAACAACACTCAGTCATTGTTTGGGAACTGAGGACACTAACTGTTGTTTTAAAAGTGAAATTCCTCCTCATTCTTGCTTTATGTATGACTTCAGCTGCTCAACAGTCCGGGGTCTCTGTTGTTGTATTCTGCGCTTCATAATGCACCACACATTTTCCAACTTGCAATATAACAATTATTTACAATGCTTTATTGGGCAAAAGGTTTGTGTCCAGGAATATTTTTCTACTCTGTTCTGGTTACTGTCGTGTGTCTAATATCTAATTGGTATTTTCGTCCTTCGTTTGCACTTGGGGAATGTGATTGGTTGAAGACTAACAACCACTCCCTATTTAAGATGGTTTGCCTGATGAAGGTCTAGTACCAAAACACCACAAATAGTCCTTTTGCAACTTCTTGGACCGCTCGCTCCTCTCCTACACACCTGTCTCATCAAATAGATGTGTGAAGTTTTCTTTTGTTCAAAGTTAGCGCTGCTAACAATCTGAATGGTCCTTTAGTCCAGAGGTCACAATGTCCCTGATTCCCAAAAACAATCAGAAATGTGAACTTGATGCAATGACTTTGACCACTCATCAGCGTGTAGATGTCCTCAGGGTGGGACTCTTATCAGACAAATCTGGGGCATATTGAACAATGTATATTGGAGTTATAACAAGTTAATGATTTACAATGACTGTGCCACTACAGGAACGGTGTTCAACAAAACGTCACAATCTTTACAATAAGCATCATCAAGGCTAAGGCTTTTCTGGCCACATTTGAGTTGGATCTGGTCAACCTGCCAGGAGGAGTACATCAAAGTTTGACACATGGATTTGACTCCATGCAAACCTTTGCCGCATGTCATTCCCCGACTCTTGCCCCCTTTCCTGTCATACCTTCAGCTCTCCTATTGATTAAAGGCATAAAAGTCCCAAAAACATTTTAAAAAACATGACATTTCCTGTTGCTTGTTGGTGGCATGATGACAATGAATATTGTCATGTATTCAGACTGGGAGTCTTATCAAATCTCAAGAAATGACCAGAAACAACAACGTGTTAATTTTTCTTTGAACAGTTTTGTTTTCACTGCTCTGTCTGTGGATTCAACATCCACTGGTTCCCACTGAAGACATACATAAATCTTACAAATACAAATTGTTCAAATCATATAGTTTGATTTATTTACAAGGGCTCAGTAATTTCCTAAAACAGCTGATCACAGTTTAAAACAAATTTGACTAACTATTTTCAACAGCGGATTAATCCACATTTGGTACGTTAGAGTGTATTTGGAGCAGCTGGACGGTGTGTGTGTGTGTGTGTGTGTGTGTGTGTGAGTCAAAATAAACTACAGTGTGTGTTTATGGTAATGAAAGAACATGTCAGCCGGTGCAACAATGTGGCTCATTGATTTGTTAAGAGTTCTGTTGTTTTTTTGTTTCTATCTTTAGACCTTCATGCTCATTGCTGATTCTATTTCGGCACTGCACTTCACAAAAGATACACACTGATGGAAATATTTATTTGTAATAAACAGGATACATTTCAGAGTTGTGTCTCCATTGTTTGAAAAGATAGATGTCAGACAGACATAACAAATGATGATTTGTGTTTGTGTTTAACAGTAGAGGAGTGGGGTTAGGTGCCGCGGGGGGACAGAGGGTCTGACTTCTGACCGTCATCAAGGACAGAGAGTTTGTACCTGTTCCAAACAGCCACACGAAAATCCTGCTGAAATATTCTCTTGCTGGCTACATCACACCGTCTCCCTCATCTTTCTCCGAAGATTACTGTATCTTTTGTGAATCTCATCACCATTAATCTATCGAATTGGGACGATACAAAGACTGACGGTGGAGTGTCACCGGTCCAGATCTGAAAAGTTGCCTGATCAGTTTCTCATGTGCACATTTTCCACATGAAAAATCATTGCCCACCCCTGATTTTGAGCTATGGTTCGATCTTTGAGCCCCTTAAATAAACAAATACGATTTTTGAAATGACGAGAAGGTCTTGAACGTGTGTTGGAGCCGTCAACCTCTTCAGTGAGTGCAGCTTTAAACGTAAAAAGTCAACACAGTGTTTTCAGAAACACACTTTAATGCACTGTTTAGCTGTCATTTGAGAAACTTTGCAACCAGGCCCAAAAACACAAGCAAGCAAGCACCGACCCAAGTTGGATGCTGCTACATAACACATAGTTCACCCTTTGGAAATCAAAAATGAAGTGAGAGATTCCAGACCATTCGGTCCGGCAATGCCAGGCTACGTTTTTGGATAATGTCGCACATGAAGAGTGACGGAAGCAGATGTGTGAAACAGAAAGCTACAACCCTGCCTAGATTCTCTTACACAAAAAGTCAATTTTTTTCCTCGATCAGGGCACAAAAAGGACTTAGAGATTTTGACTGGAGAAGTTTCAGTGCTACTTGTTACAGGGTTAACAACAAAACAGCAACTATGTAAGAAGTGAGATCCAAATAAGACATTAAGATTTTTCTAAGTCTAAGCCAAAATCCATTTAAATTATGTCGTTAAAGCACTTTTAAACACTTGACAAATAAATGAATATTAAACGTGTATCTGATCAGGCACATTGTAGGGAGGTCACACCTCTTGTGCACAAGGTCCAAGATTCCTGACCACACCCCTGATCCTGCCAGAGTGAACTGTCTGCAGGATAATACATGAAAACAACAGTTACTGCGTGAACTAAAAGGGCATTTTGAAAGCTGCAAAATTTAATCTGTAAATCTCTAAATACTTTACATGGCTTAAATGTGCTCTAACCTTTTGCTGGGAGCTGAAAGAAAATCACCGGCTGCAGTTAAAGACCTGCGTGATAACGTCGTGGAGTTCGAGACGCGCAGAGATTCGATGTCCGTGCCGTGACACACCCGGCACGAGGACGGCAGGACCTCAAACTATGTAAAAAGTGAGACACCTGATAGCGGGATTTATTTGCTAATATCATCTGATCATTGAGCAGAGCGTTTACAGTCAGAGTCTGGCTGCTCTCGCCTCCGCTGAAGTGACGTGAGCAACTGTTTGGGCTGAGGGGGTCAAGTAGGGTGTGTGTGTGTGGGCACAGACGTGGGTAGAGTAAGTTACAGTCTGGGGCAGCTGGAGCAACACCCACACAGAAAAACACCAAGCACTCACACTTATATACAAACACACACAGCAGCAGCAGAAACCTATGGAGGCCTACTGACGCCAAAACTACTGAATGAGCAGCAAATTTAAGCTTTGATCAACATGCAAGTCGCATTCCTGAACACAATACGAGGTGTCCGTTCAGTCTGTTCCTCGGGCCTTGAGCACTTGAGAATGTAAGAGGGCGTTAACCAACATTTAGGCTTCCACAGAACTGCCAGGGACACACACCATTAAGTCTGACAGTGTCCTGCTCCAGAAACATGACTCCTCTTCCATCCAGAGGACATCAAATGTTCTCTGCACTGACAAATCTCTTCCTCTTTCAAATCTTTCTCTCTCTCTCACAGTTTAAATTAGTTACTTAAGTAAAAGTGTACCACCATGTAAAAATATTCCATAATACGAAGGCTGTGGGCAATGTCCTCAACACAGGCAACGAACTGTGAATACAACCTTTTACAGCCGACATCATCAAAAAGCTGCGAGTGCATTTCGGCAACAGAAGTAGTGGTCTCTCCAAGTTGGGCGAGTTGTGAATGTTGAATTAAAAGTTTTACCAGCACCAAAATCACCAAAATGTCTGGTTGCTGTGTGTAATCGATATTATACTGGTCGACTTAAGTGGTCATCAGCACAGAGGCAAAGTCATGTCCCTTCCTCTGGCTTGCTTTACTTTCTTGCACCTTTAACCTTTTATCAATCATGGATCTATTTTCTGTCGATCAACTATTCAAACTATTATTGTTTCTTCTATTTTAAATACAAATACTTGATCATCACTCCTTTCTCTGACTGGTTTTGTCATTAGTGAGCTTCCATAAACTCTCTTACTGTAGACACATGCAGAAACACACACACACACAGAGTGAGCAGAGTGTGTGTGGTGGTGGTGGTTGGGGGGGTGGCAGTAAGATTACTCCTGCCAGCCTCTTGGCCTTATCCCCATTCAGTCTGTAGCTGTTACTAAACCTCAAACTGAATGTAGCAACTGACAGCAGACTGACAGCAGCCCCTCTGTTCCTCTGAGCGGCAGCTTCAGCCTTCAGCACAGCAGGAAAAAAATCTACTCAGGCTTCCCCGACTGATCAACATGTCTAACGAGCCAATTTCAACAATTTAACAAGAGAAACTTGAAACCTGCTCCACATACTGAAGTGTGGAGAAAACACTGCTCATTTAAACTGCAGGAGGCTCATTTAATCACAATCTGAAGTAAATGTGTTGCAAAACTGTCTTTTTTGATTTATTCAAATTGTTTCCATCACAACTGAGAAAAGAAACTGCTTTTCTAATGCTGGAAAAATGTCTGATTTTGTCTCAGACAACTGGATCTCACCGTTTCAGCGCCAAGGGACAAAACAATTCAGATAGACATTGACAAATGACCTATTTTGTTATTTAGGTATGAGGGTGTGTTGGCTAAAACACTAAAATCTTTACAAGAAATTAGCTAAAAATTTAGGAAGAAGTAACAAGATTTGTGTTACTTATGTACACTGTTCATATTCCAAGTGAAACCAGATTTCACCATTGGAATATCTTAATGTATGTAACGTACTTAACTCATGTCAGACGTCTGTGAGCTGGTTCAGGCAGTCAACTCAAGCTGCACCTAAATCACACGTGACTCACCCCACACTCTGTAACACATACCAAACGCACCCTTCCAATCTGGCGGTCTATTTAAACCGCTAAAACCTCATCCCAGCATCCACCTGCAGGCTCCAACAGGGGGTCCAGGACATGTGTTCATCACTCCTCAGTATCTCAATGTAAACATAATCTGTGAGGAGTGATGAGGTCGGAGCCCCGACGCCAACTAGACTAGACAGACTTATTTTAACCCAAACCATGATCTTTTCCTTTACCTAACCAATGAGTTTTGGTGCCTAAAACTCATCAAACTGTTTTACAACATTAATCACATTTACAACGAAGGTACAGTACGAATAGTCTCAAACTGTTTGTCATTTTGGGAGTCACTGGTAAATGACCTATTCTTTCATTTAGGTTTATTAATGTTTTTAATGTATGTTTTTCCCTCTAACTCATTAATCACTCTGCAACCACGTCTTAGGACCCAATGGAGGGACCCAACCCTCAGGTTGGGGACCACTCAGATACTGTATCTAACTTGCCATTTACTTCATAGTATTCTGATTGCATTTAAAAAAAAAGTTTTCTATCACAGTCGTGTTCATGGTTCCACCTCTACATAACTGCAGTTAAATCTGCAATTATCAGCTTATCTCTTCATACCAGCTGAAAATGATTGCCAGTTTGACTCGTGCAACTTTTGAACTTTTGAACCACTTTATTCTATATTCAACTTGTGCACTTACATTCTGCAGAATCCTCTCATTTAGCAGCCACAATGTCCTCATTTTTTCCTAGAAGAATGGTGGTAATTGTAATATGCATGGAAACCAGCGTGCATTTCCTGGTGGAAGAGAAGGTGCTGATATTGTGTGTAAGTGGTGGTGATGATTTAGCAGGGCTGAGTGCTGGTGTGGGTGAGCTGTTAGCTGGGAGAGGCCGGGATGGGAAGTCTGGGAAAGTCTTAATGACAGACTAGTGGCGAGACGAGACACAGAGCCATAACCATGAATCACATGGTAATTAATGACCAGGTTCCCATGGTCGGGGCTTGTTTGATGGTAAAACAAAAGCTATCTGGACCACGCAAACGTTATTTACACACACATTAGACAGATTAAGATAGAGGGGGAGGCGGGGGAGAGACGGGTGGGGGGGGGCAAGGTTAAAGAGTGCTGCTTACGTGGTGTTTGTGATAAGAGGAGGGTAGTAACATGACCAGCAGGTAGAGTGGAGACGAGATGGACCGGAGCTAATGAGGGAGTGCTGGACCAGCTGGCTGCCTGGCTGCGGAGTAAAGGGGAGGGCCAAAGGTCCCGCTAATGATAGCCTCGGCCCCTCCGAACTACACCGGGGTCACACAGAGGGGCAATAAAGCAGAGAAGTGCCTGCATGAAGACGTTAAACATGCCGAGGTCGCTGCATGGCTGCCGGTGAACTTACAGTCATCTCTCACTCATTTTCTCACATTCAGAACAATGAGTCATGTAGTCAGTTTCTCACAGGAAAGAAAAGAGAGAAAGAGGTGATAAAAAGGATGAGTGTGGGATCATGGGATACTGTTTGTGCTGCAATTAAAAAAAACAAAGAAACGTGGCTATAAATATCTATTGTAATGACACTTTCTGCAAAAAACCTTTTGGTGTTGTATGATTATAATACAGGGCTGCACGATATAACAAAATAAATCATTGGGCTATTATTTTTGACAGATCTTACAATTGCAATATCATTTATGAATATGTCTTTTTGTACCACAACTTTAATTTTCACTGAAAAAACTAATTTAATCATGATGATGTGACATTTGGAAGGGTCTGGATCAAATATGTTTTCTTCCATTTGGAGAACAAACTTTTTAGGCCACTCTGCAGAACTACAGCACATTTTTAAACATACATTATAATGATGTCACACATTTTACCTCTATGCAGAAAAATATATTTTGTAGAGAGGCAAAAACACTGGTATGGTCCTTTAAAGTCAAAACCAAGGTTCTGCAAGGCCTCAACTTGTCACGCTTGCACAATGATCTATTTAAAAGACTGATTTGCGTGAATAAATCAAATTAAGCAATTTAAATTATGTCTTAAACAAGGCACGTATTATTTTCTCTGTGTTGATATTTATATATCATATACTTTTCTCACTTCTGTGACTAAATCAAAGTAATTTCCAGTCTTGCATGCAGGATTATGTCATGCATCACCCAAAGTGGCATTTATTGAGCCGTAAATCAACGTCTGCACTTACAAACGTGTTTGTAGTTAATTATACCTACATGAACTCACAGTACAGTGTGTTGGTTACCCACAGATGTCAAACTCTTCTCTGTTTTAGCCACCACACAAACACAATGCACCGCCTTTCACAATAAAACACACCGCACAGAGTACATAAAACACGTTTCCGAGAGCACACTGTAAAACAACCTCTTAACGACACAGGCCAATTAAAGGGGGCGGCGACGCACGATTAAAGGGAAGGACACGGACGCTGCAGTGACAGCGAGCGGGCGGGCTGTCAGCCACGCAGAGGGCGGGGCCAGCCGGGCGTGAGCAGGAAGTCCTGACAGGCGTGAGAACAGGAAGATGAAAGGATGAGGGGCGGGGGGGAGTTTGGATCATGGAGGACAACACACACACACACACACACACACACACACACACACACACAGACTGACGGGACATTCTCACGCTGTAGCAACAATGCTAATCACACTGCGGCTAACTGTAGCTGTTAAACTGAGTGATGGTGCTGTTCTGTGGTGTTCTCTGTTGTGTAAAGACACTTTACACCCCCACAGACTTTCATAATAGATGCATGCAGCACTAAAAACAAACAGTGCCCTGGTCACAAGCACACACATGATCAGACACACACCAACATTTGTTTGATGCACACGCACAACCGGAAACAAGAGCTCACACTTTGGCTTAGGTACATTAAACGTGTGTTGTGTGTCGGTGTTCCCGCTTAAAGGAAAATTGCACCCTAAATCTATTACTGGTTGATACATTGAATATGAATGTTCTTTATATTTCTGGGTTCATTATTTTTGTTGTGGTGTTTGCAGGCACATATTTCAGTGACAGTGAAGTCCTGGATGGGAGAAAATGTATTTTTTTATGCTTTATTTATTAATTTGTGGTACCTTACAGTAGTCACTTCTCAAAAGGATGGAAACAGAGGTATCAAAAAACTTTATAGCTACCGTGGGGGTCTCACACTGAAATTGGCTGGGGGCTGCTGATGGGATTGTAATATCATAGGTGAAAATAAGCAGTTTCTGTGTGTTCTTGCATCCATTCGTTAGCCTTGCATTGGACACAAACTCAGGAACTCTTCTCTCACTTTGAACTGGTCACCATGAAAAAGGCGAGCTGAGTATCCTTGGTTTTGTCTGAGCTTTCATCAAACACTGCAGAGTATGTGGTAAAAATTCTAGCTAAATTCTAGTCACATAACTGATCATAAATATTAAAATAAATATATAAATATATAATAAATATCTAATAAAAAAATATTCAGAAATACATGTGTACAATTGTTGGTTAGAATTATTTTTTCTAAATTTCAAGTTTGCTCAATTGAGGGGTTGTTTAAATTGGCATGAAACAACTAGAAAAAAAAAAGCAGGCCAGATTGTATTACATTTTTGACATCACGTTGTGGGCCAAAGGCGAGGGGCCAGAATTGATCCCACTGCCAATCACAAACGTCGTGGGCGGAGCTGAGACCAGGATGCAGCGACGGAGCTGCTGCAGAATAGTGTTGAGTGGGAACTTGTTTTGGTGGAAAATTTGCACTTTGGAAGCTGAGCTCTGGCATTAAAATGACTACATCTCTGCAAAAGAAATGGTAACAGCTGCTAGCTTGTTTACATTTATATTATTAGCGTACCAGGCGCTAATTTGCCATTTTCAGGGTGTAGGTTGCAACTAAGGGGTTGTTGTGATACTGCAGCCAATGGCAGGAGAATTGTGCATCTGGTGAGTAAGTTTAAAGTAAGTTATATAAAAAGTGAAAATGAAACAAAATAAAAATGAATATAAAGCAGAATGGGTTTGGTTCAGGCAATGTCTTAATATTCAAATTCAATTCAAACTTTATCTTCTTCCATCACACATCAGGATTTTTTTGTTTAAATTCCACATCCTATAATTTATTTGATCAATTTTAAATATTCTGTTAATTGTGTTCTTTCATTCCCTAAAACGTTTTTTTTTTTATTCAAAAAAGTTGTTGAGAAAGTGTCCGTGCTGTTCTACCAAGAAATAATTGCTTGAAATCCAAATGAAGTCTGCACTGAAAAATGGTATCCATAATTTTGCTTATTTCAGACCGATATTGCTGCAAAACCAGGAAGGAAAAGAACATATGGTTGTGTTTGGCTTCTACCTCCCCACATTTGATGGCAGAAAATGTTTAACTGAACAAACATATCAGCAGTAAACACAAGCTTTTGTTGTCATTTCCTTAAAATCTGAGAATAAAATCAACAAACTTCTTTCAGTTGCAGTTTTGCACCGTCTCTTAAAACACTGTTCTCCCTGTTCCAGTAAATTTGCATGCAAATAAACATGCAAGACTAATTATTTTCAATCTGTAAGTATTGCTTTCAATTCTTGGACTAAAATGTCTACAGAGCAGCTAAAAGTCAGCACAGACTGAACTTTACCCACGTACGGCCCACAGCTGAGAGTGAGCTCCAAGAGAGCCAGCTTCAACACTTGATGATATCTAAGAGGATTAGTGGGTGGAATTTTCCTTTAAGAGAAGTTTCCACCCACGGCGGCGCTCTTGTCACATCCCACAGCCTCACGCTGTTCCTCTCCGGGCCACACAATCAGCTGTGAGAGCCCGGACACTTCACACACCGACGAGATGGAGCTATTTTCAGCCGGCGTCAGAGGGGAGCTCTCTGGAAAATGCATACAGTGTGTTAGATCTGTGTGTGTGTGTGTGTGTGTGTGTGTGTGTGTGTGTGTGTGTGTGTGTATGTCAGGGGGAGCATAGTCTGGAGCAAGTGTGTGTGTGTGTGTGCACAAATGAAATGTTTGCATGCATGGATGTGTATGTGCATGTGTATGAGAAGGCATACATGTGTTACTTTCATGTGCGTGCCTTTATGCTTGCAGTGATGTGATTATGTGTGTGCAGGTTTAAATACCAACACCATGAAAACACGCCACTACTGTTTACTTAAAACCAAAAGGGTTTGCTGCAGCAACTTCTTAAGATTTGTACATTTAAACAGTTTTTGTTTTTTTTGTTTTTTTCTGCAATTGCTGTACTGCAAATTTAAATGTTCATCATTCCAGACAATTGTTTCTTTTGAGCACACTGCAAAGTTTTGGATTTTTTTGTAGAAATTAATCAATAAAAAGACAGAAATTAAAAGACAAACTCAACCAGATGACCACAAAAGATAATAAAAATAAAAAATACTGCAAAACAAAAGAACTCAATTAGAAAAATGATCCATAATTTTTCTTTCTGATGTCACAGACAGTCACATGTCATCATGATTTTTTACATTGATTTCATACCTTTTAGTCAGCCATTGTTCTCCATTCACTTCACAAATCAGTTTGCTGATAAATGCAACATGTTTGGGATGGATAAACCTTCAATATGAAAAACTGTCGCCTTTAATTTTGTCCAGGTTACACTGTGCTAACTTTCACAGTAAGTCATTTAGAAAGTGAAACTTATCCATACTGGTGCGCTCAGAGAGGTCTGTGAGTTTAGTCGTCTCAGTGGCATATATGTTTGACTGCATTCTGTATATGATTTTGCAACAACAAAGCTTCTCGATGCACTGGTTCGTTGTTCGTTTTGGGCGGCTGACAGTAAGTTCTTGGATGATGGTGTGTCTTTGAATGCACCGCCAAGGAGAGACTTGAAAACGCTCCAGCTCACAACTGCAGCACCACATGACAATAGACAGCAGGCAACAAAATGTTCACTATCGCAGATCAGCTATCACAGGCACATTTTGAGTCTTTGAAAGCTGATTTTGATGGAGATCGATGGCTGCCTTTTAGATTTAAAACCTGTGGAATATCATAGAAAATCACTTGCAAGTACAGGCTTTTTAATGTACTAAATACTACCAGAATTGTGCTTTCGATTGCAAATCAGTCCAAAAAATTTGACTGAAATTGCTGCAAATTGTACATAAAAATGTAGCTGATCTTAACTAAAATGTGATGAATTTACAAGTATGTCTACCATGACAATTTTCTACTTTTTGGTGAAAAATTAATTAGTAAAAAAATTGATTTGATTAGGATTACTTCTCCAGGGTCCAACAATGAGAATTGCCTCTGGCCAGTAAAGAGCTTCGTTGCTGAATCAGGAAAGTGCTAGAAAAAGTTTTTTAAAATATCAATTTTCCAGACTTTCTCTTGTCAGTGACATGAGTATGTCTGCCCAACTCTGAGACTTCGCTTGTCTTTGTGCAAATGTGATTAGATTCAGGCCTGTTTAATTCATAGATGAAATGGAGGTCAATCTTAATGGGATGACCCAAAAACATAATGTCTGTGACCACGACTGGAGCCATTAAAAAAGGGTTTTCAGCACTCTGAATCACAGAGGTTCTTCAGCATACACCAGTAGTGTTCGGGATTGGCTGTGGACAAGCTGCGGCTCTCTTGATCACGCACATATGCAAGTGATATCCACTCCAGGCATAACGAAAAGGTGTGACACACATTTATCCTGATGATTAAAACTTTAAAAGACTACAGATTGTTACTAAACCGTGACATCCCTGCTCCATCATGTACTGATGATATCTTTGGCAGTCATCAGTGCATCACGACGGCACAACATGGCAGGCTATGATGAATATGAAAACTTTACTTAAGGTCCGCCACCTTTCAAGTGTATTTTGCAATCATCTTGTTAACTTTACTTTAAACTGAATGAACTTACAAAAAAAAAAAAAGTGCTGCTGATATTTCTTGGTTTGTTGTATTCTTGTGACTAATTCCTGCTCCATTGTTGTTTCCATATCTCTGCTGTCACAAAGTAACAGAGTAGCTCTGAAGATTTGTATGGTTATTTATATCTTTAGACAGTTTTATGAACACCGGGTTCTTGGAAACTTTATGTAATAAACAAAAACACATGGGCACCAATGAGAGGACTTTATCAGGAAGGAAGGGGAACAAACTTAATTTATTGCGATGTGAAGTTTGTGCTGGTGATACGGAGTCTGCACAATCAGGATGAATAGCTGACATGTGAAGTCAGGTCAGCAAGTGCGAACACGCTCGCCGTGGCAGCTAAGCAGCGACTCAGCAGAAAGGCCAGCCGAGTGCAGCGGGGCCAAACGGCCCCTGAGTGACGACCTGCCCTGGTATCATCAGCTGCAGCCCAGAGGCCTCGCAGCCAACAGGAAGGCAACAGGAGCAGTGAACCGTGGCCAGGATAAACAGAGATGGTTACTATGACGCTGACAAACGTACATCATGTGCTTCACAGGTTCTGTTTCCACATGTGTCAGTTGTTGTGTTCATGTGTTGTTCGTTTGTGTGCCGGGAACTGTGTGTACCTCCATGTGCATCAGCCAGTGTTCGGCTCTGCACCGTCTGCAGCCAAACAAGCATCGAGTCGGCCTCTTCTTGTGCTCAGTGAGGCGAAGGAACAAACATACACAAACAGCTGGTCCCACATGTCCCAATAAGAGAGCGGCTGACTGGCAGAACATCCTCTCCACCCCGCCGCAGATTAGATTACACTCCTCCAAGGCTCCTGACTTTGCCTGGCATGGCCTCCTCCTCGTCCTCTTCTTTAAGGTGTATTCCACAAAAAAATCTTTTCAAGTCTCAAATACTCACCGCCTGTAGCCATGAGGGAGCTCTGAAAAGTTTGTGGTTTGCTCATTATTGGAGGGCAGCGGCTGTAGACAGCTTGGATCCAAAATAGTTCCAATGAGATCTCAAAGTGAGATGATTAATGTGTTTTATTTGCCAGTATATCAGCAAATAGACTGAATAGACTTCTGGTGAAGCTTCAGAGTTACACAGATCCAACCATTACAATCAACAGAAAACTAACTATTATGAACTATTCTGATAATTGATTAATTATCAAGTTATTTATAAAGCAAAATGTTGAACATTTCTTGGTCCCAGCTGCTCAAATATGAGGTTTTGCTGTTTTTCTCCAATTTGCATGATTGTAAATGTAACATTTTGGGGTTTCTGACTGCTGGTGGGGCAATCTTCCACTTTGAGATCTGAATTCTAGTGATGGACATTTTCTGACAGCTTATGGACCAAATAATTAAAGCTGCAGCAGGAAAAACCTGCGCAAGACTATTCAAAACTGCCCATCTCTCTCCAGCTGGCCTGTATCACCAAACCCACAAGGATTCAGTTGCCTTGCAAGAAGTCATGCCACACAGGGCTCGCTCTCCACAGCATGAGCTTGCCAAGTACATCACACACACACACACACACACACACACACACACACACACACACACACACACACACACACACACCTCCTCAGAAGTTATTCCCCACTGATTGTCATCATGCCACCTGAGTGCCATGGCGCTGAACATAATGAGCCCGAAGCTCCGTGTGGACCTGAGACGGGTTCTCTGACTTGTTTCGTATCACAATATTCTGCAGGATTTACTGACATCACACCTGAAGGGACGTGCACAGCAATCTGTATTTGCAGAACAGCCAGCAGGAGCCTGTGCTCTCAGAAATGACATGGGCTAGATCTAAAGCAGTGGCTCCCAAACTTGGGGGCAAAAAATTGCTTTAATTAAATCCATTAAGTGCACCCTGCACTTCCAGTCATTTATACTTTGCTCCTTCTGTTTTTGTAGATTCCACTTCTTACTAGAAATTCTGTGTATCGAGAGAAACTTCCTTTGGGATGAGTGAAGTTCTGTTTTATTTTATATGTAATGTATTTAGCTTTATTGTGGAGAAATGACAGTGCTTGTGTCTTATGGCATGAATGGATCAGTGGCAGAGAAGTGGCTCCAGCTGCAGAGGTGATTTACTGATTTTGATGCCGTGACATTCAAGCCTACAAACAGTGAGTGTTTGATACTCAAAATGTTAGTTTTCTACTACAGTATTCCATTAATCTTTCCCTCCAAAGGACTTTAAGAGAAAAACAAATCCTGAGGAACTCTTAAAGCCGAGCACAGAGCAGGCAGCTGCCAGGTGTGAGTGGGAGGAATCGCATGTTCATACCAAACAACATGTTTTGAGATTGAAATCTGATCAGAATAATGGAATCGAAACTGGGAGTCGCCAAACAAGAGTCTAATTCCTCCTCCAAACAAACTGCAGTGTGGTTCATTAGTACTGAGAACATAATCTGAATTAATTTGATGGACCAATTAGAGGAATTCACCTCAATATACAAGGATTATGTGTGTAAAGAGATGGGTATTGGTATCTTACTGTGGGGCGTTCCTCAAAGCTCATATTCTTATGTGATCACTGGTATAGAAGGACTCTTACTGTATTTGAAGTTACATGAACTTTCAGTGTTTCCACTCCACAGCTCAACTCACTTGGATTTAGGAAAAGGATTTAGGAAAAAAGTACCAGGTAGTAAACCAAAGAACGGTTCCAAGCAAGTTGAATCAAGTTGAGCTGAGCTGTACCGTGCAATGGAAATACACCGTATGATTGGTTTTCACCGCATTTCATGGCACTGGCAGCCAATCAGTAAACAGAATTGAGCCTGTTCATGTTTTTTAACCTAGAACAACAAGCCAAAAACAAGAACTAGAAATATATTGTTTTAAAAATCGCTCCACGTCACAACTCTTACAACAACAACAGAGGCGAACGATATCATCGAGATCACTTTCAGAGCAATTTGTTGAATGACAGAAACACTGACGGCCAATCAAAATTCATCCAAACTGACAGGGTTTAGCTTACAACATTTAAACCCCTGAAAAATACAATATTAGGCTGCAACTTGCACTTAATTTTACCTGAAACATACTGTCAAACGAGTCTCTAAAGTTCGTTTGGTCGTCACTGATATCCCCTCTGACGATTGCCAGGATATCATGACTCATATGAAAGTCTGAATTTGTCTCCAAAAGATGACAACTGTCATAACAGAGTGCTAGATTCTCCTGGAACTCCTCTCATTTTTGAAGGATTTCATGAATCCACTTGCAGCTGTTTTTTTTTCCTTTTGTTTCTCCGCGCAAAACACAGCAGTAACAGGTCACAGCTGGGTCAGGCGGAGCTGGAGCGTGCAGCACATGCTTCACACTACTGTTTGCAGAACTTTATTGTTCTTGGTGTGTACGGCCAGTCAGGAAATGAATCCTGCTGCATCCTAAAATGCGGTACAGTTTGTTTCTGACAAAAATAGCCCTTTAATTTAAGAGCTTGCTTAATTAAGAGCAGATTTAGGCTCTAAGAAGGGCTTTAGATGCAGATGTATTTTCTTAAGTAAGCTGTTGAGTTGCTGGTGTTCTTTAAATTTGTATTTTAAATGTGCTCAATATCAGATTCCAGTGTGAACCGGTCATAGTCCTGCAAGTGCAAAAGTAATAACACGTCATGCAACCTCACACGCAGCACTAAACAGTGGAACGAAACATGAAGGCCACTGAAGTTGCCATTTACGGTTTCATTTGTAGGTAGATGTCCCAGTGTATTTGTAGACAGATGAAAACGAGGACGAGGATGACGAGAAAGACAGCCAAGTTTTTAATTGTCTTTTTGTGGAGCGATGGCTCTTATGTCCTATGTCTATGTCAAGCACCTCATCATTCCTCCAGTGACGACCTCGATCGTCCATGTTTGTATTCACAGAGTGACTCCCACCAGCACAGAATCATGACTAATATCGCTCTGATTCACATGAATCCCAATACTCAGGTCTCAAAAAAATCAGACCCGTATCTGATTTAAGACCACAAAAGGAAATCAGATTTGTTTCTCAAATCAGATCCTTAAGACAGTCTGTCTGCACCATTATTGGCAAGTGATCAGATCACCAAACTATCTGCATGAGTTGCTGTGGTAATGACACTCTGCAGCCGCTCTGATGCTCGCCTGTCACTCTGGGTTTGATGGTTCTGTTGTATGTTGTGTTTGGCGTGACAGAAAAGGCAGTTTGAAATCCAATTTTAAAGGTCATAGCTTCTTGCGTGATATGCATCTGATGATTTTGATTAGGTATGACTCACAAATTAGCAAACAAATAAAATCAAATCAAATTTGGGCCAGTTTTGCTCGCAGTCTGAATATGAATCCTTGAAAAAATCCCTTCAGAGACCTCGTGGTATCAGCAAAGACACTATAACCATGTTGCGCTACACTCTCTTCCGTTTCTGACTCTTATTTCATCCTGTGTCAGAAAACCTGCATCAACAACCACAGACCAAACTAAACTAAACCTCATACAGTTCAAAAGGGGAAAGCGGAGATGATCTAAACTCAGGTTTGAGTTGTTCTCCACACTCACAGCTTTTCAGAGTGACGGGTACAAGGAGAGCATGAATAAGAAAGCATGACTAACATCATCCGATACACTTGTCTTCCTAAGAATAACCCAGTGATTCTTCAGATAAAAGAATCCTACACATCATGATGTTACCTGACCAACAGAAACACACAAAGCATGAAGTCATGCAAATTATTTATGTTTTAGCTCTCAATGTTGCCAAGAAGACGGAGAAATCCCAGAGGTTAAATGTTCAACACTGTTTCAGATTCATTCTCAGTCACGAAATTGATCCAGATGATTTTTAAATCATTAATTTAGCCTGTAATACAGTATTTGCTGTAGTAGTTCTGCAGCCTCAGCCCCTGAACGTGGATACAGCATGAGCCGAAAGGAACGCTGTGAACAATAGAGAGGAGGACACCTGTTTGTACATATGGTGTCTGATGGGTTGTAAGGATCTAATGTTATTTATGTCATGTACTGTAAATCTGTCAGTCCCTGCTTTTTAAATCTATTTAAAGCCGTCATGTTATTAGCCAGAGACGGAGATCCATATGTTGACAGCGTAATGGACAATAAAGTTGTCAGATCTGCAGAACGGGTAAATGAATGTTGGAGAAGATGGATGAGCGATGGACAGGAAATGTGGTCCAGACAACTAGGGCTGAATGTAAACATGTGCAAAGGTGAGGAACATAGATCTGTCTTAAAAAGGACATTTTCCATAAAGGAATTAAGTTACTTGTTACTTTCTAAAGTTAATTTTGATCAGTTTAAAAAGAAAATTCTAACGGCATTCTCGCAGTCCAGATATTGACTTTGCCTTTTAAACAATGGTTGCTGTTTTACACAACAGCTTCCCCAAAACCACCAGCCTTCACGACCTCTTGCTGGTTTCAAATTAAACCGTGCACTACAAACACCTACCATATATCCACCTGGCTACCTGTCTGCATCTACAGACATGCAAGTTGAATACATGCATGTCTCCTAGGGGGGTGACGATACATTCATGAGTCCAATGCATCGCGCTTTAATGTGTAAGATACAAGTGCATTGATTCAGACAGCCTGTATTGGTAAAAGGCAGACTGTGAATCAAAAAGCAAAAACATCGATGCAGCACTAACATATCGATACATCTCATTAGGACACATATATGTTTCATTTTTTGCATCAACTGTCACTGTAACCTCTTTACCAGCTTTCTCCCCGTCTCCCCATGCATCACTATTGCTGGATGCCTGTTGTCTCGCTCACACAAATCAAGCGCTCCCCCCTCCCTCTCCCGTCTCTCCTCTCCATTTTATCAAAACAGACAGTGAAAGAACAGACACCGCACCACCAAACTTTCATAACACACCAGCGTGGAATAAGTTTGGGTTTTGTAAGAAAGATGAGAAACACTGATGCAAATATTTATGCAAAACGTGTCGGACAGCAGAGTACAGAGCCACGAGTCTCCAGACCCACAGGGACGTAACGTCACTGGTGGAGCAGGTAACACGTAGGATCACTGTTCCTCCACACCCCACTTCCTCTACACGGTCAAAATCACTCAAAACCACAGCAGTCTTTCTATGAAACAGAGCAGCTGATAATCTTACTGCAAAAATGCAAAACGCATGCAAACAATTTTAAAGTCACAAAGTTCACAGATTCTTATGTAGGATTATTTAGAATTTCTTCTTGCAACAAATAGTACCCTGCAAATATAGCATTAATAGAATCAAAATGTAAAGATTCACACTGTATTGTATTGTATTGTGACAGGGCTGAATCATAGTATACCGAATAGTTTAAAAATTTCTAAGATGCACTGTATCATTGAACATGTATGGAGATACACACTGAATTGTCTCAGTCAGTGTGATGCACCCCCTTAGCGTCTTCCCATCTCCTAATGAATTTGTCTTTCTAGCATTATTTTCAGTTAACCTACTCAGCCGTTGCTACATTGCTTGACTTCCAGGTGCACAAATTGTGTCCTGTAACAATCACATCAGTTTTTCAAATGCTGTGCCACAAAGCATTTTACAGTGACAGAATACTTCAATAAACCTCCAAATATTCAAGAAACCAGAAAAGATACCACTGGTGAAGGTTATCTAGCTAACATTAGCTTAGCTCCGTGTTTCCGCTGGTAATATTTATCCATGGTAGTTAGCATTTTACACAACTCTGCTGTGAAGAACACAGTAAGAATCAGAATCAAAAATCAAATCGAAATCTGAACCAGGTTTGTCAAAATATAAACGATAGCCAACCTTATCCAGGACCCCATCGTTTATGATTGGGAGCTGATGAAAAATATCACACATGTCCAACAAACAAACAAACAGACAACCTGGACTGAAACATCCTTGGCATAAGCAACCCAATCACAGCCTCTGTACTACATGCACTCAGTCCGTAAGAGCTTGGCTTGGGAGACAGGTTCAAGTCCAGCCCGGACCAAAAACAGAAGGTATGGAGTGGACTGGTAGCTGGAGAGGTGCTGGTTCACCTTCTGGACACTATCAATATACCCTTCAGCAAGATCTTGAACCCCCATCTGCTTGGGGCGCCTGTTTCTGGGAAGCATCCACCACTCTACCACCTCTCCCAGAAAAAATGCATGTGTATGAGTGTATATAAGCCTAGATGTGTGAATAATAGTTAACAGTGAAGTGAAAAAAATTGAATTTCCCCCAAGGCTAATAAACAACCTTCTTCTTCTTCTATACTGTACTACTTGATGATTTTTACATCCTGATTTGGCAAAGGCAACTTCCTGCAAAAGTTCCTGCCAAAAATGCATCAAACCTTGTGCCTCATTCCACCACTGCCTCATTTAATCCTGACTGAAGGAAGAGAATTGTGCACTCAACAGGTTTAATTGCTTGACATAGACACAATTAGCTGCCAGCTTTCAACCACTGAGAGCCTGAATTGCTTGAAATTAGTCTCATCTAGAATCCTGTGTCCTCATGACAGACTCACAAAAGATTCAAAGATCTTATTATAAAGGAGAGGAATCATCCAGCTAATGTTAATCCTGTGTTATCAAGTGTTTTATTGATCCACACTGTTAGTGTCTTTACTTCACCCTGCAGCAGACAGTGCAGGGACAAGCTAGCCCCGCCATCATGCTGCTAACTACCACCCGGGTCTGGAGGACAGTAGATGTGTGTCACCTCTCTGGAGGGTGATTTTGGGAGGGTGGGGTTTGGGGGGGGGGGGGGGGTTGCTGATGTGCTGTTGACAGTGTGTTTGGGACAGAGGCAGCTGGGAATGCAGAGCCAGCGCTCCTCTGTGTCTCGCTAATCAGGATCAGGCCCGTCCTGTTGTTAGCCGCCACAACCACCTCTTTTCTCTCACACAGCTGCAGTTTACAGACAAAGATTTTAATGTTTTGTACAACAGTAGGTTATAGACAAAATGCTCCATATTTTACCACAGAGCTGTGGATTTAACGTTACACTCTGTGCTGTTGTTTTGTTATATCTTGCATTTCCATTTTAAAGATTCATTTTGTCTCCATCTCAGTTGCTCTGCATGCAGTACAATCTCTTCCCTGCCATTCCCACCAACCCTCAAAATGTCTGCTGAGAAAAAGGTCTAAAAATAAAAAGAGGGATATGTGATTTTCCCCAGCTCGATTTCTCCTGCACGCTGCACACTGCACTGGTGCTACAGAGGTTGAAAGTTTTACAGCACAGGCCACAAAAGTGTAGCTAGAGTATAAAACACCTGTTGCCATCTCTAAAAACCACCACAAGTAGTGCATCACTTAAACAGGCATGCAACTGAAAAATCCAAAGAAGTGTTTTCTGAAAAGCATTTTCTGTATTTGCCCATAAGACCTCCTCTACACAGTGAGAAAAAGGAATATGCTTTACGATTAGTCGACTATATGATTAAACATTGCCACCCTCGCTAGTTGGCAACAGAAATACTGCTTGATTAAACTATTTACCAATATTTTATTCATGTTTTATTCATCTGTTGCCTCTAAGCTGTTACGCAGCCACCCACCAATGATCGAGGCTACAGACCCTGGAGACGGCAGCCCTTCTCACCTGGAGCGAATGCCCCGATGGCCCAGATGTCATTAACTAGGCTGCTGCTGCTAGCACTGCTAATGTTAGCCACACCGTGTAGCCTGCTGGCGGCTAAAGGGATGAACGATGTCATTCACTGGCAGACACTAATCTTATTGGGTCTGAAAAGTTGAAGCATTCAGTGGGTTGTTGTCATGTTTTGTACGATAATGTTTAATGTAGAATGTGAATAATTGACTTCAAATGACTTTTAATACACACACTTTTTTTATGACTATGTTTAACTTTGTTTCTTACTGTTATACTAGTCTAAATTTTAAAAAAAAAGTGTTTAATTGACAGGGAAGTTAGTCACTGGGAACATCACCAGTAATTTCATTGGTTAAGTTCATCTGAAATATATATCTACATGCACTCATGTACAGTATATAATGTTACTGTCACTACCAACATAAATAAAGCATTTTTGCATGTAAACCTGCATTTTTAATTAAGCATCCTGCATCACAAAACACATTTCTGACATTTGTAACAAAACAAACAGCTTGAAAAATCAGAAGAAAATTCAGTGAGTCAAGATGATAATAACTGTGGATGGACGCCCTGCCTGCAGGCTTACATGCAGGAGGCTGTGCGGCTTCCCTGTATCAATAAAGCAGCTGTTCCTTTGGAATTGTGGGAATTGGTGTTGGATTCTGTGCAGCCGGAGACATGACTTTTAATTGCATGATAGACTACAACTAGCAAATAGCACAGGGATGTGTCACTGATTCGCCTCACACACAAACAAGCGGCTTTGTCTCAAACACACAAATCCCAAAACTGCACAGGTGCTACTGTGGTCATTTCTTTCATCGCACAATTTTTTTCTTAGCATGAAACATGTATGTCACACTGCACAGCTCTGATCCTGCCAAATATCAAAAATCACTTTCCTGTGAAAATTATGTATGATAACGCTTCAGACAGTTGAACTGTCACTGTGACAACTAAAAGCTTCTCGATATTCAAATTCCACATACCGCCATTGAAAAACTATTGTGTTAGTGCTGTTTGATGCTGTTTTGATTGAGAGTGACTAAACAACCCGGCAACCTTCAAAATAAATCTAAATTCTGATTGGTGCACAGAAGTTTGTGAAATCACCTCTTGTCCAATGTTCACCTCCAACCAGTGAGAAAAGCATGGAGCAAAAAAGAAACACAGAAATCTCTCATGTGAAACGAGCAAATAGTGTCTTCATGTAGGATCTGATCACTGATAAAAGAAGAAGAAAATATGTTTCAGGATCTTTAAAATAAGTATTTTTTCCAAAGTAAGGTTGAAGGTCTGATTATGTGACTTTATAAGATAAAATTAAAAAATGAGATGGCCTCTTAACTCAACCTAAATTAATTTATTTCTCATCTCTAAAGTTTTAACATGCATATCTTTTCATTAAAGTGTGAAGATAATACAGGGTTATGTGGAAATGGTCAGGATTGTCATTTATGCACAATCTTGAGTTGTTAGAATTTTGCAGAAGCACTAAAATGGTCAAAGTGATCAAACTGTCACTGAGAGGTTTGATTTTTTTGTATTTTGCCAAAAGCTAAACATGCAGCTGATCATGTGATCAGCTCCCCCAGCGGAGGTCTTTCATGGTAATTAGTTTGGCTTACAAAAGATCTCAGCTACGGTTCCGGGCAGACACTGCAGCGATTGTTGTACCCGAGAAGCACAACACAACACAGGTGAACAAACAGGGCTCAGCCTCTCCAAAGCACCTTGAGTGCAAAGATATTTTTTTGTTTTGTTCTAAGCCGCCGTCAAACATGATCTCGGTGCTTAGAGACCAAACCAAACACAGCAGATTCAGCAAGGAACAGAAGGAGAGAGGAGCTCTCTCTCTCTCTCTCTCTCTCTCTCTCTCTCTCTCTCTCTCTCACACACACAGAGATCTATTTTTCCTCATTAATGCATTAAATAGTTTAAAGGGTTATTTAACTTGGCAGATTGAGAAAGAACATATTGTCACTTACAGAAATGGCCTGTAGAGGAGGCAGCAGATGAAACTTTATTGGTCCCTGCGGAGAAAAAAAAAAACAAGTCAGTGCAGCAACCAAAAGTCATGAGCTTTGATATGATGCAGCAATAAAGAAAAATGTAATATAAACATAAACATTAAATATCACAAGCCATAAAAACACTTATATAAAACAGGAATCAATGCTGTTTTTCTGTAAACACACTTGAAATCTCCAGCACAAATACAAAGACTATAGGAGGTAAGTTTAATAAATATGAATGGATTAGAATTAGGGTTTTGTGCGACTTAAAGCATTGTGTTAAAAAGTATATAACAAAACAATCATTGCAGATAGAAAATTCAGAATCGAGTTGTTGAGATATTTCAAGACGGAAGGACGGATTTACAGATGTATGGTCGCACACACGTACGCACAGGGCAGGTTAGGACATCTTCATTAGGAAAAACAGAAACTACAGATGTTCGTTTGCTCTCTCATTTGCATCCCTTTCACTTAGGAAGTGGTTTTATCTGCAGGCAGGTGAATTCTATGCTCAGAGACTTTAATGCTAAAACATTAAAAGCACCCAAAACAAAACGCTACACTTGGACACGCGTCATTCGAAGCTGCTGCGGCCGAGGACTGGAGCGACCTGCAAAAAAACCACTAAAAGTGGAAAATGTCTTTCCTTAGTCGGTTACTCTGTTTCTCGGAGTAGTCTGTCGGACACTTTCTGTTTGCTCACTGCACGCTTCTTGTTCTTTTCACTGCTCTTGTTACTGTTCTGTCAGTCTGTCATGCTATTTGTTGCTTGCCTGTTTATTCATTCGTTGCTATTTGTTGCTTGCCTTGCTGTTGTTGCATTGCATTGTCTGTCTTGCTGCATGTGCATGCTACTTTATTGTTGTTGCTGTCTGTTAGCCACCTGCTCATGGCTGTGTTTTATACAGTTTGTCTTTTATGTAATGTGCATCATGTGTGTTGCTGTCTTTTAGCCTGGACACCATTATAAATAAGAATTTGTTCTAATGACCTGCCTGGTTAAATAAAATGACAGCACAAATATAATGATTGGCTTTGGAATTGGCGTTTTTTTTTTTCCTTTGCGGCCCTCAATCATATGCCGACTCTCTAAAACGGCACAAAACTTTGAGAACCCCTGATTTAAGGGTTTGAGTGATTGTAGGTTTCATGAACATCCACATTTCTGACATTCATTCTTATTTTTTTGCAAAGAGTAACCTTAAAACTTCAATGAAACTTCCAAAAATATAAAGTCTTTGGTCCAATGAAAATGTCCTTTGATGATTTCTTAAATATAAGTGGGGCCTGTGGGAAACAATATAACAGTAAAATACATAAAGGATGGTTTCCTTCATATTGTCATTACAGAATGAAATACTAAGTTCAACAATAGTAAATGCATCAAACCCACAACTGGAGCACACACTCAAAAGTTCGCCCACGTGTTGACTGTGATTGAATAGAAAATAGAATAAGTGGCGCTGGGAGGAACCTCCTTCTGATGTGTATTTCCTGGTTTATATAAGGGTCCTCCATGTCTCATAAATCTATTAATACCCCGCCACCAATATGAATGCAACGGGGCCTTCAAATGCACCATTCTCCCCGCGATGCAACACAACACAGCCCGCGGTGCACGTACACACACGGGGGCTTTGTGCGGTTGTTTGTTATCAGCAGGAACCTGGGTCTACATGAGGGAGGAAATGTTACTGGTTCCCACCATAACTCAGCACAGGCCTAATCAGTAATGGTGGCTTGATGAATGGAAGGCTACGGTACACACAGGCCTTTGTCGCGAGCCGTAAACAATGAGTCAGACTGGTATATCTGACAATTATAACCACCCTTCAAGGACTTCTTAACATATCCAAATGTGGTCTTAACCCCCCCCCCCTCCGCACACACATCCCCCTCCTCCTCCTCGTTTTAGCGCCAGTCATGTGGTTTTGTGAAATGACAGGCTCCACGTTCTCACACACAGTAAATCAGATACACACACACACACAACACTATATCACTGCTGGCGTTTACACTGTTTGACCTCCACCGGGCCGTTCGCAAATGTCAGAATCAAGAAGGCAGCAATGCACAAAAAGAAAAAAACTACAAAGCAGCAGATCTGTTAATGATAACCTCCATGTTCTCACGCTTTGTAATCACACGCACAGAAAATTAAACATCTGTCAGACCTGTTTGACCTACACAGTGTTAAAATCTCAAAGAGCGCAGGTCAGAGACTTTTATACAGACACACTTCTCAGGTGTAAAACTAAGGAGGCAAAAAGCTGAAGTAAGTGAGCTCAAATTTAGCTTAGAGCTCACTTACAAGAGCAAACAGCTAGTCAAAGCAGATTCTGGTCAAAATAAATTTTATCACAACTTGCCAGACTACTAGTCGGACTGCGATCGCAGCAGACAGCCGGGATAAGAGCTAAGCTAACCTGGCTTAGACCTGAGAGTGATGCATCATCATCGACCCTCTCTGATTCTTCATCAGCCCATATCCTCCTCCTCAAACCCCCACAGAACAAATGCAGATGCAGCAGGATCTAACAAGTTTGTCTGGAGGTGAAGTTACCGCAGCTAGTAAGCTAGCATTACTTAGCCGAACATGCTAACATTTGCAGCTTATGTTAGAGGAGATGGAGACAGAGTTTAGACTCAGATCAAACAGAGTCAGGGTGCTGCTATTGTGCATGTTAGCCCACTGGCAAAGCTCAGCTACACTAAATGGAACAGAGCCTTAATGACTGAATTCATGAAATATGTTTTATTCTCATCAGAAAATGAATCCCAGTATCTTCGCTGAGCCACTGGCTTGTCATCTCCCATCAACAAATCAAATATTCTTCTTGTCCAAGACTGTAACCAAATTTTCATTGCGCTAACATAGGCTGACCAGACGTCCCTGTTTTCCGGGAAGAGTCCCCATTTTCCAGGGTTTTTGGTGGCTGGAGCTGTCCCAGGAAATGTCCCCATTTTTTGTGCGCTAAAAATAGAGTGAAAAGCGAAATAATATATTGCGTGGCACGACAGACTGGGCAGCATTTCACGTCTCTGTCAAGCAGGGTTGCCACCTTCAGTGTGGAAAATGTGGACAACTTGCCAGAGACCCCAGGCGCGGGGACACAAAGTGAGCAGGAGGTCTTAGTGTCCCCCCCGCCATTAAATTTTATTTTCTACATTCTGGTGATTTTTTATGCACCCATTTGTGCTTTTTATGCACGACTGAAGCTATTTTCAAGGACACATTTAACTTTAACCAGTTAACTGGGGACAGCTGGTGCAACTGGGGACAAAAACTGTGTCCCCAGTTGGAAAAGTAATGATTTTTGGGTGAGTTGGTATGGGTAAGGCAAGTGGTGGTTATGCCTTAGGGTCTGTGTTTAAATATACACTTCCTGGTTAATCCATCAACTGAAGGAAGCCTTCATCTCTCGCTAAATGCCATAAAATTTTAAATCCTGAAATTTTATGTGACAGTTTAAGCCAAGTGGTTTGCATAAAATGTGCCAGGGAAACTGTAAGAGTCCAGGAAAAGTGTAAAAAAAAATCTATATCCTGTCTTATGTGTTTCTAGATTCAAAAATTAATTTAAAAAAATCACCATGTTTGAGTTTGAGCACTGCCTCACTGCTGTAGCACTTTAATGTTACTTAAGTTTATGAAATGAACATGAGTGAGTTCAGTTCTGGGATTGTGAACCAGGTCATTTTAATCAAGTGTGAACTTGCACAACGCTGACAGTGTGAGATGAGAGCATGTTGTGAAGCAGCAGCTCTTACTCTGCAGACCATTAAATTAGCAAAATAAAATGATCAATACGGCTCCCAACAGTTGGTTAGATCCAACCCAACACATCTGCAAGGCCAGAATTAGGGATGTGCACGACAAGTCGACTACACGATTAAGCATCAGCAGTCTCGCTAGTCGGCACCAGAAATACTTGTTGGTTAAACCATTTATCAGCATTTTATTCATGCACAATGCAAGTTAACTGTTGCCTCTGAGGTGTTATGTAGCTGCCCGCCACTAGTCGGCCCCTCTCGCCCAGCACAAATGACCCAATGTCCCACACAACCCTGGACGTTTTTATTAGCAAAGTCTGACAGATGACAGCTTGTAAAACCAGTGTAGTTTGTCAGTGTTTTGATATAGAAAATGGAAATAAGTCTGAATGTAGGCTGCGTCAGAATAAACTGATTTATATCCACTGGACTGGAGCAACATGTGACCACATTCAGCACAGACACGGACATTAACCTGCAAGCAGAGCAGCAGCTGCTGCTGCTAGCTCTGCTAACGTTAGCCACACTGTGTAGCAGAATGAGAGCTAACATCAGCTCCAGGTAAACAATTTACCTGCAGACACTATGATCCTTTTTGGAGTTTGTGGTTGTAGACTGTGATTAATAGCTTCAAATGACTCTTACACACCATATTATTTCTAACATTGTTTGACATTATCAAATAATAAACTGTGCTTAATTTTCGACTAGTCAACTAGTCTAAATTAAATTTTGCATTTAATCGACAGGGAAATTAGTCGCCAAGAACATCCCTAGCCAGAACATATTCAATGTCTAAATATGAACTCATGATCTGTGGGTTAACATGCAGAGAAAATAGGGAAAATGGGGTGCATGTGCTTCAAGTTGATGCGACAATCAGTCAAAGGTGAATGAAATAAATGGTCAGGGTGCATCTTTGTTCCACATCAGCTCTTTTACACTCCTTCACACACGCTGAGGAGACAAAATTAGCAGTTTCACTATGTGCTTAAACATAACAGTCTGCAGAAAGATGAGCCCTCGGGGTGGATTTTTGAAATGGGTGGTTTGGTTTTCTGCGTCTCCCTGCACAAAAGATGTTTCACAAATGAGAATTCAATGGAAAATGCGAAGAGCAATAATGATACTTAATAATTAGTTATTAAGACACACCTTAAATTAAACTGTGTAAACAATAACCCTTTGACTTTAGCATGAGGGCAGTTGTGCCACAAATCAAACTGACATTTACAGATAAAGTGGGACTCCAGTGAATTATTAGTTTGAGCCTCATTCTGCTGATTAAGCAAAAATATCTTTTCATCTCCTGAGTCAATTTGTCTAATTGGAATATTTACAAAAAATGCAGAACATTTTTGTGATGTTACCACAAAACAGAAATAAAATCATTTATCAGGAAAAGCACTTTGGCATATTTTTGGAGTCATCCAAGCCACAGACTGAAACACACGAAACCTCTAATTTCACAGTTGACAAGCAGCAACAAGTTTCAGTTGTTGCTTCGGTGGATGTGTCCTGTTAGCTGGAATTGATTTCTTCTGAAGAATGTGTAATCTCGTGAAATCTTAAAACCTTTTTTCACCTCTTGAATTACATGGACAACTTGTCAGGTATTATGATTTTAAGTTTTTTTAAATATATTTCGTCAAATAAGGACTTGTTCAAGGAAATCTGATTAATCAGTCCATCCACGGACCCTTTTCATAGTGGACACCTTAAATGCATTAATGGAACAACCTGTTACTAATACAAAGCTTAAGTCCTGCCAGCCTTTTAAGTCTCTGTCTCACAAGCTTCACCCAAATATGTTCTACAGTCTTATGAAAACACTAAAACGTCTGAAAATTCTGTCTTTATTTCAAATTAAGCAAGAGAAATAATAATAATAATAATAATAATGTGATCAGGTTTGATGCTCAAATTTTATTTTTCTCATTTATCTCATGGACAGAAAACTCCAGGAACAGGGATCAGTGTTGCAAAAAGATCTTCAAAAAGAGGATCGGAATGTAAATCTAATAGGACAGAAGTTAATCTGAAAGTATGACAGGACTTTGGAGCTGTGTGGTATTGATGATCAGAGATTGAAATCACAGTTCAAAAGCTGAGATTGAACATTCATTCAAGAAGAAACTTTGAGCCTCAGCTTTTCAGCCACGATGGTCCAGAGAGAATCTGAACAACTACTGTTCCATGACAAACGTGCAAACTCTGCTGATGATTGTGTGATATGAAAGAAAGATCAAAATAAATCTAGTAAATGTGGAGAGATTGCATCTCAACAACAGCAAGCAACAACAAGTTTGAATGGCAGCAGAAGGAGTCTGTTGCACCACTCTTTATGGTGAGAGGATCACAGTCCCTCTTGTCGCAGCTCTTGCTTGTGTGTTTGTGTGCAGACCTGCAGCTTGTCTGCAGCTAAACTCATACACTACTGGACCAATCAGACTCATTTTTTGTGCACATTCAGGACTGAACATCTGTGACGCCCGCAGCCACAGGCATTATGTTTTTGGGTGATCCCATCTCAAGAAAACCTCGAGGGAATTTCTTCAAACTTTGTCAGTTTATTTTGTTTACTGGGTGTAGCAGCAAACAGTGAACTCGCTGCTTGCACACATCTCCCAGCTGAGACTCAAGAGGACGGGAGTGGGCGAAGATATCGCCGGTCAGCGGTGAATGGGTTGACAATGGTCGGTTTCCCTATGAAGAGGACAGTGGTGCCCAACTAACCACTCAGATTTGCCCCTGACCGCTTTGCTCGAAGCTCAAATTATTTGACCATTGATCTCATTTGCTGCTGAACTCTCAAAGCCCAACCAATGAAATAACAGCTGTATGTGACGACATAGCTGGAAGCGGCCATAGATGTACGGCGGAAACACAAGCAGAGGAGGGCGAGGGTGATGGTCAAGTCTTTAAGGGAACCCCAGACCCACAAAAGATCTTGCAAGACTGATCATTTTAACGTGTGCACAACGTGCACAATGAAGATTGTGCGTAGAAATCTCACAAGAGTTTGGCAGACTTTCCCAAATTAAAAATATACCACAATCTCGCTAGTAAACATAATGCATGGCGAAATGTAAACAGTGTGGACATCAGCGCCCCTGATGCTTCCACTGCTGCAGGGTGAAGATGGAAAGTTACAACCAAAATACAGAATTGCAAAATATCACTTTGTGTGTAATTTTCTTGTTTGGAGAGGAAATGGGACGCTCATTCCCTAAACTGAAACTCAACTACATGAGCCTATAAGTGCACTACTTAAATCTAAATAATTTTCCTGGCAGGGTGGAGACAATAATATGGTCTGACTGTTGTGTGGATTTACAGACTGTACTTTTCTGTTTGTGCTTTCTCCTGCAAATAATTAGATTGTGATGATTTGGTGAAATGGTGACTAGTGTTGCAAAATAATCTGCTGATGTTGCAAAGTAAAATGTTAAATAGGAATGGCTACTATAAATCACCAAAAATACCGTATAAAAGTGTAGCTGTGATGATAACTTGTGGGGTGGAGTCAGACGGTGCTGAGGTCGGGACAGAGACAAAGGGGACGTATGTGGTAGTTATTGCATTAGCCTCAGATAGTAATGAAGGTGTTTTGCTTTGGTCTTCTCTAACGTGGAGTTTGGTGCCAGAGAGCATTGATAATGAGAGGGAGGAAAGGGTGTGTGTGAGTGTGAGTGCGTGCTCTAATGACAGTGAGGTGTGAGCACATGTGTGTTTGTGTCTGCATGTGAGGCACCGATGCAGCTCGGTGCAGACATGTGTTGCGCTCTGTATACATGAAGCGTGTGTGATGGGAACGTCGGTGTCTTCAGTCTCCTCCGTCAGACAGTCTGGAGCTGCTGTTTTCTTGGCAGGCTATTAAAAAGCATCTTACAAAGGGTAAACAGTTTTTTAAAGAATTTCACTACCCCACAGTTTATTTGCAAGGCATGACAGGAATCCTGATCAAATACTAATTACTTTGTTTTGAAATAAAATCTAACCGCTTATTGGAATTTCAGCGCCACACCAAGGCTCCCCACCTATCTGTCTAAAAGTGAAGTTCGGTGCTACCGCCGAGCTAACCTGCATCACAGAGCAATTCCCTCACCATTCCAGACTGTAGCTCGATCATAAATTAACTCCTGCTAGTCATTTCTGTGTCATCTGCACTCTAATTTGCTATCTTAAGAGTGGTGGGGGCGTTGTGCCAAAAGATGCGCCCCATTTGAAAAACCACACACTTCAAAGTCAACATTTTAATTCCAAATATGCATCACTCAGTCATCAGTCAACAAGGTCTGTCTAATTTCAAATGGTTGTTAAAATGTGACTGAGAAATGCTGCCCTCTGTTGATTTTTATAGAACCACACATACCTCTGATACTTGTGCTTGCTCAGCTAGAATCTGGTGATACGTATCACGATACAGAGGCTACGATTCAATATGTTGTGATACAGTTAGCAAGGTGACAACCTGCCAAGGTCACAGCGCCTGATGATGAGTTACACATAACAAGAGTTATGGTCTGAGTTTAGCGTTCATGTATGGGTCACTAAACACACACTGTTATCATGACTGTGTTTGTATGAGTTTGTCCACTTCACCTTGAGATTACTCTGTGCACACACAGCACCTCTATACAGAAAATGTTTAATGCATTCCTGCACTGTTTACACTAACGGATGCAAAACTTAATATCCTAACTTTCCACAAATGTCTGCACTTTCCCAAATTGCACTCGTGTCCCAAATGTGCCATTACTTTTCCCCCAAATTGTCCCTACTTCCCCCAAATATGTCCACTTTCTAACACGCCATAACTTTCCAACATGTTCCAACTTTTCAAAAGTACGTCCCCTTCCAACATGCCATAACTTTCAAAAATGTCCCTACTTCCCCCAAATCTGTTCACTTTCGAACAAGTGCCAACTTTATAAAAGATGCCCACTTTCCCAAAATGTCTTAATGTTCCAACATGTCCCCACTTTTCAAAAATACTCTCACTTTAAAAGATTTCTACTTTGTGGAAAATGTCCACACTCCCTGTCCAACATATCCCGAATTCCAACATGTCCTGACTGTCTAAATTGTCCTCACTTCCCAAAAATTTGCTCACATTCCAACATATCCTAATGTTCCAACATGTCTACTGTCCCAAAGCATCATAACTTTCCAAAATTACCCCAGTTCCCCAAAATGTTTACTTTCTTTTTTACTTTCATTTTAAGTATGTCCACACAAAAACTGGAGTACAACCATTGAACACACACACACACACACACACACACACACACACACACACACACACACACACACACACACACAGTCATTTAGGGCCTACTGTTACTGCTACTGTATAATAATCTGGATGACAGAAGAACAACTTCTACACCAACTTTTTCTCACTTTTGCTGCTGACACACACACACACACACACACACACACACACACACACACACACACACACACACACACACACACACACAGATATGTAGCATGCACAAACATGAGACTCAGAGATGCTGAGACATGTCCCAACTTTCCAAAACGTTCCCACTTCCTAAATACGTGCTCACTTTCCAAAATGTCCCCACTTTTAAAGAATTTGCTCACTTTCTAACGTCCTAAAGTTCCAAACGCTTTTAAAAATGTCCCCACCTTCCAAAAACATGCTGAACTTCTAGAATGCTTTAATGTTCCAACATGTCCTAACTTCCCAACATGTCCCCACTTTCCAAAATGATGCTCACTTTCAAACATGTCCTACTTTACAAAATGTCACTCTCTGTCTTAACTTATCAAAAGTATGCTCACTTTTCAAGATGTCCTATTCGTCCAACTTTCCAAAACGTCCCTTTTCAAAAAACATGCTCACTTTCCAACATATCCTGATTGTCCAACATGTCCAACATGTTGTAACTTTCCAAAACGTCCTGATGTGCCAACATGGACTAACTTTCAAATGTGTCCCCGCTTCACAACAATATGCTCACTTTCCAGTATGTCTTTTTTACTTTGACTTGTTAGGTCCACGCAGAGATCAGCACAGTACAGTCCATGACACACACACACACACACACACACACACACACACAGAGTCATTTAGGGTCTTTCCAAGCAGAGCTACTGTTTAATAGTCTGGATGACAGAAGAACAACTTCTACACCAACATTTGCACACTTTTGCTGTTGACACACACACACAGAGACACACACACACACACACACACAGATATGTAGCATGCACAAACACGTTACACGCAAACTCCAAGTTGCTGAAACATTTTGTTCATATGGATAACAGAGCATGCAGGCTTTCTGTCACAATGTGACACAGAGAGTCTTCCTGCTTCCTCCCCCTCTGGCTCTGCTCCCGCTCCTCATCCTCACCAGATTTAAGACTGACAGAGAGTTTGAACAAATGATGCAGCAAGTGGTTTCCAAACGCAACGCTTAGCAAATCTTCAGAAACTGAGAGGTGATGATTACCAACCAAACCACCGGAAAAAGCAGACACGCTGCTCTCCGCTGCATGTCGAAGGAAGTGCCCATTCATTTTCTGAGCCAAACCAAAGAGAACATGTGAGAACAAGAGTGGAAGAGGCCATTAGAGAGCAGCCAAGGCAGAGCGAGGGCTGTGAATCCCAACAGCACAAAGGTGGGAACTTTTTCCTCTGAACCACACGACGGGCTGACTTTACCCTCAGACAAAAATCCTCTTCCTCTGGGAACTTCTGCTCTGGACTGAATGACAAGGAGACGGAAACAATGGTGGGACAGAAAGTGTGACATTTAGCTTTTCAGCTGCAATATATCACCACTAAACTTACTGTGAAAGTATAATTAAACTAACAAAACCCTTTCTGGCCTCTATACCGCACTTTAGATTTGGATCGTATCTTGTGGGAAATCTGCTCGATTGTTTAATGAGAAAAAAACAAACAGAAAGAGGGCGCTGTTTTGTGAGTGTTGTGACCTACAAAAAAGACTTTTATAATCTCTCTGATTGGCAGCATTCGTTAAGGAAAATGGCTGATTGTCAAATCAGTTCCACAATCTCTTCATCTTCTCTTCAGTAAAACCACAGCGGAAAATGAGGAAGCCCCATCGAAAAAAACAGGGTTTACAAAGAATCTTTTCTTATATTGGGAAATACTATCACTGTCACCACAGTTATGAGATAAAGGCTACTAACCGCCTCCATTATGGTTTTATTTGTTTACTGTAATTACACCAAGGTGGCACAATTAATTTGATTTACTGGCATTTCAAAGTCTGCGCATCTGAGCTCACTTTTAAATGTCTCTGGAAAACGTGATCATCTCAGTATGGAAATGAGTGGTTCTTTTTAATTTAGTATGAAAAGATCTGTCAATAGAAAGAGATAATTGTTTGACATAATAATCCTAAAGGAGCTGAGATTGCACCACAGAACAATTAGTAAATTAAAGAGTAAGATAACTTCCATCCATGTCGAGAAAAAATTAAAATAAAAAAAACATTATTTACACTTTGCCACTGTGTGCTTGTTGTTAAAAAGACATGCATCCAAGATCTAAAGTGTATCTTCAGTCAAAGCGATCTGTGAAAGCCTCTACAGCAGGGATGTCAAGCAAAAGGTCTGCAGGCTGGAAGTGGGCCGCCAAAGTGTTGATTCCGGCCCACTTTGCAGCATGTGAAAATTGCAGAGAAGTGACTAATTCTAATTTTTCAATAAAAATGCACTGCTATTCCTGATCTGTCCACTGGGGGCTGTGCTGTCCTAATGAGAACAGCAGTCCCAATGATGGATACACAACTGTAGATCCAACATTTGAAATATTTTCACCACTTTAGCTTGCTGTCAGACAGCCATTTCTCATTGGAAACCAAATACCCCTCTCTCCAAACCAACCAAACTCTAGTTTTCTAGTCTGCTGCTGCCTCGATCAATTAGTTTGTTTGTGTTATTGTGTGATTTCTATGGTTTAAAAGTTCAGTTCAGATTTGCCAAAGTCGCACAATAACACAAACAGACTCCCAAAGTGTGGCAGCGTTAGACCAGCAACTCCTATCAGAAAAGGCTGTCAGGCATTGTTGAAAATATTCTCAATTTAGTGTACAAAAATGCCTTATGCCTTTAATGAGAGGACAGCTGAAGATGTGACAGGAAACGGGGAGAGAGAGAACCTTTAGGGAGGATTGGTCAATGGGAGATCTCACTGTATTTGCCTTTGTGCAGACTTTGTGCAGCTATCTTTACCATCAGATAATCTCATGACTTTTCAATGAACACCTCTTGAAAGAGGGAAAATGCCACTGGTTTCACTGGGACATCCTCAAATGCTATAGACATTTGTGGAGAATTCTTTGGCACCATTCATCAGTTAGAAAGATAACGTCTTGAGAATGAATTATAGGATTATGTGACCCATTATACAGCGAACTCGTATGTAAAGGCAAATGAAAGGTCAAAGCATTTAAAGCGCTCTTCTTTTCTTCTCCTCTGTGGCGTCTCAGTTCTTGCAGGATCTTTACAGGAAGTTGCCAGTGAAACCTTCAGATAGGGGCGTGCTGCAGGTAGCCTCTCCTTTCCATCAAAGACAGAGAGAAAAAGCCAAATCGCCCACTCATGCAGGTTCTCTTGTTGAGTCACTCGAACAGTGCATGGGCCCCTGCGGCTATGTGTAAAAGATGTTTATTCTGTGCCAAGGTATTTCACCCATCACCGTAACACACTCGGTCTCAACGTGCTCGCCTGCTGTTTGCCCAGACAAGCACAGGTAGGCACGGCGAGGGTGGCGTGTTTGGGCAAGGACGAGGGTTTAGCTCGCTGACAGTAATGTTCAAAAGAGGAACAAAGGAGCACACGTCAGAGTATTAATCACTCGTAAGTCTCTGTCACACTGAGATGTCCTTCTCTTTCAGTGAGGATCAGCGGCCGGGAGATCAAGTTTTTTTGATTTGAGTCAGCGTTGGGAGTCCATTGGCTGCAGCGGTTTGTGTTGGCAGGTTTTCATGAGGGTAATCACCAGATTAATACAGCCTCAACAGAAATATCAAAATATGCTGCATCTCCCACACGTCCTTCGGTTGTTGACATTCTGTTCTATGGATGCTGACAGGACATGTGTGGTGGATTTTCAAACTTCTTTATGGCCTACTGACAACTGTTTTCTCTACTAGACTTTCACTTAAACTCACACTTCCTGTCGATTTTCTTTGTTCGGAACCACAGTGGGATTTGTTTGTTTAGGTTCAGTCTGCAATCAGCGCATTCGAAAAGTGCCAACTGAGAGTTTTGGTTACTTGTCTTCCCATCAGGTTAGTCCAAATGCAGCTAACATCATGTACTGTTCCATGAGTCTCTGCTGGAGTATGAGGAGCTTTTGGCAATCAGAAGCCTAATTTCATTTTTTTTGCATTAATAATACACATATTTCATGCAGATTATTTCAGATTGGTCTTATGACAGAACACAGCAAAGACAGCCATGATTAGTTCCTGTTATAGTTGCAATTCATGGCAACCTTTTTTTATTTGAAATGATTCAACTTCTTACAGTATTCTCAATGCCTTTAACTTATTGAGCATACCACAGATGCTGATGTTGTGGTTAAAAGTCAGTTTCTAAAGCTGCATGTAGAGTCTGGTGTGCAGCAGTGGGGTGCCATGCATCCTGTTCTCTTCCCGATTGCCATGGATTGTTGAGGAAGACAACACCAGACAGATCCTGGAGAATTAACTGGACTCCCAACTTCAAGATCTAGACTTTGCAGATGACTTAGCTGTTCTCTCCTCAAAGCAAATCCATCTGCAGGAGAAAACTGACACACTGAACATGTCTGCCAAACAGGCAGGCTCAGACAGGTCCATTAATGTCACTCAGATGATCCCATCGCAGTGTAAACTCCTTGATATATATAGTTAAGAGTGTTCCCATGCTGAGCCAGTGGTCGAGTGTTAGCTAACTCTAATGAAAATGCTAAGCTAACATCAACTAAGACAAAAAAAGACTGATAAAAGTAGAAATATTGATTCAACTTCTTTACTCAAATAAAACTGAAAAAGTACACGCTCTGTATGAAAGTAAAAAACAGCCGTATTTTATGTCACTTTTTTTAATCTTGTAACTTTTTGTGTCTTGTGCCATTTTTTCATCTCATGTTGTTTTTAGTCTTGTTATGTCTTTTTTGTCCTGTTACACCTTTTTTGTCCTGTTACACCTTTTTTGTCTTGTTGTTTTTGTCTTGTTACATCTTTACTGTCTTGTTATGTGTTTTTTGACTTGTTACACCTTTTATGTTGTTTTTGTCTTGTTATGTCTTTTTTAAATAATCAATATCGCCATCACCTCAGATGCACAGAAACTAAAGTAAGAAGCCCGTTCTGAAAATGTGAGGAGTAGAAAGTACAGATATTTAAATGTCTTAAATGTTTAAATGTCAGGAGTAAAATTAAAAAGTTGTCTGAAAAATACATTTGTATTTAGTCACTTCCCACCTCTGCTGATTTAACATGATTCATGACCACGTAGCTAACACTGGATTTTCCGACTTAGTGTAAAAGATTATCCATAAAACCATTTAATGAACATGACTCAAAATGTCAACATCAGTTATGTAGCTGGTTTGAAGTTCATTCCCACTCCTGATGAACAGTGATGCAGCTTCCTTAAAACAGGACTCAGACCAACATTTTCAAATCAAGTGCAAAAATTTTTTTGAAAGGCATTGTTCTCAAATGCTCTAGGCCTGTTCGAGGGATCATGTTTGCAAACGCCATTTCTATCGCATTGACTTCCTACTAAAAGTGAGTTTCATTGCATGTTTTATCTCTGGACGCTCCTGCCCAGTTCAGTCAAAATAGTAATGAGCATGAGTTATGAGACTTCTCAGATTTGTGTTGGCAGTCCACCAGCCTGTGAAAGGATAATCATTAGATCAAGAACGAGAATCCGTGATAAAATAGAAGAATACGTCTCCCACGCACTGGATCATCTCTGTTATTGAGCTGTTGATGTTCCGGTCTAAGGACATTTGTGAAGACAGAGTAATTAGTAGATGCAAAGAGACACGTTGGAGACACCAAACTTTGTTCTCTTATCTCAAGAGTAAAACATGACTGATGAGGTTTTGTCTTCTGCCAAAGCAACACAGGTGATTCTGCGGTTTTGGTGAATTCCTTGAGAAAGTTTTCACCAGATTCACCACAGCAAACATCAAATTACTGTTGTCTAAATACCGAATAAAGAAAAAAACAACCTGGTTCCCACACAGCAGATCACCAAACTGTGCTTATGTCACTTAAGTTTGATGCATCATGATGCAGATTTGTTAAGACAAGACTAACAAGTAATTAGTAGATAAATAAATGAGGGCTTATTTGAGCAATGACTGGCTTACTTACAAAGGAAACATGTTTCCCATGATAAATTCTAACTACAGAAATAATAATATCTAGTGTTTTGTTAAAACAGTGGTTCCCAAGCTAGAAAGCATGGGAACCCTTCATGTGAATCAGTGTCTACTTGCAACGCCTTGTCATAAGTTACATGTTCCTACGAGTTGTTCAGAGTGTTTCTCCTCTTAGAGGGTTTCATTTGACAAATTGACAAGAGCCTTAAAAAGTAAAATTGTGCAATACTTCTTAAGAAAAAGGCATGAAACCAGATTTTTTTTCACAGCATTAATCATCTTGCATCCTCTCAGATTTACCTGTGAAATATCAGTATTCACTCAGGTGTAATGTCACGTCATACTGTGCAATATTTCACCCGGGTGAATTTTAATTTCATTGTGGGATATCAATATTTTAATCAGGTGAATTATCATCCTAACGTTGGACATATTCCTCTGAGCTCCCTGTTTTATTTCATATTGATTTTAAAATTCTTTTATTTGGTTCCTTGGTGTTGTTCTTATTTGTGCCGTTTTATTTGTTGTTTCTTTGTTCTGGCTCCTTTTATTGTTCATTTTCTGTAAAGCACTTTGAAACCTTGTTAAGAAAAGTGATATATAAATAAAGTTTATTATTAGTGCCCAAGCACCGAATGGTGTGAGGAGCCGATTATTTTTTCTCCTTCTCCAGTAGCACTTTTGAGGGATTAAATGTGCTCAACAGCGCATGAAACATGATACATGCATTAGTGATGGTGAAAAATATTCGTATAATATAGCTTTAATAATATGGCAAATGGCTTGGCCAGTCCCACCAAACAGCAGCCCCCGCAGCACCTTCCACTGATGAGCATGAAAATCGGTACAAACATGTATCATGCTCATATGCACAAAAAAGTCTCTTGGACCCATCGCCTGAACCCAACAGGATGACAGCCATTTTCAATTTCATGGTCAATTTTGGTGATTTCCATGCATTATATTTTAACAAATTTCTCCCACAGAATTTAACCAGTTGACTTCAAAACAGGTGTTTGCTATTGACACAAATCTGTGATCAAAAGTTATCAAAAGATTGGGTCAGTGTTAAATGGCGTGGCGTCGAGTTTTGATGTCTCGCCATGAAACAGGAAATTGCTAAAACTTTGGATTAAATGATTCAATCTGCACCAGATTTCACATGTTTGATAAAAGTCCCGGTCTGAACACATCTACATGCCAATCAGGAGTCATAGTCATAGCGTCACCTAGTGGAGACAGGAAGTATCATTGAATTCCTTCCTGCCGTGTCTGAGGCACGTCACAATTCAAGGCGAGGGCCTGTACAACACTGCTTGCAGCTTTAATTATTATTATTATTATCATTATTATTATTAATATTAATAATATTAATATTAATATGAATATTATTATTGTTATTATTATTATTATCATCATCATTATTATTACTATTATAACGTGCAATATCAATATTCCCTCTGTGCAACGTTGTAATTCAACTGTTGAGTCTGTTTATTTTTAATATATTGGTCCTATTTTTGTATTTCGTCTCGTTTAAACTGTTCATATTTTTAATATTTCGCCCTTGTTGTATTGTCTTGTGTTTACTTGTTTACTATTTTTTTTTATAAATGCTTCTTTCTATTTTTATCCACTTTGCTGCTGCACCACTGAAAACTGGGGTACAAATGGGACTAATCAAAGACTGTCTTACCTAATTTTCTTGTTGGAGGAGTTCTGATTTTTTAAAAACCACAGTTTTAGTGAGCCAGTTTACTCAACTTTGAAAATTTCTAACTTTGGCAACTTCTGTAGTAGGTATGACAAAATTCTAAATAAATTGATTTTTTTACAAACAGAAAATCTTGCAATCCTTTGGGGATTTAAATCTTGTTCATTTTTTGCATAATCATCTAATTCTGATTATCCTTTCATTTGTTTTGTTTTTTTTATAAGTCATTGGTTTATACTTGCAAACCCCAGCAGGACTTTCTTAAAGTCCTACATGTGGTGTGACTGTATCTGATTCCTTTGTGGTCGTCTCAGTTTAGCAGCTTTTTAAAGATGATTGTCAGACACGGAGAATCAGTGTAAATCAGCTCCATCATGTTTCCTGGTTACAGATCCAAACAGAACGGATTAATCCGCTCTCTGGGACGTGTGATGTGAGACGGGATTAGCGGTGATGCAGCGTCTTGGACGGCAGTCTTGGTTTACTGTTTGGTGTACAAAGGTCACAACACCAAGGTAACATTAGAGGCTACAGTACGGCTCATTTACTCACGTTAGGCTTCACTAGCCTTTTTCATGCAAGAACTAACCACATTCAGATGATAATAAATGTGTTTCTGTTTATTATTTGTCCTCAGGGTTTGATTCAGCTCATGAATGCTTTCTGTCAGCTGACTCTTAAATATTGGAGTAAAGTTTCCAATAAAATATACATATATTTATTCATGTTAAGTCATATTATACAGTGTGTGTATCCTCTGATATGAAATGTTCACCTTCCAGGAGACGTGATGATGAAATGAGTTGTGTCTAGTCTGTGTGTGTGAGTCAAGTCAGACGTTCAATACGGTAAGTTCTCTAAGATCACCTCAAACTGTCATGATGACACACTCACAAACACACAGAGAGAACAGCTGCTGCAGACCTCAAGCCGAGCCACTGCTTCAACAGCATGAATAATCAGGTATGGTATGTCCTCAACACACACTTACTGTCTCTTCTTTGACTGGTATTCGTGTATATGTGTGTGTGTGTGTGTGTGTGTGTGTGTGTGTGTGTGTGTGTGTGTGTGTGTGTGTGTGTGTGTGGGTTGTTCTCTCAGCTTTGCATTTTTGAAATTCTCCCAAATGGCTAAAAACATTTAACTGAAAGCAGTGAGGGGAAGTAACTACGCACATTTACTCGAGTCCTCCAGTGAAGTAGTAACTGTATTTTGTAAATCAGTATTTTATAAAATAATTACAGGTGATTATTACTGGCTGAATCACATTCAAAGCTCTAAAAACTCACACCTCTGACTGTATAACATTAGTATAACTGTGTCAAACAAATCCACAGCCAGAACCTTTCATCAGTCCCTCCAGGACTGTGCAGGCTGTTTTTGGGGATTGTTGAGGCCTAAAATTACTGATTTCACTGTAGCTTTTCTGGGAAAAAAAAAAAAAAAAAAAAAAAAAAAGTGATGTATGTTGCAATGCTTTGGGGCATTTTTTGCAATGAAATTGCTGGAGGAGGTGAAAAAAAAAGTTGTGATTTATTCATGTTTTTGTATAATTAATTAAAAATCTGATGAAAACAGATGAAAACTAGCTTATATATAATAAATAAATACATAAATAAAAAGTCAGTGTGTGTGTGTGTGTGTGTGAATCTAAAATCTTTCTGGAGTTCAAACTCAGTTAAAACAGGAAGCACAAAACAGAAAGTATAAAAAAGCATTGATAAATGTCAGTAACAATGACAAACCTCATGATTTTTTCAGTACCTGTGACAAAATTGAAAAAAAAAGAAAAAAAAAGAAAGAAATACAAAAACATGTATGACATTTATGCAAGGGACTGCTATGATTGGTGGAACTGAGAAGCTACGATGATCGGTCATGTTTTTGGAAAAGTTGCAGTGACTGGACAAAATTGCAAGGTCGTGCAGAATTCACAGGGGTTGTTTGAATTTGCATGAATTATTGTGATTGCAGCTTCCTGGAGGGACTTAATTATCACCCAAAAGGGGCGAGAACGGTCAGAAGTATGCAATGCTGTCATCCAACAAATGCAAAATGAAAAAACCACAAAGATGCCAGCGAAAGAAACAAATACAGCCTACAGGGATTTAAGTTTGAGCAGGCAGAGAACTCAGTGTGTCCTGTCTCTTCACCGGAGAAATGACGTTGAGCTAACGTTACCTGCTGCTGCTGTTTATCTCACCCAAAGTGGAAAAACTGCACCAACAATCTATGGTGAGTTAAAGATGTTTAGCTAGCTTACATGTCAGAGAAATCATGTCAGTGACAGGGCATGCATGTAAATCATCCCTACAAAGAAACCGGAGAAGATTCTGGATGAATATCATTGCTTCTGGCCAATGATGACATCCAGATGAATGTTAATAATCACCCACACGCTTTCTGCTGTGTTTGCTGTGTTGCTTGGCAACAATCCTGCTAAAAGTTACTGAAGAACTATATTGCATGGCCAAAGAATGATAATTTGATTTCAATAAGATATAGCATTTATTGCATTTTGTGCCAGTGTGTTTATTTTATGAAACCTTGCCAGGTACATGAAGTAACCATTTTAAATCAATAAGCTACGTGAGACTGTGATTTACACCGACTCAATCATGGCCTCTCTTTATGCTTTATTTCACTGCTGTAGATGTTTAAAGCTGAGCTCCTTTTAACTACTTTATATATTATTGGCTAATTTAATCTACAGAAATGTATCATATGCTATAAGATCATCATATGTTTGCAGCGTCACTGCCCCGTGAGAATCTCGTATCTCTAAAAATTAAACTTTTCATGAGCTGAGAAAACACAGCCCTTTTTAGTTTTGAGACAAATTCATTTTCCAGCTGATTCAGCAGTTTTTTAAGAGCTTATTGTAGCTGAAGAAGTAGCTCAGAAAACTCTGTGGTCAAAGTTCAACACATTAAATGACGTAAAAAGAAAAAGACAGATGATGACACTCGATGCTAACGCTCAGGCTCCAGCTGTTGCGGCACCCAGCATCAGAGGAGGTATGCAGCCATCACGGCTTGTAATGTTTTCACTCCTCACCACATGGATCTGGCAGCTATTTCCTGTTAGACGGGATTCACACATGGAACAATAAAAGACTATGAGTTTAAGTCTGCATGTCACTGAGATCAGAGATGTCAGGCTTGAAGCATGCAGCTGTTTTCATTGCAAAAGCTCAGATTAACAAATATACACCACCTAACTTGCACCAAACATCAGACAGACAAAGTTAGCAAACAGCATTTAGAGGTGCCATGCAACTGTTCCGTAAGCCCGTTATTTCGAAACCTCAGTAGTCCAAAAAATGTCCCACTGGACCAAAAGTCCAGTTGTCCAACAGCTCTGAAAGCCCATTGCTCCAAATTTACAGACATAACTTAAATGACAAAACATATACCCCCTTTTGGTGCCTAACCCTAACCAAACCGCAACTGTTTTACAACATTAACCACATGTTTATTATGGCTACCATGACAACGAAAGTCACCTGACATTTTCACAGCTAAATACAGTAAGATACTATGAGCAACAAGTAGTTTTCAGCTCAGATTTTTTTTAGCTGAACTGGATTTTGCTGTTCATCATGAATATTCAACTATTTGTTCCCTTTGTTACACGTAACATGGTAAACATGCCAAATTAAAGCCTGGATTATACTCCCAAACTGACACCCTTCCAGCCAATGTGTGCTAATTACACTAACAAGGGTTTGGAAATGTGTAACATTTCAGTCATCTTAAAGTCAAGATATCAGACAAAAACGAAAAACTGTATTGTATTAAGTTGTTGCGAGCTGTAAATCCACCTCTGACGTTAACAGATGACGTTATCTCGAAGCCTGACTGGACAACGCCTCTCTTTGTCCAGTCACCTGCCTCCATGTCAGAACTACTATGCACCCATGGGGCCTGCAGCTGTCGGTGTACACGTCAGTTTGGGAGTATATCCAGGCCTTCAGACTCACCCTGGGTTCAAGTCCACAGCTGCCTGTATCTGTTGCAGACATCTTCACAGAGTGGACAGGACAACTCCAATTTGGGCTGTATTTTTGGAACAACGGGCAGTCCCCTATTTAGAAAATAAAGAGACAGATATTTTTTTCAAGAGTAAATACTGGCCTTAAAAGCTCCTGGGGGCACAAACACAACTTCAAATGAGTGACATTGTTAAGAAAATAATAATAATGTTGTTGTTAATAACTGTCAACACTTCAGTGTTGTGAGTTGTGATGATTTTCCCATCTTCCAGGGGCCATTAGACTTACAGTGTTCTATTGTCATGTGTCAAGGAAGACGGTGCGAAGCAGTCAAGATTTCTGTGACCAGCGTTGTGCGGCAAACCTGAGGCCTGTACTATGAAGCAGAATTTCAGGTTAGCGAGGTAACTTTAGGACTGACCCTCATTTTTCAGGGTTACAATGGCAGTTCACTTCGTTGCCACAATAACTTATGCTGCACAGCTAACCTGCTCTGTAGCACATGATGTTCAAGAGATCAACACGACAAAATCCCCGTTTAGCAACCGATCAACTCCTTTGGAAAAGAAGATCCCATGGAGCTCAGTGCTCAGATCATTTGAGGGTCTAGGAGACCGGTAAAACCATTTCATTGTTCTTTTTACACACCAATATCATCCTCCAACAGAGTGATGGCAACACTACTCATAAGATATTAATATAAGCCTACGTTCATTTTTCATTTGCTCCCAAGTCCATATAACACCACTACAGTCGCAGCTGAAAGATAGGTCTGAAACTGGTTTTGATTGGTTGGATGGTGAAAGCACCGCCCCGTTTATGTGAGCACGCTCACGGCTAGAATGAGAAAACCTGGACTGACATACGGAGTTGATAACCACCGTCACGTGACCACTTAGCGTGATTGCGGTTAGTGAAGTCAGATAACAAGAAAGATTTCCTGGGTATGTTGAACCTGCTTTGTTGTACAGGCCTCTGAGACACAGGTGTGTCCACAGGAAAGGACAATGGTATCCAATCACATCTGCTCCATTCATGACATACTGGTAAAACTTTCAGTGTGCGTGGAGGGAAGCTTTGTTCCAAAACACGCACTACAACCTCCCGAACCGCTAACATGAGAATCACATCCACTTTGAAGCATGAGAGTTGCCATTTGCCAACCAAATACTAACATTTTTGGAAGATTCCGACATCTGCATCTTTGAAGTATTGAATGATGAATTCCTGAAAACGGATCAGGCTTTGACATAAAAGCCTTTTTTTTTCCCCTCGTGAGTGGATCCAGCCTTTTTCTGTTATGGACGTTTCTGTGGGAAAGGAGGAGGATGAGCAAACCGACCTGCCAGTGATGATCACTGATACAGCATGTGTGTGTGAATCAGAAGCAGGTGTGTGTTCGCTGGGTAAAAATACTGCAGAGCTCGTGTCCAGCTGTATGTGGTCGGTGATGGTGTAGAAACCTGAGCTGCGGCTGAACAATGTGCTCATATCACATGGTGCTCAACAGGTTTTCTCGGTTGCCAGAGATGTCACTGAAACTAGGGTAGGCAGCATTATTAAGGCGCTAATCACCCAGAATATTGACAATCCTTTGGATCAAGAAGTGAAGGCAGCTGTTTATGTTAGCTATAAAACCTGAGCTGCTTTTCTGAACATACGTAAAAGCACAATATGTAAGTTCTGCCACTAGGGGTCTCTTTCACATTAAAACAATAACAAAA